>NW_027191464.1:0-616076 GCF_011745625.1 Cladosporium halotolerans | reverse complement strand
CAAAGTCGATGTAAGCGGAAGTTCTGTAACCTTTTACGGTTAGCGCCGCCTTAGGGTTAGTAGGAGATCAGTGTTCTCCTCCGTTGCCTTTTGGCGAGGGTTAGTAGGAGATCAGTGTTCTCCTCCGTTGCCTTTTGGCGAGGTAAGGCCTTTAAAGCTAGCTTCAAACTTTAAAGCTAGCTTTACTCTCTCTCTACGGGAGTAGCCGAAAGCTAGCTTTACTCTCTTTACGGGAGTAGCCGAAAGCTAGCTTCAAACTTTAAAGCTAGCTTCAAATTCGGCTAATAGGAACGCTTGAAAGCTAGCTTCAAAATTCAAAGCGCTACGTTCCTAACCCTACCCCAAAAAGCGATTAAGGTATAAGGTCCGGTGTAGTTCAAGTGCAAGCGCCATGCTTGAGAAGTGTTACTCATTGTGGCGAATGGCAAGGGTGGCAGTTGAGAAACGAGGTGATTTGAGAAGGAAGAATTTGGAACACTTGATCATCTGGAAGATATATATCGGGACTATTGACTAGCTTACAAATGCTCCATAGCAACCCTTATTCGCCCCGCATTAGCGCGAGACTTTGGGTTCAGCGCAGCAGGGTCGACCTTCACAATCGTGTCATCACCCGACAAAGCATGGCGTTCCACATAGTGCAAATCGCAAGCCTTACGGATCGTGCCGATTACTCGGATCCATTACACTTGTGCAAGCGCCTTTACGACCACTGGGGGTGCAAACATCTCCACAAGACTGCTCAGAACGATGGTATTGATGCCGGATTCTCTTTCGATCGATGACAATTTACGTATGACTTCGCGCTTCGACTCTTGTGCAAGAGCCCTACGCGTTGGCTCCTCCGTCTACGCTCCATATCGCCCCTGTGACATATGCTGCTTGATCGCTTAGAAGAACAGCAATGATATTGGCGCACTCTTGCGCCAGACCTAGTCTCTTCAAGGGCACGTCTGGTGAAGTACCTTCAGCACCGCTTTTCTCGTTCGCTTGCAGCATGGGGGTATCAATAGGTCCTCTGGACTTCGTGTCAGCTTTAAATCAAAACCGAAGCGAAAGGGCAGCTAACGGTGTGATCATATTGACCCGAATTCCCCTTTTACCACCTTCAAGCGCAGCGCTTTTCACAAGGCCAACTCCAGCATGCTTACTGGCGCTGTAGACCGCACCCTTCGAGAAGCCTCGCTCCGAGAACATGCTTCCGGTATGCACGACGCTCCCAGGCTCGTTAAGCAAGCCAGGTCTCAAGCCTTCGGAAATGACGTTGAATGCGCCCCGAACGTTCACGCCCATCACGAAGTCGTATTCCTCATCAGTGATTTCCCAGACCTCTTCGTGGCCCAGTCGGTGTCCAGCGGTCCCCGCTAGGTTGGCGATGCCGTCCAGTCTGCCGAATCGCGTTTTCGTCTCTTCGCAAAACGAGGAGACACTGGCGCGGTTGGTGATGTCGACGACCCTCGTGAGGATTCTTTGTTTTTTGGCCGACTTCGATCTCGGCAATCAATGTTTCTAAACTGCTCTGAGAGATGTCGCATAGCCCCACAGAGGCGCCTTGACTCAGCAGAGTACGCGCAGTCGCGAGACCCATACCAGAACCTGCGCCGGTGACGACATAGGCCTTGCCGTGGTGAGGTTGCAAAGCCATTTAACGCTATCGTTTCGACGGAGTTGGAGAAAAGGAAAAAGTCCAGATATCAACACAGTGGTGTCAAAGGCGCTGGAAACAGCTTTGAACAAATCTAAGAACATCAGGTGCGATGTAGCACAGACCAAAACAAGAGCATTTGTCAGCGAATGTGCAGATATGTGACTGCATCAGGTCTGTCCGCAGACTGACGGAAA
Organism: Cladosporium halotolerans; assembly: GCF_011745625.1. NCBI lineage: Eukaryota > Fungi > Ascomycota > Dothideomycetes > Cladosporiales > Cladosporiaceae > Cladosporium > Cladosporium halotolerans. The sequence continues at coordinate 614,234 of NW_027191464.1, read as the reverse complement.
TGAATCATAGTTGGTCTCGAGTGTGAGGCGCGCTCAGGAGCTCGGAGATTGGCGTGCGAGCGTTAATGGGACTGTGGTTTGGTGACGTTGGCGGCATAAAGTTAGCGTGCGGACGCGGAGGCGCGGACGCGGACGCGGACTGTGGGGTCCAGTTTAATAAACCCTAAGCCTTCGATGAGCCTTCTATACCAAGGTACACATTATTGAGGCGCATTCGTCTGTTGGCCAGCCGGACCCTCAGTATGTGCAGCTCCGCGTTCGCTGTCCATACGATCTGACAATAAGACTGATCAATGAGACACTCAGTGGCTCTTGTCTACGAACCAGGTTTTTGTGAGCTTCGTGCATGGCTTGAACTTCGTGAAGCCGAGTTGATCATAAAAACGAAAGGTTTGACATTGAAGCTTCCGGACAACCACTCAGCTGTGCCTGAGTTGATTGCGACCTGGAGTATATGCTGGAGAACGTTGCCGTCTCGTGAGAATTTTGATGTTCAACACTTAGATTCGAGGCTCCGATCACGCATCAATTTTTGATTGAAACGAGACCGAATTTATATTACTCCTTGATCAAACGATCTGCCAGCTTCCAGAGCTCGTGCTCTGACTTTCTGTCATATGCGTGGGGTGCATAGCCGTGCGTAAAGAAACCTCTGCCCTCTTCAGCAGGAAGCGCAACCCGAACGTCATCCAAGTACAAGCCGCCTTGTCCTTCCAGCTCTTTGCCCACAGCACCCCAGACAGTCGTCGCCGCACCTTGTGGAATGCTCTTGCTCAAGCGATCAAATTCTTTGACTTTGTCACCCATGACTGCTCTGATGGAGTTCCACCCAAGGTGTGCAGTCAGAGGAGTTTCGATGGAGCCGGGGTTGACAGAAAAGCAGTGGATGTTCCGATTGGAGAATCGTCGCTCAGCCTCATTGGCCATCCACAGCGTGAGGAGCTTGCTGTCATGGTAAAGCTCCGGTGCGGCTTGCTGAGATATTGTGTCTGGAACTTTGGGCGGCAGGTCATCCACGCTCAGACTGCACGCTCGATGGCCGAGGCTGGATAGACATACGATGCGGGAAGGAACTTGTGGTGTAACCTTCGCGCCAGACTCCAGGGCGTCCGTAAGCTCATTCACGAGGAGAAAATGTCCCAAGAAGTTGATGCCAAAGTGCGGCTCAAAGCCATCTTTCGTGTCAGTGAATGGAGGCGACATAATCCCGGCATTGCAGATGAGCACATTGAGCCTGTTTGCTGTCTTCTTGCGCAACTCTTTGGCTCCGTCGCGCACGCTGGCTTGGGAGCCAAGATCCAGGAAAATGGTCTCAATCGGCTTCAAGACGCTTTGGCACTCGGTAAGCCTGGAATCAGCCTTGTTCTCTTCTTCGATCTCTTTCGCAGCCGCGGCCGATCCCTCCACTGGCGGGACGAGGATGAAGATGCGAGCTCCAGTCGCATGAAGTGCTTTGGCGGTTTCCCTTCCCAGACCCGCACTGCCTCCGGTTATTGCAATATTGAAGTTTGTGAGCTGGCCAAGTAGGCCTTGATCGAGTACAATCTGCGTCGCAGTCGGTCTCTCGTCACCTGGACCGGTGGGGCTCAGGTGGAAAGACTCGTAAGGTGCGATGGTTGACATGCTGTGCGGCCCAAGTTTGAGTTGCTAGGCCGCTGAGTTGTGTCTGTCAAATGAAATGGTAGCCGTTACGATCTTGGGCGCGTCATGGGACTCGAGGGCGCCGGGAGGCGGCCATGGGCGCCTTTTGTAGGCTCACTGGCCTCTGTTAGCTGCGAGATGTGCCGTCACTCTGCGGCCGCCATTGCAGTCTATGGTGCGGGCGAATGTGAAGTCGTGGCGACTGCGGTGGTGAGGATTCGGCGGAGCTGAGGGACTCGCGGTGGCCCTGCGGCCGCCTTCACCATCGGGCGAGATGATGCAAGCGAGCACCGCGTGACGGTGATTAGCAGGTACTAACGCCGATGTTCGCCTGCTGCCTCAGTTTCCCGCCAGTCTGTTGATCCGAGGAGGTTCTTGGGGTGTGCGCGGTGAGATCAGCGCAGCCGGCGTCCGAGGAGGCTTCCTCAATGGCTCTGGCTGCCTTGCGGCCACGGCAGCGGCCCTGACCCGGCAAGCCACCTGAGGGCCCACAGTCCGCCCTCCACTCCGCGCCGTCCGCGTCTTGGTCACATCCACCGCGTGCTTCGATCTCGACGCTCAACAACAGCCATCGTTACACTCTGCCTCCACGGCGGTAGCACTGCCTTAATTTTGCGCACCTTATCGCCCTTTGCCCTACTACGCGTCAGGCAGTGTCTCTTCGCTCGGCCTCTTGGCAGCGTTGATTCTCCGTCCGTAATATCCATGGCACCGATGGATGACGACTTTGATAGATTATCGACGCGCGTTTGGACCGCAGCAGATGTCTTCGTCGAGCCCTCCGGATCCAAGAATGGTCATGGTACTGTGTCTGAGCGTCCGAGACGAGGTATATAAGGGCATTCGGGGCACTGCTGGATAGATCTCATTCAACCAAACAACCACAATCTCCCGTCTGACCTTTCTACGGACAAGAACCATGAAGCTCTTCAATTCCCGCCTCGCCGCAGTCAACTCGATCTTGCTTAATGCAACGTTAGCGGCTGCCCAGAACATGTCTTTCGGAGCGAACAATTTCTACCACAGCGACAACGTCACTCTCTGGCCCATTACATTCAAGACGCTGTACCAGACCGAGGTCGCAGGCAACCTGTTCATCCCAGACAGCATTGACCGCAACGCGAACTCGACTCACTCAGCACTGGTCATTGGTCACCCTATGGGAGCTATCAAGGAGCAAAGCGCCAACCTTTACGCCACCAAGATGGCGGAACAGGGCTTCATCACCGTTTCTCTCGACCTACCATTCTGGGGTGGCAGCGAAGGCAAGCCACGCAACGGGGTGTCGCCGGATCTGTATGCTGAGGCCTACAGCGGAGCCGTTGATTTTCTCGGTACTCTGGAGTTCATTGATCGCTCTCGGATCGGTGCTATTGGCATCTGCGGCAGCGGAGGCTTCGTGATCTCTGCTGCCAAGCTGGACCCGCGCATCTCTGCTATCGCGACTGCCAGTATGTACGACATGGGTACTGTCAATCGCCAAGGTCTGCGTAACGCTCAGAGTGTGGATGCTCGCAAAGAGATCATTGCCACCGCCGCCTACCAGCGCTGGGCTGAGTTGGAGGGTGCGCCCACGGAATGGGCTATCGGAACCCCCTTGCAAATTACGAACAGCTCTTCTGCTGTTGACCGCGAATTCTTTGACTTCTACCGAACCTCCCGCGGCCTCTTCACTCCTGCCGGTGCCATGCCAAACACTACTACCCACAGGACGCTCACGAGTAACACGAAGTTCATGAACTTTTACCCTTTCAACGACATCGAGACCATCTCACCTCGCCCTATGCTCTTTATTACGGGTGACCAGGCCCACTCGCGTGAGTTTAGCGAGAACGCGTATAGGCTTGCGGCTGAGCCCAAGGAGCTTTTCTGGATTCCTGGTGCCGGTCACGTCGATTTGTATGATCGCATCGATCTCATCCCGTTCAGCAAGCTCGTCCACTTCTTCCGCACTAACCTGGGTGGAAATTGAGACGCAAAATGACGATTTTTCCTCATATTTGTGGTCGCTCTCGGCAGATAGATCCATCGAATGCGTTCTATGCAGAGCCTGCTCAAGTGCGAGCAAGGCAGAGTTACATACCTACACTCAGCCAATCCCAAGTCAAGAAGCTTACATCAACGTGTACGCTTTTCAAATGCACCAATAAGCCTAGAAAATTTGACGTACTTGCAAAACCCTTTCGTACAGTTTGCGAGGAATTTGTGCTCGTCGGGGCGCGTTCCTGGAGATGTAAGCGCTAGATCTCACCAAGTTTCGAAGTCTTATTACCCGATGAATGGAGAGTCGCGATTGGATCCGATGCTTTTGCGTCCTTTTGACAACCTAAGGCGACGAGCCAGTTGAGTGTTGAGCAACGGCGCATCGTTACTGGCTCATTTTACGTACCGAGCTTTAGTCAGAGAAAGCTGGGAGGCGGCCGCCAACACGTGTCTCAATCAAAAGACCATCAATACGCTGATGACTGTCGTACATTTCTTTGCGAAGGCAGCTCATGGCATGTGACTGTAGTCAGCTCAAAAGTTAAAACAAGCCGTGTGCTCAGTAAGACCGTGGAACATGTGGCTTACTTTGCCAACAAACAGCTCAAAGCTATAGCACCATGTGGGGTCGTGGGGTGATATCGCGATGCTGTGCGGCTTCAGAACCAGACATTCTCAAGATCGTGGGCTGACTGTGGGGAGACGACATTGGAACGAAGCGGAAGCAGGCGGATGAGAAGACTTGGAAAACCAGACAAGTCGCCAGAGCTCTCGATTATAAGAGGTCATTTGCCCGCATCCCATGTCTTTTGCACGCAGCTTTTACTCAGCAGTTCCACCAAAACCTAGTATCCGCAGACATTATGGGTGAACACACTGGATCCAAAATCGCGAATGTCTTCCTTCGTTTCTTTCAGCTTGTCAGTGCCGCAGTCGTCGTCGGCATCGTCGGGTGGGAGCTTCATCGAATCAATCAGGGCAATGGCTCTCACAACGGAAGACTCATCTATGCTGAAGTCGTGGCGGCTCTGAGTATCGTGGCTTCCTTGGTCTTGATGCCCCCACTCAGATATGTTTTCTTCGGCTGGCCGGCCGATCTTATCTTGTGAGTACGAACAGGAACAAGCTTTGGGTAAACCGTATATTAACCTAGCACAGGTTCATCATGTGGCTCGTAGCCTTCGGTCTCCTCGCTGATCTAACAGGCACCAACGCCTGCAGCTCTCGGTGGTACTACGAATATTGGGGTTGGTACTGGACTCGGGTCTACCGGTCGCCTGGTTCTCTCGTAGGCTCAAGAGCTTGCAGCAACTGGAGAGCAGTCCTGGCATTCAGCTGCATCAGCTGGATCTTGTTCTTCCTCAGCATGCTTGTGGTTAGTGAGAGCCTCGTGTGGTTTGCGGCTGTGATCCTAACTGTGCGACAGGGAATTTACGTTTTCGCCACTCGTGGGCGGTCAAATGAGCGCTTCGAAACGCACCACAGACGGTAGGCTTTTCCCTCCACAATATGTCTCTGCAACCGCTGACCTTGTTGCAGACTCAGCAAGCCATGGCAGCGCGAGAAAGGGGCACCGCACGTAACTTCGAATGCAACCAGCAATGGCACGACGGAGCCGCAAATGCAACCCGCCTAGTAATGCGACGCTAGGAGCTACGCGAAACGAGAGCTGACGCTGTATGGCTTATGATACGGTAGGTTGCGGTTGTGGTCAGCGTGTTGTAGGGTTGACGGAAGCTGGTGGATAGGGAAGTACCCAGACTGCTAGAAGGGAGCGCATCATTGATTGTGGAAATCAGCGAGTGAGTTCCGGAGCGAGTTCTGTGTCTCCTCTCGGTATGAAGACTGTTGTTGCTTGCCAATTGTCACTCTGCGGCTGTCGTTAGAGTATGCGCTTGTCACTAATTAACCGCCATTGAGGGCTGCCTTTGGGGAAGACAGATTTTTTCGCTAGAACACACGAATGAGATGGTCCAAAACTAGAGTCGTGATCAGGACATAGATATCAGGACATAGTTGAGAATTTGAGGGCCCGAACGTGTTCTGTGGCATCTGCCCACTGGAATCTTCCAGCCCAGAGAGCACAGACTACCGCACCCAATTTTGCTAGGGGCTCTTGTACACATCACCTTTGGCTGCCGGGTATGAAGTAATCCTGTGTCGTAAAAGGAATGAACAATGCGTAGGATGCGACGGATGCGGAAGCGGAAGCAGCGCGTCGCGGAATACAAGTCGCCATGCGACACGACACGTGGTGAAGCGTGCGTGCGTCACAGACAGGGCGGAATTCCGCAGGTGGTGCGATGATGTAGCCCCGACCACGCGCGATTTCCAGCTCGAAACCACGCGAGCATGGGTCTACAAGACGCCGCCCACCAAACAAGCTTCCTATCAAAAAGCTTGGTGGATCCTTCACCTCGTCTCTACGTCGGCGACGTAGGGCGGCGTGGGCGGCTCGTGGGACGCGCTTCGCGATGATGGCGACGAAATAGTGCCGTGCTCGGCACATTTGCCGATCGATCCCTCTATGCTTTCTTCTTCATCTTCCTTGCCCTCACGCGTTCCCGCATCAACAACCGCGAATCTTTTCTCCGAAACTCGGTTGGATAGAGGCCAACAGCACGGGAACCCCTCCGCCGGTTAGGCATGGAACATCTTCCGCGTGCCGGAGGACACTGTGGCGACTGTGCGCACTCACTCAGGTGGACTGTCCTTGGGCAGCCACGGTGACGACCCAGAGCGTCTCCGTCATGGCTATCTCCCACATACCGAACATCCGTAACTTGCGCATGCATGTCCTGAGCGGCGTCGGGGCTTCGAAACCCGCGAAGATGCCGCCTCGTCCGTAACAACACCGTAAGTCGTCCACATATAACGGCACGGCCTCCCTTCATTGCGTTCTGCTTTCTTTGCAATCCCTCAAATCCTGCCATCTCATTTCCTTCCTTCCAAATAACCAGTACTTGAACGAGCATGCCAGCACTTCCTGAGCCCGCCTCTTCGATATTGCCTCGCGCGGTCGCGTATCTGGCTGCCTCGCATCCCGACGGTACTTGGATCTCGTCCCCAAAGGATGCTGAGCTGGCCCTAGGGTGGCAGGATATCACATATCGGAATCTTTTCCACGCCGTTGATGGAGCAGCGGCCTGGGTGGAGGAACACCTCGGAGTCGGAACTGGAGATGAGGTCGTTTCTTACATTGGGTGAGTCGAGAGAGCATTACATCATAAGCCGAGCTGACAGAAACCCCAGTGTCAATGACGAGCGATATGGAGCCGTACACATTGGGCTAATGAAGGCTGGGTACAGGACCATGCTGCCATCCACGCGCAACTCACCTGAGGGACAAGCGCATCTGGCCCAGAGTACCGACTGCGAGATTCTACTCTGCAGTGAAGGTGTTGATACGCCGGTAGAGGAATTTCGCAAGGCCGTACCTTCATTGAAAGTACTACAGGTGCCCTCGTTCGACATGCTCCGCGAGCGAGGATCCAAAATTGATCAATACGAGGGCCACTACAGCGAATCTTCAGACTACGAAACACTCATTCTTCACACATCTGGCAGCACTGGCTTACCGAAGCCGATCAGGCTCACCAATGCCAGCTTAGCTGTCATCGGGAGTCTCAGCGAGGCGCCCTGTCCAGAAGGGCGAACTCTCGCCCAGGCCGCCCTCTTTGCGAAAGACCAGCCAATGTTCGTGATGACACCATTCTTCCACACCATGGGCGCACTGATGATGATGCGATCGATTCTCTGCAAAGCACCACTCGTCCGACTCCCCACAGGCAAACCGCCCAACGTTGAGCTTGTAACAACCGTGCTCAGGCAGACGAATCCTCATTGCGGAATCTTTGCACCTGCTCTCCTAGAGCAAATTGTCGACACGCCCAAAGGATTGGAGACACTCAGCCGACTGCAATATGTGTTCTTCGGAGGCGCTCCACTCGCGAGGGCGACCGGAGACAAAATCCGCAAATTCACCAAGCTAGTCTCGGTTATTGGATCTACTGAAGCAGGAATCATCACCAGCGTCATTCCTGCGGATGCAAAGGATTGGGAATATTTCGAATGGTCGCCGGCGGCTGGAGCTCATATGGAACCCGAGGAGGGTGGGCTGTACGAACTCGTCATCAAGCGTGCCGACCCAAAGACGCAAGCGACATTCCACACATTTCCCAACATACCAGAATGGAGAACGAAGGACCTCTGGGAACAACACCCTTCTAACGTCAACCTCTGGCGGTATAGAGGTCGCAAAGACGATGTGATCGTGTTCAGCAACGGCGAGAAGCTCAACCCGGTCGGGTTTGAAAAGACTTTGGAGAGCAATATCAAAATACAAGGCGCTGTTGTTGTTGGACAAGGGCGCTTCCAAAGCGGCCTGCTCATCGAGCCGTCGTGGGATACGCTCGGCGATTACGACCCGGATGAGCTTCTCAATGCGCTATGGCCTTTCATCGAAGAGACCAATGCCGACATGCCAGCACACGGAAGGGTCTGGAAATCCAAAATTGCTTTTGCCAAAAGGGAAAAGCCTTTCAAGAGAGCTCCGAAAGGATCCGTCATCCGACAACAGACAATCAGGCTATATGAGCGAGAGATTGAAGCCTTGTATTCGAACGAGAATGATAATGAAGCTTTGGGTACTTTGGCAGCGGATGCCGACGACGCAACGTCGATCAAATACCTTAGGGAGATGTTCAAGCTCAAGGGGATGCCCGTCCCGGGCGATGCGCCGAACAATGCGGACATTTTCGCCTACGGTGTCGACTCTCTTCAGGTGCTTGCGCTGACTTCCACATTGAACCACGCGAGGCGCAAAGGCGATGCTGTCACGCCTAGAGAGATCTACCAGCACTCGACCATTGAAGATCTTGCCAAACTTTTAAAGGGCAACTCATCCTCAAGTGGCACCGGGAGCCGCGAGAATGCTATGACAGAGATGGTGACAAAGTATACTCAAGACTTGCCTGATGCTTCGCCGAGCTCGGGCATCAAACAGCCAAGCAAACACACTGTTGTTTTGACTGGCTCCACTGGTTCGCTCGGCAATAGCATCCTGGAGGAACTCATCGACTCATCGGTAACAGAGCACGTTTATTGCCTCAACCGCTCTGCAGACGCCGAGTCACGTCAAAAGTCTGCTTTCAAGGCTCGCGGCATTGTCCCAGACTTCTCGAAAGTCACATTTCTACATACTGACTTTGGCAAGGATCACTTCGGTCTCGGATCAGATGCGTACAAGGAAATGCTGGAGACCGTAACAATTTTCGTCCACAACGCCTGGACCGTCGATTTCAACAAAACTCTGCAGACATACGAGCCGGTGCATGTCGCCGGCACACGGCGCTGCGTAGACTTTAGCCATCAGTCCAAGCACCGCTCGCACATTGTGTTCATCTCCTCCATCGCCAGCGTAGGCAATTGGGGAGAAAAGCGGCCTGGTGAGACTTTCGTTCCGGAGGCATTGTGGGATGACCATCAACTTCCAGCCCCGCAAGGCTACGCCGAGTCGAAACATGTCTCTTCCCTCATTCTTGCAGCCGCAGCAACGAAGTCCGGTGTGCCCAGCACCATCGTTCGCTGTGGGCAATTAGCCGGCCCCAAAGAACGAGGTCAAATGTGGAATAAGCACGAGTGGCTTCCTAGCATCTTGCTCACTTCTCGCTCGATGGGCGTCTTGCCAGGGCAGTTGGGTAACATGGACACCATCGACTGGGTGCCGATCGACCTTGCGGCCAAGTCTGTAGTTGAGATCGCTGAATCCCGCACCTCCGCAGTATGGCAAGGCAAAGGCGATCAGACCTCCGTCAGCCACGTCGTCAACCCTTCCACCGTCTCCTGGAAGTCATTGGTCCCATCCATCCAGGCAACGCTCGAGCAACAGAGCGGAACGGCTCAACGTGCGGTTCCCTTCGATGAGTGGCTCGACGAGCTATCTGCGGTACCCAAGACAACCGAAGAAGCAGAGTCAAAGCCAGGCATTAAGCTGCTGGACTTCTACCAAAGCTTGGTTCCGGAGGCCGGTGGCCTGCCGAGGCTTGCGACGAAGGAGACTGCGAAGCTCAGTACGACTATTGACACTATGCAAGCTGTAGACCCGGCGCTGATGACGCAGTGGATCAAGCAATGGTCCAGATGATTAATTCAATACGGGACACTAGGCCAACCTTGTATATTTGCATCAAAAGTCTGTTCTCTCCTCGTTCCACTTTATATCGCATTTCACATTCCGCAGTCAATCTTCCATCCCCGATTCTGCGCAAGGCCCATCAATTAACAAGACAACCATCGCCCCGCTGATCAATGTCGTCAATATCGTCCTCACAGCTGTAAACCCTTACCTTCGACTCCCCGGGAGCCGCTACAATTTGTGGGATCGGTCTATCCTCGTCCAAGCAGATCGGGTGGTGTGGAAAAGTTGGGCAGTCCTCCTGGACCGCGTCAGTACTCTGGATGACCCAAGCCATGAAGCATACTTACCGCTTGACAAATGCTTTGCGAAGCGGGCTCAGCCCTAGGAGTACAGCCTGTCAGCGAAATCGTGCTCTCCCCCGCCAATAAAACTTGACTCACCAGTGAGGATACGGCTGCGGTGACTCGCACTTGAAGCTAAACAAGAGCTGGAGCGACCGGCCGATGTACCCCTGAGCCTCCTTGCTAAAGCCGAGGCTGGCAGCAGACAGCACGAACTGCAGGTTCGTGTAGCCCTCCATGTCCTTGTTGATGTTCATGTACTTGTGCACGTGGTACATGTCTGTGCTGCCGTTGTAGCGATCGACGGAATTGCCGTAGACGCTGCAGTCGAGCATGTAGGCAAAGTATTCGTACAAGTGGACGAAGTAAAAGCTATGGACAAAGGGTTAGCATGAACTCGTAGCTCGAGAAGCAGTACAGTACGGGAAAGCTTACAATTGATTGCTGTTGACGTCGAAGGCCGAGAGATTCTGGTGGAGTGCAGGCTGGCCGCCACCATCGAGCCAATTGACGGCTACGCCGTGACCTTTGTCAGGCGAGACATTCGTGCTGTTGAGCTGGCCGTTGAAGTAAGGCAATTGGTTCACTTGCACGCCATGGAAAACGCCGGGGTTGATGAAACCTGGGAATCCGACGCCGTTGGTTTGGCTGATAGGTGTGTAGTTGCCAGCTGCAGCTTGATTGACGAATACCGTGGCCAGTAAAGACTGCGTATCATAGTTGTTATCGCCGAACAGCTGAGTTGCGTATTTGTCGCAGATAGACAAGCCATCTTCTTTTGGTCCTGCCATTTTCTCTGCTCCATCACCACCGCTCCTGTAGTCGGGGACTTTGGCATTGTCATTGTGTTGGGTGTCTCGGAAAGGACCATTCGGAAAGCCATAAGATAATGTCGCCAGAGCGGCCGCTGTCAAAAGTTTAAGCAACATCTTTCTTGAACGAGCGATGGACATTCAACAACACCACGCCGGTGTGTCTTAGCGCTTAAAAGTCGAGGCAGGATATTTTAGCAACGAGAGTAGCATCTCTTATATAGCCAAGTGGCGTCAGCACCATCTCGCTCATGAAGTCAACGTTCGACATAAAACCTTCCTTTCCTACGCATGTCGAGACATACGGCTCCCCGCGTCCACGTCCCCTAAAGCCATTGACCGAATATCCCGCCAAAAGACGGCAAGCTCAGACACAAGCTCCCTGAGTCTCAATATTGGGTTGGAGCCTAGCTTGGCCAAGCTTTTTGGGTTTCGCGCATGGCGTAGAATACCCGGGCATCCAGAAACACGAAACATCGCGCCGAAAACCATCCTGTGATGTCTTTTTCGCAGGTTGTTTCAGCGAGCCTCCGTAGACCCCTTGAAGACCTCTGGTCCATCAAAGTGAGAGACCGTGAATACCAGTTATGGCGATCGGACTCCGTTCCGGGCTCCGACCAAAGGCGGTCGACTTGTCCGCGGAAGCCTTGCGACTTCCCCATAATTTCATGTCGTCACGACTTCCTTGTCAGGATACCGCGGAGGTGTTCCTCTGTTGACGGTTCGAAGGGAAATCTAGGTGTAGCCAATGGCCTTGCTTGAATTTGTGCCGCATTGAATCAGTGGATCGGGTCGATTAGTGGCAGAAAAGAAGGTTAACCGCGATTCCGTTCCATTATTGCACGGTACATACACCACTCTCTCCGGCTTACCTACTTCGCAACTACAGCATGCGCTGGCTGTGGATGGTTTTGAGTGAGCGTCCCTACGCTCTGTCGGTGTTTGTGAGGTCACCAGGACAAGTTAAAATGCTGTCTTACTCGGGCGTTCCTGGATTGAAACGCAAAATCAAGCAGCAGATCATCTGGGGCAGGCTAGCGGACGGCGAGAGATTCTTTTGAAGGCTTCACCAATCATTCCATATCCTAGTCCAGAGACCATCCATTCCTCCGTGACTGGCTTTGAACGCGGCACGTCAAGAGAGCCGGTCTTTCGTCGCCGAGGGACTCGACCGATGGTGATCCGGAACGACAGTGTCCTCTGACTGCAGGTACTTCTCGCGTACGTCCAGGTGGATGCCCCCAGGCTTAGCGCAAAATTGGAAAGACCCAAGTGTGAAGGGGAGCAGCCCATGCTGCAAGAGTTGGGGGTATACATCGACCCTCTATGTCCATCGCTCATAATGTGCAGAATAACAAAATATGCCATCCACCTCATCCGAAAAGAAAAAAGAAAAAGTTGGTGTCAAGCCTGGCTATTCCTTGCTCTTCCTCTCCACGCTCACACATCGGCATTTTCCGTTTCATCCGGCCTTCCATCTCCCAATGCTCCCTCCGCGATTAGAACAAGCTCGCACCTCCACTCTCAATAGCCTCCATCTCCGCCTCGCTGTACAAAGTCCTCCTGAACCTCTTCGGGAGCTGGTTGCGATCCCAGACCTCTCCCTCCTTCGGCTGCACGCTTCCGAGCTGGCGTCCAGAGCTGCCGCCGACGGCGCCGTAAGACTGCGAAGAGCCAGAAGAAGCGGCGCCGCCGCTGCTGCCGCCGCGCATCATGGGGCCGTGCTGGCTGGCCTTCTGGCGGTATTGGGCGAAAGACTCGGGGAGAGACTCGGCGGGCGAGGCGGGGTGGACTTGCGGTGTGTGGTCGATTTCTTGAGGAAAATTGTTAGCGGATGATTTGGGAAGCTTGAAGAAGGATGCGCTTACGCTTAGGGACCGAGCGCCTGCCCAGGAACTTGATCATGGGGGTGTGCTTGAAGAGAACTCTGGTTGCGCGCATTTTGGCTGAGTTGGTATGGTGTGGTTGGTGAAGAGTTGTTCGGCTGGAGGGAGTTGAAGCTGAGGCGCGCTGCGTCGTGACAGGAAGGCGGAAAGGAGAGCGATGTTCTTTATGAGTGTATGTTCTCCCGTACGAGCAAGCGAATGCGGAGGCAGGCGAGCGTAGCGACGTTGGAGGTGCCGTGGAGGTCAATTGCGAAGCTGGTGGTGATAAGTGCAGCAGCGGTGCTCGCCTGCTGAGCGGCAGCTTTCGGCGAGATCGGCGACGCTCGGATGCACCTGTCGCTTTGGGCTTTCCGATTTCACCTCGCGTGAGCCTAAGGCGCCAGCCCCAGGAATCCCCGCCAATCTTCACCACAACTCCCCAATCACATGCTCTTTCACATGCTCCGCAGAGGTCAAGAAGCCACCGCGAGTCAGCAATCTCACGCTTGCATTTTCTCGGGCTGCAGAAGCGAGCGGTTGCATGGCATTCCGCAGAGTGCCACAGTAATATCGAGCATACCAAAACTGTGTCCGCACGCGCCAACAACCCTACCAGGATAGCACCACCGGAGTACACATCGGGATCTCTTCAAGAATGCACGAAATCCTTCTGTACAGCCAAATATCCCCCTCGCGGCACAATCAGGTCCTGAATATACTGGCCGGCGTGACTGGCTCACAACCATTCGCGTACCAGGAGCAAAGCGCGCTCTTCGCTCAGCTCCGCGCGCCGGAAATCGCCGCCTCCAAGAAAAAGCACTCCCAGCCTGGGACTCCTCAGCCGGGCTCCCAGCAGCAAAAATGGGTGTATAAGCTCACGCGGGCAGTACGCATTACGAGCGACGCGCCCGAAAGCACCGGGCAGTGGCGACAGCGTGTCGAGCAGACGCCAGACCCTAGTGTGAAAGACCACACAGCTCGAGAAGTGATCGAGAGCGACGTGCAAGACGTGAGAGTGTATGAAGACGCTGGAGCTTACCGGTCAATCGGCCAGCACTACGTCCTTGGCCACCGGTTTGTGAGCGACAACGTGGTCGTGAAGATTTTCCGGGTGCTCGTCGCCCAAGAGCAGCTGGCGGCAGACAAAATTCTCGAAGGGCCCCCACTCTCAATGTCGAACCTGGAGATTCTGGACGCCAGCGGCACGTATATGGTTGAGGTATCTGTACGTCTGGAGGACAGGAAGAACGCGAAGATCGCGGAGAAGGCGTTTGCGGAGCTGGAGAAGTTCAAAAAGAATGTGGAAGGAGTCATTGACCTGCGAGTACCCGACAGGCTCGCTCTTGACACACGCGTTAAGGATGCGTAGAGTGCTTCCTTCGTCATGTCGAGGGCTAGCTTGGGTGGAACAGCTAAATCGGCTATGCGCTAGCTGTGTGGTCCCAAAGCAGCCGCAGACATTGGGATAGACGACAGTTTAACCGAAGCTGGAATCCCATTCCCCTTGAAAAGTTGAGCAGACTGCTTTGTGCACAATCTCGAAGGGTGTCAAACGAGGGAAATCCAGATCGGAGTCACGGTTACAACTAAGACTTTCGCGCTGCAGCGTCAGGGGAGCAAGCGAAGCTGTTGTTTCGAAGGAGACACGTCTGCTGGCAGTATCTGCATGAGTTGATTGGCAGCTCACAGGCGTGATTCGTCGCTCGAATCACGAGCTGATCACGGCGAGCATTGAGGTCAGGGTGGATGATCAGACCCGGGAGAAGCTGCTTGAGAGCGGGACCACGCGTAACACTGACCTACAACAATAAAGGCGTAAAGCTATCCAATCGAGGAGCCATGTAGTCGCTTGCTCATGGTCTGTGATGGTGTCTGGAAGCGAGTAGATATCAACAAATGAATGCCTTAGGCTACGATCAGCGGCTCGTGCGCGCCGTGGCGTTATCATCGTGCACGAGGGTTTGTGATCAGCGGCGGCTCAGCTCGGCGCGTGGCTGTCGTCGCCGGACGTGGCAAGACCGGCATGCGGAGAAGCGAACTCAAAAGCGTCCATGTGCTGTAGCGGCAACGGCGATACCGCAAGGCAGTGAACATGCGCATGGTCAAATACATGTACACACGCACTGTTCGCTTCGACCGTTATATGCCACACGCCCGTGACAAGCCGGCCAAATATAGCAGCAGATAGCGTGCCTCAGATACAACGGCCTTGAACCCCGCCATCTCCAGCCTTCCACCGCAATCGACACCAGCGCCTCAAATTCCCCCCAAATCCGGCTGGCGCATGCTGGATGACGAAGCACGAAACCGCACCAGCCACCACCGCCCGGCGCGCCTCCCTCTCTTGCACTGTTCACTGGCCCTGAGTCCGGCTCCCTGTCCGCCTGTGCACGCCTCTCCTACGACGTCGCTAGCATCTGACTCCCCCCAAGTACATAGCGACACATACCTACGAATCAAAGAATCCCGCTGCTGCACCCTCCCGCATCCGGAAGCCGCTCGCGCCAGGGCAAACATCAACGATCACCATAAAGCCGGCAATCATGGGCGCGCCGGACGACGGCGCCGTACCGTCGCCCACGCCGCAGGACACCCACGAACAGCAGCTGCAGGACGAGTCGCTTGTCATCATGGCCGACAAGGCCAACCAGGTCTTCGCGCCGCCCGCTCGCATCGCCGCACGCTTCTACAGGAGCCCCGCGAACCAGCGCCGCAAGTCCTCCGCCACCTCATCCCGTCGCAACTCTCTGTCTTCCTCCGTCCACTCGCATGGCTCCGGCCTCTCGCAGCGCCGCAGCTCCACGCCGGCCGGCATCCAGTCGCACTCCGTGGCACAACACCTTCGCCGCGCATCCATCCTCGAGACCCGCAAGGCCCGGCTGGCCGATCGCGCGGCACATGCTGAGCAAGTCCGGCTTCGCGCGGCGCTGGCCAAAGCAGCGCCACGCGGTAGTATCAGCGCCAGCGAGGAGAAGGCTCTGGCAGCGCAGCTCGCGAAAGAGAAGTACCTGGCCAAAGTCGCCGCAGCATGCGCCGAGGAAGTGGCGCGCGCGAAGCGCATTGCGGAGGAGGTGAAGGAGCGAAAGCTGGCAGATGAAACACGTGCGAGGCTAGAGATGGAGGAGCGACATGCCGAGGCGGAGAAGAGACGCGCGGAATACCAGAGGAACCTACAGGAGCGACGGGCGAGAAGAGCCGACAGTGCTGAGAAGAAGCTGGCGGTTGTGGAGGAGGATGTGTCCATTGAGGCTGCGGAGGAGGCCATCATCGATGATCTGGAGCAGCTCGCCGTGCTGGACGAAGAGACGGCTGCCAGGAGGATACAGAGAGCGTGGAGGTTGAGTGGCAAGCGCTCGGTGCTGAACGCTTTCTTGGGACTGAACTTCAACACCGAGAGGATTAAGAACGATGATTTCGATCAACTCACGCTCTTCGTCGCGAACCCTAAGGTCATCTCTACCACAACCGCGCTGCTAACCCAACTCGGTCTGCAGCAGCCCAACGACGACAACGCGCCTTTGAACACACGAACGTTCTTGAGCGCCTACATGCTTGCAGGTCACCCTGCTGCCGTGCTGAATAACAGGAATGGCGCGCAGGAACAGGATCTGATTGCGAAAGCCAACGATCTCACAGCGGGCTTCGAATTCACATTGGGCCGCCTTGCCCCATGGAACAACTACACATCACACCCCAACCAGCACGAGACCTTGTCACAAACTTACACAGCATACACCTCTGCATTCGCAGCATGGCGGGTCCAGGATTCTTCTGTCTTGATCGAAGGAATGGTGGCGTCCTTTGTCGAGCTTGACGCCATTTGGCAGATGGTGAAAGATGATTCTCGCGGAGACGTTGCGAGTGACTACCGCCAAGGCATCCGAGACAATCAGGTCAAGCTGCTCAGTAGAATCCAGAAGTTGGCTGGTCGTGAGCGCGCAGACGCGCTGATCAAGAAAGCAATCCGTGAGAGTCGCAGACGCCGCCCGAAGAAGCGCGCTGTGGCTGAGGTCCGGCCCAGAGGCATCGAGACGGGCCCGAGCACGGAGACGACTGTTCAGCAGCAGGAAGAGGAAGACGTGCCAGCCAGTCCTCTTCCTGAGGAGCCGCCCTCGCAGCGTTCTGGGCAGCTTAGCAGGCTCTTCACTACCATGCCTACAAATCGTGTTTTGACACACGAGCTTGCGGTCGACAAGGACTTCAAGCTAGAGGAAGACAAGGCGAACTCGGAGCTGAGAGATCAAGTCTACCGATCGATCTGTGACAACATGAAGTCTGCCTTTGAGATAGGACAGGGCGCAGTATGGACCGTCTCTGCAGCTGAAAATCTGAGAGAGAAATTGCTTCGGATGTTGAAGCCCGGGAACAGCATGTACAACCTCATCAGTGACACGCTGGATCTGGAACAAATTGCTCAGCAGTGTCAAGCTGGCATTTTCAGCTACGACGGCTTTTTCAACTTCATGGCGGGCATTCTGCCAAAGCTCTGCGCTCCTTATCGAGACGAGGAAGTCAAGAGACTGTCAGAGGAGCTGCAAGGCAGTGCTGCCATTGAAGGCGTTGGTGAGGATGAGCTTTCCATTATGATCGAAAAGCTTTTCCGACTCCTCCGCATGGTCGACAGTCTCTCTCTCGACTACTCTAACTTCATGCTTATGAACGCTGCGCCTACACTGATTCGCGAGTCAGCCGGTTACGAGAAACGGCACTTTGCCATGGATCTGGAGTCTGGCAAAATCAGTCTCGAGCGCACCCGCGCATTCTGGAGTGACGCCGAGAGTCTGTTGGTCGCGGAGGCTGATCGCCGGGATCCAGAAGGTATCCGGAGACCTGAAGATAGGCCCTCGGCATCCAAGATCTACGCCAAGGCCCTCGTCGATGTAGCCATCTCACCATCCCGGCTCTCAGAAGAAGATGTCCCAGAGACTCTCGCTCTCGACACCGCCCGTCTCCATCGCTTCCGAGCCGAATCACTGCGCATCGCCGTCATCGGGGCTCTCTTCCTGACAGCGAAGAATCTCCTCAAGCGCGACATCCGCAGCCAATGGAAGACCGAAGCCTCGAGGCTCTGGCACCTTCTTGGAACCGAATGTTACACCTCTTCGGACCCATCTTCTCCCACAACAGCTGACAAGGCAACCTCCATCCTCTCCTCGGCCCACAACATGCCCCCGGCGACCAAAGCTCACCTCGCCACCACCACGGCGCGCTTCTTTTCTCAAGCGGCATCCAACCGACTCTCCGACCCTGTACTGAAAGTCCTCTTCCAGCGGCTCAAGAGCCACGTGATCAACCGCCTCGCTGCAGTCAGCAGTGCCGAGCGCGTGCGAGCCGCAAGTGGAGCACAGGAAGCGCTGGCCGGCTGCGGGCTTGCGGAGTTCGGCAGCCAGGTGGGCGGTATTGTCGAGTGTCTGGAGAGAGTAAGGGCGGTCGACATGGCGGCGCACGGGGAGTGGTATGAGAGGATCGCTGCTGGAGACGCTGCAATTGGTACTGTTCCATGATCTGTTCCTGGGCACGAGGGCAATGTCGACTTTCTTTTCGGAATATCTCTAGCGTTGCTTTCTTCACCATTCTTTTGGCTTTTCTTTAGTACAACACGATCTCGATCTCGTACATTCGCCGATCCGCGAGATGCGGCCACGCAACTACCCATATCTCTTTTCTTTTCGATTTGCCAGAATACAATGTCAGGCCTTTCCGGCAACCGCTTCACGAGCTGCAAGAAACGATCAAAATCATAAGCTTCCACTCCATACATCCATGTTTCCAGGAGAAACGAACATTCAGTGAAAAAATATGCCCGCAATGTTCGCTGAACGGCATGAAGATGATGTAGTAGCTCAACAGCTTCGCATTAAATGTAATAATCTTCACATCGTGATACAAGAACCCCAAACTGTATATCCAAACAAAGTACGAAAAAAAAAAAAAACCCGCTTGGTCGAAACAATATTCCAAAAACGCCATCGCCATGCAGTGCTCCTGTGTACCCAAAAACAGATTTTGTACAAACGTGCCTACGAGCGAACGCTGACGCTCACGCTCACGCTCACCAAGCAAGCACGACAGCAAAAACAACAGCAGCGGAAACAGCCACGCCGCTGACCCTCGCGACAGCCGACGCCGGGCTACGGGCTTCAGCGCCGCAGCAAGGGCGGTTGTAGGTTACGTTGTTCCAGCGGGCGGCGACTTCGAAGACGGAGCCCGGCTCGGGGTCGCCGCGGTTGTAGTAGTCGACGAGGAGGAAGTTGGGCGGGGCGCCGTGGTCATCTGGAGGAGATAAAGTTAGCTGCCAGTCCTGCGCCTGGATCGATCGGACGGAAGGGGACTTACTGGAGCAGTTGAGCGCCATGGCGCCGAGCTGGCCCATCTCCAGCCCTGCGCCGTTGGTGGTGTTGATCTGGGCGGTGTTGGGGAGGAGGATGGCGTCGTCGCCGCCGCCGGTGATGGCGCCGAGCTCGACAGCGACGTTGAGGTTGTGGTTGGCGATGTACATGTAGTTCTCGCGGGCGTCCTCCTCAGCGAGTCCGGGCGGGCGCTGGATGGTGCAGGGGAAAGCTGGGTCCTGAGGGCTGAAGGGCGACTCCCAGATGTGGGTGAACTCGTCGAGGATGTAAGGGACGGACTGCTGGTTGGCCCAGTAGTCCATAAACATGACGACACGGTCGTTGTTGAGGATCATCTCGCCGAGGGTGGGCCACTGGTCCTTGTGCATGGGGATGTAGGGCGGGGTGTAGAGGTACTGGGAAAGGCCGGAGTTTTGAATGGCTGGAACGAAGTTCTCGACGACGGTCAGGTCGGAGTTACCGACCAGGATGGTGAGGACTTCGAAGGGGTTCTGTTGCAGCCAAGTAACGATGGTCTCGAGCTCCGATTGCCAAGTGCCGGCGTTGAGGAGATCGCAGGAGGTGTGGCAGTTGTAAAGGGTCTCGTTGACCCAGTGGACTTGGCCTTGCACTGTCGAGAAAGTCAGTATGGGTCGAGACGCAAATTAGGTGATGGGGGATATGCATACACATGCGAACACCATCGTTCAGCTGGTCCACAATGCCCAATTCCTGGTTGCTGGCTGCATTGCGCGGAATGGAGAAGGCAGCATTGTGTGCGCACACTTCTGTGATGTTGCTGTACTTCCGGTTGCAGAATTCTGGGTAGTTGTTGCAAGCGGCCGTGTTGGAAACGGCTGGAGCGCTGCTGGTTCCAGTCGCGGTGGCCGTGCGGTTTCCTCCAATTTGTGTCAAGGCATCCGTGTTCGAAGTGCGGGTGATTTGCGAGTTGGAGGAAGTGGTGGCATTGTCGGAGCCGAGGGTGAAAGTCCTGGTGCCGGAGACGAAGACCCGCTCGCCGGTGCTGGTGACGGTGACCTGGCCGGAGCGGGTGATGTAGGTGAACTCGGAGCCGGTGAAGTCGCTGACGGGGATCGAGGTGCTGATGGTGGAGAGATCGGAGTTGGTGAAGGTCAAGGACGCGTAGGATGCGTCGGAGTCAGTTGTCGTTGAGGGCGAGGAGGAGGATCTGCCTGAGGAAGCGGTGGCAGTGGTCGAGACGTCGGTGCCGGTTCCAGTCTCGTCTTGTGCTCGCGCGCTGAAGGCGGCGAGGCCCAGCAGCCAGAGTGATCGTGACAGCATGCTTGCTCGAACGCGCACACTCACGGTTGAAACGAGAAAGTCGCGGCGGGGAGATGTTGTCAGGCGAGGTGGGAGGAGAGGACAGAGTCGGAGCAAATCTACCACACTCTACGATACCGGCAGCGCGGTGTCTCGCCTCAGACTATGGACGGCGGGCCGGCGAGTGGGAATCGAGTGTCGTCCACCGTCCCCAGGCCCCAGGCGGAGTCGGAGCAGGGCAAACAAACTTCTCCTCGCCCTGAACGGCGGCGCGTGCATGACGTCTCCGCGCAGACGAAGGGTGGGCCTCTGCCGAGCGCCGACCACGACAGCCGCCACGCAAGCACCACACCGCGATCGCTGCGGCCAACGGCAGTGGTCTGGCCGTGTCTGCACGCAATGATGCGCCAACGCCCGCGGATGCTGACGGCAGCACGGCGGGAGTGCGTGAATGGGTGAGGAGGTGCTGTGCAGGCTAGCAGTCGAGCCTAGCAGTCGAGTCTAGCAGTCGAGCCTACCTAGCAGTCGAGTCTAGCAGTCGAGCCTACCTAGCAGTCGAGTCTAGCAGTCGAGCCTACCTAGCAGTCGAGTCTAGCAGTCTGCTCCGCGGCCTGAGGAAGAGCCAGACGCCGCGCCCGCTGCCCAGAGACGCATCCTCCTGGCGTGCAGCGCCCCGACACAGCCTCGACCGCCAGCCCTGCGGTAATCAATTCCAATCAACATTGATGGGCGATCAATCAATCTCAATCAAACAACCGCCGGCGGCGCACCGGCTGGCGATCTGCCCGCAGATCCGCAGACCTCGTGGTGCCGCGCGCTCGACTGCGCGTCGGCGCTAGAAGGTTAGCAGCCTGCTAGCATGCGCCTAGCTCACGCCCAGCGCCCGCACAGCACGCGCACAGCCCTAATCCGAGGCGCATTGTCGACGTCGATAGCTGACGCACACGCCAGCAGCAACGTCTACCGGCGCCTCATGACGTCTCACTCCATCCGCCAACCCAAATCTGCGGCCAATTTTGCCTGCTGCTCGTCACGGCTGGCCCAACAACAGTCCATCGTGCCACCATTCCTCCTCCCCATATCCTCCAACTCCACCCCCCGCGCCAGCTCCGCCGCGTGTACCAACCGCTCATCACCACTCACCGTCCGTTCTTTCTTTTTTCTTCTTCCCAACCGTGATGTCTTCCGTCTCCAGCACTCCCTAGAGCCTGGGCATGGGCATAGATCACTCCCGTCCCGTCCCACTCAACCAACACTGGCCATCTGCTGTCCACCGCACCACCCTTTCCTTGCTGCCTTGCAAACACCCTTGACGTCCATCACCTCTGGGCGCCTCTCCACTCAGTCTTCTCCTCTCGCTCGGGTTTCGACTTCGCTCGCCTCGGGAACCCCCGGTTTTGAGGTTCTCGACTGTGAGCTTGACACCATCTTCTCTGCATCTCGCTCCTCCAACAGCAAACCGCCGCCGCCATGTTCGGCCGAAAAGCATCAGATCCGGCCAGCGATGGGACTGGAGACCACCCGGGCTCTGACCGCACCCTCACAAATGATACAACACACCCAACCAAAGCCCAGCTCAAGCGTGCGACCCGCACCCGCCGCATCTGGGCTGCCATTGCCGCTCTCCTGCTCCTGATTTCCGTCATCTTCATCATTCTCGTCGAAGTCGGCAACATTGGAGATCGCCCAGTGTCCCGCGACACCTACTTCATTGATCTCGACCTGTCAAACGTCGTTCCTGTGGCAGTCCCAAATGCGGTTCTCATCAACTCCATTGCCCAAACGCTGGGCTTGAATGACCACTACCGCGTGGGACTATGGAACTACTGTGCCTACAACATTGGAGAGAGTGGATTCGACAACTGCTCGGATCCCAAGACCTTGTGGTGGTTCAACCCGGTCGAGATCCTCCAGAGCCAGCTGCTCGCTGGTGCTAGTAGTAAGTCCATTCCAGCGCTTCCTCTCGAGACCAGTCACTGACCATCCCAGTCGCACTTCCCGCCGAAGTCACCCAAATCCTCGACATCATCCGCCTCGTCTCGAACTGGATGTTTGGCCTCTTTCTGGCCGGAGCCTGCCTCAGCACCGTCATGATCCCGCTCGTCTTCTTCACAGTCTTCTCCCGCTGGGTCGGCCTCTTCGTCACAATCTTCACCTTCCTCGCCGCCCTCTTCACCACCGTTGCGACCATCCTTGCTACGGCCATGTTCATCATTATGCAGAACGCCATCACCTCCGTCGACCAGCTCAACATCGAGGGTCAAATCGGCGCTCAGATGTTCGCTTTCATGTGGATTGCGGCCGCCACGGGCATCCTGGCTTGGTTGATTACCCTGGGCCAGTGCTGCTGCTGCGCGAGTCGTAGGGATATCAAGAAGGGCAAGAAGAGAGGAAGCAAGGCTGCTTGGAGGGGCGAGGGCGCCAACAGCGTGGACTTCAGCGAGAAGAGGGAGACAAAGAAGGGCTGGTTCGGCAGGAGAAAGAATTGAGCATGGTGAAGGGATAAAAGGGCAAGATCTTGTGTGACTTGTCACTATCTAATCAAGTCTCTTGGACACAAGGGAAGACTTGACCGCGGCGCCACAGACGCCGATTTCGTTTTGCAAACTCGAACTTGAATTTGGATTTTTGGACTGCACTTTGGATCATCAGACCGCATTAGCGAAGGCGTTTTTGGTTTTTAAATCCACGACTGTACGTATCTATACTGGCAATGCTGCCATCACAGAAGGGAAATATAATTTGTGTACAATGAACAGGCAAAACAAGCAGTCCCACAGACCAGAAACTGAGCAGACTGCTTTTGAGGCTTTATTAACTACGCTTAAAAGGCCTCCCATCGTCCTGAAGCTCTCTAGGAACGTCATAAACTCGCGTCAAAACCACTGTCTCTGCGATGTCGCAACTCCGGATAACGTGCCGAGGGGATCGGCGGTGGAGTCGTCCTGGCTCCATGGATATATGCGTTCAGCTCGAGCACCACCGCATCTTCTTATTGATTCTCGTCTGCGCCAAAGAATATATTCAAAAACAATATAGAAACGCGTCCACCAATACTACTCCCACACTCACAGCTAAAACTCAACAAATCTCCCACGCAACAGCCACAACATCAACCCCACCAACCTCCTCCCCAATGGCAACCCTCGCCCTAGCCCATTGGGCCACGGACCTCACTCCCTCCTCCCTCCCCGCTCCCATCCTCCAAGCCGCTCTCCGCTCTCTCTACAACTACACCGGCTGCGCCATCGCCGGCAGCAACCACCCCACGACCCTCAAAGCCCACACGGCCCTCGCGCCCTTCTCCCCCAACTCCAGCCCATCCCACCTCCTAGGCCAACCCTCCAGCACCGTCTCCGCCCCCCTCGCCGCCCTCCTAAACGGCATCGCCTCCCACGTCCACGACTACGACGACACGCACCTCGCCACAATCATCCACCCGACGGGCCCCGTCGCCTCCGCCCTCCTCTCCTACGCAACACACACCTCTCCCTCGCAGCCCATCTCCGGCGCGGACCTCCTCACCGTCCTCGCAGCCGGCATCGAAGCCGCGTGCAAGCTCGGCCTGGCCGTCTGGCCCACGCACTACAGCACGGGCTGGCACATCACTTCCACGACGGGGAGCATCGGCGCGGCCGTAGCGGTGGGGAAGCTGATGAAATTGCCCGCGCGACAGCTCGCGCACGCGATCGGGCTGGCGGCGACGCAGGTGACTGGGCTGAGGGAGATGTTTGGCTCGGACTGCAAGTCGCTGCACGTGGGGCGGGCGGCGGAGAGTGGGTTTATGGCGGCGGTGCTAGCGCAGGAGGGGTTCACGAGCTCGACGGAAGCGCTGGAAGCGAAGAGGGGGTGGTGTCGGGTTGTTGTTGGGGGAGGGGAGGAGGGGGAGAGGGCGGTGGAGAGGTTGGGGGAGTTGGTGGGAGAGCTGGGGAGGGAGTGGGAGGTGGAGAAGAATGCGTTCAAGCCGTTCCCGTGCGGGATCGTGTGCCATGCTGCGATTGACGGGTGTGTGCAATTGCACGAAGACGGGGTTGAGGTTGGGGAGATTGAGAGGGTTGAGGCGCGCGTGCATCCGCTTGTGATGGAGCTGACGGCGAAAAAGGAGCCGAAGGACGGGCTGGAGGCGAAGTTTAGTGTTTTCCACGGCGCGGCGGTGGGGTTGTTGTTTGGCAAAGCTGGGCCCGCGGAGTACGCGGATGAGGTGGTGAGGAATGCTGAGGTGGTGGAGGTGCGGGAGAAGATCGAAGCTAAGGCTGATGAGGGGATCGCGGCGGACGAGGCGCATCTGAAGGTGCATTTGGCTGGTGGAAGAGTGGTCGTGAAGCACGTTCAACACGCAGTTGGATCACTTGATAGGCCTATGACGGACGAGCAGCTGGAGTGGAAGTTCGTCGATCAAGTTGGGCTGGTGCTCGGGGAGGCGAAGGCAAAAAAGATCAGTGATCTGGCTTGGGGCATTGCGGACTCTCCAGATGTTGCTGCTGTCATAAGTGCTATATGATTTATAGTGTAAGAGGCAGCAGAGGAAGGATATATATGCTTGCATCGTTCGTGTATCAATCAGATTCACTATAGAGCACAAGTTCCATGCTTGAAACCTTTATCTCTTGATGCATCCAGAGGCTGCTTGTCTACTGATCAAGACACCCTGCGTGACAAAATGCCATTCCGCCATTGGGTTCAATGCGCTGTTGGGGCCTTGCTGAAGATCCTCCACATCGCAGGATCGCAAGGACCAGAGCCAATGCTGTCATCAGATCACAACTTCGTGCTCGATGTCCTTCACCCGTGGCACTCTGGTCAGCTGCAAGCCACAGAAGGCCGCTACCTTCTCAATCTGGACAGCCAATGTTAGCATCATCATTTTGCAAACACTTGTAGGAAATCACTAACGCATTGTTGGATTGTCTCAACGTCATCGTAGCTCACGCCAATCCTGCGCGTGCCCCTCAGATGCCAGCCAGTTTCGCGCGGAAGGTTCTGGATCATGATCCCGCTCAGCACGACAAGCTCTGTGTCCACGCCGTCAAGAATGGTGTGGTCCGAGAGGTAAAGGCCATACGTGATCTCTATAGATAGCCAAGCTGCACAAATCATTAGCGAATGCAAGCATCCTGCAATGCAGCGATGAATAAGTACGTACAGAAGTCCCTGTGGGCCGCCAAAGTATTCTCCGTCGACGTATGGTTAGCCTTGTAGATTTGGTCGAGCCAGTCTCTGCCGCGTTTGCGATTGGCCTCGCCAGATTGCCAGTTCTCTCTGCATGCTTGTTAGCCAATATTACTGCCAAACAAAGATAGCATCCTAAAGTTACCTCGAAAACGAATAATCTTTGTCCTCCTCCCTCTCCACACCAGCGATAGAGAAGACCGCATCGATCGGCTTCGGCACTCCGACAACCGATACCAGCTTGATGAGAACTTCTCGTAGCCTGCGAACCAGGGCTTTTCGTGAGTCTGGGGACTGGTACTCAGGTCTGGCGGTGAGATGGAGGTAGAGGTTTGCGGCGAGATCTGGGTGGCCCCCTCCGACGATGGCAGCCAGGGCGAGGATGAACCATTTGTCAGAACCGAGGGTCTTAGCAGGAAAGTGTTTCTCGATTGAGCCGAAGAGAGCGATGGCTTCTTCCTTTGTTGGGGTTGTGAGAGACATTTTGGAGGGGGCTAAAGGTAACAGTAGACGGGTGGTCGAAGATTCACCGCGGTATTAGGAGACAAAGGTGTGGTTTGACAATTGTCATTCAAACACTACCAGCCGTCTAGGAAAGGAAAAAGCGTGTGAGCACTAGCAAGTGTAGCTTGCGTACGAGGTGGATGAGGTGGGGATGGATGAGGTGAGAGCGTTGCAAGCGTCGCCTCCATGCTGCAGCTTCCTCTATCAAAGCGAAACGATACCCTGATCTCAGCGATCATCTTGTGGATAGCACGTCTGTCGAGCTTCCGACCATTTTCACTCATCCCGAAAACCTCCCTCTTGCTCGTCCATTGCCAGAGTCGGTTGCTTCTTTATGTACTTGGGTACCTAGGTAGAGCGCAGGGACAGGCCCAGACTCACGTATACTGCCGTACTGGATAGTACGCCGCGGCGACGTCACCTCCCATCCTCGGCGGGGCGACAGTCCGATGGTGGGGTGAGGAGCGTCCTGGCCCAGTAAAAGCAACGGCCATCTGTCGCCCTTCGATCGCGGAAGAGCTGCAGTACGGCCTCGCCATGGGTTCAACTTCCATTCTTAACATACACCATACACAAGTTATCACTCCGTCAGAATGGATGATCAAGTGAACCGCCTAGTCGAGAAGACATGGACTAAGTTCGAATCGACACCTCGAAGCCAGCGGCTTATGATCGCCGTCAGCGGCATCCCAGGCTCAGGTACGGCAATCGCTCCCACGAGAGAGCCGGATAGCTTCTAATTACGTCGATACAGGCAAGACAACACTTGCAGCCAAGGTCTCACAGAGACTCAATGAGCGCTACAGGGAAGCCAACCCAGGCCTTGCCTCGCTGCCTGATGTCGCGACCTTCCTTCCAATGGACGGCTACCATTTGACCCGCGCTCAACTATCAGCAATGTCGGATCCGACAACGGCACACGCACGCCGCGGGGCCGCCTTCACTTTTGATGCACCCGCATTCCTCCAGCTCGTCAAAGACCTTCGGAATCCGCTTGTACCGGAGTCACAGACGATCTATGCACCCAG
Organism: Cladosporium halotolerans; assembly: GCF_011745625.1. Lineage (NCBI taxonomy): Eukaryota > Fungi > Ascomycota > Dothideomycetes > Cladosporiales > Cladosporiaceae > Cladosporium > Cladosporium halotolerans. The sequence goes on along the minus strand of NW_027191464.1, from coordinate 587,142 downwards.
CTTCGACCACGCCGTGAAGGACCCTGTCGCCAACGACATCCCCATTGCTGCGAGTTCGCGGGTGGTTATCTTTGAAGGTAACTACCTCTCGCTCGGCAGCGGAGCACCGGAATGGAAAGAGGCGGCACAAATGATGGACGAGCTGTGGTTTGTCGATGTTCCGGAGGAGGTCGCCAGGAAGAGGTTGATCTCCCGACACGTGGTCAGCGGTATTGCACCAAATGAGGAAGAAGCCGGCAAGCGGGCGGATGAGAACGATCTGGTGAATGGTCGGGAGATCGTACAAGGGAGACTGGATGTACACGAGATGATCTACAGCCGAGAGGACCAACAGTGGAAGCCGGAAGAGCAGGGAATCGATAAAGAGCGAGATCAATGAGTTCGACCGCAGAGTTCTTGATGGCTACTCACGCCAATTTGCTCATTACTTCATGGCAACGTCTCAAAACAGTCTGTGACCTTCCCTTGGCCTCCTTTTAGCGTTCACAGACAGCTTACATTGGCACAACTCACCAAGCACAGTTCGATCTCTAAACAATGAACTACCTCTCACAGTCTCGCCAGCGGTACTGAACTCGTCTCATCATCCTGCAAATCCCGCCATTCTCGACATTGTATCCAACCCTTCGCTGCAGCGTCCAAATCTGGCTGGCTTTTCCATCCAAAGGCTCGATCTTTCTCGGAGCCGTTGCTCTTACCATGGATGACATTCACCATGTATGTACCAGCATTTGGCAGGAATCTACTTGATCAGCAAGGAACACACAGGATCTCTCGATCGACCGGAACTTACTTGTAACCTGCAAAACTACCTCCGGCGGCAATGAAAAGATTGTCCAGCTTCTCGTGCGGGTGCTTGCACATCAGAAGGTCTTCGGTCGACGTGCATGAGTCCCAGCATATTCGGTAGTGGTCTGGTTTTCTACCTCTTACGTATTCCGGCAACAGCTTCGATATCATGTCTGCTTCGAATTGTTCTTTGATATAGGTGGGGACGTCATATTGATCCCTCCCAGGTATAGTGGGACTGGAGATCGTGCGGCCGGATCCAGTTGCCACGCTGTTGGTGATCTTCAGGCCTGAGAGATTGTATTTGAGTAAAGGTTGATTTACCGAAGGCGGTATCACTTCGCCCTGCTTGCCGTACACTACGATGGGCATGTTGTCCGGGTTGGCCAGACGGTGCACCTCTTCCGGCGCAAGCTTGTAGTAGACCGACACGACCGCCGTCGCCCGAGCCTGGCGCTCCAACCGATCCCGCTCAGCAATAGCCAGTCGATCTTCAATCGGCGAAAGAAGTCCACTCGTCCAAGCACCAGCAGCAAGCACAATCTTATCGGCCGTGAATATGCGCCCATCCTGCAATCTGACGCCCTCAACCTTTCCCATCTCCTCACTCCAAACCAACTCTGCTACCCTCCCCTTGACCCTCCTGATTCCCCTTTTCAATGCGTCATCCAGAAACGCCCCAGTTGCCTGCTTCGCGTTCACCCACCCAACTTCAGGATTAAAATAAGCCCTCTGAAACCTTCCGAACTCCGAGCCTCTCAGACCCTCCCACCTACTTCCAGCATCACCGACAGCAACATCCTCCGTCCGATCAAACCCCCTTTCCCTAAAGACTCTCCTCACACTCTCACCCCTCCCAACCCCCTCCTCATCCAGCACCAACCATCCCGTCTTGTGGAAAAACCGCTGCAATCTCAAATCCCAGAACCATGCATGCAAAGCCTCGTTCGCAAGGTCACAATAGAGCTTGCTAGGGTAGTCTGTGCGGATTATGCGGTTGACGTCTCGCGCGGCGGCGAGGTCCGGGTCTGGGTCGATGAGAGCGATTCTGCTGGGGTCGGAGTAAGAGTGGGCGAGGTGGACGGCGGTGGAGGTGCCGAGGGTTCCGGCGCCGATGATTATGATCGTGGGGTCCATTTGCTGCAGTGTCCCAGGTCCTTCTTGGAGGCAGCGAAGAGGATTCGATGTTGAAGGCAACCATACATATATAGAAGTATCTTGTGCAGACTGCAGTGGCGGGGTCAAGGATACCCCGCTCTTAGTTGTGCGAACATAGCATGGATAGATAGCTTGCGATATCAGAGCAAGGCTACCTTGACGGGCGACTATGGCATACGTCGTTATTAGAGGCTCGCTTGGGAGCTAAAATGTAGGGTTGACAGGCATCTTGGGGGCCAAGCGGAGGGGTGCAGGTCGGTCAGCCGGCAGGGAGGATGGTCGGAACCCGGCGGAGCTAACGACGAGCGACCCTAGGTACTGTTCTGCTTCCTCGGAGAATTATCTGATGGTCAGGAGGTGTTTTATAGAAGCAAAGGTTCATATCTCAAAATTCCTGGTAGTCTCGTGAAGAAATCAATGTCAGTCAAGGATGCAAAATCAACATTATCCGGCTACCCAGCCGAACAATTATAAGACCCAAATGCTAAAGAGGTATCATCAAAATAAAAGACTCCATGCCTCCCTGCATCTTTTATGATAGAAATCGTCTGCAACGTGATCCCTCCCTCGAACGCCATTCCAGGAAAATGCCAGAAACAACCAACACCATGCCCGAAAACGAAAACGCCATCCAACCAAGCACCCATCAATCACGAAGACGCCCTCGCAGCCGCAACGAAAAGGTCCAACCCCGAGCTCTGCGTCGACATAGACGGCGGGTCATGCGGCCCCTGCCAAAGGCTGCCAATCGTCCCGTCGCCCGCCCGCGCACTCGTCCAAACATTGTCTGCGTTCCTCCTGAGGAAATCCGCATACCTATCGCGCGGCGAAGCACGGTGCAGCTCGCCGAGCTTGCGGACGAAGATACCCTTGAACTGCGCGCCGGTTTGGTCGAGGGTACCGGGCCACTCCTTTTCGACGAGGATGCCTTGGTCGTTGGTGAGGTAGTCGAGCGCGCCGCCAGCGATGCGGTGAGCGTCGTCAATGTGGCGGGGATCATTCGTCAGACGAGCGAATTCGATTAGACCGCCAAGGATGACGCCTTGGTTGTAAGTGAAAACGGCGCCGCCGGGCATGCAGTTGTCTTCTGTGATACCGTCGGTAATCACGTTGGCGTTGGTAATGAGGCCCGCGTTCATGAACCAGTCGAGGTTGTCCTGCGCGTAGCGGCGGTAGTCTGTTTGTGGATTTTGCACACGGTTGGCGAGAGCGCTAGCGGTCTCGAAGTAGAGCTCGTTAGCAATCGAGGCTTCATATTGGCGGTCTTTACTCCAGTAGACGCCGCCGCAGTTCGGGCCAAGAGCGGTCAGATAGTCCTGGAAGATGTCTTTCGAAGCGTCCAGGTACTTTTGGTCCTTCGTGAGATCGTACGCGCGAATCCAAGCCATGGCCCACCAGCCGCCATCATCGTAGTAGTGGTTCGTCCATCCACCACCGTTGGCGGCCTTAGCGGCTTTGAAGGTGTTTTCGAAGTACCATGTGGCCGTCGAACCGAATTGATCCCAGTTGATGGAGGCGAGGTCGGCCAAAGCGGTTAGAGCGTTGGCGGAGTTCCACCAGAGACCTTGCCATTGGCCATTGTTTGAATCGTACCAGTTCTGATTGAGAACGTCAGATGCGTTGACGGCATAGCCAGTGTAATCCGCGCGCGAGGCGGCGTTAGCTGAAGAAGGCCAATGAGACAAGGCCAATGACAATGCTATGCGAGAGAATGTGGATGTGCTGAAGACCATGATGCCGGTAGGTTGGGAACTGGAATGACAGTGCGAGCGACCTGCGCAGAGAGAGATTGCGAGCAGGTGTGAAAGAAATTGCAGAGTGAGACTGAGAGAGCGTGAGGGAAACGGCAGCGGTGGATGGGGGAAGAAACAAGATTGCACGGTATACTTATTCAACGAGGCTGTCTTCCCCTGGGGAGGCCATAGAAGGCTGGGCTGTGGATTCCGGGGGGCGTCAGACTGGCATTGGGTGCCGATGACAGTTACTAGGAAGTATGGATAGGCGGTCGCATCATGCCTGGGCGGCAAAGATCGCGCGAGGGACGTGTCTCTCCAGGACAGACTAGGAGCGCCAACGAGCGTTACCGTTGCGGACGGTGAGCTGGCCCGCGCGGTGGAGGCAGACTTGGAGGTGGTTGTGGTGACTGGGCGCTCGGACGGAGTCCAAAACCTGTCCAGGGAATGGCAGATGGACCGGGCGTCCGACAAGGATGCGTTGTACAGCCCGGCAGATACTGATGACTAGAATAAAGCAACACTTGAAACAGCGCCTGGTAGGAAGCTGCCTTCACCGCGTAGAATCCGCTGGCGAGGCTGGTCACTCCGAAATGAGGGTCGTGGCAGTGTTGAAGTGGCCATAGGTCCAAGATCGCAGGCTCATGCACGCGCGCGTGGAACCAGGATGGCGCGCCATCGTGACGCAGCAGGGCTGTGGTCGCAGATCACGGCAGCTCCTTCGGCGATAAGATGGCGAAGATGATGGCCAACATGGTGTGGAATAGGGATGTGAGATTGCGACCGCGCTGTAGGCGTTGCCAATTGCGCGATGGGCGTTGTGCTGGAAATGATGTTCAGCGCTGAGGTCCAAGACACGTCTCACGCGGCTTCAACGGCGCAGCTGCCGCGCGCGAGAGGCGAGAGAGGGTGAAGTCCACAAAACAGCGGGCGTTTCGTGCGTGTCTCCCAGCCTGCCAGCCCTGCCGTGTCAACTGACTTGCCAGCCATCGCTTGCGCCGAAGAGCCGCCTCACTTCACATGCTTCGGCTCCAGGGAAGGCGGAGCTGCGAGCGAGATGGGCGAAGGCGGCGGTAGTAGCGTCTTGCGGGAGTCGCAGACGGAGCCCCTGCAGCCTTGGTGCAGTGCACGAAAATAGCAAGAAAGGGTTTGCTCGCGTGCAACGTGCAAACCATTCAGGGGATGGGGATGCGGAAGGAGTATGCCATGTCCTTCGCGGAGCGCGACCGTGTTCTGCCCACGTCGGCTGGCTCTTCCAGGAGATCTGAGACATCGAGGCGCGCCGATGACCAAGGGGACACGGTCCGCAATTTCGGCACGTGCGATGGGGAGCGCTCTACCAGACAGCCTATTGTGCGCGACAGTGTATCTTGACATTCCTCCCTATGAAACAAGCCAATCCTTGGTATACTTCCCACGTTCCTCCTGAACATCTGGCGTCGACAAGCTCGAGCCGGGCGAATGCCAGCTACGATTGCGTGCAAAACTCGCAAGTGCCAAAAAGAAGGTATAATATAGCGGCTTTCCGCACAACGAGTAACAGGAATTTCAGGCAGACATTTTCCATTCTCTGCGATCAAAAGCCAAGCTCGAAATACTGCTCTGGTTCCACAGGCCTCCCCAAAGTCACCGCCGCCTTCTTCGCCTTCAAATCCATCACGATGTTGAATAGAGTTCCGGTCGCAGAGCCGCCTTTCTCATTGCGGCAGATCGAAGTTGGGAAGCCTTTCTCATCTTTGAACATCTCTGCTAGCTCCTCCATGGTGGGTGATACTCCGACCTTCTTGCACAGCTCTTCAATGCGCACGATGCGGACTAGGCTATCTTTCAACCAGACCGTGTCTATCACGCCTTTTTGATGTTCAGCAAGGTAATGATTGGTGTGGAAGACCTGCTTCGAAGGGTTCATCTCGACCTTCCTCAGATCTCTCGAGCTCCATTCCAGCCCTGTGCCGCCCTGTGCGTCCGCAACCAGCATGTGACAGGATGACGCGACGCCGTAACTCTCCAGCTTGCGCACAGCGTCCTCGCGAGAAGAGCTCTCAAGCACCATCCTCAGTCCCAGGTGACAAGGGATCCTACTCGGGTCCATGCCTTTCGCCTTGATAGCATTGAGGCAGACGCCCACGCCCGCTGAGTTCAGCCCGATCTTACCGATGAGACCAGCTTCCGTGATCATTTTGATTGTCGGTTTGGCGGGCTGCGCGATCGTCAAAGCAACGAGGTTCTCCTTTTGCGCTTCCATCCAATCCCAGTTTTGAGCCAGGAAGCTCGCTTCGTCTGTCCGCCAGGAGAGCGCTGTGCAGCCGTCGCTGAACAAGCCGAAAGTGATCTCCGTCCGTACATTGATGGCGATGATGTCTGGTAGCCTCACTTGCGCGCCCTCAGCGATGCCTGGTGTTGGGTCAATAAAGTAGACCACAACTGAATTAGAGACGACCGAGCCTACTTGCCTCTCATTTCTTCAAGATACGCCGGCCAATTCTTCGAGATGCTCGGTTCGAAAGCCATAGCCAGTTCACGCACTTCGCTCCACTCCTTCTTCGCGGACTCCTTGAAGAGACGGGCGTAGAAGTTGATGCATCGAGCTATCTGCAGCTTTGCCTCAGAGCCGTGTCGCAAGCCGATCTACAATAATGTCAGTGGAATTTATGACGCGCCGAACGATATCTCAAAACCGTCTTGACCAACCTCGTGAGGAGTGCCCGAGCACTTCATCCGCAGCATTCCAGAGGTAGGTTGCCCGTGGTATTCGAAGACACGCATGATGACTTTCCGGTGAGACTCTGCGATTTGTTTCTGCACACTGATATGCTCAAATGCTATGTGTTACTACTAAACTCTTGCGTTTCTCGAGATGCATCTCCATAAGCACTCGTCCCGCTGGTGATAGGGTGAGATAGGCGAAGCGTTCAAAGCGGGGCATTGGTGGCCGAGGTCGTGTGTCGCATGTATTAGCACGCAACAATAATGTTCCTTACCGGATGCTGCTTTTCCCTTGTGTGACGTGTATGATCACTCGTAGTCTTTTCGCTCTTTCTGTAATGATTGCTCTCGGTTTGATGTTGGCATATCATGCTTCAGAGATGAGTTTGGGTGATTTGTGGTAAGGACGGTTACATGGGAGGATGTATGCAAGTTGGCACTCGGAATCGATCTAAGTGCTACTGGAATCCTGATTGTGCCTGTATACAAAACTCAACTACGAGTTTCGTGCTTTTTTAGTTGCGGTCTGCACTTTTATCCGTATTGCTTCGTACCGATGGCCCAGCCACATCCCAAGAACTGGACCCTGGGGCAAAGCCGCTCCGCTCCGCCCTGGTTCGCAATGAGCCCGAGCCTCGCGTTCGTGTCTGTTCTCTTGACACCCTCGATGGAGTACGGGTCTCATTGATCAAGTGGGTCTTGTATAATAGTCATGGACTCTCCATCTCATGCGAAGTCTTCGGCAACGGCTTCAAGATATCATTTGCTTTTTTAAGATGCTCTCCAACTTCATACGGTTCCTTGTTTGCTTACCAATCGCAAAAGGCCATTGGTCGAATCTCCAGCAATCAATCCTCAACGATCAGCTACCTCGCCCAGAAGCCATAGAAATCACCTCTGTAGCTCTTCCACCGGTAGTGAAATCGTCAGACCCCGGCGCATGTTCGAATTTCGTGAATAGCCATGGCACAGGATGCATCGGACAAGCCACTGGCCTGCAAGCGGGCAACTTTCTACCGGATGGGAACCATATCGTAGCGGCTATCAGATTCACAGGAGCGCCTGCTTCGCCAGACCCACGAAGCATTTATGAAGGCAACCAAGTGATCGTGCTCAAGGCCGATGACACGCTCTTTCCCAGCGGCGATTCTTGGAAATGCATTACCTGCGGGCTGTCAAACGATCACGATGTTGTTCCTGACTCTCCCGACTTCTCGTACCCGCAGGCTTTCTCTGATGGCAGGCGAATCCTGGCTGGTCGATTTATCGTGGACTGTGGCGAAGCTTCGCTGATTAGTGAAGAATGCGACCCAATCCAAACACAGATCTACCCCATAAGATTGGAGAACACCCCGGATGGCTCTGGGCCCGGTGCCGACCTTCGCGAATTACGTCTACATCCGGACAACGTTCACATTGGATTCAATGTGTTCAGTTTTGCAGATGGCAGGCTGGATCAGAAAGCGTACATCGCACGGCTCCAATTTAATGCTTCACCAACTACCAACTCCAATCGCAGTCCTCGCTACGACTTGGACCACATCAACCAGCTTTACAACCCGGACGCAAGTCAGACGATTAACGTAGAAGGCGATGAGCTCACTATCGACCGTACTGCCATCTCCATCGGCGAACTGCGCGGTTTCAGCGGTACAGGCCGCGAAGTCCTATACTTAGGCTACCCACATGAATCTTGCAACATTGATGTCTTCGCTGCCGATCTTCAAACCGGCAGAGTGCGGCGCCTCACTAGCCACCCGGGCTACGTAGACCCGATTCAGATGTCGCCTGACGATGGATCTATGGTGATAATGGACACGCGGAGTAACGACCGCACGACTTTCATGGCGGGCATGCGGGGCATTCCACCTCTCGCGGATCTCGTGACGACCATGGCCTGCTCATCGGTGCGCAACAACGGCCAACGCCGCTTTTTCCAACCGTACTTGCTAGACCGGCACGGTGACCGCGAGGGTTACTACGGCCAAGAGATTAATTCCGCCTCAGCGGGAATACCGGGCTCCGGCTTGCCAGACGACCCTGAGTGGAACGGTAGAGCTGACCCATGGTTCTCGCCGGATGGTACGAAGATCGTGTATTGGCAGGCACAGACCGTGTCACCAGCGTGCGGTGGCGACAATCCTCTCCCTTGCTATGATTCGACTGAGCCAGGCGGGCGCCGGGAGCGCATCATGATCGCCCACCTCGCCGGTCGTGAGCCCCTTCAGCCCCAAGCGGTCGAACCCATGCCAGACATCATTCCGTGGGCTGTACCATATCTCCCAGGCAGGACACCTTCGAGAAGGAAACATCCTCCCTCGGGTGTGTACACGCTGAAAGGCCAGCATTCAGGCCACGCGCGTATATCTCTCACCGAGAACGATTCGCAGACCGCAATACGAACAGTAGCGGTAAGCTACCACGACTTTTCAGACGACGGCGAAAGCTTTCTGCATGGTACACAGCGGGTGACAGAGGATCTTGAGCATTTGACAATAGATCACTTGGAGTGGCATTCGAACCTGACGTACCGCGGCCGCTACGAAGCGTCTCAAGTGACGAGCGAGGATGGCTTTCGAATGTCAATTGACGTTATGAAGAATCACTTCCGAGCGAACGGAACTCTCAAGACGATCCTGGATGGGGTTGAGTATTTGCAGCCTCGGGACGGGCAATGAAGATGAAGGGAAGTAATAGTGGCAGAAGTCTTGCGATCAAGGTCCCGTGCTCAGATCCATACGCGAGCGTTTCGAGACTTCATCAATCCAATAGCCTTTTGAGAACCCTTTGAGGAACTTAGACTTCACCTCCTTTTTCTAGAAAAGAAAAAAATCAAGGGCTTAGCTGATAGCTCCACCAGTAAGTGTATTATCGCAGCTTTGCGGTACGTTCAATGCGGAAGATCGCAGAGTTACAGGCCTTCACAACGCGCAGGTGTATACATATCGCATTATTATAAAGTAACTCATAGCATATATGCGGTTTGAGAAGAGAATGTATCCTTTCCCTCGTCATTGAATGCGAGTTGAGGTAGGGTTCCTTCATCACTCATCCCTTTAACGATCGGTTACCACGAAATTTCATCCGACGAAGCGATCCTCCATTTTCCAACAAATCACATCCCTGCCGCTCAAAAAGCAATGACAATGCTGTCCAGACAGCAAGTACCTATCTACCATACATCAATTGACAAAAGATATTCCGACGCGGGGAATTGAACCCCGGCCTTGTCGGCACTGATCCTCTCAGTCCTTGACGAACCGAAGATTGAGAGCGACAAATCCTAGCCACTAGACCACATCGGAAGTGAAATGTTGTTTGTTGCATGAGGAAGGAGCGGCGGTAAGTGAATAGATCCTCCCAGCTGAGAAGGAAGGAGCGACCCAGCCTGGAAAAAAGCATCATGTCAACGCCCGCCCAGCAACACTTAACAGCCACGCCGCGTCTTCCCACACACCCACGCGCTGGCCATCGTCTCCCGGCACAGGCGGCGGCGGAGGAGGACGCGCTGATTTTCGCCTGCTTTCTTCCCCATCAAGATCCGTCTCTACGCCACTCTCCTCGCTTTCCCCACCGACAAACCACCCCATACCGGCGATGCGCTCAAAGATACCGCCGAACCCGATGGAAGGATTCTGCGCCAGCTTCGTGAGCTCCGCTTCGTCATGCTCGTCCGCCGCCGCGCCTGCAGTAGCGTCGTCTTCACTCTCCTCGGCAATGTAGTCCGCGCTCGCGTCGCGGTAGTCCGCATTTGGCAAATCAAAGTAGCCCGTCGGGGCATCCAGACCCGCCGTCGCCAGAGGCGTGCGCAAGTTTGTGCAGCTGCCACGCCGACTCGTCCTTCGACTGCCATTCCTGCTGCCGAAGCGACTACCCCATCTGTAAGCCGTAGGGCTCGAAGGCGAGAGCGTGCCGGCGTTAATTGGCGAGTCCAGTCGTGCAGTGGCGGCCATTTCCTCATAGCCTTCGTCATCCTCGTCAGAAGAAGGCAGCGCCAAAGCAGCAGGCGAGTCTCGCGAAGTTAGCCACGCCTGCCCGCGCGCCTCCTGCAGCAATGCGTTGGTCGCGGCGCTGGCGTGCGAGAGCCAGTCTTCCTCCGCAGCAGCTGCGAGGCGCACTCTGCTGCGCACGCGTGGTGTGTTCGCCGAAGCAGTCTTGCTTCGAGGCGGTGCCAGCCTCTTCTGGGAGACTGGAACTCCGTAGCCAGAGAGTCGCTGGTTCTGACGTCCGAGACCCAGGGCGGCTTCACTTTGGGCTTTTGCAATAGTTCCACTGCCCTCTCGTCTCATCTGCATAGCTTCTTCCCTGGCGCTATCAGGATATACGATGGCCACACCCGGCGCCGTTGCTGCATCGTCATATAAAGAGCCCCGTCGGCTCAGACCGCCTCCCAGGTGTCTTCTGCTCGAGCTGCGACTCAAGATGCCAGGCGACGAAGGCGCAGACCGACCTTGCATGTAAGTCGGATGGTGACGGGCGAAAGTCGCATCTGCAGCTTCTTCGTACGGACTCCTAGGTGTAGAGCCATGTTTTGGCCTATTATTGTCCGGAACGTAGCGCGTCGAAAGCGGTGCTAGACGGAGGTCTGCGAGGTTGGTTGTGCTGCGCTTCTTGCTGCGCGAGGAAGCTCGTGAGGTCGACTGTCGCGTGTTAGCTTTGAAACCGATCGCATGGATCGCATGAGAATGAACACACCATTGTGACCGATCGCTGATGACAGACGAGAACAATGTACAAGTGAGTGTTGACAGCTGGGATGGTCCAATTCAACCCGACCCCAGATTCAGACCCCGCGTCCCTGGAACGGAAACGGACGGGCTCCACTTGCACTTCTCTGACATGTGAAGCCGAGCCAGCCGGCAAGCTCAGGCAAAATGTCGGTATAGATCGATAGTTTAACAACGATTATCCTTGTACAATGAGATGCTCTAAGGGCGCTGTAGGTATGAAATCGTAGCAGGCTATCAGAGATCGCAATCTCGAGACGTTGTAGACAATGCAGTATATACATCGGAGGTCATGTCATTCGTATATCTACAAAGAAATCGTTGTCCTTGATCCATCCGTCAGGAATCTGTGCAAGCGTTATTCGTCGTGTTGCCAAAGTCTATCATCACAGCAAAACCATCCCGACCCCTGTTCCCAGCGCAAGAGTCAAAAAGCCCCAGGCCCAGCTCATGGCAGCAGCAGCACTGCTCGGAGCCTGCTTAGCTTGGTCACTGACGCCGCTGACCGTCGCCGTGCAGCTGGCTCCGCAGGCGTAGTTGTTCGGACAGCAGCCACCTCCATCGTTCTCACTGCACATAAACCAGCCGTTGGCACACGAGCCGCCCATGCTGCTCTCTTCAGTACTCGCCGCAGGAGTCGAAGACCCATCAGCGCCGACTGTGGTTGTGGACGTTGACGCGACGACGCCACCGCCGCCTGCGATTGTGACGCCGTTGGAGACGACTGCAGTACTGTCGCTCGTCGGGCACGAAGTCGTGTCGCAGTCACGGCCGACTCGGCAGCATCCACCAAGGTAGTGCGCAGAGCACATGTAGAATCCAGTCGGGCAGCTGTCGCCGGTTTGCGAGGTTTCCTCCGAGGTGGTAGTCACGCTGTTAGCGTCGGAACTGCCAGTCGGACGAGCGGGAGGCAGTGCTGCTGTATCGTCGGAAGAAGTAGTTGAACTGGGCTGCTCCTCGGAGGTTTCAGTCTCGGCCGGCTCCTCGGAGGTTTCCGAAGGCGATTCCGTGACAGTAACAGTCGTTGGTTGGGTCACTGTACCAACGCTCGTTGTGCCAGGTGCAGTTTCCGTGACAGTGTTCTCGATGGTGGTTGTGTACGTCGAGCCTCCGGCACCTCCAGCTGGGCCAACCGTCTCTGTGTCAGCACTGGTCGTGGGGCTGGGCTCGCTATTCGTCTGCCCCTGTGTCACCGTCTCGACCGGAAGATTGGTAGTGGTAGTTTGAGTGCTGGCCCAGACGCATCCAACGTCAAAACAGGAGTAGCCCTCGATGCAACAACCTTTATTCGAACTCTCCGGGCAGCTGGTTTGCCCAGCGCTCTCGTCACAATCAGAAATAGAGTTTCCACAGCTTCCTCCCTGAGGGCAGCAGCCTACGTCTCCATTGCCGGTATCCTCGACTCTTATGCACTCATCGTTCTCACTGCAGCAGCTATCCGGTCTGTCGATCTCAGTGCAAGACTTGGTGCCAGAAGGACAAGAACCCCAGTCTCGCGCGAAGAGACCGTACCCAGGGAACCTCCGGAAAGTATGTACTCTTTCAAAGTGCGGCGCGATGGGTGCTGACAGGTCCAACGACGAATTCGCAAACGCCTTGACCTCGTCAAATGTCTCGGACGCGGGCGAGCGGTCGCCAAAATCCCAGTAATGTAAAAAGAACTTCTCGCCCTCGTCGCCACTCATCTTCCGCATCCCTATGGGCTGCTGCCATTGTAGCCGCTCTTGTGCCTGCCGTTCGCGCTTAAGGTGCTTCTGGTGGTCAGGGTGTAAGTCAGCGGTTCGGGGGCGGTTCTCGCTGTTCGCGGCGGATGTTGCGACCAGTGCCAGCAGCGTCGCCGGGAGGGCAAGCAGGTCTCGCATTGCCGGGGTCTGGTCGAGGTGCTGCAGGCGTAGACCAGGATGGCGGGTGGCTGCGCGTCGCTCCCAGCAGGTCGTACAAGCCGATATTGGGGTTGTCGCTGGGCGGCTGAAAGGACGGCTCAATTGCGCCGGCGGTCTGGTAGGATTATTTGACAGGAAAAGAAGTTCAACCTAGCTTTGTACGATGTTCATGATACTACTTGAGATTGTTGCGGTCAGGCAAAACCTGCTGATGTGGCATTGGTGCAGCTAGTGAGCCGTGAGTTGTCTGGTGGCTGGGACGCGGCAAGCTGACGGCGGATATTCAGGAAAGCCAGCCCAAGACTTGCGCAGACATCTTCCCATGACTCGCACCACTGTCGTCCTCCATCCTCATCTCTGCTCAAGATCATACTTTATTATGATCAATGGTGTCGTCCTTTTGCTCTGGTCTGTTTGTATTCACCTTGTTACTCAAGAACATGGGGCTCTATATTATATACATGTACATTGATGGCAATATATGTTTTCTGACGTCATCCGTTGAAGCTCCGCTCTGCCTTTAGAGTACATGTAGGCACTGTAGGGCATCTTCTACAAGATCACTCGTAATTATTTAAAATTGGCGGTAATGAGCGGTAATGAATAATCGACGTCTCCTTTGTCTCAAACATTTGCGGTTTGATTATGGCAGGAGTCAAATTGGAACGCCGACAAAAGCTCCTCTGAGAGCTTGAAGATAGACGGTCGGTATTCGGTGTTGGTCTAGAGTATTACAACAAAAGGCCTACTGTCTCAGCTAGGATTCCTCAATAATGAAGAGAAACCAAGTCAAGGACGCGCACGATCTCTACGACGTAAGAGCAAAGACCTACGATGCCAGCTTCCACAAACGCTTCTCGTCGCACATAGTCCAGCTTGCAAACCCCCAACCCGGCGAAAGCGTACTCGACTTGGCCTGCGGTACAGGCTTGGTGACTTGCAATACAAGCAATCTCGTTGGTAAATCAAGATACGTAACGGGCATCGACGTCAGTACCGGCATGCTCGCAGAGGCTCGAGCTGAACTCCAAGCTCACCCGTTTGGCAACGTTCAGCTCGTTCACCATTCGATAACCGATCTTGGATCACTCCACGAATTGGGAGGACGCCTTTTTGACGTGATCACCTGTGCATCTGCACTAGTCCTACTGCCACAGCCCGAAGCGGCCCTCAGTCAATGGATGAAGTACCTCAGGCCTTGCAGCCGCTTCATCATCGACGCAACCCACCCAAGGGCGCTTCTGCCTGGCATGGTGTTGGAGCGTGTTGGCCGGAGGCTGGACCTACCTGTCCCATCTTACCGCGATGCCTTCAAACAGCCCAAATACCTCGCCACGATGATGCAGGCCGCGGGCATGACCCGTACAACGTTAACGCGCATGTCACAGCTGAGCTCGCGTGATGGCTCGCACGATTTACAAGCATTCGTCCTCAGTGATGATGATGAGCCCCGACGTCCTCAACCTATACTATCGACGATGCAAGACTTGTTTTCGACGCTCAAGTGAATGGGAGATTCGGCGCTTGCATGGCGAAAGAGCCCTCTCGTTGCCAAGCGTGGAAATTGTTCGTGAACGAGTTTACTAAGTTGGCAGACGACGAAGGAATCATCAACGAAGTTGACGAAGTTTTTGTCGGGATTTGCAGCGCTCCAAAGGTTTATTAACATCCATTCTGTGTCGTTGTTGATCATCTGTGACTACTCCGGATGTCGGCGTACTCACTTCGCTTCACATGCGAATCGCCAACTGTTCAGATTTCAAAGCCTTCAACTCTATGGAAGCAGAATCTGAACCGTTATTCAAGGCAGCGTGGAGCAAGTGACACCACGTCCAGATAAGTAACCTCATGTCTTCTACTGTTACGGGCATTCCTAGTGTGAATAAAAGGCCAGCCGCTCGTAGTTTCAATCTTCTCGGTCAATCACTGCGAATCATCAGCACATACTCAAGAGTAGACAAGCGGTGGACACTCACATCCCAATTCATGCTCATCAATGTCAATGACGGTATGAAACTTGTTCAGAAAGTTTGTTCCAAGGACCGCTACATCCTCTTCCGCGGTCGGCACGATAGCAACAATGCACACAGCATAACCATAGACATGCTGCTCAGAACTGTATTCATCCCTGGCCAAAGCCACTTTGTGGCCACCTACATTCAATACCAGATCCGGCAGACTCTTGCGGGCCTCGCAATCGATCACGCCGCCACGCCAGAGCTTGTTGGGTTTCGCACCGAGTTTTTCCCATACGCGCTTCGCAACCTCACGAGGGAGTCCGATGCTAGGTTCCAAATCAATTCTTCCGAAGACACACTTTAGAGGTATGTGAAGATCCGGATGGCCCACGAGAGACACGGAGTCGAGCGCCACGTGCCATGAATGAGCCAGGCCTGGTGACTATTGGTTTTCAAATGGGAGACGGGTGATTCCTTTTACCGGCTGCCGCGGAAGACCGACTTGAATAGCCCCACGCTCATCAGTGCTTCTGGGAAGAGTCAAAGTGAGCGCGTTGTGTGCGACAGCACGGCTTCTTATCAAGTCGAAAAGTGGGTTCGGTGCGCTTAGAGGCCGGTACGCTCGCGCCGTATCGTTCGGCCGCGCGATACCAAGAGCACTATCATTGTCAGAATGAAGGCAGATGAGCAGACCAGGCGATGCGGCTTACCCATCGACGACGAATTCCATAACGAAGAAGAACAGTTCCTCGCCCTCGTATTTATCGATCTCGCCCACCATCGCACCCTTTACATCCACACTTCCAAGATGCAGCGTGTCGGTCGAGACGTTCCCACCCACTCTCCAGCCTCTCGGCTCGACCTCGAATCTTCTTTCCAAAGAACTTCTAGTCGTAGACTTTGTCGCATCGTAGGTAAAACCTCGACCGCAATCTCTCTTCGAGCAAGTCGAGGACCGGACATATAGACCGTTCAGGTGCGGGTTGAGCCAGGCTTTGAAGGGCTGAGCAGGCTCGCCCACTGCCACCGGCGTGTGGAAAACCGGGTAGCCGCCTATGGTCGACATGTACAGCTCAAGGTTTGCTGGATGATCGGTGCTTTGTACTGAGAGCTTTTCAGGGCGGACTTCCAAACCATCGACAAGCTGGCCGAGCACGATTTGTGGTGATCGTTCAGATCTGAGCTGCGAACGATTCCTAGGGTGGCCAAGCACCATATGTGGAAAGCCACCAGTCCTGAACTGCTCTGGTTGAAAGCCATCGCTTGCACGCAGGCCATCGCTCGTCGTTAAGGCCCAGAACAAATCTTCATCTTTCTCCCAACCATTGGAGACTTCTGCGACTTGGTCATTTAATCCTGAAAGCGCGTGTCGCGATGACTCCTTGCGTTCAGTTTCTGCATGATTTTCCCAACCCAGGATATGTCGGCCGTCCGCTATCTGGCCCGTGATCACAAAGGACAGCACGTAGCCAGCAATGCACCGGGCAGCAAGCATGTTTGTTTGCTTTCACACAGAATAACGACTAATAAGTTATCAAATTGCTGAATTTGATCAAATTGATAAACTTGGCCCACTCGTGAGACGTGTTGGGTCGTTCAGCTGAAGCATCCGTGCGACAGCTTGAGGCTGGGGATGCTGACAGCATGATGCATCGAGCCTCCCGAAGAAGCGGTATCAATAGCCACTCGGCATCACGAAAGCTTCTCAACCAGCGCGCAATGTTTCGAGGTCGCGATACGCCATTCAAAGAGACTATTCGAACTGCAGCCAGGAAAGCGAGCTAATTCCGGTCTTTGACGCGATCCTCGAATTGCATGCGTGCAGAAGTCGGGTGCCGCTCTCAGTGCACTTGACACGTTTTGGGCCAATCCATACTCTTACCGCAATTCATGACGAGGCTGACTTCTGGTGATAGCTCAACTCCGAGCTTTTGATCGAGTTCGCACACAACCACACCCCTTCACGTGGCACTCGGCCAATGCCTTCTTGTAGATCCTCGGCATCCTGGCCGTGATGGTCGAAACGACCTCATCACCAAGGACCCCTGCTTTCTGCTGCAGACCTTTGGCCAGACTCGATGACTAGAATTACACAGGTCCTGTCTGCTTGCAAGATGCATGGAATCGTCCGATTGTTGCAACCACCTACCAAACCAATCAGTCCAAGCGACGAGTACCGCACAAACCTCTCCGCCTCCATCGAATCAGTACGATTCGTCCGGTGAGATGGCCGAGCGGTCTAAGGCGCTAGCTTAAGGTGATACTGCCTGGTATTCCTGAAATCGCTAGTCCGAAAGGGCGTGGGTTCGAATCCCACTCTCATCAACATTTCCTTTTGCACTTCCTCACGAGCCACTGATCTTTTGCACATGGAGGGGATGACTTGGAGGATGCTGTTCGACAAAGTGTGGCGTTGAAGTCGCCGCGATGCGCTTGGTTGAAAAAGAGCTCTAATCTGATTCTTTGCCAAGTCGGCTCACAGAGCAATTTGGACGTGTGCGACGACATAGCTCGAACACATTCCGATTTAGAGTTGGAGCTACTATTGAACAATCTACTTCGTCTGGACCATCTCGCTACCCAACCCCTTCCCGACCGCATCCTTCGCTTCCCTCACCTCTTTCTTGCTCAGACCCAGGCTGTCAGCATACTCCCCGAAAGCGAGCAACATCTGCTCCAACCCGTTTCGAAAATCCTGCACAAGCTCAACCACTTCCTCTACCTGTCTGCTCTTCCTCGGATTGAACTCCACATCCGTCCAGCTCGGCTCGAGCACCTGCAGGAAGCGCTGGATCTCGGCGATGGTGGCCGTGTAAGTGCGGATGACGGTGGGGACGTCCTTAGCGGCCTGGCCGAAGTCGTCTTCCTTCAAGCTGGCTAGCACGAGGGCGGTGAGACTGCGGACGGCGTGCACGATGTTAACGCGGTTGCTGCGCGGGACACCGAAGACGACTGCGTTGGCCAGGCGGGAGAAAGTCTGGCGGAAGGGCTCGCCGAAGGGTGTCTTGAGAAACTGGAGCATGTAGCCGCTGGTTTCTTTGCTAAGGCCTTGTTTGCTGAGCTGGGCTTGTTGTTCCTTGGACAGGACGCGATCGGTGCCCCACTCCAGAGCACGTCTGGCGCGAGGCGTGAGAGGATTCTGGGCGTTAGGGCTTTGGCCGATGGATTTGGCGAAGTTGCCGAAGTTCTGAGAGAGAGACGTGGATTGTTTGGCGAATACTTCGCCCTCCTGTACGCCTTGGTTCGCGATTTTGGGCAAACCCATTGGCGCGGTCTGCGGGTGACCAATGAGATGTTCTTGTTGTTTGCGGGAGAGCTCTTCAGCGGCCATCTTCGCGCGGCCTTCGACCGGATCCTGCGAGGCTCTGATACGAGAACGGATGTCTTCGATCTCGTTCAAGCAAATGGCGCTGATCTGAGACCAGGTGCTTCCAGTCTTGCGATCAACCTCTGAGAAAATGGACTTTCTGCGCACATCGAATTGCGTGCAAATCAGGAAAAGCTCCCAGAAAGCGAAGGTCCTCGGCACATCCTTCTTGCTCCTCAGTCCAACAAGGAGCGAGCCGTTCGGATCCTGGGACTTGGTCACGACCGAGCCCGCATTATCTTTGATCTCGCTAGTCAACGGACTGCCCTTTTTGAGCGGAGGCTCAGCGACGTAGAGGGTGAAGAGTGCGTTGCTGACTTCCCACAGCATTACCAGCATGAACGAAGAGGTTCCAGCTTGCCAAATAAGGCCAGATAGGTGAACGAAGCCGCCTGGTGTTGTGCTTTTTGGCAAGGTGTAGAAAAAAATCCGTCCAAAGAACGCTGTCCAGGACCAGGCTGTGCGGCGAAGGAATGTCAGGTATACAGGCATGATCGTCACCAGACCAGCAAGTGTCAGCTTGAAAGACCACTGTGCCAATGATGGCAGTTTCTCTTTTAGCTTAATCACTGGGCTGGTCTCCTTCACGCCTTCTGTACTTTCCTGCTTTTGCTCCTCCTTGCTCTTCAACAGTTGCACGGTATCTCTTTCGCTGTAGAAGTGCGCACATGTCTGCGCGACTGCCAAGTAGATGTACAGAGACCTCAGAAGAATTGGATTCTCGTTCAAGCGCGGGCGTTCGTATGCCCTTCCTTGATCAATCCAACCCAAGTTCGCATCGTTCCCTTGCGACCAGATATATGTCTCGCCGAAGATGAATGCCGAGATGCAGTACCATCCAAGCGCCGTGATACTTCCTCTTGATGTTAGATGTTGGTAGAATGTCTCGAAACCTGATGTTGTATTCCTGTCCCCGACATGTAGGTTGGACAACCGTACGATGAAGACGAGAAGGACTGACATGAAGAGCAGCATCATTCTGATACCAGGGCGACCGAGCACAAAGAATCGCCAGAAGAGATTACCTTCTGACATGAGTACTGCTTCTCCGTAGCAAAGAATGAGGGCTGACATTGTCGCGCGTGTAAACCGGCGGTGCATTGCTGGCGTTAGGAAGTCCTTGTAGGATCTGACCTTAGGCCCCGACTTTGGAGACATGCTGGCCATGCTCGCTGACGGAGCGGAAGTGTTGGTCGATTGGAGAGTTGTAGTCCGAGTCGACATGCTAGAGGATTCTGAAGAAGAGAAAGTGGACGCGAAAGCCGCGCTGAATTGACGTGGCTCCTATGCACTCATATCAGTCGAACTGTATTGCCCGTCGAGGTGTTGTGTGTGGAGTTGCGCCCGATGAATCCGGCGTTGTCGCGGTTGGGCGTTGCTCAGCGCAAAGATGTCGCGGTGTCACATGTTTCGAAGCTTTCTCAATCTCCATGGTAAACAGTCTTGGCGGAAGACGGCGCCGCGAGCGACCGGACGTCATCCCAGCCGGCTGGCGCAGCAGGCACGGGAACAAGCCTCAAGGCGAGGCCGGACCTCACCAGGCACCGCTCAACCCGACCGTCCACGCGACCCTTCATACACCACTTCTACACACTCAAACCATTGCATCGACGTCGCACATCGCCACAATATCGCTGGTTGAGCAATTCGGATCAAGACACTTTGGAACTACACCGCATCCGCCAACATCATGTCCTTCAACGATGCCGGCGCACTCGAGTGTAAGCCTATCACTCTTGCCGCCTACCGTTCACGATGCTAACAACCCTCCAGCGCAGCCTACAACATGGCGCCGCTCAGACGACCCTCAATATGCCGACGACCCCGAATTCCAGGCTCTAACAACCACCCTCTCGGACAAACTCTTCACTCTTACATCCAGCATTTCGCGCCTCAACAACCAGATCTCCCTCCTCGGTACGCGGCGCGAGACCGATCGCGTGCGTGAGCGCGTGCAAGACCTTCTGCAAGAAACAGGCGACAGTTTCAAAGACATCGGCGAAGGACTCAAGCGGGTCAGCGCATGGGAGGACCTAGGCCCGAGCCAGAAGTACACGCAGGGCAAGCTGAACCAGGAGTTTCGCGCTAGCTTGACGGAGTTCCAGGTGCTGCAGCGGCAGGCACTAGAGAAGCAGCGAGCGAGTGCAACCGCGGCGCGCACCGCGCTGGAGCAGGAGGAAGCGGCCGGGTCGCAGCAGCAAGGCGGCGGCCAGCAGCAGCAACAGCAAGTTCAACAGCAGGAGCCTCGTCTGGCCGATCAGTCGGACGTTGACTTCCAGGAATCGCTGATCATCGAGCGCGAGTCCGAGATCCGCAACATCGAGCAATCGGTCGGAGAGCTAAACGAGCTGTTCCGCGACGTGGCGCACATGGTTCACGAGCAGGGACAAAGTCTCGACATTATCAGCGACAACGTCACACAGACGAGGGACGATACACGCAATGCCGATCAGCAGTTGAGGACGGCGAGCCGACACCAGAAGAGCGCAAGGGGCAAGGCGTGCTGCCTGCTATTGATTTTGGTGATTGTGTTGACGGTGATCATCGTGGCTGCCGTACTTGGCTAGGGCAGAATGTCAAGATGAGCTGTATTTTCGTGTTTCTCAACTCGCCGATACACAGTAGGCCTGTGTTTGGCTATACTTCTGCATACCATATACCTTTTTGCGATTTACTTAGAGCGATATTCCAAGGCATGCAAACGAATTGCTCAGATGAACGCTTCTAGCACTTTTTGGCACCATTCCTACTGTCGAGCTCGGGCTTGTATCTCCCAGCGGTGTCAGTTCATTGCCGACTTTCAATCCAAGGCCGTCGCCTCGTACCGCCCTCGTACCATCGTCCCCGAGTCTCGCGCTCTTCACTCAATTCATACTTGCTGGCATGTTTGATATCAATATGTCGGAAACCAGAAGCTGCCATCTCCAGTCGTAGCGGCTCCTCGGCTGCTTGCGATGTCTAGCGATAGGCGTTTCATAAGTTGTCGTCAAAATGGCGCGCAGCAGATGAGATTGTCGTCCTGGGTCCCTCGAGGCTTGCAGACCTCTAGAAACTTCTTCCCATCCGAACTCTCATCCCCTCTGCCGATCCGGCAAGTGGTCCGCGGCGCCGCCCCTCGCCGTCCCCTGGCTGCTCCCAAGCGCACTCGCGTCCCCGTCGTCCGGCGCCCGCGGTCCAACCATCCAATCCTCCATCAACAACCACTGACTCCAAGCCTTCTCCGCCGCGACAATCTCCTCGACCTTGGCCTCATCCAGCGGCTTCATGAACGGCACACACTCATCTCCGCCGCCCGCGCTGCCGGCATCGTAGTGCTGCTTGCAAGTCCGCCAGCCGCCGTGCTTGGCGGCGAAGAGGTAGTTGCGGCGCTCGCAGTCGAGGTGGGGTGACACGCCGCGCTGGTAGTCATCGCCGAAAAAGCCGTGGAGGATGGGGGGTTTGTCGAAGCCGGTGATGATCAGGCGGCGGATGTACGGGATGAGAGAGACGAAGGTGGGTGGCTGCTGGCTGTGGTTGTGGTTGGAATTGGTGGAATGCGCCGGACTTGTGAAGCCATTGCTGGCGGGGCGGAGATAGGTTGGGAAAGAGAATTGCGAGTTAGAATGCGCTGATGAAGGACCGTTGCCTTGCGGTATCGCAGATGTGATCGGGTTTGAGAGCCATTGGAAAGGAAGGCGGATGTTGATTAGAGCGCAGAGAGCTTGGGTGCCAGGCTCATGTTGAGCGTGGTCGAGGAAGTAGCGTTGGCAGCTTTGGTAAGCTGGGTGCCAGTCGATTATGTCGAAGTTGGGATCCCCAGTCAACGGCGCGGGCTCGTCGATCATCCCCTCCATGATCTTCGGTATGCGGAGTGGTCTGGCGGAGGAGGACGAAGCGGAGGCCGACGAGGATGAGGAAGCGCCGTTGAAGTGTTGTTGGTAAGGGTCGTAGGGATTGAAGGGTCTGGAGTTATAGTGCTGGTAGGCCATGATGGGCAGGTTTCAGATCGGAGGCTGCTTTGAGTGGTTCCTGCAAGGCACGCGGATCGAGGCACGAGGCGCAGAAACTAAGAAGTCATGAAGTCAGAGAGTAGCTGCGTAGATCGGGGAGCTGAGCTTTGTGCTACGAGGCTGAAAGGGCGGAAGCGAGAAGATCTGGGCCACGAACCCGGGCTTGTGATATTGCAGCGCATAGCTTTAAAATGAGATCATTGCGGTATCACGGTATCACGCGCCTGGAGCTGGTATAGACTAGCGCGCAAGCATCAGGAACAGGCCTAGTTCAGTTCAGACGGTCTTCGGAAGTGATGGGATGAAGCTGCCTCGCGCGCTGATGACGCACTCAGCGAAGGGTCCAGTGGTCCATTTCGTCCGCCAAACCCTAGCTCGCGTGGAGCAGAGATCGATTGCCTGACTCGCCAAAGGGATGAGCCTTTTCGGGCGAAGGAATAGCGTGTTATAGTCACTCGTGATTATTCTGAACTGAAGGAGTGCGAGATGTGTCTTGGAAAAGTCCTTCATTTGTATATAATAACTCGGGAGAAAGTACTCCTGGCCCAGCTCCACTGTGGAAGGTACAAGCATTTATGGAATCAATAACTCCACCAATCGACGTCATTGTAATGATGATGCGATGGTTGCTCGGTCTTTGGAGCTCTTCGCAAGTGGTCCTATACAATCGTCTTTCCACCTTCTTCCATATCGCTACTTGACAAAGTACTGGCTCTCAGCTATATCCCATGTTCAGGAAGATGGCGTCGCAAACCTACTCACTGACCTCCCGCATTCCTCTCAACAATGGCCTCTCCATGCCACATATCCACCTGGGAGTCTACTTGACTTCAGGCCGCGAGACCAGCACAGCAGTCCGACATGCCCTCGAAGCCGGCTACCGCGCCTTCGACTCGGCGCAGATGTACCATAACGAGCGCGAAGTTGGCTCCACAATCCTTGACTATCTGCAGAAACACCCCGATCTCAAGCGCGGAGACATCCACTACACCAGCAAACTAGCGAGCAACTCGAGCTACGACGTCGTCCGGAAGAGCATTAAAAAGAGTGTGCAGGAATGCGGGTTGGGCTATATTGATCTCTTCCTCCTGCATTCGCCGTACGGCGGGCCGAAAGCTAGACTTGACAGCTGGAAGGCGCTGGAAGACGCGGTCGATGACGGCGAGGTGAAGGTTCCGGGAGTCAGTAACTACGGCGAGAAACATGTGAGTATGAGGCATGCTGCTGCTCGGAGAGGTGGTCCTGACAAAGACATTAGATTGCCGAGCTCATGGAGTCGAATCCGAGAATCAAGCCAGCCGTCAACCAGATCGAAGTCCACCCGTTCAACACCCGCTCAAAACTCACTCAGTACTGCAAAGACAATGATATCGTCGTAGAAGCCTATGCACCTCTCGCTCGTGCATACAAGATGAAAGACAAGACGATCGTGGCCTTGGCGAAGAAATACGGCTGCACCTCCGCTCAGCTCTTGGTTAGGTGGAATCTGCAGCATGGACACGTGCCGCTGCCAAAGAGTGTGCGAAAGGAGCGGATCATCGAAAATGCCGACATCAGTGGATTCGTTATCGACGAAGAGGATATGAAGAAAATGGACTCGCTGGACGAGTACCTTGTCACTGGTGAGTATTGAGCTCGGTCATGTGACGGCTTGCATGCTGACATATCTTCAGACTGGGATCCTGTGGACGCCCCATAAGCGCTAAACACACGGATGCATCGTTGTCTGCGCGTTTGATGACCGCGTTCGCGTTTTCCGAGGGCCGGGTTGGTAAGCGAAGAACTTCCCTATTCTCGCAACCTAGCGTGTTGATGTAGCAGTGGTCTCGGCCTTGAATGCTTGCCGTACCGCGATCTCGGGTCGACGTTTGTCAGCATCTCTATCGCGCTTTCATTGGAAGTCCAATGAGATGATTGCCTTCACGCCTCTCCGTGTTTCATTGTGTCTGGTAACAATGTTCCTCCGCATCCGCTTCGGGGACTTTCGATGGGAGCGCAATTGTCGCTGATGACGATGCCACGTACCGAAAGCGTGCAATGCAGCTTCCCTTGATTATGGAGACGCTCTGCTCGATAAGCAAGAATTACTTCTTGCATTTTGCGCATGCGAATTCCATGCGGTTCTACTCAAAGGCATGCGACTGTTGAGGGCTTAGAAACCAAGATGCTCGTCGCGTCTGAACAGCTGGATAGGCGATCTTCATGAAACATATATAATCGCATAGTGCATCTCCCACAAGACTTAATTATCTCCTCACACTGATTCCCAGCATCAAAGCCACGGTGACAATCACATCCAATCCGACGACCAAACCCACACGGACAAATACCAACATCATGACGCTCAACTTGAGGGACGTGCCCAGGCCGGCCGAGATGAAGACCTACCATGCTGAGAGCTACGATCGTATCTCGCCATCAACGACTAAGTTCGATGCAAAGGGGAAGACGCTTTTCATTACTGCTGGTGGTGCGTGTGCCTCAGATCATCATTCGCCCGCGTCCCACTAATCCACCTTCAGCGACTGGTATTGGCTACTCCATCTCTGAGTCCTTTGCTCAAGTTGGTATCGCCCGTATCATCATTATCCAGCGCCGCCCTGAGGTTCTTGCCCAAGCCAAGAAATCTCTTGAAGCAGCTTACCCAAACACCAAGGTGGAAACCTACGCCGCCTCGCAGTCCGACTTTCCGCGCATGAGCGAGATCATCAAATCGGTCGATGAGATCGACGTCCTGGTCCCGTGCGCCACCTATTTCTCGGACGCCTTAACGCCCGCCAAAGCCTCAAGCACCGAGGACATTGCCAACTACTTCACCGTCAACGTTGTCGGGGTCTTCCACCTCGTGAAGGAGTTCCTTGCACTCCCCTCCACGGCTTCTGGCGGCCCCAAATCCGTCCTGCAGGTCAGCTCTGCTGCTGCGCAGCTCTACATTCCCGGAGCAAGCGCATACTGCGCGTCCAAAGCAGCGGCCAACTCGATCATCACGCACTTTGCATTCGACGAGCCAGCCAGCAATGTCAAATTTTTCTCGTTCCACCCTGGCTCCATCTACACGCCTCTGGTGGAGAAGTCGTTGCCTAAAGACCTCTCGGTATGGGAGGATGGTAAGTCGCACAACGGAAAGCCCAGATGATTTCCGCGCCTGCTGACCATTTGATCCTGCAGTCAAGTTGCCCGGCGACTTTGCCGTCTGGCTTGCCGGTCCAGAGGCGGAGTTCCTGAACGGTCGCTTCGTGTGGGCCTCGTGGGACGTGGACGACCTGATTGCCCTGAAGGAAAAGGTCGCAAGTGACCCTTCTTACCTGACCACTGCTGTGAGCTACAGTTAGGCAGAAGAGTCATCGAATCTATGCGTGTATGGTAGTTGCAGTTCAATCGAGGCCTAGGAGGTTGGCAAGTCAGAGCGGACGACGCCAAATCAGGAGGCAGCTCATTTCAACATTTGATAGCAAATGAACGAGTTACGGGCGGCTGAATATATTCATCGAGCATGAATCCTGGTGCCTTTCGGAGTGACAGTCAAAAACGCACAGGAAGCAGTATCCTCGCATTTACTGTTGCTGCAAGTGTTTCAGGAATGAAGCTTAGTAATGTTAATAAAGCAGGAGCTGAAGGGAGGCGTTAGAGGTTGGCTTTGGCTTGGCGCGGGAGAGCTTCGTGGTCCTAGCGCGGACTCCAAACCTGGGTCCGTCTCTCCATTGCCCATTCACTACCACGAGTCTAATACAGGATCAAACTAAATCGACCCACCTATTTTATAGACTGGCCACATATGGGATTTTGCTGAAAACTGTCGTGTACATGGGCACTGCTTACTCGAAACCATCGTCTTGATTGCTGCGTTCTCTACCTCATCTCACTGGTTCGCCTCACCGTCAGAGCATGGCTGCTGACGCGGATGCGAAATTGCGCGAAGACGCGCAGGCATGGCAGCTTGCGTTACAGACCGCCAGAAAGCGACGGCTTCGATGGACTCAGTTGCCTCTGAGAGAACTCTCCAGCAAACACAAAGCGTCGCCTGCTGAGATCGCCGACATCGTGGTCCGCCTGCACACGCGCGGAAGACCATTCGTCGACCCTTTGGTTCCTCGCTACATTGAGCAGCTCATCAAAACGCGATGCACCGGCGGCAGTCATATTCTACTCGCCATGTTGCGCCACTCGCGGCTTGCCGATCCTTCCACGGTAGCCGATTACAACACCGGCACAGAGGCCTCGAGCATCCCGCCCTTCGAAGAACAGATCTTCACGCTTCTGAGAAATATGCTGGCCGGCATGAAGTTTTCAGCAGGCTCTTGGAAGGCACATAGTCTTGTTCTTGCAGTGACGCGCTGGCTACGTGTAGCACGCAAAGCAAATGAGCTAGACGTGGGCAAGCGCATTGACTCCGGCTCCATGTCCGGCGCGGACGGGCCTGCTGCAACCACTTTCGAGGCTCTTGGTATGCTGGCAATCGCTGTTTTCGGGCATCGCTCCTTTCGCGATATTGAGAAACAGCCTTGGTGGAAGGCCAGGCGGCCTACGATTGTTGGCGAGATGGAGCAATACGATATTCACGTCCTGCAATGGATCCAGTCCCAGCACGCTGGACACCTGCAGAATTTGACCAAGGCACGACCCTTCCTCGAAACCGACGACAAGGGCTCCCCTCTCTTCACGGATCAGCAAGTGCTCGCATCCATTGGCGACATCCCGGTGGTCAATTCACGTGCGGGGCTTTTCGTCTGGCTCAGTGCGTGCCTCTGCGCAAGGCCGCTCACCGACGACGCAACGATGCGCAATTACATGCTGGTTCGCAGTAACGACAACGCTCAGACGGCTGCTGTCGATCTACTGATCGCATCTTTCGATGTCCTCACCAACGCGCTGCTACGTCACGAATCTAGGCAAAGTGTGCGATTCATCCGATCTTTCATCTGCAACAAAGTCCCTCTCCTATTGCATTCTCTTCTTGGGTTCAGCGGTCCGAATGCAGTGGAAAACTGTATCCAGATGTCGTTCATGGCCATTACTATGGATCCCCTGACGCCACTGAGTACAGGTGCAACGGATGCTCGGGATGTTATGAAAAAGACCAGACTCGAATTCCTCTTTGCGTGCTCGCTGCATTCTCTCGTGTCCGAGCGTACTATTGCGAGCTTGGTCAATGAGCAGTCAGTGACTGTACCAAAAGTGACAAAGTACACGAAGGACGGGCTTAATGCGCAGACTTCCAACAATACTGGACGCCTTGATACTTTGATTCAGGAGCTTGACTCCATGAACGGAAATGCTGGGGCGATCTCCGCTTGCATCGTGGATACCATCAACAAATTGTGCGCGAACCGGGAAACGACCGAGCTGAAGACCGTCTGTACCTCGCTCACAAGGAAATTTCCCAATCTGGACGTCATCATGCTCTTCACGCAACCTGCAAATCTTCTCCTTCCGCTTTGCAATGTATTGAACGACTGGGTTCATGATCAAGACTCCAGCGAATTCCAGCCGCCCTATGAAGAGTTTGCCTGTATTTTGCTTTTTCTGCTTGCAGCGATACATCGCTATGATCTGCAAGCATCTGATCTTGCATTGAACCAAGACGATAACTTCATCATGAAGATGCTGCTCCGGGTCCCTCAAAGCATCCATATCTCGGATTTGACAGATGAGCAGAAGAAACAGCTTGCAAAATGGATCGAGGGATTGTATGCTACGGATGAGCAAGGCGAGACTACTGGTATAGGCGACGAGGTCATGTCTCAATGTCCGCCTCAAGCTTTCTACCTTCTGGTGCCTGTGCTCTTCGACCAGAGTGTTCTAGCCTGCAAGTCGAACGCTTTGCCAATCAACACTATGCGTGGGGGACTGGAGTTCCTACTCGAGCCTTTCCTTTTGCCATCCCTGGTAGGGGGCATCAATTGGCTCCTTAAACACTCTTGGGAAGACCACAATGATGCCGAGATCTTACTGCAGATCCTGGAAAAGCTCCTCAAGCCGTCAGGCAGCTCGCAGGAAATGCAAGCGATGCACAAATGCATTCTCGCCATCGTCGCTACTCCCTTGGAATCGGCTCTGCAAGAGCTAGCCCGCCGAAAACCTGAGAAGAAGAATCAGGCTAATGCTTTGATCGAGATACTGAAGCCTCATCTGCATCAGCAAAGAACAATGGCCGTTCCTCGCGCAGAGCTGGACGGATACGCAGCGAGCGGGCTGTTAACTCATGCGGTCAAGAACACCGTTCGCGAACTTGCCTTGTGGGCTGCAAGCGGCGGTACAGACGCCCCTCCGAGATTCGCTTCACACCTTCTACACTGTAGTCTACAAGTTTGCGGTAGCCCTTCGGTGCTGCAAGCTGTCACCGAGGAGATCAGAGATCAGACGACCATTAGCAACGGTCCCATCGCACTGGACATCTCCGCAGCGCTAGTATGCGCGCCAGATCCATCGTCTTACACAACGCTCATGAACGTGGGACCTTCACCGACTTCACAACCCCGTCTCTCCTTGCGGGATGCTCTGCGTTTGGCCACCTCGAACATCCGCCAGCTGCTGGACATGCCAGTAGCAGATGCAGAGGCTCTCGTCCGCCTGGCTCGCAAGGTAGAAGCACAGTCTGCTGTCTCTCAGATGGCATTGGTTCCAACTTCCACCGACGACCAGAACATGACAGATCAAGTGATGCAAGACCTAGGCATGGGCACAGGCGACGCGCCCGTCGCAGCAGAAAACTCGCTGCTCGGCGGAGACGCGGGCCTGGGCCAGGATGTCAATACGGACTTCAGTACTGCCGATTTCGCCGCTGCCGCCAACCCTTCGATGGACCTAGGCGACTCGTTCAATCAGAATACGAACGACATGATGCAGCTCGACAACTCGGGCAACATGTTTGACCTCGACATCGATTTTGGGCAGCCAGTCCAGCAAGGCGGTCAGAATGGCACGGGCGAAGGAGGGGATCAACAGAATGGCGAAGAAGATATCTTTGCTGGCCTTGATATGGGTGATCTCGGGCAAGACTTTGACTTTACTTAGCCGGAGAGCATTTCTTTCTGATCCTGTGCCCCAGATTCGGCAGCAAGCAGTATGCAAAATTATTAGCCATATCTCGCAGATAGCCATAAAAGCTGACGAGGCTCTGTGGAGTTGAACAAGCTTCCAACACACTTCGTTCCTGTCCCTGACTCCACTTGATTTGCATTAGCTCCTCGCTAGGTTCTGTGATGCATACCGAGGTTCGGCGGGGTACAACCGCCGCTCAAATGCAAACAACTGGACGTCTGACATTGACAAACAGCCAGCACTTGCTCAAACAATAACGAAAGCACTCAAGTTTCTGCGAATACGTGAGATCGTAACGACGCCATGCCGTACTCTCTCAAAGGCCGTAACGTCCTTATCACTGGGGGTTCCAGGTAAGCATCTCTGCCCTGTGTCTGATACTCCTCGGGTTTGGTCAATACTTCTCGGAACAAATCCTCTTCCCGTTTCTTGCATCTGCAATATAATCAACACTCATCCCTTCACAGAGGCCTCGGTGCTGAAATCGCCCGCAAATTTGCCGCCGAAGGCAGCAACATCGCGATCAACTACGCCAACAGCGAAGCGCCCGCCACCGCGCTCGCACAAGAACTGCAATCCACCCACAACGTGAGGACAACCGTCATCAAAGCCGACGCAGGCTCCACATCCGATATTAAAGCATGTGTGCAAACCGCGACCGAAGCGCTCGGCGGGCTGGACATTGTCATTGCCAACGCGGGCTGGACGCGGTTCTCGAACTTCGCTGACCTGGACGCGCTGAGCGAGGCCGAGTGGGACAAGTGCTGGAAGACCAATGTCTGGGGCGTCAAGCAGCTGGCAGCGTCCGCGATGCCGATCTTCAATGCGAATCCTGACGGCGGTGTAATGTTAGTCACTAGCTCGATTGCAGGGCGGACGATTGGGGGTTCGAGCATGGCATATTCTGTAACGAAGTCGGCGCAGCTGCATTTGGTCAAGTGCATTGCGAAGACGCAAGGCGCGAAGGTTCGCGTTAATGCGGTTCTGCCTGGGTTACTCTTGACGGACTGGGGTAACGAGTACGGCGAGGAAAAGATTAAGGCGCTGAAAGAGGCGGCTGTGTTGAAGACGGAGGTATGTCACCGACCTTGTTCGATGTTTGCAGAGTCTTGGACGGCTAATTGATGTCACCTCTTAGACCGATCTGCAGGATTGCGCGGAGATGTTCGTTTCGCTTGCGAAGAACACAAGCATTACCGGTCAGCATGTGCAAGTGGATGCTGGGCTGGCTATTTGAAGTTTCGTGGAACAATGAAGCGACCATGATGCACGCCAGGAGCGTCAGCAATGCCCATGTCAGCAATGCCCTATGGAAGAATATTCTCAGCTCCTACCATGTGGTTTTGTATTGGTCGAGAGGGTGGGCATATGTATTGTGGATGTCACCAACTTTGCTCGTCGTGACATTTTGCATTCACAACGACGCGCTCGTGTTTATGGTTCCATCTTGACGGGTCTCATATCGAATCTATTTAGAGATGAAAAAAAACAGAGCATGAGCGAATGAACACTACACACCTTTCACTTTCATTACACTGTAAACTGGGAGGCTTTGAGCGAAACCCCTCCTGAGGCCACCATCCCTTCGCTCTGAGCAACTCCCGTTGTGTAAAATGGTTCTTTTTTTTTTGGTCCTTACGATGCATTTTGGATCCCGTTGAGCTCTTTCGCCATCTTAATCTCGTCAGGTCAAGTGAAGGCAAAGCAACTTTAGTCCTTGACAGCACGTAGGGTGAAAGACAGCGGCAAGCGATCCCTTCCCTCCTTCAAGGCCCACTCACCTACGCATACAAGTCAGCAAGACATCCACTCCTAAACACATGCAAAACTCACCACCTCCAATTTCCACCATATGTCCCCTAACAGCCTCGTAAGGCACACTCCGATGCTCCACGAGCATCGTGATCCTCAACCCCTCCCCCAGCAACGCACTCACAATCTCACCCAACCCATGGTTCCACTCCACACACTTCCTAACCTTCGGCACCTCCCCACCCTCCTCCGTCTTAACATACGTCCAGCTCGAATCCGTCACAACGGGCTCCACAACCTCGAAATAAGAATACTCGACCGCCAACCTCCCTCCCTCCCCGCCCTCAACAGCAAGCAAGGAAGGATGCACCTCCCTCATAAAGAACTCCCCACCACCACTCCTCATCAGACCCGCCACGACCCTCGCCCACCGCCTCACATCCGGCAACCAAGCCAGAGAACCCACATTCACAAAAACAACGTCGAACGCCCGCTCGCCCAGCAGCTCCACGGAATCATAGACGTCCCCCTCGACGAACTCGCACCTCTCGCCCCCAGCCGCTTTGCCAGCCAGCGCGCGCGCCTCGCGCACACTCGCGCCGCTGAAATCGAGCCCCACGACGCGCTGCGCGCCCAAGCGGGCGAGCGAGAGCGCGTCAGAGCCGATGTGGCACTGTAAGTGGGCGATGGATTTCCCGGCAAGGGGGGGCAGGCGTGGGAGGTCGAAGGTGAGGGCGTCGGAGAGGGCGGTGGGGGAGGCGATTAGGTGGGCGAGGTTGTAGGTTGGGGAGGAAGCGTGCTGGGCGGATCGTCAATGAAGGAAGACAAGGGCGGGTTTCGCTTAGAATTGTGGTGGAAATGGTCTGCTTACGATCGGGGCGCGCTCGTCCCAGCGTTCGCGGGTGAGGGTCTGGTAATCGATTGAGGACGACGGGGGTTGCTGGTCGGTTGACATTGTGGAGGCTTTTCGGTATTATGATATGGAAGTCTTTTGAAGTGTGTAGTTATTCTCTACCGGAAATGATAAGGGAAGCGAAAGAAAGTCACAAATTGTAAAGGTGGACACTCCTGCAAACACAAAGCAGACAATATGCACACTCATGTGAGGTTACATCGATCGCTTCCTTCGGCGAACCGAATCTCGACACCGCACGCGGTAAGGTACGAAGCTTTCAGCAGCAAGTCAGCTCTCCGGACTGGCTGCTGCAGCAATATACAGCCAATTTACAGGCCCAGTGACAAAATAAGCGAGCCTGGCGCTGCATGCAAGGAAACATTGTATTGAAAGGAAAGAAGTGAAGTGAGTCAAAGGCCGTATATAGCTTAATTAACAGTTCCCGGTACATGCACCAGAATTGCCTGCACAGTATATAGATACTAAATCAACAGGATATATCGTGAAAAAAAAATATATTACTAGTCTTAAAAGGTGGCTCTGGAGCCGCCAGAATTAGAAAGGGACAATATGAACAAAACAAAAAGAAATAATCCAAATGATGTGGCAGGGCAGAAGACAGGTCGACCACGCCGGGTCAAATTTTGGAACTTGGAACGCCAAAAATCGTCCAAAGAGGAAGGTTTTCCTCCTGATGGTCGCGTTGTCGTGTCCCTTTAAATCTGCACATATGTCCTGGTATGGTGCGTTTCTTCCTTCCAAACTCCTAGATATATGCAGATTGGTTTCGTAAGACGCTCGAAATGCAGCATTGGTAGTATGTCCTTCCGATCGTGATCGGGGAACATCCAGATGAAAGCAGAATGACAGAGCCGGGGAGTGTTCGTATTCCATCCGTACTCTTCGCAAAGACAGCCTTTTAGAAGTTGCTGGCAGTGTTGACCGCGCCGTTGGGGTTGCGGTACGAGTCGACCGAATTGGTCGCGGCATGGCTGGAAGCGGCGTGGTGCTGCTTCTCGCGGTGAATGCTATTGTGCGGCGAGCCAGCAGTGCCCATGCCGAAGTCGTCCTCGGCCTCCGCCCGCTCGCGCTTCTTCTTGCCCCAAAGGCGCCAGGCGACAATGGCGAGACCACCAATGAGGATGGCTCCACCGATGCCACCAACGACGCCGCCAATGATCGCCTTGGTCTGCGGTGTCAGGCTGCTGCTACCGCCGCCGCCCTTGCCGCCCTTAGCCAGAGTGGGATCAACGGTTGCGGTTGCGATTTCGGTGGAAGAGACGACGCGATCGCTGGTGAGGACGCGCGACCGGACGATGCCATTCTCGGTGTAGAAGGAGGTTGTGGTGTAAGGTTCCGTGGACTGGTGGACGATGGCAGAGGTAATTGTCGTGGCAGAGGAGAATGTTGAAGGGTCAAAGGTGCTGCTGCCGATCACGACAACATCGCCCCCGTCTCCGTCAGCCGTGGTTCTGACAGGAGAAGATGTTGTTCGGGGCGCAGATGTGGAAACGGGAACAGAAGATGTGATAGTACTGCCTGAACTGTCAGTAGTTGTGACGGGAGTGCTGGACTCAGGTGTCTCGGACGGTGTCGCGGACGTCCCCGTCTCTTCATCCGTCGCAGAAGTCTCTGATGGTTGCTCCGACGTTGGTGTGGTGGTGGGCGCAGTCGTGGAGCCTCCGTCAGTCGGTGTGGTAGGCCCAGCATCGGTCGTAGTTGGTTCTGTCGTCGGCGCAGTCGTGGGCTCTGTCTCGGAAGTTGTAGGCGCCGTGGTTGTCGCGCTCGTCTCTGAAGTGGTGGGCTCGGAAGACGTCGTGTCGGAGCTGGTGGTCGGCGCGACAGAGCTGCTGGTAGTGACACCAGTGCCAACTACCTGTCGCTTCGGCATGACGCCTTGAGGGATGTCCTGGGCGTGGATCTGCGCGAAGCCGGCGAGGGCGGAATACATGACAGACGAAGGTCGCATGGCTGCGGTAGTGATAGACGTGCGGCGCGACTGTGGCCTCTCGCTTGCAGGGCGCGGCGGCGTGGAAGATTCTCTGGTTCTTGGTAGGGTGTGCGGCTGGGGTTTGATTGGCGAATATGGCGGATGGCGCTGGCTGGCGGGTGCAATTTCCAGCTCTCGTGACGCTCCTTCCCGAAGCAGTATAGCGAAGGTAGTGAAGTTGGAGGGAGGCGTGGTGTGGGTGAGGGCGCAAGCGAGCGTGGCGACCGGGCTAGGATGACAGCCGGGTGGTGTTGAGTTGGTGGTTTGCAGTGGTAGTATTGACGACGGAGTGATTTACGAGCGAGGCGGAGAGAAGGAGATGGGCTCCGGGCAGGCGTGGAGGCATGGCGGCCGGCGGCGCCGTGGCAGTCTGGCGTGGTGGTGCCTGCGCCGGCGGACTCGTAACGGGCTCAGCGGGCTATTCCTGGCGTCTGGGCTCGGTGGCTCGGTGGGTGGGATGCTCCAAGCTTGCGCTGAGCGCCGCCACCGTCGCTGCACCGCGCGCAGCAGCCGTGGCAGCCCTGCTCATCTTCGCCTGATGCCGCACCACCCTCCGCGAATAGAGTGTTCACCAGAGAAGCATGCGTGAGGTGTTCGACGCAATCGGCGATACCGCCGTCTTCTCCAGGCCCATCTCCCCATCTCCTCCACGCGCATCCTCGCCGTGAATCATCTCCACCTCACACCACACTACACCACACTACACCACCCTCATCCCACAAAACCCAACGGCGGGCAATTTTCACCACTCATCGTCCATCGCTCCCGCGGGCGCCAGCGCACCCCAGACAAAACCTCCGGCGGTGCCAGACTTCCACTAGGCCCGACAAGGGGGAGCAGCCTCCGCGCAGGGCACTACTAGCCTCGCAAGCAGTTTGGGCCGCAGGAGTTTGCTGCGGCCAGCCGAGCACTCCGTATTCCACTCCGTTCTTCAGCACCCCGGGCGCGCAGATCGGCGGCGCGAAGCATCATTTTTTGCTTGTGTGTGTTGGCAGAGAGATCGCTGGGCGGGTGATGATGCTGCCTTGTGGAGTCGGACGCTTGCTCGTCGACGTCAGTGGTGATGTACAATAGTACATGCCCTGGTATTATTGCAGTAGCATCTGCTGGTCTTTGTGTTCTAGACCGTCTTCTGCGTGCCGTACGCGCGTTCGTGTCAGCGGGAGACGCGCTTCAGCTGAAATTCGCGTGAGCTCGTGTGAGCTCACGTCTCGTGAATCTCACTCAAGGATCAGGCGAGAAACCTCAGGCAGCCATGAAGCAGATGGATCTGTGATAAACTGTGTTCGGGTCTACGATATCCATAATCTCGCGAGTCGGTCAAGGGTGGGCGGATGGCGAGGCCTCGTGAGCATTCCCAGATTCCTGTGACGCAAGGCATTGTTCGATGCCACCTCTGGTGATGGCTCGTCTCGACTAAGCATCGTCGTGACGCTAGGCGAGAATTCCACGGGCATTTGGGCTTTGCTCGGTGACCCTTTCAAGCGTGCTTGCATTGACTCAGAATAAGGCTGACAATGTCGCACGACGTAAGTAACGATGTGAATCGAGAAGCGATATGTCCAAACTACACAGAGAATCTTCGTTACGCTAGAACAACAGCAGCAAGGCATTCAACCCAACCGATCGAACCCCATCATCATTATCAAAAAAAAATACCAAAGAAAAACAACCCTCCCCTCCAAAACTCCATCATAATCATCCAGAACCCCCAAAAGGGCTCAAAGCTAGGTCATCATACTACGCCGCCTACTCGCCCCACCCGCCTGCCTTCCTCCTCCCCCAGCACTCCCCCTCGCCCCCTCAACTCCCTTACTCACATCCTTCGGGATCGACGAGTGCCTCCGATGCGCTCTTGGCGCGGCGCCGGCAGCCGAAGCCCTCGCGACAGCCGCGGCCTCGGGCGGCGAAGACGACGACGACGAGTCTTTGAAGTCGTAGAGGTCGAGCTCCTGCAGTTTCTTCGCGGCGTCGTCGAGGGAGGCGTCGGAGTGCGAGCTGGGGAGGCGGTCGTGCGTGGAAGAGGAGCGGCGGCGGTGGTGAGATTGGGAGCGGGAATCGGAAGCCGTCGAAGAGTCCTGGTGGTTAGTGCCTTCAGGCTTCGCGAACGAGTCAATGCTGCCCATGTCGCCGCTCCTGGACTCCAGCGGACTCGCTGCGCGAGCTCTCGCAGACGAAAGAGCCGCCTGGCTGGCTTCGGGGAGATTCTTCCAAGCATCCTCGTCGGCCGGCTCGTCTTTGACGACAACCGCGTTGCGCGCCTTGCGCTCCGCCGACGCGCTCATAGCGAGGCGGTGGTGCTGCAGGCCCGTGACGGCGTCCATGAGGCTCTTGTCCTGGCGGCGCATTTTGGCGTTCAGGCTGGGCTCTGCGTAGTTGACGGCTGAGCGGGCGCGGCGGGATGGTCGAGCGGGCTCGCTCATTGTGTTGGTAAGGCCGGTGGGGGGAGGAGTTGGTGCTCGCTCGTTTGGTCCCACGGAGGGTTCGGAGGGTGTAGGCGAGAAGAGGTCGGGTGCGGCTGGAGTGTTGGGTGCCGTGGTCTGGGAGTGTTTTGTAGGCTCTGAAGCGGGAGGGAGCTCGATGGTGGCGACACTGACTTCCGGTCCTTGCAGTGGAGGTGGAATCGCTGATACCCTGGGTCTCCGAGTAGGGGGGCGATCCTTAGCGGCGCCGAACTTGGGTTGCGCAGGTTTCTTGAGGTCGACTTTGCCGGGCTTTCCTGATTCCACGACGGCCTTCCTGGGCGACATGTTGACGCTCTTGTCGCCCAAAACTCTACGTGTTGACTGTTGTGCGGGAGCTTGGATCTCAACCGTTTCCTCCTTCTCGGCCGGCTCGACCTGCTCTTCTGAGTTGGTCTTCGTCGGTTCTGTTGAAGCCTTGCGATTGAAGGTGAAGTCTGTTTTGCTGGGGGCTTTGATGGGCTTGTCCAGGTCTCGGTCGGCCAACTTCCTTTTAGCGCCAGTGCGAAGTGTAGGTGCACTCACGTCTCCTTCACTGCTTGAAGGTGAAGGAGGAGGAAGGATAGAGTGTCGCCGCAGTTCAAGTTTCGGCTGACTGTCCTTCCGTTTCCGCCTCGTCTCAAGGTTGATTGACAGAGCTGCAGGCAGGTCTTCTTCGCTTGTCTTCTTCTCAGGCTCCACTTCTGCCTCCGCTTGCGTCTCCTGTTGGTCCTCAGAAGCGTGTGCGTCGAACTTGATAGGTTCTTGACACTCGAATCTGGCGACCGGTGGCGGTCCGAGATCAGGGCTCCCATTGCTGCTGCCATCACTGAGCCTGATAGCCTTGATCTCCGTCGCGTCCAGCGTCCGCCTAGGGTGGCTCTTGTCCTCATCAATCGTCGGCATCTGACAATCCCGCATGAGATCCGCCAGCGGTTGCCTCTCACGAAACTCCATCTGCGACAGTATGCTCATCCTCCTGTCCTCCCTTTCCGCGAACTGCTCCTCTTGGTTCTCCCGCATCTCCTCAATTCCCTCCACAATCCCACTCAACTCCCTCAGCTTCGCCATCATCTCCTCCTTGAACCCTCTTACGCCCTCCTTCGAGCTCTCCTTCCGCGCATTGTGCTCCGCATTTCGCGCGCGCAGCAGCTCCTCCCTCAGCTCGAGATTCGTCTGCAGCAGCCTGCTGACCTCGATCTCGAGCCCACGGATGCGCAACGACTGCGACGAGTTGTTCTTGGCGAGGTCGCGGTTCTGGCGGATGAAGCGGCGCTTGACTTCGTCGAAGTTAGCGGATGTAGTCCGCGGTGGAGGGCGCGATTTCGTGCGCATCGTCTCGCCGTGCGATGAACATGGCAAGGAACGATTGACAATGTTTGCTTGGCCGATGTGGGAAGACGAGATCTTGTGAACTTACGGGCATCTACGCTCTCCGCACCTCCTCCTACTCCTCCAGACAGCGCTGTTGCAGGCACAGCAGGAGCGGCGGGCGGCTCGTTGAGTCTCGCCATTCGGGCGCCGGGATTGCTGTACTCAGTCGCGCTCAACGTGTTGTTGATTCTTATGGGGTGCCGTATGTGATATTAGCGATGGATGCTGATTTTCGCTTGCGCGGTCGTGATCGCGAAATGAGATGTTGTCGGCGTAAGTTACGAGTAGCAACTATTTCTTCCCGGCCTGTTCCTTCGCCCAACGTGGCTGACAGGCGGGCGTGTTTGGGCGCGTAAAGCCAAAAGTTGCCGACTCCACCGGTTGTTCAGGCAACGCCGGCTCGTGGCGCCGCCGGCCGCGCGCTGCAGGGCTGAGAAGCGAGCGCATGCGGCTCCGAGGGCTCCACCACTACCGAGCGACGCGTGCCCCGCTGAGGGAGGGTCTTGACTTCGAGCAGATACACGGTACCTTGCACATTCAGACGACGTTACGAGCATCTCAATCGCACAAGATGTCTTTCGGCCCGCGCCAAACAACCATCCGCCCCTCGTCTGGTCTCGGACTGGGCGGATCGCAGAACTCCCAGTCATCAGCGCTCCAAGCGCGTATCAACGAGAAGAAAACCGAGCTCGAGTCTCTGCGCCAATTGCGCGATCTGAGCGCTGGATTGGCAGGGCAGATGCAGCAGCTGGAAGAGAAGCTGGGCACATTGAGTGACGGAACGGAGGCTGTGGCAGCGGTGATGGCGAACTGGGGGAGCGTCCTGAGGGCGGTTAGCATGGCGAGCGGTGAATTAGATTGACGCGTCGAGACAGGAATATCTGCTGATTAACGTGTAGCTAAAATACCAAAGCCGAAAGAGGACGAAGATGGCGAGGCGGAAAGCGAGCCGCAGACATTACCGCAGACCTTGGTCAGAATTCCCATTCATCAGGCGGAGGCGGCGCAACGAGAGCAAGAAAGGGAGGCTGCGGCAGGTGCTGGCTGATGAGGGAAGTCGGAACAAAACGATTAAACATATTCGACTCGTGGAGATCGCGCAGGAAACTTGCGACGGGACAACGCCAGCAAGCGACCGAAGAACGCATCACCAATACAATAATGCCCTACAGACGCGCCCGGTGGCCAGCGTGGGGAGAAATCCAAGACCCAGCATTGGCGAGAAGGGGCAAGCCGGAAACGTTGTGAAGAAGGGATGTAGGACGCAGTGTCGAGCTGTACAGTCCTTTACTGAAGAGAGAGCTTAAGGGAGTCGAGAGTGAAGCTGTGAATAGGTTGTATCAAAAATGCAAGCCGAGAGCAATTGATTGTGTAGTGCGAGGCATGGTTCTTCTAGAATGCTCAATAAGCACCACTTCACCTCCTTCATGAGTTCCACTCCCATCTATCCTTCATCTATCTATTCTCCCAGCCATGTTGCCGGCGTCCACCGTGTCAGACCTGGATGCAACCGACCTATGGCGAGAGGCCGGGCCTGATGATCTTTTCCCAGCTGTCTGCCAGTATGTATGGGCCTGCCCTTCTGCATGCGACACTGAGTTCTTTGGCGATTTATTGATATGTCCGGTACGTCTGGTGCCCTCTTTCAGCCCTCTTTCTTGCTCTTATGCTTCGGTTGCCGCTCGTAGGCGTTCGGACTGGGCTTCCTCTCCTTCGCTTTTCCCTTGCCCTTGCCATTGCAGTCTCCATTTCCATGATCATGGTCAT
Organism: Cladosporium halotolerans; assembly: GCF_011745625.1. Classification (NCBI taxonomy): domain Eukaryota; kingdom Fungi; phylum Ascomycota; class Dothideomycetes; order Cladosporiales; family Cladosporiaceae; genus Cladosporium; species Cladosporium halotolerans. The sequence goes on along the minus strand of NW_027191464.1, from coordinate 547,572 downwards.
GCCCATGTCCACCTCCCCGACCCTTTCTCCCGCTCCCACCAGCTTTCCGCGCCCTGCTCAGATCAGGCTCATCATCACTATCGCTATCACTCGAAGAACTTGAATCGCTCGAGTCGGAGTCGGAGTCGCCAGGTTCGTGAGGTTTGTGGTAGATACAGCACACCTTGCTGCTCTTCTTGCCCATGCCCTCGTTATCCACCACGTCCTCTGCCCATTGAATACGCCTTCGTTCTTGAGGTTCTGCTCGCAAGCGGAGAGTGCCGCTGGGGATGGGTATGCTGGGGCCGGCGTCGGTTTGGAGGACTGTTTGGCTGCCGTGTGTTCCAGTGGGTGTTGCTGTGCCCGAGCCTCGTAGGTGTGTGTGCTGATGTGGTGACATTTTGCCTGACTCCCGCTGTGATGCGACAGCAATTTTTGTGCGGATGGAAGGGTGTTGCGCAGGTTTGTCAGAGCGCATGAAAGGACGGTGATTAAAGACGGGCCCAGCCGAGGAAGGGTTGAAGGGTGGAAGGGAAGGGTGTGCGCAAACGTCAAGCGCGGGGTCGGCTTTGAGCGACGGGCCCACCTGCACCTTCGAGCAGCGGTGGTTTCGTCGCGGTGCTGCACCACCGCTGCGGTCTGGAAGATCCCCTTCCCTTGCAGAGCCGCAGCGCAGTCAAGCTCTGCAGCGCGCCCATTCACTCGCATCTTTCAGCGGCATAACGCCGTTGGGTTCAATACCGGCCTGCAACAGCAGCCAAACCGTGAATGACGTCCGGCGCCGTCTGCTTAATCACCCAAGTCCGTCTGCCACCAACCATCGATCTCCACACGCGCCGCTCCGCCACTTGCACGTTGACCAGCCGCAGAACTTCTACCTTTACCGCCCCCACCAGCTACACACGCTTTCACTCACTCACTCCCATACCACCGCCCACCCACCCAACACGCTCTCTCGCCCGCCGCTACCACACGCTTGACGCCGGCCGCGCCTTCACCTCGACCTGCTGCCGCCGCCGCTGCATGATACACGACTAGGCCTTTTGCACCGGTCTGCACGCGTCAAGCCCTATCCAGTCTCGCAGCCAGACTGCTCGCGCTGCTAGGGCTACTATCTTCGCTTCCTACCCGCCAACCGCAACACTTCAACATGTCTATGAGCATCGAGGAGCTCGACGCCACCGTGCGTGCCTTCTACGAAGGCCGTGGTGAGCAACAAAAGGCCGCCCAGGCCACTCTCAACCAATTCAAAGAGAACCCGGACGCATGGCTGCTTGTCGACAAGATCCTCCAGGATGCACAATACCCTTCGACAAAGTTTCTGGGCCTGCAGATCCTTGATAATGTGATCATGACGAGGTGGAAGGTCCTGCCGAGGGAACAGTGCATGGGTATCAGGAACTTCGTCGTCAACTTCATCATCGAGCTCAGTAGCACTGAGGAGAACCTGAAGAAAGAGAGGACGCTTCTCAACAAGCTCAACCTTGTGCTTGTCAGTATTCTGAAGCAGGAGTGGCCGCACAACTGGCCGACATTCATCAACGAGATCATCTCCAGCTGCAGGAGCAGCCTGCCCATTTGCGAAAACAACATGGCCATCCTTCGTTTGCTGTCGGAAGAGGTATTTGATTTCTCTGCGGAACAGATGACTTCCACCAAGACAAGACAGCTTAAGCAAAGCATGTGCGACGAGTTCACCAGCATCTACAACCTCTGCTCCGAGATCCTGCGCACCGCCGACCTTCCGAGCTTGATCAAGGCTACCCTTGAGACTCTGCTGCGTTTCTTGAACTGGATCCCTCTCGGCTACATCTTCGAGACTCCCCCAAGCGGCGCGTCGCTGATCGAGATTCTGCGCAGCCGTTTCCTGGAGACACCCGAGTTCAGAAACATTACCCTCAAGTGTCTGACTGAGATTGGTAGCTTGCAGACCGAGCACAACTGGGACGAGAAGCTTGTACAGATGTTCACGGAGACTCTCACTACCATCTCGAACATCATTCCTCTGTCTCTCGACCTCAAGACCACATACGCCTCGTCAAACAGCAAGGACCAGGAGTTCGTGCAAAACCTCGCCCTCTTCCTCTGCAACTTTTTCAGCAACCACCTCCCCGTCATCGAAGCCCTTCCCAACCGCGATTTCCTCCTTCACGGCCACTTCTACCTCATCCGCATCAGCCAGATCGAGGACCGTGAGATCTTCAAGATCTGCCTGGAGTACTGGACAAAACTGGTTTGCGAGCTGTATGATGAAATGCAGCAGCTGCCTATTACAGACATGAACCCCCTTGTCAGCATGGGCGTTGGCGGACTTGCTAACGGTGGCGCGCCTAACCCTACCACCATGGCCAACTACCCTCTGAGAAAACATAAGTACACCGACGTGCTCTCGAACCTGAGGCAGGTCATGATCGAGAAGATGGTTCGCCCGGAGGAAGTCTTGATTGTTGAGAACGATGAGGGTGAGATTGTGAGAGAGTTCGTCAAGGAGTCAGACACTATTCAGCTTTACAAGACCACAAGAGAGTGCCTGGTCTTCCTTACGCATTTGGATGTCGTCGATACCGAACAGATCATGTCGGAGAAGCTGGCAAGACAGGTGGATGGCACGGAATGGAGCTGGGCGAACTGCAACACTCTTTGCTGGGCTATCGGTTCCATTTCTGGTGCTATGAACGAGGAGACGGAGAAGCGCTTCCTCGTGACCGTCATCAAGGATCTCCTCGGCCTGACCGAGATGAAGCGTGGCAAAGACAACAAGGCTGTCGTCGCCTCCAACATCATGTACATCGTCGGCCAATACCCGCGCTTCCTCAAGGCGCACTGGAAGTTCCTCAAGACAGTCGTTAACAAGCTGTTTGAGTTCATGCACGAGACTCACGAGGGTGTCCAGGACATGGCTTGTGATACTTTCATCAAGATTGCTAACAAGTGCAAGCGTCACTTCGTCATCCAGCAGCCCGGCGAGTCTGAGGCCTTCATCGACGAGATTGTTCGTACCATGAGAAAGATCACTTGCGATCTGTCTCCTCAGCAAATCCACACCTTCTATGAAGCCTGCGGTTACATGATCAGCGCACAGGGCGCCAAGAACACACAAGAGCGTCTGATCGGCGAGCTCATGTCTCTTCCCAACCAGGCCTGGGATCAGATCATTGAGGCCGCGCGCCAGGACCCCAACATTCTCCAGGACGGTGACACCATCAAGATCATCGGCAACATCATGAAGACCAACGTTGCGGCTTGCAGTTCGATCGGCAGCTACTTCTACCCGCAGATTGGTCGCATTTACGTTGACATGCTCACCATGTACCGCGCCGCCTCTTCGCTGATTGACGAGGCTGTCCAGAGAGACGGCAATATCGCTACCAAGATGCCCAAGGTCCGAGGTCTGAGGACCATCAAGAAGGAGATTTTGAAGCTCATCACCACCTATGTGGAGAAGGCTGATGATCAGGAGATGATTCACCAGACGGTCGTTCCGCCCCTCCTCGAAGCCGTCCTGCTTGACTACAAGAGGAACGTGCCGGACGCCCGTGAGGCGGAAGTGCTTGCGGTCATCACCGTGTTGATCAACAAGCTTCAGGTACGTTGGACTCCACATACTAGTAGATATTCAATGGTGCGCAATATGGCGCCCATCGCATCGACATCGGCTAATGCAGTTTTACAGGGCATGATGACCGAGCAGGTACCGCCTATTCTCGACGCCATCTTCGAGTGCACTTTGGACATGATCAACAAGGACTTCTCGGAATACCCCGAGCACCGTGTGGAGTTCTTCAAGCTGTTGCGCCAGATTAACCAGCGCTGTTTCCCTGCTCTTCTCACTCTTGACCAGGCTCACTTCAAGCTCGTCATCGACAGCTGCATGTGGGCCTCGAAGCACGACAACCGCGCTGTCGAGGGTGAAGGTCTCAACATGTGCATCGAGTTGATCAGCAACATGGCCGAGCATACCAACCCGGAGACTTGCAACGCTTTCTTCCAAAGCTTCTACACCACCATCCTTCAGGACGTGTTTTTCGTCCTTACGGACTCCGACCACAAGGCTGGCTTCAAGTACCAGTCTATGCTGCTAGCCCGCATGTTCTGGCTCGTTGGCACTGGCAAGATTCAGGGCCCGATATACACTGAGGATGCTGGCACCCCTGGCATGTCGAACAAGGACTTCCTTCAGAACTTCGTGGCCAACCTGCTCTCGAATGCCTTCCCCAACCTGCAGGCGCCGCAGATCACCTCCTTCATCTCTAGCCTTTTTGACAGCACCGAGGATCTGCCCAAGTTCAAGCTCATCCTCCGTGACTTCCTCGTCTCCCTCAAGGAGTTTGCTGGCGACAACGCCGAGCTTTTCACCGAGGATCGCGAGAAGGCGGCTCAAGATGCCAAGGAGATGGAGCGTTCTCGCGCCATGAAGGTTGGCGGTCTGCTCAAGCCCAGCGAGATTGATGATGACGAGCTTTGACTCGACAAAGACATTGAGCTGAGCAAAGGTGCTGGCCAAGGACAGGGTTGGGTGAACTGGGAGGCTGAAGCGTTGGGCATTTGACATGCCCAGCGACGACGACCTGGCCCATACTCCGAGTGCCGACAGAGAGGTCGGGCTATTGCCCTGTTGAAAGCTTCACAACAGCTTCCAGCGCCTCTTTTTCTTTCCAAGTTTTTGTGCTCCTCCCTCAGGAACGTGGCGGGTACTCGAAAGGGGCGCATAGCGAAGATATCCTGGCCGATGGCGTTTCGTTGACTTTCAGAAGAGATGCCAGCATGGCTGGCGAGCGGGTTCGCGGGCGATTCGAGGCGGATCGGTATTTGGCTGATTGCGTCGTCCGTCTCCGGTCTGTCCCGTCTTCTGCTCTAGTTACTCGGGCCCTCTTGTATCTTAAGTTTGAGCGAGATACGAACTTTAGGGGCAATTGAACAAAACGGTTTGCATTATGTGACTACTTTGCGATTTCTTTCTTTTCTTACATCAGCATTGTGCATGTCTACTTCAACACAGAACTCACGACCCTCTCCTCCCTCAAAGCAACTCACACTTCCGCGGCAGCCCTCACCTTCCGCACATGCGGAATCGTATCATGCCCATACAACCACTGCGTGAACGTCGGATCCATCAACGGACCACAATCAACCTCCCAGTCCCCCTCCCTCGCCTCGCCCTTCAACTTCCGATCCCTACACTCCTGCTCCTCACCATCGAACATATGGATAAAATCTCCATTCCGCCTCGCCTGCGCCTGCACCCTCTCACACCTCCACCGCCGACTCCGCTCATAGATCCACATCGCCCTCGGCACCTCCTCCCGCCCCTTCACCCCCGCCAAACTCTCCGCCAGCGCCCCCGCGTCCTCCGTCGCCATCGCCGCCCCCTGCGCCAGGAACTGCAGCATGCCGTGCGCCGCGTCGCCGAGCAAGACGACTCTGCCGCTCTGCGAGCGCCAGCGCGGCAGGCGCGGGACCTCGGCGAGAGCCCAGGCCTTGCAGTCGCGGGCGTGCGCGAGGATGGCCTTGGCGACGGGGTCGAAGTCGTGGAAGCGCCGCTGGATTTCGGCGACGCTGGCGGCGTGGTTCCATTCGCCGGCGGAGTCGTTGCGGGAGGGGTAGGTGCCGTTGATGGCGAGGATGGTGTTGTTGGAGGCGGGGTAGGTGATCATGTGGCGGGCGGGGCCGAGCCAGATGTTCGTTGCTGGTTGCTTGAGGAGGGAAGCCACGTTGGGGTCTGAGTTTAGGGCCTCGAGGGGTGCCCAGGCGCGGTAGGTGGAGAGGGGGTGGGAGATGGCTGAGACGTCTTGGGAGGGGAGAATGAGTTGGCGGAGAGCGGATTTGATGCCTAGAATGCTGCCAGTCAGCTTAGTTCGATGGAGAGAGGAATTGGGGGCGATATCACCGTCAGCGATGACGACGAGGTCTCCGCGAACAACATCTCCAGACTGGAGTTCTACACCGGGAGCATCCTCGTCGATGCCTGCGATTTTCTGGCCCAGGCGAAGCTCGCAGCCCGCTTCGAGAGCAGCCTCGTGTAGAACTTCCTGGTAGTCAGAGCGCTTGACAGACCAGTACCTAAGCGCTTTGTCAGCCATCAACTCGTGACGCAGGCCGTCCAATCGACCTACGGTGTTCCCGTCCCCGTTCCGTCCTGCTTCTTCCTCTCCGCGGCTCTCGCGAGAACCGAACTATCAGCATAACGTCTAAAGACAAAGCCCGCAGGAACGACTGCCTTGCCAGCGAGCTTGTCAAGGATGTTCCATTCCTTGAGCAGAAGGGTTGCGTTGGGCGGTAGATGGATGCCTGCACCTGCGGGAGAGAGAGCTTGCGCTCGTTCGAGGATGATGACTTGGTGGCCTTGTTTTGCTAGGGCGATGCCAGCGCATAGGCCAGCTATGCCTGCACCGCAAATCATGACCTTAAGTGTGGGAGTCTGTGTCATGGTGAAAGCAGATTGATATATCAAGATTGAGAAAAAGGGTTGTTGTTGGATCTTGAAAGTCGGGTATCTCTCATTTATAATCGATTCTCTCAACTCGCGCGTTGCATCTCGCGGACACCCAGAATGACCCGAAGGCGAGACTCGTTGATCTCTTCGACCGTGACATTGCCCATCGGAATAGAAATGGCGATGTTGTGAAGTGCTCCATCGACCGTCGTCTACCAGCTCGCGCTTGGCGGTCCGGAAGTGGAAAGGCAGAGCGAGGGAGTTGAAGCTTTCGGGATCGAGCGAAACCCCGAATGTCCTTTGACATCGTTCTATCCAATTGCCAAGGCCAGACCAAGAGGCTCACTACTTACGTTAGGCTGATGAATATTCAAGAAGAACGGGCGGAGCCTCCCTTTGTCAAACTGGTATGATCGCAACGTGAGAGGTCGGTAACACCGTTGGTCGGCGTCGGTCCGACCACTGAGGACCAGAGTAACAAGGCAAAGCCACCCGCACTATTATTCACATACTCTGAATGTAACATCAGTTTGAGATACCATCGAAATTGAAATGAGCTACTGTGCAAGCGTATCGAATTATGACATCTCCCAAGCCAGATTTTACGTTCAGCCACGATGGCAAAGTTGTGAATCCGCGATCCGGATCATCTCTGGAGACGCCGCGCCCAGAAATTGCGATTGGTAAGAGAGTGGGGCTTTACCTGTTGCGACTGGAAGTGATTCCGTCTTTGTACGTCAGACGGAGCATTGTGATTTGTTCAGAGCAAACGCTTCGATCGTCTATTGCCAGGAGCCGGAACTGCGTAGCATCCGACGCACGAAGAATTCGAGACGTGGGTTTATTTGAGACGTGTCGAAAAAGCCCATATATTTGACAGAGAATCGGTCGGAGTACTGGACAAGCAGCCATCAATTTCCGCGCATATACTTTAATCACTTCTCGAGATCGCAATGACAATGGAAAAGAAGATCGTTGCCGTACTTGGTGCGACCGGCCAACAGGTATACCGTCTGCTTCAATACCAAACGATCGCCAAACTAATCGAATTTGTCAGGGCGGCTCAGTCGTTCAGTCACTACTCGCAGACCCAGAGAAGTACCACATCCGAGGTCTGACTAGAGATATCAACTCCAACAAGAGTAAAGGCCTGGCCGCGCAAGGCGTCGAAGTCGTGCAGGCTGATGTAGGCGATGCCATCAGCCTAGAGCGGGCGTTCGAGGGCGCCCACAGCATCTACGCAATGACAGATTTCTGGCAAAGCATGTCGGCGGATGTTGAGACCGAGCAAGGTAAAGCCATTGCGAACATAGCGAATGGCCTTCCTCAGCTGGAACACTTTGTTTGGGCCTCATTGCCAGACGGCAGAGCGCTTTCTGCCGGCAAGTACTCGAACATATTCCACTGGCAGAGCAAAGCGGCCGTGGCGAAGTACATCCGCGACTCAAAGCCGAGACTTTGGGGGAAGACGATCGAGATCCTGTTTCCGAACTACTTCGAAAATTGCGTGACAAACCCGGGCGTCTATCTACCGAGGGAGGTGGGTCTTGAGCGGTCCTTGATCAGAGTGCTTCCTCCGATCGCTAACATGAAGGTTAGCAAAGCGATGGTACCTACCTACGCTCGTTCTGCCTCAACGGCAAAACGAGTCTGCCAAACGCTGCGATCTCCGACACCGGCAAACTGGTCAAATACCTGATCGAATGTGGCTACGAGTACCACAAGCGGACCATCGCATTCAACTCCCAAAGTATTGGCGAGATTGATAAATTGAAGGTTCTCGAATCAGGTAAGAAGCGATCATGATGGGCTCGTAGGGAATACGGAAGCTGATGTTAGGGTCGTAGCCTACGGCATCTCCGTGCGATACGAGCAGACATCCGAGAAAGTCTTCCGGGAGAGCCTCGAGGCCAAAATGGGACCTGTCACTGCTCTCGATTTCACCGAGCAGCTGATGATCTTCGAAGGCACTGGCATGATATATGATGATTCTGCTTTCGTACAGGCGAGCAAGGTAATCGAAAAGTCCAAGCTGCATGTCGGAAGAAATCTGCTAATGGATGTGAAGCTCCCTGGCTTGAAATTGAAGACTTGGGAAGACTTCGTGCAGGAGAACAATCTCCTATCGTTGATGCAAGAAGATTAGTTTGTGTTATGCAGAGACGAGCAAGGCAATCCAATAATGAGTTGTGGTCGCCTAGATAGGCCAAAAGAGAGCTGCTCTTGGAATTGGTTTGAGATCAGTGCGTATCAGTGTTTGAACCAAGCTTCCTACTCTGCTCTGAAAGCTTGCCCATGCGCTCACGAGCGACCGCGTGAAGTGAGGTGTTGTGATCTATCTTCAATCCTTGCCCTCGCTTGCTTGCGTTACGCAATCCGCTAAGGTTCACTAGCGCGGGTGCCTCAGGCCAGCGTACCGGTTCAAGATGCCAGATTGTACATGACATCCACAGATTGGTCCACGAAAGACGTGTCTGTTGATATTTTCCGATCATGTCAGCTACCAATGCTTCGGATTCAATAAGCAAGTCAGGTAAGATGAATCGCCCGCAACCATCAGCGTTGCGACACCAGCTTTACACATAGGACTCGGCTGACGCGGCATCATGTAGCCGCAAAGAAAAGAAAGAAGAATAACAAGAAGAAGGCGAATGGCAAGGCACAGGAAGGCGGTGACAGTGTTGGAGCCAATGGTGTAAAAGATCAGCCTGCGGGCGCGGATGAAGAGGAGGATGACGAGGAGGAAGGGCCTGAGACACCTACGGTCGGTCGACATACCAAAGGACACGGGAATCAGCACTGACGATGGTTTAGGTTGCGTCGCGTCAGGAGCAGTTGAAGAACGAAGACACTCTGCACATGCCATCTTCGCCGCCCGAGCCGTCCTCACCTGTGCAAGGAACGAAAGAGCGACCCGCACAGAACGGAGCACAGCGATCACAAGACGAGCCAGACGACACACGGATCGCCCAGGATAGTTCGAAAGATGAAGCAATCTCCTCGCAAAACCTTACGGGTAACGCAGATGCGACGAGCCGGCTCGACGCTATGCAACAAGAGCGAGACAATCTTCGCGCCGAAGTCACTCAACTACGAGAGTCGCTCGAAAAGTTGCAGACGAAGCACAGCGAAGAGGTTTCTGGAGTCCAGCAAGAGCTTGAAAGGTCGCAAGAAGAAAAAGAAGAAGCTGAGACGCAATATCGCAATTTGCTGAGCAAGGTCAACACAATTCGCTCACAGCTTGGAGAGCGCCTAAAGGCAGATGCCGAGGAGCTCGAGACCGCTCGTGGGCGCATTGAGGAGCTGGAGCAAGAACATTCCGTCGCTGTTGGAGAGAACGAGAAATTGCAATCCTCAATAACTGAGCTGAACTCCCAGCTTGAGTCGCAAGCTTCTGAGGTGGAAACGCTTCGTTCCCGAACGAACCTCTCTACTACAAACTGGGCGAAAGAGCGCGATGATCTCATCTCTCGCGAAGCATATGTGCGCGAAGAGTACGAGGTTGCCAGACAGGCCATGCAAGATTGGGAGATCTTGGCTACGGAAGAACGTTCGCGGCGGGAGGGAGCGGACGAACGAGCCCAAGAGCTTGAAGAGCAGATGAACGGCCAACGGGAAGCTCTCGAACGGATGAGAAACGAAGTGGACACCCAGGGATCTACAGTGGATGGTCTCCAACGCGCATTACGTGACGTGCAAGAAGAGCGCAAACGTGAGCTCCGCGAATTGGTGGAACAATCGCAAGCCCAGCTTGAGGAGCTGCGAAAACAAGTGAAGGGTGCTGAAGATAGCTCAGCAGAGCTGAAATCGCAGCTGGAAACGACACAGAAGGAGCTTGAGCGCGCTTTGCCGTTTGAGAAAGAGGTCAAGGAAAAAAATTTGCTCATTGGCAAGCTGAGGCACGAGGCAGTGATTTTGAATGACCACCTGACCAAGGCATTGCGCTTCCTCAAACGGGGCAAACCAGAGGACAATGTCGATCGTCAGTTGGTCACCAATCACTTCCTCCACTTCCTCGCTCTCGACCGGAGCGACCCTAAGAAGTTTCAGGTACTACAGCTTATCTCCGCACTCCTCGGCTGGAACGAGCAGCAAAAGGAGCAAGCAGGCCTACTTCGCCAGGGTACTGGGGTTGGATCTTTGCGAGTTCCTGTCAGCCCCTTCAGGCGCACGCCTTCTACTCCTGCATTGGGCGAATTCGTTCCTGAGAGCCCTGGAGGCGCGAGCAGAGAAACACTGGCCGAACTTTGGAGCGAGTTCTTAGAAAGGGAAGCAGAATCTGGCGGAGCCACGAGCAGACGAGGCAGTACAACTTTGAGTGTCAGGAGCGGCGGGATGATGAGTCCCACCGAGGGTCGGTCCAGAGGCCAAAGCCCAGAAGTGAAGAGGAAAGAAAGCCAGAGCGGTGCTTAGTAATGCAGGATTGGACATGCAGACACATCCGCCCAATAACCATTGAAAGTTCTCGAATGCTTTCAGTCGTCTTGCTTTCAGTCGTCTTGACATCCTACTTGTGCTATTAACACTGAGACCAAGTTCCGCGCACTCCCGCAGAGCTCTTGATTGGTTGGTGACCTAGAGTGGCGGTTTGTTGGCTTCCAATCGCGCGCTTGACACGTGAATCGCAACAGCATCCCCACTCGTGGGGGTCTGAGCTGCGCTGCTTTGCAAGAATGCACGTGCACACAAAGGCCACGAACATCCAGGTCCACCGAGCTGTTAGGCATCGTCACATGTTATCATTCGGTGGTGCTTGGGATACAGTACTTCGAAGATCGCTGGCACAGCAGACGTCAGGTCCCCACAATACCCAAAGTATAGAGGCTGTGCATCCCACCTAGCGTTGAGTTACACCGGAGGGCAGCTCCAGCTACCAAACTCTATCAGAAAGCTGTCAGGCTATAAAAGGTGTCGATTAGGTGTCCATGATGAGCGATCTTTTATTCTCACATCCAAACTGGACGTACATTCCAGCCACTGCAATCAAGTAGAGCAAAACCACCATACGCCATGTCGAACTCATCAGACCGCAAGCCCGTTGCTGATCAGGCCGAGGACGATGCCTGGTTTCCTTCACCGTTCTCGCTCACGCAGTACGTGCCGTCAAAGACGGATTTCGACAGTGCCGACTACCCCAACCGCTACACGGGCGGCAAATGGAAGATCCTCCTCATTGCAACCCAAGAGCGCTACCTGCGCATGGATGGCGGCGAATTTTTTTCGACCGGGAATCACCCCGTTGAAACGCTGCTCCCTGTCCTACACCTGGACGCCGCCGGCTTCGACGTCGACATTGCCACACTGTCGGGCGACCCCGTGAAGCTCGAGATGTGGGCTTTCCCGAAGGAGGATGATGCTGTCAAAAATATCTACGAGAAGTACAAGCAGAAGCTTCGCAAGCCGCTCAACCTGGAAGAAGTCTGGGGCAACGGCTTCACCAACGAGACCCCATACATCGGGGTCTTCGTTCCCGGTGGTCACGGCGTCATGAACGACATTCCATTCTCGAAGACGGTTGGCAGTGTTCTGCGCTGGGCCGACGAGCACAAGCGCTTCTTCATTTCCCTTTGCCATGGTCCTGCCTGCATGATCGCGGCCAAGGTCGGGACACCGCAGGGCAGCGAGTCCATCTACGAAGGGTACAAGATTGTCGTTTTCCCCGACTCGCTCGATAAGGGACCCAACATCGACATTGGATATATCCCTGGCAAGATGCCTTGGCTCGTAGGTGAGAAACTCCGCGAGAACGGCATTGAGCTGCTCAACAAAGGCATCACCGGTCAGACGCACCGCGATAGGTACGTCCTGACGGGCGACTCGCCGCTGGCGTCGAACAATTTGGGCAAGCTGGCTGCGAACGCGCTGTTGGAAGAGGTTGCGAAGATCGATTAGAATGATTGTAGACAGTCCTTCCACGATTGAGACGTTCTTCCTGGACATCGTCAGAGCAATGTGAAGTCAATTTTCACCGAAGACCTCGAGGCAGGCAAAACTTGTAAGCTCAGGTAACCGTGGTGTGCTTCACTCCGGATAGATTCAGGTAAGGCAAGGTACCTCGCCGTGGATGTGAAGAGCTACGGAGGATGATATCGAGATTGAATATTCTTTAGATCTTTCAGAGGATGCGGGTGGGTGTATATGTATGTTGTAGATTAGAGATTGACAATCAAAAATGTCTTTATTGATCGGGGATTTAGCTCAGGGGTAGAGCGTTCGCTTTGCATCCACGACGATTTAAAAGATTTGCGAAAGGCCGAGGGTTCGATTCCCTCAATCTCCATTTTTTGCATCTTTTCACCCTAGGATGTGCTGGTTTTTGTTTTGCCAATGTTTTCTTCATTCGCGGCTTCATTGCTGCGTTGCAGGTTGTGAGGACGACCAACCTGGAACCGCAGGGTCCAAAATTTGGGGGCCGCGGGAGATCCCGCTAGCTCCGCTGACGTCACGAACTCCATAGACCGACAAGTACACCATTTTCAATGATTGAGAACATCACCAGAATTGCTTCAAATTGCTTCAGATAAACCTGCAATATGCTCATATCCGCAGCATTGTAAGCGAATAATGATTGTCTGCCACTGAGAGTGTATGAAGGTGTTTCAGCTGAGTTCATCTGCTAAGCCACATTTGGTTCGAATTTGGACTACCTCCAAACTTCTGGGTGGACGGTGGCCCGGGTTCTCGGTGCTGAAATGCGAATACTAGAGCCGGACCCGAAAGACACTCGGGCCAACTTCAGATTCGGTCAGAAATACTTCGAATATGCTGCATCCCAAGTAACGACCGTCTGTGGTCGTCAAACACTGAGTACAGGATTCCCGAACACATGAGGGACGAATGGCCGCAAGTCGCAAGGGTAACAAGGGTTAGGGTTAGGGCAATCAAGCTTCTTCCCACGAACACATGGCTGCGGTGCACACCAAAGCTTCATCGCGACACCGCCACACCCAATCGCCAATTACGCAACCAGCGTCACCCACTCACCATGGCGAAGTCAAAAAACATGAAAGGCAAGCATGCTGCCAAAGCTGGGTTCCGCAAAACACCATACGAGAAACCGGAAAACGCCAAGCCCAAAGACACTCGGCACCAACCCGCAAAGAAGGAAGTGAAAAAGGTGCAAGCGCCAACGATCCCTTTCATCCCGGAGGAAGACCGCATCCTGCTCGTCGGCGAAGGCGACTTTTCTTTTGCAAAATCCATCGTCGAGCATCACGGCTGCTGCGACGTCACGGCCACCTGCTACGACGGCCAGGCTGAGCTGTTCGAGAAGTACAAGCCGCAGGCCGAGGAGCACATTCAATACCTCGAAGAAGAAGGTCAAACGGTCGTCTACAACGTTGATGCAACGAAACTCAACGAGCACAAGGCACTCAGCAAGGCTGGCCTCTATAATCATATTCTGTTCAATTTTCCGCACGTTGGTGGCAAAAGTACGGACGTCAACCGCCAGGTTCGGTTCAATCAGGAATTGCTGGTGAAGTTTTTCGGCGCTGCGAAGAACCTGCTTGCGCTTGATGGAACCATCGTTGTGACCCTTTTCGAAGGCGAGCCGTATACGCTCTGGAACGTCCGCGATCTGGCTAGGCACAGTGGACTCGAGGTTCAGCGAAGCTTCAAATTCCAGGCGAGTGCGTATCCGGGCTACAGCCATGCTCGGACTTTGGGCAATCTGGAAGGCGGCGGAGGATGGAAGGGTGAAGACAGAGAATCGAGGAGCTATGTGTTCCAGAAGCAGAAGGAGTACAAGGGCAGCAAATCTCCGTTCGCTGCGAAAATGGCCGCTGAGCAGAGGAGGAAGCAGAAGGAGGAAAGCGACAGCAGCGATGATGACTGAACCATGAGAAAGGCCACTAGGACCGATATTGGGTGTCAATCAGCCAGATGTTGTCATACGCACCTCAAGCAGAGCGAGGAGCAGAACGAGAGGCTACAATCAGCAAAACGCTTGGCGCATACTCACGATGGTAGCTCAAGAAAAGCTGCCAGAACACTTGTCACCACCAAAGACCATGCATGGAGAACGGCGCACTTCAGGACTGGCATAAACATGCCCCGTGAAGCTTCTCTGGAGCTGTTCCGACATGGAAGTCCAATCAAATTGGCTGCGTGCGAATTGTGCGACTCGAAAGGTCTGTGTATTCATTACCAGCCTATGTACCTTGAGCTCAAAGCGCTCCTCAGAGGGTGTACCTGAAAGCAGGGTGTCTGTATCCAAGCTCATTCTCCCTACCATGCTGCAATCTAGCATCTCTCTTCCCGCTTGCCCTCGCAGAATTCTCCCAGCGAATGTACAAAATATTACCCAATGTCAAGATCAAGCTGATACCGATCGCGCCGATATTGATCGCATGACCGGTGATATACAGCGGCGCATCCTCACTGAGGTAAGTGAAGGTCGCGACGAAGGCGCCGCAGTTTCCGACAGCGACTATGAAGCCGAGACCCGTCGCTTTGACGTAGTGCGGTGCGAGGTTATTGCTCAGCCAGGCGAGGATCAGCGGCGAGCAAGGGAAGACGCCGGAGGCAACAAAGAAGGTGCCTGCGTATCGCACGCCTGGGCTTTTGGCGGCGAGCTGCATGATGTAGCCGATGGCTGCGACGAGGAGGCCGGTTGCAATGAGTGGACCGCGCATCTTGATGCGGTCGCTGATCCATGATGCCATGAGCACGACTAGGAAGGCGAGGAAGTTGGGCGGGACGGTGAAGAGCTGCGCTGTGATCCGATGGTATCCAAGACCGGAGATGATGGATGGTAAGAAGAGCGAGAATGAGTAGATTGGTACCAGGATGAGGAAGAAATTGATGCTCATCACAATAGTGTTGATGTTGAGAAGAGCCATGCGGACCTAACATAAGTCAGTTGACGCTCTTGCCACCAATTCTGCATGGAAAGGATTCGTTAGGTGGACTCACAGCGCTCCAGCTGAATTTCTCATCGTCAATCCTGTCGGACTGCGCAGCACCTTGCAAGTCGGCGCGAAGTACATGCACGATGTACCATTGCTCCTCTTCACTCAGGAACTTTGCCTTGCCGGGAGTGTCGGGCAGGAAGAAAAACGCCACAATAGCGACAACGATAGTGATGGATCCCTCAACGAAGAAGATCCACGGCCATCTGTTGTAGCCTCCGTATCTGATCTCAGCCAAACCAGTAGCAAGCAGACCACCGAACGCTCCGCTGAGAGGAGCAGCGCAATAGAAGACCTGTTTGCCAACGTCAGTCATCCACTCTAAGTGAGTTTGAGGACGCTGCATACCCCAAGTCTGAACATCAGCTGATGTCTCTTGTAGAACATGCTCAGATACAAGATGATGCCTCCGAACATGCCGCCCTCACAAGCCCCGAGAAGAAGACGGCACGCGATCAGGCCTCCATAGCTCTTCACTGCGCCCATGCAAGTTCCCACAATGCCCCACGCGACGGCGAGCATGGGCAGGTATTTGCCACCTCCAACGACTTTGAGAAGCCAGTTTGAGGGGATGTCGATGAGGACGTAGAGGATATAGAACACGGTGAGTGAGACATTGTACTTGTTGCCGGTGAGGTTGAGATCGTCGATAAGGCCATCAATTTTCGCGTTGCCGATCTAGTAACAGTCAGGACGAGGCTGTCTTCAGATTGCTATCATGATTGAACTCACATTGCTCCGATCGATGAAAGCAAGTAGCCAAAGGATAAAAATCCAAGGCAAAATTCGCCGGTCAAGGTGTCGCACGATCTTCTTCTCAAGCACGGGATCCTCAACGTGCGTATAGCCTGTGCCTGATGTATCCTTCTCATCGATCTCCTCTGCGTGATCGAGCTTCTCTTCGTTCGGATCCATCTTGAACGATATTCTAACGTCGCAGCTGAGCGTTGGCTCCAGGGAAGAGAAAACAGAGACGAAGGTCAGAGGATTAGGAAAGTGAAAGAGCAACAAGAGCCTTTTTACTTGGGAATCTGCCAATCTGCCGAGCGCTCTCCCCGAAGAGCTCCCAGCTCACACCGGGTCCCGAGGGAGGGCAATCCGGAACCCCTCCACGTTGTGCGACATGACAGAGCATGGATGAGATCCACTCTTCGACCATAATGCCAGAACCGAGGGAAGTGCAGCCACTGACATCGAGCGGCAACAGGCGAAGGAGCCTTAGACTGACGCGATGACATCCAAAAAAGGCCAAGCCGGCACAGTAGCTTGTCGGCAGCCAAGCCTGAGCGGCTCGAGATGCTTGTGAGCTTGGTATTGGAGCACATGTGGGAGTGGGCCTCGACGATCTCTACCCCATATCTCCAGATTCTTCCCCACCAGCTGTGAGGGGAAGGAGATCGACTTCGGGTTTTCTTTTGTCCGCGTCACACACCGACGGGCAGGCTCGATACTAAACGATGTAAGAGGTTAGCCGATGATAGTAGTACAAGGAAGAGGGCGCTGATGTGAGGTGCTGCGGGAGATCTTTCAAGGATTGCATGTAGTGCTATCCTTCCTCAAGATGCTT
This sequence comes from Cladosporium halotolerans, assembly GCF_011745625.1. Taxonomy (NCBI): domain Eukaryota; kingdom Fungi; phylum Ascomycota; class Dothideomycetes; order Cladosporiales; family Cladosporiaceae; genus Cladosporium; species Cladosporium halotolerans. The sequence continues at coordinate 530,681 of NW_027191464.1, read as the reverse complement.
GTTGCTAGCAGCCTGGACTCCCGCTTTAGTCCTATCGCATTTCAGGTAGGCTCGGGCGCCGAGGTATTGACGGAAAGGGCACCGATTTCACGACTCATTGACCGCATAATTATTAGACCACAGAATATTGGACGAACCATCGAGCGTTGAGAGATCGGACGAAATTGTCCGGTTTGCAGGGCAAGAACCACAACCCATCCGACAAATGTGGTGCGCCGTCTACTGGGCTCTCCGAGTCAAACTTATCCCAGATGATTTAGAGGTGATGGTAGTAGCGTGTTTTTCTTACAGAATCTGGGAATCCTAGTATAGGCGTTTTGGAAGCCTTTCTGCGGTAGTTGAGGTGCTGCTATCTCCCACAGCTTATGTTCATCGATTCCGGCCAGAGAGAGCCGCGGAAGTACGATGCCACCTATTTTTGCATAATGGGTTGAAGGCGAATACCTTATCTAGATGTATCTTACATTCTATTACTAGCATTTGCCAATGAACTGGCGCCGAAGCACCCGACTGCCAAACTCCAAACGCAAATGCTCCGATATTAGATCATGTAACTCAGGCATCTGCCCAGAGACATCTACTCAGTTACCCGCTCCTTTCCGCCACCATCAGCATGGCCCTCCTTCACAGTTTCCAGGACTCTCCTCGCTCTCCGGCGAGCATCCGTATACATCATGAACTCCGTATAGCTCCTCGGCATGACCTTCACATCCTTGTCCACAGTAAAGGTATAATTGAACTGGCCAGTAGGCTTGGTCTCGCCGTGCTCGACGTCTCGGACCTTACTGTCGACACGTACCTGCACGCGTGTTTTGCCAGACTGCGCAGAGCTGAGATCGGTGTCCGACTGACCCGATACGAGAGGCGGGTCGGTGTAAACTACCGTTGCGGTCAGGTACAGGACGCTGCCGACAGGTACAGGGTTTTGGAAAGTCGAAGGATCGAGAGAAACGAATGTGGGCCGGCTGTGAGCGAAAGATGCCGCGGCGCAGAAGGCGAGCTCGAAGGTTTGCTTTAGCAGGAAACCGCCGAAGATCATGAAGTGGTGTCTGTTGAGGTGTCAGAAGGTCATTGATATGTTCGGCGGAAGCAGGTGTTCCCATACCTGTTGCGGTACTGAGGCTGCATGATACTCGCAGTGCTCAGCTGAGTCTTGTCCATGAATTGGACATTGTCAGGCTTACGGAGAGGATCGTTGGGGTCGTGGAATTGCAGCTGTCGTTGCCACATGGCATGGATCAAGTCGCTCTCCTCATCGTTAGGTGTTTGCTTCAGCAGCGATCGCTTCGAGAGATCCTTCCTGTGCTTGCTGTTTTCTTCACCTTGGGCAAACACGCGCTTTTCCTCCTCGTTCTCCGGTCGAATGGGCGGGAGATTGACCGGCTTCTTGGTTCCGGGATCCAGCGAGACCATGGTGAACTGACATGTCATCATGACATCTTCCGGTTCCGGCTTTTGACCTTCCTTGGGAGCTTTGGCGACTTGAAGGGTGATCTCCATACTACTGCGTCCTGTAGCGTACGTGACCTTTCCACTGAGCTCAAGATCGCAGATCTCGGTCAAGGGATGCTGAATTGTGATACGATCGCAAGCTGCTGTGACTGTGGTAACGCCATCGCCAGTATGCTTGTAGGCCACGACTCCAGACAAGGCATCAAGATCCATTAGCAGTGTGCCGAAGCGGATGTGGCCAGAGGAGTTGAGATATGTGTCGAGTAGCCATGGGTCTTGTGCGAGAGGGAGGATCTAGAAGAGGGTCAGACAAATACAACAGACTAATCTTTCAGAGTGTAGCAGCACATACGACACTGTGGTAGCTATCGGACATCGTCCGAGGCGATAGATCTCGGTCTTTGGGCGTTTTTGGTGTTCCACTCGCTTTGGTGGGATCTATACCCTCCTCTCTCTGCTGTCTCAGAGCCTCAACCCATGGCGTTTGCACTCTGTTCTCCGTCAGAGCACGAAACACACCATCTGTGTTACGCGTCGCAGACGCTGAGAACGGACGGCGCAAATGAAGAGAGCTGGAGACTGCTCTACTCGTGCTGGAACGCGCGAAAAGGCGAAGCTGTGGTGATCGAGTCGCCATTGTGGCTGCCCAAAGACTAAAATGTCGAGTGAAGTCTTGTTACTTCAGTCACAGCAATGCAGGTAATCAACTATCTGGATTGTTTCGAATGATCAATAAATGCATCATGCCGGAGCTGCTGCGAAACTCCACGGGGAAGTCGCGGCCGCGGCTCGCGCACGGGCCAAATGCCCTCCGGTTTCACCTCGTGCGACCTCGTTCTTCCTTTCTCATTGGAACAACCACAAACCCGTATCCTCTTCGCGGACTGTGAGTCTTGAATAATACCGATGCTGCCCGAACATTCAACATGAGCGACTCTGGTAGCCTCGATCTCGGAAGGCTAGAACTCCACCTAGCAGATGACGGCTTGTTCCTTCACCTGTCCGGCGAGGCGAAATTTGCTGGCTTCGAGAACAACGGAGACGAAGGTGCTGGTGTCGCTCATCTGAGAGACAGGTTACTCGATCAAGATGAAGCTCGTAGACCGTGGGTTGTGAAAGGTCATGACTACAAAGTGACCATTGATCTCGAATTGGCGGCCGATCTGGAGCCTGAAGATCAAGAATTTGCGCAGGTATTCGCGGTGAAAATGAAGCAATCAGAGGCATGAGTAGATGAAGTGAGAGTCTGCCTGGACATGCTAATCCCCCATTAGATTTGGAGCAGTCTGGGACTTGAAGCGACTTCGGTCGCAATCCATCCGTCGGAGGACAATGTAATATCATGGACCTTTCGCTTGGATTATTGCCGGCAGAGAGAACGTTCGATTCGAAAAAGTCTGCACAAGATTGCATCAGACGTCCCGTATTATGACACGAAGCCTCCAGCTGGTGTGCAAGTTGTGACTCTGAAAAGCATACGTCTGAAGATGATGGTGGTGCAACAGCTTGCTACACCCCCTCAGGGACGAAATTTTGATGCTCTGTCAACTCTTGACATGGAGACGGACAATGTGCCTATCGAATCGAGTATACTGCTCAGCAACACTACTGCTGCAATCGACGAATCAGCTTTCTGGTCCGAGGATTGTGCCGATTCCGACATGCTCGATGTGCAAACTGACTGTGCGCTTTCACTTGATGATGAAGCTGCCATTATAGATCTCAACAGCCAGCCAGATAGGCCGACGTGCACGACGTTGCACAGCTCTGCGTACATGACCCCGCCGTCATCTCAAAAGAAATGTGAGCGCAGTCAGAGCAGCATGTCCACTGGCTCCCAGAAGGGACACTGCAGCAAGCTGATCGTAAAGGGGCTGATGACAATTCTTGAAACCGGCTTGCGACACGCTGTGCGCGGGACGCCTGCCAGAAAATCCAGCTCAATGCGTGTGGTCAGCAACGAAGATTTCAAATGCCTGTCAGCCCTCGCGCCCGCTCTCTGGATGCCGGAATATCATCGATCAGTGTCAAATCGTGCGGTTTTCTTGCCTACGCTTAGTCACGCCATCAGTAATGTTGCGCGCCACTGTTCCACAAGCGCTGGGCTGCATAGTAAGGTGCAAGAGCTGGTCCGTCGAAGACAGCATGGCAACTCTGCGCTGCAGTCCAATGAATTTGATCATACCAACAGTCAGGCAGCCCTGTCCGTTGGACTCTGGCATTTGGTTGCATCAAACTCCCAAAAGCGTTCAGCGAAGCAGCTGCGACCATTCTCTGTGCACGCGGAGATCGGTGGCACCCTAACGCCGAGCGAAGTGATCGATGAATTGCTCGACGATGCCGAGTCCGAACAAGACTTGTGTCAAAACAGCGACGGCAGCGACTTCGAAGACCTCTTGGGCACGACCAGCAAAGTCAGCGACGCAAGAGAGCAGGCTGAAACCGAGCCAAATGCGATTGACTTTTGCGACCGCTCTCGCGAAGCTCTGCAATTGCCTGTTTGGGACCAACAGGATGGATTTGAGTTTGCAGACCTGTGGGATTCAGACGCTTGTCTAATTTGCGAGGACACGCCACATGCGGCTGCAGAACTCCAGGACGACCTCCCAGGCGCATCTCTTTTTGACTCATCTTATTAAGCTGGCCATCGTGTACGCGGGATGCGGCATCAGAATGTCACCGCGCTCTAAGCGAGCCTGGTAGACTTGGTGCGGAGGATGCCAATGCCATTGCCAATGACTCGTATTACAGCGAAGGGCGGGCCGCTTGGTAGGAGGCTATTTGTGAAGTCTGGAATCCATCGCCGCATCTCGGTAGACTCCGTTCGCAACCAGACTTTGGGGGTTCATCTAAAGAATTGATGGAGGCGACGGCGCGCCCGAGCGGATAAAGACTGCACGGTTAAAAGGCATCTCGTTAGGCCGGCATCTTAGTAAGGCCGACAACCTCGACGGGCACTTGCCATGTAATGAGCTGCTTGATACTATACACGCACAGTGTCGGAACCGAAGAACACACACACATGCACCATCCATCTATACCAACATCAGTGTCCGGCGAACTATTTTCCCCCCCATTCTTCGATAGGTTGTGGCAGCTCGCTTGCACACAGCGACCCACTTCGCCTGTGGAGCATCTCAGATATCTTCAACGGTAGAAGAACTTAGAAGTCAATCGCCACGTGAACGAAACGTGGATGAGCCGTGCCGTGGACGCCTGGCCGATTGCCAGACCGACGCGGACGCAAACAATGGTCCGCGACTAGCTCTAAGCAGTCTTCACACCGGGCCGTTGTAGAATAGACTCCCCTGAAACTCGGACGGGCACGCGAACCGGCAAACCGGAAATCGCATCGCGACTAAAGAACAGTATTGCGCAAAAGGTCGGTGCGGTGGAGCGAGCGCACGGCTGGTAGATCTAGGCACGAGCGCGCTCGTTCGCGCTACACCCAAGACGAATATTGCTCCTGGCGAAAGGAGCGTGTGCGCTCAACGCGGCGGGTGGGCGGTAGATCGAGCCTTGCCCGTGCCTTGCCGCGGACCCCGGACCTGCGGAGCAGATTAGGGCCAGGGACGGACGGGTTGGCAGCGCTAGCTTGAACAAGGAAGACAGGATCCAAGACGGCTGGTGCCTTGAAGACTTGGTCGGTTGAGTGTTTGAAGTTGACGGCTTGACTCGAGGGCAGTGTTCGCGTTGTCTGGCGGTCGCTGCCGTGAGGCGAGGTGCCATACCTTACATCCATGCTCAATTGACTTTGCCATCCCAGCGAAGTCTATCCTTCGGGTCGATCGGAGAGCGCCGTCCGAGGATTCGTGGAGGCTGGCGCCCCGCTGGATTGGCAAACCACGGCGCCGGAAATGATGCACCGGATCTTGGCCTCGTTGCCCAAGGCCGCCGTTGCTCGTCAGACGTCGCGGACGTGGAGCGGACGGACAAACGCTGAGTCGGTCGCGGGTCTTGCTCCCACAGCTGAGACAACGGAAGACGGCATTCGGCAGGGCCTGCGAGCACCCCTTGTGTACTGTATGTATGCGGACGAGGATTGCTGACCAGGATGATTGCGATCTGTCTGTAGTGCCCGCCAGACACCCCGGCGCGGATGCACGTAGCCGTCATCCACAGTCGCGCCAGCCGCTAATGCCGCTGGGCGCGATGAGCGCATCTGGCCACACACGGCTGCGGCCTGCACGCCGCCGTGTCTCCGTCGCTCGACTCTCGATATTGCTACCGGGTTGCGAGTATTGCAGACACGGCTCATCTGCGCGATGCTGGGCCGCGGCGGGGAAGGCCATGCCAGACACAGAAGTGGCCCAGCGGGCGCGGAGGGGGATCAAGGATCTCGCACGCGCACTCGAAGAAACGGCCCCCCACAGCGATCAGACACCACGGCGAGTCGCCAGGCCGGTCCGTGTGGTGAGGGCGCGGCGGAGGATGAGCGCAGGCTCGCTGGCGCTAGGCGAGCGTCACACAGCTGTAAGCGATCAGCGGGGTCCAGCGCACCAGAGACGCACCCCGTGGAGCTGGCGACGACTTCGTTGGTGCTCCCTTGCGTCTGGGCTGGGAGCCTGCGGCGTGTGCGAGGGGCGCGCGCGCCATTGTATACCGCCAGATATGCCAGTGCGCCTGTGCCTCAGGGTGCCGCGAGTGCCTGACCACCGGCCGGCAGACGCCAGCAGATGGACGACAGACGGACAACAGCCCGGCACGGCATCCGCCCGCCTGCCTCGGATGGCCCCAGGCACGACTGCTCGCGCGCAGGGAACGCCCTTGCGTCGCGACTCGCAGGCCCTACCTTAGTTCCCTTCCCTCGCAACACTAGCATCGCTGCATCACCCACCGCGGCCGCATGCAAGAGCGGCCAAGGGCGGGAGGCACGCCTCACCAACCGACGCCACGCATTCCAGCCCGCCGGTAGTTGCACACCTGCATCCAGTCCGCCCGTCTGCGCCGCCAGTGCGTTTCGCCTCTCAGAGATGGCCACCGCCGCCTCGCAGCGCCCCATCCGTCGGAGCAAGCCTGAGAGATGGTGCGCATAGCGCATCCCTGCTCATATACCCCCTCCGCCGCCGAACCCACTGCTCCCTGCGCCGCGAGTGAAAAGTCACCGTCGACCTCCGGCACCCAGCGTCGTACGTGACTGCGGCTCTTCGCCTCGTCTTGCAGCCATTCCTTGCATCGTCCAGCGCGAGAACGAGCATGCAATAATCCGCCGCCTGCCACCTTCGGACTGATCAACCACCCTCAACAGGAAGCAAGCTTGGACGCGGGCCCTGCAGTGCGACAATCACCTGCTGAGCAGCGCCGCCCAGGTACCGTAATCGCCTCTGCCAGCGACTCGGACACGGACACGCTCCTCAGCTCGAACCCGGATCCGCGCTTATCTCCTCACATCCTCTGGCAGACCGCCCCAATGCGCAGCGCATAGGTGGCTCGCTCGTTTCAATAGAGGAATCTCACTCCTTTGCTGCGCCGGCCTCTTTATTGAAAGCGTCACCATCGTCCCTGGATGCGATCCACCAGGGCGTCCTAACGTTCTTCCTCCTTTTGACTTATTGGCGCATCTCTGGGGCTTGCGGGTACGGTTGGACTTGTCCATTGACGCCCGCCGGACGTGCCATTCGCTCTTTGGACTCGCCCTACCATCCGGGCCCTTGGAACCATTTCGGCCCTCACAAAGATGTCCTACGAAAACCTTCAGCCGGGCGACATCGTCTCGAGCTTCTTCAATCCTGCCATCGTTGTTGGATCATACTTTGCTAGTTTCAGTGGATGTTTACTAACAATCGAGCTGCTTCACCGTCGTGGAACAGCGCTTGGCAGCTTGCGGAGTTGGTGAGTTGCGTATCTGGATCCTTGACGCGCAAGCGCTGACGATGTCCAGGCTCGAGACCATAGCATGCGCGGCAGCGATGGGGGTTGTTGGGATTTGGTGTATGCATTTCATAGGGTATGTTGGATGGCTGTCACGGTGGCATTGTCGTTACTGACAGTTCGCAGTAATCGTGCGATCACACTTGGTGATGGGCGAGATTCATTACAGCTTGCCTACGCCCCTGGGTTCACGACGCTGTCCGTTTTTCTGCCGGTAATAGGACTCACGGCAGCGTTTGCGGCAGCAGAGTACCGCACTGCAACACCTTTACATCACTGGCTTGCCTTGACCGTCACCGGAATCATTGCTGGTCTATCAATCGTTGGCATGCATTACATTGGCAACCTTGGTACATCTAACTACACCCTAAAGTACAACCCTAGATACCTGGCCGCAGCTTTCATCATCGCCGAGGGCGACTGCCTGCTTGTGCTGGTCTTGTTTTACACCTGGCGAGAGGCATGGATCAACTCCTGGTGGAAGAGACTGTTCTGTGCCTCTTTCTTGGCTGGCGGAGTGTCAGCGATGCACTTCACAGCCTCTGTTGGGTGTCAATACGTGTTCCAACACTACGCTGCCGCCGGACGACAACGAGATGTCCAGGTCCTGATCGCTGGCGTCCTGTGCGGTGCCGCAGCACTCACATTCCTCACCTACCTGTTCTTCACACGCCACAAAGCGCGCAGCAACAGAAAGCGAGCCTCAAAAGTCGTGCTCACGTGCGCTGTTTTCGATCTTGAGGGCCGAATCCTCGTCAACACGGATGGTACCCTACCAGCACGCGAAATCACCGACAGATACAACTCCTACGGTTTCACAGACGAGTTCAACACCGCCCACTCGGTGCTCCACTGGATCTTCCGTGTGACCTACAACTGGGCTGGCGTCAGCGATTTGGTCCCCAAGATGAAGAGCCATCTTATCGCTCAGAGAGAACAACACGACCTCGACTCCCGTCCCGACAGCCCGGCGTCAAGCACCATCTATCATCCTTCCACCTACAACGATTACTCTGTCATCTTCCGCGAACGCTTTTGCGTGGCAGCAGCAAACCTGGCGTCCAGCTTGCACATCCCCCTTGAGAAGCTTGGCGTGCTTTACGACCGTATCATCGAAACCGCAACCCTACCGGACACGCATCCGATCCTACGTGGGACGCGAACTAGCAACAAGCAAGAGGACATTGAGATGGGCGCAAACGTGCGCAAGCTGGTCTTTGGCAAGGGTCAGATCTTGTTCGTTGTTCGACAGGTGGACACCGAAGAGGCCGACAAATTGCTCAACGCCGGGTTCCGATTTGCAGCTGTGCCAAATGTAGCTCGTACCATTGCGGAGTCTCTGCAAGTGCCTGTGGCTGTTCTGGAGTCTCACTGCGACGAGCTTCAACGCTACATCCATAACTTGGAGACGCTTGACAAGTCTGGAACGTGGTTCAGTCTATTCGCGCCCATCGCCAAAGCGCACGGCGGATTTGACATCGTCGTCAACAAGCGCGCACAGAACCAGCTGCCGGATGTCCAGCTACTGAAGGGCCCACCTCAACCATGGCAGCATGATGTCTTGACGACTCTCGATGGTCTCAGGCCGCACGCATGTATACGACAAATGGAACGACGTCTCGCAATGCGCGAAGACCCAACACCAACAGCGATGCGAGAGAGAACATTCGCCGCGGCCATCATCTCCGCCGTCCAGACTCTCGACCGCACTCTTCCCCCAGAGTGGTTCAGTCAATCCCACTTCCTTGCCCGACCCTACAACGCCCACTACTCCACCGTCACCGGCGGCCAAGCAATGCCGTCAGTCATCTACGCCTTTTGCCTCATGGCCGACATGCACGTCGCCATCGACGCCTTCGACTCCTTCACGCGCGTGCCGCTCTCCTTCTTCAGCGCCCGCCAGCGCTGCTACGCCGGCTCACCCGACCACGCCAACCTCGCGCGCGACATCCACTCAGAGTTCGGCCCGCTGCTCGGCCGTAAGATCGTCAAAGCCCAGACGAGCTCGAAGCTGCGTGCCTCGGGCGTCAGTGGCAAGCTGAAGCGTCTCGACTCCGCGCAGACCGACCCGCCGATGTACAAGGAACGCAAGTCCAGCTACACGGACACCGACGCGTCGTCGGAGAATGGTCTCGTCGACAAAGTCGAGCCCATCGCCGTGCACGCCACGCCGGTTCCTGAGGGCGACGCCGAAGGCGTCGAACCGGACCACGACCCTTCAGGCGCCCGGCGCGACAACTTCTGGGGCGGCATTATGGTCGACAGCGAGATGACAGTGCAATCCGACGCGCGAAATGACTCCTCCTACAGCACGACGAGCGAACAGAATCGGGAGTTCGGCGTCTCGGCCGGAGGGCTGGGACTTCAAACGGCCGTCGGCACGGCGAAGCAGGAAGACACCTTCGTCGAGGAGCTCATGGCCGTGACGCGCGCGAAATTCATCCCGCCCAAACCGGGCTACTAGGAGAGTCTGGGGAGGGTGAGGCCTGGTGTCGCGGTGAGGTGGGGATCGGGGTCTGGCGGCAGTGGGAATATGTCGAGGACGGGGCATGGGTGATGGGGATTGGGTTACTACAGGACCAGCGCGTTCCCTTGGAAGGATCACTTGGGGAGTGGAACGGTACTTGAGGGACCAGGACACGGCTGTCTGGACGCTTCCATTTTTTTTTTCAACCTGTTCTTTGCTGCTGGAGGCACGCGTTCGAGCGCACGCACGCGGGAGGGAACACGCACACACATATATACCCTGGTTTGCCGCGTTGGGCATTTCTTGTCTTTTGCGCGGAGGGGCTTCTATTCTTCTGTCGGAACGATCGATCGACGAGCTACAAGCCGGGTCAAGATACGGGAAGGGAAGGGTGAGAAGAATACGACGATGATAATGATGTACTATACGCAAATGAGCCTACTCGGAAATCAAACTACCTACCTACCAATCTTGCCTACCTGCTTCTCATTGAAGGATGGGACCTGCCTCCTGTCTTGAATCTTGTGTGATGATGTGTGACACTGTGAGATGTTGGTTAGGGGATTGTGCGACATCATGATGTGCGTACACATTCGGAGACAGATAGGCGCCGAGGAGCCCGTCGTACATGCACGACTGCCGAGGGATTGCAAGGCCCTCCGTGCTACGACCCAAGGATCTGTTGGAGTGACACAACGGCGAGAATGAATCAGGGCGGGTAGGAAGTTTCGCCGATGTATTCCCTCCATCTACGGCTCTCAGAAGCGAAGCGATATCCCAATCCTCTCCAAAAACAACAAATAAAACAAAATCATTGGGTGTTGACTCGAGATCTTGCCATATGCGGACACACGCTAGCGCCCGCTGTTCGCCAGCCAATCAGCTGCTCTGACTGCCTTTCGTCGCGAAGCTGAAGTGAAGTGGCGGTTTCCCCGACTGCGCGCGCGCGCTCGCGGCCTCGAAAATTAAATAACAGAGAAAAAGGACTCGAGATTTTGCGATATGCAGACAGCCGCTAGCGCCCGCTATCTACGGACAAATCAGTCACTGAGCGCGCCCTCCACCGCGTAGGTGAAGTGAAGAGGCGGGTTTCGTTACTGCGCGCGCGGGCGCGCGCGATGGGCGTCGAAAATAATGAATAATCAACTAAATTGGACTCGAGTTTGTCCAGTATGTGGCCACCCGCTAGCGCCCTTTCTCCCGTGACCAATCAGCTACTGAGCGCGCCCTTGATTGCGCAGGTGAAGTGAAGTGAAGGTCATCGCGACTGCGCGCGCGCGCGCCCATGCGGAGTCGAAAAATCAATCAATTCATAGAATGGACTCGAGTTTCTCCAATATGCGGCCACCCGCTAGTGTCTTTGCTCCCGTCCCAATCAGATCTTTTGTTCACTTGCTCGCGGGCGCGGATAATGTGAAGCGGCGGTTTTCGCGACTCTGCGCTCGCGCCTTCGGGCGCGTCGAGACATAGATCAAATACCAGAATCAAAAGGACTCGAGTTTCTCCAACATGCGGCCACCCGCTAGCGGCTCTGTTCCCTGGCCCAATCACCGGTTTCGTTCACCCGCTTAATGGCACGCGGCGATATGCAGGTGATGTGAAGTGGCGCTTCTCGCTACTGCCCATCTATGTACTCAAAATAGGTTGTTCGTTGATGAATTCGTTCCCTGTAGAGGATGACGGGTGCGTGAGCTCTTCGCAATACTTACCGCAAGGCAACTATCAAAGAAGGATGATCAATCGCATGCATACGCGAGCTCGTTCCACTTATGCGTGACCATCATCTGCGTGGCATGATTGCCAAGGTCCGAGTCCTTCGTACTCGCTCAACATCAGAAATTCAGGATGACCCTAAGCTCCCAGCTCTCACGGTCTTTTCGAGTCGACGTTGCTTGCTTTAGTTAGCTCGTTTTCTCCGACATGAGAGCTCTGTGCGCAGCTTGTGTCGTGGCATTGACCTCCAAAGTGGCGTCGCAGTCGATCGACGAAGCCAGCGGCGCCAAGGACGACATCCTACTTTGTAACGGGACTTTGAATGATGCAAATGCGGTTTGTACGACGCCTGCATAGACCTTGACCTACTAACGATCAGACAGACCGGGATATACCCGTTCAATCCCGACGTTGCACCTGGCACTTCAATCCAACCTGTCAACGCATCCTGGGCAGTAACGGTCACTGAAGACTTCGCCAACGGCAATGTCCAGCTGGCAGGGTGGTACAACACCAACGGTCTGAATTACTCCGACAGTCTTACGCTGGGCTATGACGTGTGTAGTGTCGCGCTCACAGGGTATACGGAGAACACCCTTCGCCGCGGTCAATTCGACAACGGTGATTGTGTTGCGCTGTTCGACGAAGCATGCGTCCAAGCCCTGGAGCAACAGTCCCAGGATCTCGCGTTGTATTTGGTAGGGAACCCAAAACCACTACCGGACAGCAACCTAACCGCAGACTCGCTTCCAGCTGTCTGCGATAGCATCGGCCAGTCAATGGAAGCTCGCCTACCCGACAAATGCAAGCCGTACATGAACGAGAGCTGGTACACAGCTACTGGCTATGCCTTGACGATGAACTACGAAAGCTCCGGCACCCATGCCTCGCGCCAGCCGCTACCTCTGGGCCTGTTCTTTGGCAACCCCCGTGGACCTTGCACGGCGACCGGTCCCTCCGCGAACGAGACGTGGAATCTGATAGGCGCAGCGTACGGCAATGCGACAGTATACGACTACCTTACATACACCGTCCTTCCTATACTCACAGTGTTCATGCCCGTGGCGAACGCAAGGCGAACCATCACGATCATAAGCGCTCATACGACGGTGTCTTGCCTGAGGACCAATGAGTATAGCCCGGGAAGTCGCGTGCCTCCGCCATTACCTGCACCGACACCTGTGGGAGAGGAAGGCGGGCTAAGTGGCAAAGCAATCGCTGGTATTGTGGTTGGCGTTCTAGCCGGTGTCAGTATCATTTGCTTAGCGCTTGTAGCATGGTGGTGGAGAAAAAGGAAGGTGAAAACAAGTCACGAGGCGGCAGTGGCGCCTAGAGCACACGAGAACCCGGCACCAGATCCTCGTTACGGAGGCGTAGTGAACGAGCTTGATTCTAGTAATGTGTACAGCCCGGAGTTGCCAGACGTGGCGAGTAGGATGGGCACAGAGCTTGGAAATAGCGAAAAACCGGCGGAGCTTCAGGCGGATGTCCCCCGAACATAGCCTTCTCATCATTGAGAGCCAGCGAAAGGTATTTAGAAAATCTAAGCTTATGCCATCTTGCTTGACAGTGGACAGAATTATCCATTGAAGGGTACTTCACGACGCAGCCGAAGCTCACGAGTGCACACTGCCCCGGGGCAGATCCCGTTTTGACATCTCTAACAAGAGATGGAAGATTGTTCTCCCATTTGCATGCTCCTGAAACGACGCCAGCCTCGGCTGGAAGCCAAGTACGATCAACTCTCAACGAACAAATAGCGCTGGTAAATCTACCGGCAATTGCGGCGAGGGCAGATTTGTCGTGTCATTCTGTGAAAACCACGTTTGCTAAAGGCAGGCGTGGCAGGCCACGAAGCAGAGCAAAGCCAAGAGTCTCCGAGCCGGGCGTGGGCAGATGACTCGATTGGTGTTGTCAAGTGCAAGATAGGTACGGAAACATGGCAGCCTCTGCGACGAGAGTAGAGCTCCGCTCATCTCCGACTGCGCGTGCCGACCAGTGCTGGCTGCGAGAACGGGGCTGGAGACAGGGCAAAGGGCGTGTGAGAGCTGCCGTCTCCGCCGCTGAAGAGTGGTTGAGCAGGGCAGCCCACGCCACCCCACCACCGCGGTTGAGATGGGCCTTCCGCTGTCGGCGATGTTAGCGCAGCCGGCCTCGGTGAGATTGATAAGATCGAGGTCACGGGACCAGGCTGGCAGTGAGGCGAGGCTGGATTTGGATTTGCGGGGAGGCCCGACGGCGCAGTCGGCCAGACGTGTGGGACAGGCGAATCAACTCTAACCTGAAGCTTGGCCGCCTTCTCCGCCTCCCGCAGGGTCCACGGGTCGCGCGCGGCCAGTCACAGCGCGCGCTGCCTTATCAGTGCCGGTCCCTTGAGGCGAAGAATGACCACACCCATCCTCGCTGGCCTCTCATCCCGCCAGCTGCTCATATCAGCGCCGCCTCCAGATGCGGTACCCTCTGTCGCTCCCGACCCTCCCGCCGCTCGCCAATCTGCGTTCACGAGCGTCCTGCCACGCCGCGATCGCTTGGTGGGCTGGTGGGCTAGTCTGTCTGGAGCCCCGAAAAGGGCTGCCGTGGGTGACGTGTGAGCTCGAGCTGCTTTTTTGCCCCGAGCGTCGTTGAGAAAAAGTCGCGGATGGCTCGCGGTAGGTAGGTAGCTCTGGCACGAGGCGTGATCGTACAAGTAGACCCGTGCCCTCTCTCTTCACGGGAGCTTTCGTTTCCTCTCCTCCATCTTCCCCATTCACCACATCCCCATCTCCCGCAACTCTCCCATCCATAGCACGCGACCACTCTCCTGGACTGTAAACACCCCCCAACAGCACAACACACACTAGAAACCCTCACAATGGCCAACCTCCCCAACGAGCCTGAGTTCCAGCAGGCCTACCACGGTAAGCATTGACTTGGAAACACATTCTCCAAGCAACCTAAGCTGATCCATCTCAACAGAGTTGGCCTCAACCCTCGAGAACAGCACCCTCTTCGAGAAGCACCCCGAGTACCGCAAGGCCCTCAAGGTCGTCTCCATCCCCGAGCGTATCATCCAGTTCCGCGTCACCTGGGAGGACGACAAGGGCGAGGTCCAGGTCAACAATGCCTTCAGAGTCCAGTTCAACTCCGCCCTGGGCCCCTACAAGGGTGGTCTGCGTCTGCACCCCACCGTCAACCTCAGCGTGCTCAAGTTCCTCGGCTTCGAGCAGATCTTCAAGAACGCGCTCACCGGTCTGAACATGGGTGGTGGCAAGGGTGGCTCCGACTTCGACCCCAAGGGCAAGTCCGACAGCGAGATCCGCCGCTTCTGCTGCTCTTTCATGCGCGAGCTCCACAAGCACATCGGTGCCGAGACCGACGTTCCCGCCGGTGACATCGGTGTCACTGGCCGTGAGGTCGGCTACATGTTCGGTGCCTACCGCGCCCTCACCAACAAGTGGGAGGGTGTCCTCACCGGCAAGGGTGGCACCTGGGGTGGCAGCTTGATCAGGCCTGAGGCCACCGGCTACGGCTGCGTTTACTGTAAGTTGAGGAAGCCAAAGTCAGGGTACCGGAGCAGCGGCTAATCAGTAATCCCAACAGACGTCGAGCACATGATCCAGTACGCCTCTGGCGGCAAGGAGTCTTTCAAGGGCAAGCGTGTTGCCATCTCCGGCTCCGGCAACGTCGCCCAGTACGCCGCGCTCAAGGTCATCGAGCTCGGTGGCACCGTCGTCTCGCTCTCCGACTCCAAGGGTGCCCTCATCGCCACCGACGAGGCTGGCATCACCCCTGACCTCGTCAACCACATCGCCGACCTCAAGGTCCGCCGCAAGCAGCTGACCGAGCTGTCCGAGAGCGCCGAGTACAAAAACAAGTTCAACTACCTCGCCGGCGAGCGCCCCTGGGTGCACTGCGGCAAGGTCGACGTCGCCCTCCCCTCCGCGACCCAGAACGAGGTCTCCGGCGACGAGGCCAAGGCCCTCATCGAGGCCGGCTGCAAGTTCATTGCCGAAGGCTCCAACATGGGCTGCACGCAGGAGGCGATCGACGTCTTCGAGGCGCACCGCCGCGAGAAGCAGAGCGGCGCGATCTGGTATGCGCCCGGTAAGGCGGCCAACGCCGGCGGCGTCGCCGTCTCCGGCCTCGAGATGGCGCAGAACTCGCAGCGTCTGTCCTGGACCTCCGAGGAGGTCGACCAGAAGCTCAAGGACATCATGAAGAACTGCTTCACCAACTGCCTCGAGACCGCCAAGTCCTACGTGCCCGCGGCCGAGGGCGAGTTCCCCAGCTTGGTCGCCGGCGCGAACATTGCCGGTTTCAGCAAGACTGCTGCCGCCATGCACGACCAGGGTGACTGGTGGTGATTGCCTCGCGGCAGCGGAGGTATGATTACGACGGCCTGAATTTTCTGTTTGGTTTTGGATTTAAAAGCGAGATCCCATCTAGCGTAACGAATTTGTATTTGAATTTTCCTTTGACAAAAACTCTCTTTTGAAGATTCATGGTTCCCACGTTGGTCTTTGTATTGTTCTTCGTAAACTTTGCTGTGAAAGTTCGTTCCCAGCGTGCCTGTACATCACTTTCAAGCGCCTCGGCGTGTCGTAGCTACCCATGCTGCGGCGGCAACCTTGACACTCTGAGTTTCGAGACGCTGTGCCGATCGGTACATGTTATCTGTATATGGGGCAAGGCACCCTACAGCGCCTTCTTTCCAATCCGATTCGTTCGTTGCCTGCAGCATGGTGGCTAGCCTCTCTGGTGGTCGGCTTCGAGCCATTGGTAGTAGTGTCGGCTTTGACGTTGCTCTAAGCCCTCATGCAAAGCGTTGTCCTGCTGGAGTTGGTACTAGAGCATGCCAATACTGTTGCTCCACGTCGAGCTCTCTGCCCACGAAACACGGCCCAAAGAGGCACGTAAGGTCTCAGCGCTCTCTCGACTGCTCCTCGAAAGCCTGCAAAATGGCACGCCTATTCTCCTCCCACCGCACCCAAGCCGCACCCTGAAGCATGCAATCCGCCAAATCGTCCAGCTTCGTCTCCTGGCTCGAAAAGCTCTCACCCTCCCTCAGCGCCTTCGACCCCCTCCTCCTCACCCCCGGGGCGAAAGCCTTAGCCGTCATCTCCGTCTCCCCCTCCAACACAAGCTCCACACCCCCACTCCCATCCAGCCACGACCGCAGCACCGCAATCTTCTCCTTCTTCACATCCGCCGCCTTCTTCGCCTTCCTCCCCCCCGCATCCACACCAGCCCCTTCCTCCAGCAGCCCAAACCCCTCCCCCAACAAACCCCCCGGCACGCCCTGCGCCCCCGGCCTCGCAGCCCAGAACCCCGCAACGCGCTTAGGACTGCACTCGTGCAGCTTTGGAAACGCCTTCCCCTCGTCCTGGGAGCGGGCAGATTTCAGCGTCTCAAAGCACGCCCACAGCATGCTCTCGAGCATGTTGACGCGGACGGTCCATTCCTGGATGGCGGAGGAGCCGTTGGAGCGGAAGCGCTGGCGCTCGATGAGGATTGTGTCCGGGCTGTGGGCGAGGAGGTCGAGGGCGACGGTCAGCGCGGCGCGGGACATGGTGCTGGGGGTGAAGGAGGGTTTGGGGTGGGTAGCTGTGGCGGCGGCGGTGGTGAGTTTCCTGCGCGGGGGCTCGGGGGTTGTTGAGGGGAGGTCGGGAGAAGAGCTGCTGGAGCTGAGGCGCGAGAGGAGGTCGAGTCGTTTCCATTGGGTGGCGTGGAGGGTTGTTTTGGTTTTTGGAGAAGGTGTTTGAGGCGGGACGTCGATTACGCAGTAGGCCAGGTTGCGGATGCCCATGTCGACGCTGAGGATGCGGGTGGCATTTTTGGTGAGTCGTGGTTGGTGGAGGGATGTCTGGAGGTCTGATATTATGCTAGCCTTTGTGCCTGCTGTTGGCGCGCCGGTCAGGAACGCGATGTGCTGGAGGGTTTTTGCTTTTAATGCTGAGAGATTCATGGCTTCGTATGATCAATGTCCATTCCGGTGTCCACTTTCGGTCCTATAGTCGTTACTTCATGATATTCGGCGAATTTTAAAAAGCGCGTCAAGGTAAACAATGAGGCCGCAAGCGCGAAGTCATCTCAGGAGAACGTGCACTGCGAATGGACGGCTCAGACAGATTGATCCGGTCCGACAATTACTGCTTGCCATGTTCTAGATGATAGGTGTGAGGATGCATGGGCCTACCTATCATTGCGTTCTGATCTCTTTGGTGTGCTCTTGTATTTCGCATCGTCAAAAATAGAAATACCATCATTGAACAGGGCACTGACGGAAATCCCCGCCGGATGCGGATGTGGAGCGTCACAAGCTGGACGCCCGTGCTGGGCGAACGATTGGCTTACGTGGACCCGACCTTCCGTCACGTGCAACTCTCTCCGTCTTCACCAAAAAGCACTCTCACGATGCATTGAACACTACACAGCAACGATGTTATGGCCAGAGACAATAGCAACGCTCGCAACTCCTCTCGCGCCGGAGACGGCGACGAGGAAGAAGCAGCCGGACTGCTCCAGGAGTCTAGGGATGGATCGCCCGGTCCTGAGTCCGTGAACCAGCCGAAAGCACAAGGCGCAAGACAACAACTGCCTCGACGGCAATCTTCATTCGCGCAGCCTAGAGCGAACGGTACACCGAGAACCTCGAACCGCGTACGATTTGACGTTGCCTCACCGCGGGCCTCAGCGGAACCGAATGGCACCGCAAATGGAAGGGATTGGATCGAGGAGGAGGATTACCTAGCGGAAGATCATAGCCTTGACTCCCCCGGGGGGAATGACGGACATCGAGTACCGCTCTTGACCGAGATCGAGGCGCCCAGTGTTACTGTGGCCACCGAGGACTTTAATCCAGATGATCTCCTGGAATCCGCTCGGCCGAAGAGTGGCATGAAGAGTGCCTTTATGAACATGGCGAACAGTATCATTGGCGCCGGAATCATTGGACAGCCTTATGCCTTCAGACAAGCAGGTCTCTTCACTGGCGTGTTTTTGCTCGTGGCTTTGACTGTGACCGTGGACTGGACGATCCGGCTGATTGTCACAAACTCCAAGCTCAGCGGAGCAAACTCTTTCCAAGCAACGATGCAGCACTGTTTCGGCAAGTCTGGCCTCGTTGCGATCTCTGTTGCACAGTGGGCCTTTGCGTTTGGCGGCATGGTAGCCTTCTGCATCATCATTGGTGACACGATACCGCACGTGCTAGCTGCTATCTTCCCTGGACTCCCTGAAACGCCGATTCTTTGGCTGCTCACAGACCGGCGCGCGACTATCGTTATCTTCGTGCTTGGGTTATCATACCCGCTATCTTTGTATAGAGACATTGCAATGGTATGCACTCAGCTTGGAGTTAGTTCGAATCTCTTACTAACACTTCACAGCTTTCGAAAGCCAGCACTTTCGCTCTCGTAAGCATGGGGATCATTGTGATCACGATCGTAACGCAAGGTCCAAGGCTACCTCCTGACATGCGTGGCCAACTCCGCGGCAGCCTCTTGATCAACGACGGCGTCTTCCAAGCGATTGGCGTCATCTCCTTCGCCTTCGTCTGCCACCACAACAGCCTTCTCATTTATGGCTCTCTGCGCAAGCCTACAATGGATCGCTTCGCCCGCGTCACTCACTACTCCACCGGCATCTCCATGGTAGCCTGTCTCGCCATGGCACTGGGCGGCTACATCACCTTCGGCGACATGACCAAAGGCAACGTGCTCAACAACTTTCCCACTGACAACGTCATGGTCAACATCGCACGCCTCTGCTTCGGCCTGAACATGATCACAACGCTACCCCTGGAATGCTTCGTCTGCCGTGAAGTCATGACAGAATACTATTTCCCCGGCGAGCCGCACCAGCCCAACCGCCACCTCATCTTCACGACCTCGCTCGTTGTCTCGGCAATGACCCTCTCGCTCATCACGTGCGACATTGGCGTCGTGTTCGAGCTCGTGGGCGCCACCAGCGCGTGCGCGCTCGCGTACATTCTGCCGCCGCTGTGTTTCGTCAAGTTGACGAAGCGGAGGACGTGGGAGACGTATGCGGCGTACGTGTGCATCACGTTCGGCTGTATTGTTATGGGGATTAGTCTGATGCAGGCAATTGCGAAGATGATACGAGGTAAGCTCCTTCCATCCCTCAGGATCTTGATTTGAGAGTGCTTTTTGCTGACGAACATATTAGGCGGTGGTGAACCTCAGAAGTGCGGTTAGCATTCTGCGGTTGCGACATTGTGTATAAGTAAAAATAGAACAAGAGCAATAGAACTCGTCTGCAATTCCTTGAGGTGCCACAGCGAGTTTACGCGCTTCTGCTACAGCAGCGGATTTTGGCTGAGTCCGCTGATTCAAAAGCGATGCTCTTTTCGTGCGCCTCGAGTGAACGTAACCGTAATGCGTGTATGCGAAGCTCATGGAACAGAACTACTGGTAGTACGATCGACGTTGAATGTCCTGATATCACCTGTCGTTGCAAATAATGCAATCGTAAAATGCCTTGCAGATCCAGCTGGAAAATGGCTTCAAGTGCCAAGGATCGATCTTGAGGTGCTGTGCTAATCCGCATGGCCCTTTCTGCACATGGTTGATCACCAGATGATGTACGAAATAAGGAGTAAGCATCAAGTATTTATGTGTCTTCAAAAGACGTGCGTGTCAGGCAAATGGATAGGTCAGTTACGCTATGGCACAAAAAGGCAATGCTCGAAGTCTCCGGCCCCCACTCGTGGCTGGAAACGCAGAGGGCTAAATTTCGACCTCACCTCTTCGCCCTTCAGCCCATCTCACAGTCTCGCGTGACTTAACACTATGTACGTCGTTGTTATCTGTTATTTTGCATGATAATTGTGGTCACTGTTCCAGGGGTGCCGGCAGATCTTGTGGATGGCCCCCATACTTTTCTTGGTGCAGAAGCACGAAGAGCCCGGGCGAAGCTGCAGAACGGAACGATCCAGAGAATGACAAGTAGGGCAACGGTCCACTGCCACGCTGACATTGTATCAAAATAATACGCACCTAGCGAGGATGTCCTGTAGCATTGTATGAAAGCCTTCCAAAGCAGACCGAGGTACCCGCGTATCTCTTGTCAAATCTCCTCCGGAATAAGATGAACTTCCTTCCTGGATCCGAAAGCATCTGTCCTCAAAAGTGCCGGCCAGCCGCTGGAGAAGCTTCTCGGCGATGTTGCTGGAACGTTGGTGTCTTTTGACATCGCTGAGAGACGAAGTCAAAAACGGGTGTCTCAGCCTTGCAAGCTCAACGGAACTCTCGCATCCCATTCACGAAGGTTCGCCCACCAAGATGTGTTGTCAGAGCGAGCGGCAAGCGTCCAGAACACTCGATATCCGTGACCGCCGTGACCGCCGTGACAGTCCGCCGCCCATTGGAACCACCTCCAGCTCATGTCTCGTCGCGTTCTGGCTGGCGTGTGGGCACTCATGCCGCCTTCATATGCCACAAGGAACTCCTTGAACAATCTTCCAGGAGCCTTGCCTTGCCAGGCTGCTAGTTGTGGCCACTGTCGAGTAAGCGGTCCGGACCCGCCCGCTTCTGACGATGGATGTTGACTTGGTGCAAAAATGGCCGCATTGTTGCATTGGTCAGGGCGCTGGGGCAGTAAAGAGCGCCCGAGCAGTCTGATTTTCCAGCGTTGCACGGTAGCCCCCGATCACATATCGGTTTGCGGCTACCAAGATCGCGGTCCCGCTCCTCGGAGGTGCGGAGGCCTGCCTTGAGCTGATGCTGTACGCTGGTGGGAAGTGTGATCCGGCGCGGTCCGCCCTCGCACTGCTTGATGCTTGAAGAGCAAAAGAATGATCAAGAGTACGGGCTGTTCGTTCGAATGGTTAAATTGGCCTGCCGTGGTGGCTGGGAGAGCCGTTGCCCTGCAAGCGAGGGCCACAGGCTTGAGGAGACTCCCGCGCTCGGCGGAACGGCGACCGGAAGAGACATCTACGAAGCAGGGTTACCAACCACCGCATCACGGGAATGTCACTGTATAGTGACAATTGTCGCATCAATCAGCTAGCTGCTCTGTTGCATCGGCAAGAGCAAGGCACGAGCGGCTGATGGTGTGGCTAGATGCCGTGGTCGATCGGACAAAGGCAAAGTGCAAAAAGCCATCAAAAAGATGATGTCGGCGAGAATTGAACTCAGCTCGAATTGTGTTTCCAAAAATTGCAGGTGTCATTTCAGCGTACGATGCACCCAAGTGATCCTTAGTCTGGGCCTTACCTCTACCGCTGCGACATCAGGATTTGTACGCCTAACCCCGAAGGGTGACGTTTTGGACACAATCAACGCTTATATGCATTAAGGCCCACGTGACACACCTTCAGGTCTTTGGGGGTGGACCGGCTTGGTTCGACGGACTATTGTGCCCGGTCGTCACCTCCTTGCTTGGGACCATGCGGCAGGCTGTTGCTACTACTTGAGGCTCGTGCCAAAGGCTTGCCACATAATCCTATTGCAGTGCTTGGTCACCGATCGTTCTCACTGAGAATGCTTCGCGTAGAAGCCACCAGCGAGCTGCGATGTTGACCTGATCATCCATGGCATGAAAGGCCTGGTAGCCCCCAACCGGTTTCCTGCAGCAATAGGGCTCAAAGGACGTAACAGTGCATCCCACGCCTTTACGAGAGTGCTAGCGATGATGATCCGCCCCTTGCGCGGTCTGTTGCCAGAGTGCTGTGACCTAGTATGGGGCGGCGGCACTGAGGCTGCGACCGTACCGCTATGTCTATCGCCTGCAGCACGCCCATTGCACACAGGGCATCGCCAGCGCCTTGCAACCTGATGGCATTTGCATATCCCTCAGGCACTTGATCGACCCCATCATCGATTGCGAAGCCTTTCTCAGCGCAGGAAAGCAGGAGGCTTGAAGGAAAAGCAAGTGACTGTAGTTTGCCGTGTAACTGAGCCGCAAGGATGCGGGCTTAGGGGGCTTCTTTTGGATAACAGAGGAGCACGGCTTCCTGGAGCACTGTAAATCATCGCGCAGAGACACGCAGTCGAAGCGATCATTTGCAGCACTTCAAACAGACTCTGTGGGCCAAGTAGGTGCTTTGGTGGAGTCTGTTGTGGTCGCGGACGGAGCCCCTTGGATGAGCGGGTGACCGCTGGCGTACTTTTTGGCGCGCACCATCCGCTGGACCAACACCTTCCCACCAGCAAGCAAGGGGTCACCAGGCATCGACACCCCGCCGCATTAGCAACATCGACCAGAACATGGTCACGGACATCGCAACGTTCATACGCTGGAGTCCGCAGTGATTCAGCACCGATCGAGCCGGCACGGCTGCCATTTGGCGGAGACAGAGCGGCGGGCGGTCACCACGCCCACGCTGACCGACAAGCTCTCACTCACCTTGCGACTTGCAAGCTGAGCGACATCCATCGCCTTTCTCAAAGACAACGATCGTAAGATTCGTCATACACTTCGAAGACACTGCTTTGGCCATAAAGGCGCGCGTGGCGATGGCAGTGGCTGAGCGCAACAACGACCCTCGCTCACGCAGACTGACCTGCAACGGCAAAAAATGGCCATGACGCAGAGCGACGATGATAGCCCTTAGCTCGTTGACGACGGTGACGGCCAAAATCATCATCTGCATCAGATACTCCGACTTCTTGACCGCAGAGGCCACAGTCATGGCGAGAGACACCACCAAAAAGCAACCGGGCTGGGTGACCTGTGATGCCAAAGCATGGTCCGATAGCAGAACCACGAGAACCACGCTCGCATCCGTACCGATTTCCGGAATTCTCAGTCCCCATCGCGAGCGATTCGGCGATGATGAAGCGCACAATAGACGTCGCTCAGGTTTGGCTGACCTGGTTCGCCAACGCACGGTCATACAGAACGACAATCTCCACCCTCGAATCCATCTTTTGCTTCGAAGAGACAGACATCTTGATCGAAGGGTACAACGGTTGATCGAGCGCACAGCCGACCTTGGAGACTGATCATCGACACAAAAGCATGGGTACAGCAGAACAGTGCGAGCTTGGTGGCGTGGCAACCTTGAACCAAACAGTTTCTGCTCTGCGACTCTGCACAAGGGCCGTAGACCAGAGCAGCGAGGTCAATCTTGTTGGGAAACCATGGCAGCAACAATCTTCAGGGCATTTGTGCCAGCATGTTCGACATCGTCGGCGTCGTGGCAAGTTGATACCGCCGACTCAAGAACCCGCGAGCCGTTTACAGGACGACGCATGGCTGATTGCCCATCGCAACACCAGTAGGTGAGACGAGGTTGAGCGCTTGAAAGAGCCTCATATCTCAAGTGGCGGAGACAGCTCGACGGTTTGTCACCTTTCGGAACAGGACAACTCCGGAAGCATTAAGCCTTTAAATCGGCCCCGTCGAGCCATGCGACCAATCGTTAGCGAAGACACTGGCACCATTGGACCATTCTCCGCAAAGCGAAGGAAGAGAGGGAATACGTTGGAGGCAGCGGAGGCATATCTCCAGCGCAATCTTGTTGGAAAAAGCCAACGCCAGACCGGTAGAGCGTGCCTCCATGCAGCAACAAGCATAAGTGGGTTACAGTGGGGCGGCAGGAATGTTCAAAGCAAATGCCTTTTCGTCAAGAGGTATGCGGCGAGCTCAAAGCCTAGTTCTTGCTGTGGCTTGCTGAATGGCGAGCAATGTAAGAGGTGGGACATTGCGTAGGAGATGGGGTACGGCTGGCACGCGGCAATGAATTCCTTTGGTGGCTCATGGGCCGGGGGACTCCTGATTGGACCTGGATCACTTAGACCTGGATGAATTGGACCTGGATGGACTGGACCTGGATGACCTGGATCTGGAGGACTAGGAGCCGGATGATATGAATGATGCACCGTGGAGAGTATCCAGCAGGCCCCGCAGAGGAAGAACTGCATCGTGTGGCAAGAATACCCGCCATGTACTCCGTTCTCCGAGCGTTTTCTTGGACAGATGTCCGCCGCAACGCGTACATGGAGCACTTTGAAGTCTATGAAGCATGGCCGGTAGCGGAGCTTGGGAATGACTGGCTTGCGGATAGAGCATCTCCCAACATGTGTCGAGGTGTGCCACATTCGCCTTCGCCAGGCAATCAATCTCACGGAGGGGATCCCTGGGTTCTGAGAGCCCAACGCATCTTGTTCCTGTCACAGCTTGGAGGTCCGAAGTATCCAGAAATGATGAGCGCACCTGTCCAACCAAAGTTGCGTCCTCTCAAACGTCTTCCAAATTCTCCGGTGATCAAACTGCCGGACCGTGGGCCAGCGTTGCAGCTCCATCAAGGCCAACCAGCGGAAAACCTGTACCATTTGACGGAACAAAGTTGAAGCTATGCTCGGCATGCTGCTGCGAGACCAGGTCTGAAAACGCCGTCTTCATGGCGCTTGCTGTCACCTCCCGATGATCGTGCCCTCTCACGGCTTGAAGGGTACTGCATGCATGCTCGCCACCGGTATGCCTCACTGAGTTTGTGTCCAAAGTAATGAGCACATGCAAACCACCTCTTGAATGTTTGATGCCCGCGGATCTTCAAAGATGATACAGCCATGGTGTCCACAACCTCACAGCATGCTGGGCTCGTTAATGTGTTGCGGCGTCTGCAACATACTGCCGCGCTGATTATGTCCGGCAAAGCTCTCTTGACACCTGTACTGTATGCTCAAGATGCCTGCCCTGCTAGAAAGACCTCTGATCATCATGTTCCGTGGCTTCATATCCAACTCTTGCTGTTGCGATCTCAAGAGGTGCAAGCGACCATCGTCGAAACAATTTGTCAATCCACCTCACAGTGGCTGCATCTGTACTCGATGGTGTCTTGTCCTTGCTTCTTCCATTGCAATCGAGTGCAGTCGTGGCCGCAGTACCGCATGTCCTCACTCACGCTGTGGCAAAGGCGTTGTAGTGAGATCTCCATCAGCTATCGCCAGGAGCATGCTTGAGGACACTCGGTACATGCTCTTGCTGGGTCGCCCGGTTGCGGCTGAATTGAGAGAGCGAAGAGGTTGTACAGATATTGTGGCATGGATGTCGTATCGGCGATCTTCTGCGTAGTGCGCGGCGCAATCATACAGAGGCTGACAGGCTGAGGAGCTCGCCGTCGGTCTCGCGTGGGTGGCTCCATCGCGAGTGACGCTGTCGTCGGCGATCGAGGTCTACTGTCAGTATGCTCGCTTGAAGTACTGTCTCTCGATTATGCTTCTCTATCCCTGGGAGAGCCAACCTCGATGTTGTGGGCATGCAACTGAGAGAACGAGAGAAGCCCGACGGCGGTGGCGAAACGCTCGAGTGAGGGTAGCGAGAGTGTGGGCAAGGCGGCGATGGCCAAAACGACGCCGCCAACAGGAGATACGGGGATCGGAGAACTTCATGATGATACTGATGCAGTGCTGCCATCGAAGAGCCTCTCGAGAACTCGCCGCCTTCGTCGTGGGCGTGAGGGTGGTCGATGGGCACTCAGTCGTCCTCCGCGACCACGTGCCCGGGCTCGAAGCAGCGCAACAACGCCAACACGGTCTATCATGATGACCTGACTATACAATGGGACATCAAGAAGTGCTTGAGGACCATAACAATGCCATTACTACCCTCAATATATGGCAATGAACCTCCACAGGGCCTAGATGGCCTCACATACCGCACGCCATGAACAACAACCAGCGCAATCCGCACCACGGGCGGGCGCACAACAACAACATGGGGCTACACAGGCTCTACATTACACGGTGCACAACAACAATAACATCACGACGATGACTTTCTTCTCCAATCACCTGTTGCAAGCAACGGATGAACTGATGAAAAAAGGTATATGAGTCCGAAGACTGGGGTGCAATCAAAAATTATGTCGAGGTATCGTCCGAAGATCGACACCGCCTTCTAACCCCCGTAGGGGCCAGTGGCTGGGTGTGCTTGGGACGGCGACACCCACCGACCGCGGTCAAGTGGTCAAGTGGCAAACATGGAAAGGAAGAAAGATCAGGAGAAGGGGAGGGAGGGGAAGGGGGTTTAAATAGTCCCGCTAGCGCGGACTTCTTGGCATTTCTGGTGCCTTCTGCAGGCAACCGTAAAGACAAATACGCCTGGCGGTCGGACGGCTACGATGGGGACGGCAGGCAGGTGAGCACCTGGAGCTGCAGTGCCTGAGGCTCCTCTTGCTTGCCCGGCGACGATGTTGCGCCTCTTGTGGTATCCGCACGGGATCAAGGATCACGAAGGGAGCATGCCCTGGGTCATGGCAACGAGCTCATACGATTTGATCGATCTACCAGGCCATATTGGATCTTGCATTGGCATGGCATGCTGTGAGGGCGTGGTCAACCGCCATGGCCGGCGAGCGGCCGCGTTCCGCGTGATCGCAGCGACGCTGTACTTCACTTCACGGGCTCCGGAGGCTGTGAGCGTGCGGATCCTCACGGCAATGGGGTGGGCAGGGGGTCAATGGGAGATCACGCTATGGGCCATGCTCATCGAACCCTGTAGCTGCACCGTGAACGAGTCTTTCGGAATTGATGGCTATCTTCGAATGTCTATCTCGTTTCAGAAGGTCTCTGTCTCGGAGGAGGCGACGGGAGAGCTGCCAGCGCTCCGAGTGATCGCACGACCTCATGAAGAGCATAAGTACGGGCTACATCATCATGGAACGGAGACGACAGGTCACAGCAGCCGAGTTTCATTCCTCCAAGCTATCTGCGGTGGCGCCCCGAGCCTGCATGCCTCCGGTGTTGCCATTGTGCTGGTGGCGAACAGTCGGCTCCTTGCTCGCTCGCCTTTTTTCAAATGTCTCGCGCCTCTTGAGTGGGTTCCTTGAGCCCTATGTGCCACTTGCGGCTACTCCAAGCTCTTGTGATCATGTGGAAGGCCTCCTCTTTCTCGATCTTCGTGGACAGTGATCAGAGTCTGCGTTCAAGATTGTCAGTGCAGTGAGGCAGGGGATTGCTGAGAGCCTGTTCGACCCTGACTTTCGAGGGTGTTGTGATCGGGCGTTCATCGAATGGCGAGAAGGGTCTCCATTCTGCAGGATTAAAATGGCAGCAAGTACTCAGGCTCAAGCATTCGAGCTCGCCGGCCATTGTTACAGGGTCTGCATTTGCTGTGTTGGACGCCGCGCTGGTCGCTTTCCAATGCTTCGTTGTTTGTCAAGCAAGTGTCTAAACAAAGCGTGGTTTAGTGCCATCCGCTGACATGGCCACGATGCAACTCATTCATTCCCAAGCCTTGCCAGCAGGCTCCGCTCAGGGGTATTCTATCTCTTGCAGCTCCTGATGACTGACTGTCCGTGTTGTTGTGTGCTCACTCTTCATCCATCCATGGCGTGGATGCCAGGAGAGGCCAGGCTACTTCCTGTATGAAGATGCAAGAGCCTTCGCACCCTGGCTGCTTTTCATCGATGTCCTGGTTGCTGGAATGCCATAATCGCTCCGAAGCAATCGCTGCCGTAGCCGAATCGCGAAGCGACTCTTCTGTCGGTAGAATCGATTCCTCCGCTGCCTATGGGCTCAGGTCACCCAGCGACACATTGGGCATGAGGGAAGTGAAAGCAAGATAGCGATTCGCAGTATGACGCCCGGCTCTTGCTGCAACCAAACGCTTGCTTGCTGCGTCTTGCTTACATGCGCTAGAAACAAGAACGACGCCCAAAGGTAGTTTCGAAGACATGCGTCAAGAGAAAGACTTGTCGAGACTCCGCCACGCAAGATGGGACCGGGGTCAGAGACGGTCATTTGAAGAGTAATCCTCGAGGCATTGCCTTCATCGCCGCGCGCTTTCTTGTAAGGATTGTGTCGCGCTGCTAACACGATCGGCTACCGTGTAAATGAAGATGCAAGGCCTACGGACATCGCTCCTGGAGCCGCTCGCGTCCTCAATCAACGTCTTACCTTGCGCTCTTTTTGCTTCATCTCCGCATTGGCAAAATCGCCTTGGATGCGGGATGACATGCAATTGAGAAGTAGAAAACACAAAAGGCAACGACATCTGTGTTGCGCTGTACTAGCAAGAACCTGCGAATCTCCACTTTGTGTGGGCCCATGGCACTGTGAACGTGCTTTGAGTCTATGTGTCGCTCCTTGGACAAATAGCCGGTTTTTACTTCTTACTCATTTGCATAGGTTAGACCTTCGAAATCTGCCCACCCACAATATTTATCGTGTGAGGTCACATTGATGAAAACATATTGCGGCCCCGTCGACGTATGCAGAACGCTCTCGTCGGAATACAAGCCTTGTGCCGAAGCGTCAGAAGCGAGTGGCAAGGGCCTGGAGTCAGCTTCCGGAGATGCTCATGGATAGAGAAGATGATGTTCAAAAGGCGCTTCTGTAGCCGTTTCCCAGAGTTATCTCGGATATCAAATCTCCTGGACTTCTTACAAGCCAATAATCTACGCCCCAAACGCCATCGCCGTGCTGAACCGGGCATTGCCGCAAGCTGTTGCAACAAAAAAATAGAACCCAAAAAAAATA
Organism: Cladosporium halotolerans; assembly: GCF_011745625.1. NCBI lineage: Eukaryota > Fungi > Ascomycota > Dothideomycetes > Cladosporiales > Cladosporiaceae > Cladosporium > Cladosporium halotolerans. The sequence goes on along the minus strand of NW_027191464.1, from coordinate 501,752 downwards.
AAAAAAGAACCCTTCACAAAACGCCCACCCCAAGCACCAACCCCATCAAACCCACCCCAAGCACCGCCACCATCCCCTCTCCGCCAACCAACCCTCCCCTCGCACCACTCTCCCCCACTCCTGCACCCCCTGCGCTCCCCTCCCCACCCCCATTTCCCGCCTCCCCACTCGCCCTCACTAACAACTCCCTCCCCGCCGTAACCGTCAGCGTAGCATAATCGATCTGCGTGCTCGCGAGCGTACTGCTAGAACCCACGAGCCCGAGCCCCGGAATCTGCGAGCTGCTAGTGCACGTGGCTGCTGTCGCGCGCGTGCCGCCCACGAGGTTGCAGTTGATCGTGGCGCCGGAGTGCGGGGGTTTGGAAGGGCCGGCGGCGGCGGGGTTGGATGTGCCTGGCCTGGAGATGGGGTTAGCAAACTGGGGTCTGGGTGGCGACGGGGTAGGGAAGGCTGGGAGGGAAAAGAGACGTACATTCCGTTGTCGGTCGTGACGATGGGGTTGTAGGTGTAGATGAGGGTGCTCTCGCCGCCGGTGACGGTGATGGAGGACTGCAAGCCGCAGACGGGCGTGGAGGCGTTGAGTGGACCGGAGATGCAGCCTATGGCGTAGGCGGTTTGGCTATCGTTCTGGGTGGGTTCGTCAGTGTCAAGCTCCGTTCGAGTGATGCATTGTGATTAGTGCTCGACATACAGCGGTGATGACCGAAGCGGCCCAGTTCTTCTCCTCCCCGGGCATTTCGTGAAAGTGCAGACTGCCGGGCAAGAAGACGCTGACTGTGGGCCATGGTGATGGGTCGGGTGTCGCGAAAGATTTGGGTGATGCGTCTTGCGTTGTCGATTCTTGGGCGAGGACCAGACTACAAGCGGCGAGGAAGGGCACAATAGAGATTACATTATTTCTGAAGAGCATAATGGCTCCCTGGAAGCAAGGGCGGCAGCCCCGGCTAGCACGTGGTATCACGCCCCAGATAGGCAAGTCGCAGCGCGCGGGCGGGCTTGAGCGTAGGGTTCGCGCTGCACGGCGGCTCGCGTGCGGTGGTTGATATGCAAAGATGGCGCTGAAGAGATGAAAACTGATGGAAAAGACGATGGCAAGGAGAGACACAGCGCCATTACACCTCCACGGCCATGCCTGCCGGCGACGGACTGCGTAACGTAGGCAAGAGTCTTGTCTCATGCCAAGAGGCTTGGAAGACGGCGGCGCGCGCGAACATTTGGCGCTGCGGTGCAAGCTGAGCAGGTTTTGGGGTTCGATAGACCTACCGAGGACATCGGATATTACTGACCGAGGCCGTGGGACGAGCACACCTCAGCGCCGTGGGAGGGCGACCGTTTGACGACAGGCTGTGTTGGAAGGTCGCGACGTCTCATTTCATGTACTGCAAGTAGAGGTTGCGACCCGCCAAACGCGCTTCTTGGCTCGGACCGCGGTTGGCGATCAGGGATCCGTTTGGGGACGTGCCCAAGGAATGCCAATTGCCTCAGCCTTATGAGCGCTGAGGGGTGCGTGAGCGATTATTATTTCGCACCAGACAGGGCACGTCCATTTGGATCATGGATCAATGCGTCTGGAGCGGTGGCAACCGATGCGTCCCACTCACGAAATGCTCGCTGTATCTTCAGTGACTTGGTGAGAAAGTACATGTACAATGGCGGGCGCGATGCTTCAAGCCTCAAAACGCTAGATTTATGGACCTTTCGAGGCGGGGAATGCCCATCCGTGTGAGGCAAGAAGCAGAATACACACCGCACTCCGGGCTTCAATGTTCCCGAAGCGCGAGAAACTGTAGGATTTGGACATGGCCGGGTGGCATTTGTCGCGATCGTTGGTGTTTGGTGGGCGGAAAGCTGTCTGACGGCTTGCCGGCGCGATTTGATTGCTCCAGCGCCAACGCTGACGTCGCGTGTCGGCGCAACGCGACTCGACGCCTCGAGCGCTTTCGAACTTCTTTGTGCGCATACTCTGCGCTCTATCCACTCGCAAACCTCCACTCGCGCATCATGGACTCTCATTCGGCGCAGATAGTGGAGCAAGCATTTGGTCGTAACCACGACTTGCATGTCAGAATCCTAGAGGCTGCCAGTGTGTTGATCCATTCACGCAGACAAGCCGAACGCAACTTACCAACTTCGCAGGGAACTTCCAGAACGGCATACCCGAACTGCTTAGGGACATATCGACCTTTGTCGTATCACAGCGAAGTCAGCAGCATGTCAGCAACGGAATGCCGCACAGGAATGGCAACCAATTGCCCGAAGAACCGTTGGCCAAGAAGCGCAAACTAGAGCAAAGCGACGAGGCTGCGGCGCGGTCGATAAGGACAAAAGCAGGGAGCTATGAAATCTCCAATCCGCCAGAGATCGACTTTGAATGTAAAGACGTCAGCTTCACATCTCCACTGCGCAAAAAGCTCAAGCTGCAGTTTGTCCACGATAACATCAACCTGCTGATTCGCCAAATCCGCCTGATCAACCAAGCCACGAGCGCCGTCGAATACACCCTGCGCGGCGAAGATGTCGACACCATGTTCTGCTTGCCCGTACCCGACAAAGCACAACGCCAGCAGAACTTTGTCGTCTTCCCACTCCCAGGCTCGCAGAGCTACGACGGTTCACCAGCAGAACCGCTTGTCTGGACCATGAACGAGACGAAAGGAAAGCCGGAGGTCGTCAGCGTGTCGACGCGATTACACGGGAGCGAGGAGGATACATTTGTAGACGTCACGCGACGGGAGCTGAACCATTTCATGGCATCCCTGGAGAAGAAGCTCGTGCTGCCGGACGAGCGCGAGTTCGCGAGCGAGATCCCGCAGAGCCACCGCAAAGGCGAGAAAGCCTTCCACACCAAAGCCTTCCGCGGAAGCAAAGAAGGTTCGTCCACGGTGAAGGAATGCCGCACTCTCAATAGAAACTAACACCCCAACTCCCAGGCTACCTCTTCCTCCTCTCCACCGGCATAGTTTTCGGCTTCAAGAAGCCCATCAGCTACTTCCCCCTACACGCCATCGAAAGCATCTCCTTCACCTCCGTGCTCCAACGCACCTTCAACATAGTCATCACAACCCTCACCCCGGCAGCCAACGGCAGCGAAGAGAAGACCGAAGAGCACGAGCTCAGCATGGTCGACCAGGCCGACTTCGCGCCGATCGACGCGTACATCCGCGCGCACGCGCTGAACGACGCGAGCATGGCGGCCGAGCGGCGCGCGAAAGCGTACAACGTCAACAAGCCCGCAGCAGGCGAGGAGGCGGCCGCCGACGACGACGGGCGCGGCGAGCTGGAGAAGGCCGAGGAGGCGCTGCAGGATGCGGAGGACGAGGAGGAGGAGGACTATGATCCTTCGGGCGGGGAGAGCGAGGGGAGCGGAGAGGATAGTGAGGAGGATGAGGACGGGGAGGGGTATGAGGATGGGGAGGGTGGGGAGGAGGAGTGGGATGAGGATGAGGAGGTTGGTGCTGAGGAAGAGGAGGAAGAGGCGTGAAATGATTCGGAGGGTAATACTGCGGATGTATACGCATACGCACGCGGGCGTGCGAACTCAGACGATCTTGCCTGCAGTGTCGGAGGCAATGTACCATATGAAGTCAGATTTTCAAACTCATGAACGACCGTATCTCACTTGTGCGCAGACAATCCTCCCATTCCCATGAGTGCTCGAGCAACGTATCACTCGGCAGCTGAGGTCTTGCCCAGGCCGTCAATATTGACACAATGGCGAAACGTATTCTGAATAGATTCATCCTTCTGAATTTGTAGGTTAGGTTGTCGAAGTACGGTTAGATTTACAGACACAGAAAGCAGACAGCAAAGAAATGGAAAGGACTGTTTCCACCCAACGAGCCAAACAATAATTACCCAAGTCTGCACCGCCGCGATCGACGACACATGCAGTCTGGGATCGCCGTAATCTCCAATATGACCACGGCGTAGAAAGGGAAAACCGCCAAACGGCCAAGAATCGAAGCATCTCCCAGCAAACCAACCAGAACAAACGAGAAGCCCATCAACACCGCTCCCCAAGCACAAACCCCCCTTTTCCCTCCTCAACATCCACCCTCTGATTAACAGCAGTCTGCACCTCAATACTCTTACTCGCGACATGCGACGCCGGCGGACTCGTGCTTTCCCTCCTGAGATGCGTCACATCATCATCAAGCGCAATATCACTCCCCAGCCTGCCGCGCCCATCACCACGCCCAAAAAGTCTCAGCGCCCGGTTGACAAACCCCCTCTTTGGCGCGGCCATCGTCTGCGCCTCGATGGAAGCCACATGCGAGCCCTTGAGCGTCGAGCCCTTCGTGCTGTAGACCGTGCTGGCGGAATTGATCGCTGTGGCAGCGGAGTCGCTGGCGCCACTTCCACCGCTGCGCTTGACAGAGGAAGAGAAGGACTGCAGGATCTGGGGCCAGACGCGCTTGATGAGGTTCTTGAGGGCGGGGGCGGAGGAGCAGACGATGGCGACGTTGAGCTCGACGGCGGACCAGATGCAGAAGAGCGGGGAGTGCCAGGTTATGTCTGGGTTGACGGCCATGGGGTAGATGTAGACGAGGCGGAGGAGGGAGATGAAGCAGGTGCTGTTGGAGGGGGGAGGGTTAGCGGGGGGTGGATTGAGTGTGGTGGGGCATTTGACTTACATAAAGCCAACGCCGAAGAGGATGTAGAGGAGGTTGCGCTGGCGGCGGGGCATTTGGAGGCTTTGGATGACTTTCATTGGCAGGAGGGCGATTGCGCAGTCGGTGACGATGTTGATGCCGGCGTTGGTGTACCTGTAGAAGTCAGTGGCTTGCCCCAGTTCAGTATATCTCGACACACTTACCAAATGATCGATCTGGGCATGCAGCGAGGGTCATCGAAGTAGTCTGCGGACGACCAGAAGACGTTGACTGGCGTGCACATGAAGATGGCACTCAGAGTGGCCCACAGAGTCCAAACGATGATTATGCCAACCATGGCCCAGCACATTCGACGAAAGTTGACTTGCGGGAAGATACGCAGATACTGAATCAGGATTGAAAGCTTCGTGAGACCCAGACAGAGGTAGTAGATCCAGATTGACGCCCAGAACCAGAGAACGATGTAGGCCTTGTCGCTGTGGGGGAATTGCCACGCATGCTTGCCCATGCCAAACTCCGTCTGCTTGTAGATAGTAATACAGAAGGTGATAGAGAGGACACCGGAGAGCATAATTAGGATGTCATCTAGACCTGCCTGCTTCGCAACGAACGTGCGAGCATACACACGTCCGAGGACGACGAGACCAGCGATCAACGTGAAGATCACGGCCACGACGTAGAGAGAGGTTTGCGAGGCATATCCAGAGATCGTCGAATGCTGCGAGGAAAATTCTTCGTCGTAAGCGTCAGCCATTCTCGTCAATGTAAGATCGATCCAAAGGAATGGGCAAAACGAAAGTGGCTTGCAGAGGGATCAGAAAACACAAGGGTGGTACGACGGTAGAAGAATCCTGGCGAGCACCGTGGACCCGGTCTTCTCAGGTCATCCGTTTGTATACATGAGACGCTGGACAACCAGGACGCACACCCGTGTCATCGTGCCGACGCCTAGACTTTCGTTCGCTCCAGGATGGACTTTGCCGTGTGCATGTTTTTCGTTATAGGGAAGGGTTGTCTATATACCTGTCAACCCCGGGGCTGAGCGGCCCGACCGTTGGCGCAAGCGCGGCCACGTCCAACAACCCTGTCAATGGAGCCTTACCTAAGGCGATAAGCGAGAACACGCAACTCAGCGCTTTCCATTGGCCGTGGAAGGCTATGGTGCCTTGCGCTATTAGTCCCAAAACAGCTCGGCTTGCATCCGCCCCAGAGCGCGGCTCACGCGATGTGTCTCGCCCTGCTCATAAGAAGGCGGGCTAGACTGGGAACGAGCTTCAGGATCTCGCGTGCTCCACGCCCGTTTCGTCAAAAAGCAATGGCCATTTCATTGGATAGATGTGATAGCCAACGCTATTAACACCTTGGCGAAGCCAAACACCACTTCTTCCCGGCGGGCAATCGATCGTTTCATTGGGCTTCTCCGATGTTAGGACGTACATGACCGCGCCGACAGGGGCCTCCAGCCTTCCCGGCGCCGGCATCTTGTTCGCCTATGAGCTTGGCTATGCTAACGCAGACTTCATCCCAACCTCCGGGCTTTCCATTATCACGAAGGATCTCAACAGTATATGGACAAGATTACATCCACACTCTTGGGATGTGATTGCTCCTGGCGGAATGCGTCCCTTGGTGATACCGCGTTCCTGCATTGTATCGTTCTATCCGAATCATTTCCAATCGTACGTTGACGTTCATTCGTCCAAGGTCCAAACCTTCACTTCGCCGTCGTCTCCTGTTGTGACGATGACTTCTTCGCCGTCGTAGCGCTTGTCTTTGTCTGAACGAGGGGCCCAGACAGCGTGGTTGACTTCGAATACGTCGTGGGCGTTCTCCGTTACCGCCACTGCGACCCATTCTGTGAGTCCGCTGCCAGGCACCTTTTCCTCGGCTCCAGGTGCGGGTGAGACGTCTCTCATAGCCACATCAGCGCCGCTTCTGTTACACCACCGCTCTTCATAGACAACAATCTTGCCGTCGCTGCCGGTGCTAACAATTCTGCCGGTCTTTTTACTCCAACTAAAAGCGTAGACTGCACGCTCGTGAACCTGAGGAAGAATAGCTTCCTGCACCCACTCCTCATCAAAATCCTTGTTCTTCCAGATGCTCGGCATCTTCCCCTGGCCTGTAGGCTCTGAAGGTTTCTCTTTGGGCACTCGCTTCCATATCCGCAGAGTCATGTCGTCTGAGCATGACGCTAGTCTGGGCCCAGCCGTGTCTCTCACATCGAGTAGCGCCTTTTGTTCGTCGTTGAGACCGTCTGTCTTCGCCAGCGCGCCCACTCTCTCCGCGCTCTCAAACTCCACCCACCACACAGTCCCCTTGTGACCCTCCAGCATCGCGCAACACGCCCAATCATCCACATCTTCCCGCCAGAGCCTGATCTGGTCATCGTAGCTCCCGCTCGCGAGCAGCTCCTCGGCAGGACTCCATGCTACACACTTGACATCGCCCTCGTGCTCCTGCAACACCGCGACCGTCTCAAAATTATCATCCTCCAGCTCCTCCCAGATCCAAACGCTCTTGTCACGACTACATGTCGCCAGCAGCGGTGCCGTCGTCGCGAACCCCAGACTCTTGATCTCCGAATCGTGCCCGTCCAAAATCACCGCAAACCTCCACTCTTCGTCCTCCTCGTCCGCAGCACCGTCTCCGCCCGCCAACCCACTCGTGAAATCCACCTCTCTCGCCGCCTCCGCCTTCCCAGCACCCTCTTCCCATCGCCGCCAGATCCCCGCGCTCGCGTCGAAACTGCCCGTCGCGAGCACGCTCTCGCCCACGCTGTTGGGCTTCCAAGCGCACGAGCGGATGGAGCGCTTGTGGCCGCCGGCGATGGACGACTGCTGCGCGAAGTTGGTGAGGGAGTAGATCCGCACGGTCTTGTCGGAGCAGGCTGTCGCGACTATGGGGAGATGAGGGTGTGGATGGCTCGACCAGGCGCGCGAGTTGCAGGGCGGGGTGAGGGTTGCCAGCGGCGAGATTGTTGCGGGCATCTTTTCTATTGCGCGGGTGCGGCCGCAAGATGCTAATTGGAGATCGCCGGGTTAGTTGCTCAAGAGAGACTGCGATGAAACGTCTTCTTCCCCGGCTGGTGCGAGAGATCGTGTGATGTTCAGACGAAGTGATGCTGCGATTGAAATCTTGAAGTGTGACGTGGGTGGGGTGAAAGCTGCCAGTGCCATGCAGCGCGGCGATCTCGGAGCTCGTCCATCCCATCGCCATCTCTGTGTGATGATAACACTACCTATCGCTCTAACGCATGGCTTCCAATAATTGACTTCATCCATTCATTTGTGTAGCATGCCAATATGGCATATCACTCAACGTCGTTTTTCGGCGCAAGGCCAGAGGCCGTATTTGAGACGCCCTCAATGACCATCCATTCAATGATCTCAGGGTACCGCAAAATGCATACCGTCGTGAATTTGGAACGCGACTACAAATGCTTCTATGGCGGTAAAGATGACGAGCTGTCTTGTATTCTATCGGATTGACGGGTCCACAAACAATTTCTTGCCAAAACAGATTCTCAAGGCGCTCCACCGACCGACTTCCAGCATTTCATGACATCCAGTCTCAAATGCCTGACTGCACAGCATTCACAGAATATCTGAACCTTGCCTCCAGGATGCACGGCTCCCTGATCTCCCTTTGTATTGTGATGTGATCCTTTTAAGAGGTGGCGTGACTAAGCTCGATCGCGCGCGCCGACCGTTCAGCTTCATATATAACGCAGCGCAGATATACCATGGGACGAGCCCCTAAACATCGCCCGACGTCTATCATCGACGCATTTCCGACGTCCGACCTACATTCGCTCACGCAACGCCCAATGACTTCCCACGCAACCGAGACATCTTTCCTCTAGCGCTCGCCGCTCATTGCTTGTCCCCTTTAAGCACACCCAAGGCAAGATTGCGATTGACCCCCGTTCCTGTGAGCAGCGAACAGCGTGCTCACTCTGTCACGCTCCTCAACGGCAACTTCCCGTCATTCACAGGCCTTGCAGAATCGCAGTCGCGCAACGGTTGATCGCAATGCGCGCATGTCTTGGACCTCCTCCCCTAGTTGGCCGAACCTTGCCTCCATGATGCGCTTCATTGCTGGATGCAGATGTTTTGGTGACGCGTTCTTCGGTGAGTACTCTCGGAGAGAAGAGGAGGGAGTTATAAGGGTAACGCTCCTGGGATTGCTTTGAGTTTCCTCTACTCCATTGCCATTCGTGTCTGTCATTCCTTACCCACCTCACGCTCCTTTTCGTGGTTGAAGCCGGCTCAGTCGTTGTTCAGAGCAATACAGCAGATCATACAGCATTCTTTCCCTCCAGCAAATCAACGCATAACCCGCAAAATGAAGTTCTCCGCATTCCTTGCCGTCACCACTGCCGGCCTGGCAGTCGCTATGCCCGTCGCGCCGCGCCAGGAGTTGCCCGGTCTCGACACAGTCACCAGCGTTACAAAAGGCGCTGGCGCTGGCGCGATCAAGCGTCAGATCGGTGCTCTGGGCGGCATGGGCGGTATCGGAAGCCTTCTGGGTGGCGACAAGGACAAGAAGAACGCGACTGCTCCTGCAGAAGAGGCCCTCGCGAAGAGACAGCTGGACAGCTTGATGAGTCTTCTGGGTGGCAGCAAGGACGAGAAGAATGCTACCGCTCCTGCGACCGACGCCGTTGAGAAGAGGCAGCTTGACAGTTTGATGAGTCTTCTTGGTGGTAGCAAGGACGAGAAGAATGCCACTGCGCCTGCGGAGGATAGCGTGACCAGCGCTCTAGCGAAGAGGCAGTTGGACAGCCTGATGGGTCTTCTCGGTGGTAGCAAGGACGAGAAGAATGCGACTGCCCCTGCGGAGGACAGCGCGACCAGCGCTCTTGCGAAGAGGCAGCTGGACAGCCTGATGGGTCTCCTTGGTGGCGACAAAGACAAGAACGCGACCGCTCCTACGACTGATGCCGCCGCGCCTGTTGAGGATGCCGCTGCGGGCAGCGGTCTTGTGAAGCGCGGGCTCGGCCTGGAAAACGTCCCCTCGCTACTTGGAGGCGGCGACAAGAAGAACGCTACTGCGCCCGCTGAGACCCCAGCTAAGGATGCGGAAGCCGCGCCGGCAGATGACTCCGCCACCAGCGGCCTGCTGAAGCGCCAGGCAGAGGATGTCATCCCCAAGGAGCCGAAGGAGCCTAAGGAGCCCGTCGACCCTACCGAGGACAACACCACCACTGTCGAGACTGACGGAGCTTCCGCTGCCAACGCCACCAGCGCTCTCGGCGGCCTCACCAAGCGCCAGCTTGGATCCCTCCTCGGCGGCGAGGACGAGAGCAGCAAAGACCAGGCCGTCCCTGAGGAGCCCAAGGAACCCAAGGAGCCGGTTGACCCCACTGAGGAGACGAATGAGGCCGCTCCCGCTGATGCTGAGGAGTCGTCCGCTGATGCCACCAGCGCTCTCGGTGGTCTTGCGTAAGCATTTGGTCTTGACGGTGCGGCGATGAGGGCACTCCTCGAGATGTCCTAGTTGTACCGCAACATCTCCCGGAAGGAGAAATAAAAGATGCACTTTACCGCACATCTTACTCGAAGGTACTCTCGGGTAATGTATGATCGCGCAGATCTCGTAATGGCGTTTCTGTCGACTTTGGTTAGATATCCCCTTTGTATGATTACCCTCATCTTGCAACATTTACTATCCTTTCGTGCTCCATCAGCGTATCTGTACTGTCCATGATGTGGCGTCCGTCGTTTGTACTTCAGGTCCGTAGATTGCCATTTGTGATACTCGATGAGTGAAATAGAGGATTAAAAGATGGCAATTGTTGCACTGTACAAAAAAGGTCATCAGTTCGCTCGAGTGCGATGCGCGCACGTATGCAAAAATCCCAACCAAGAACGCTTGAACATGCTCAACAAAAACGGCCTAATACGCGATCCTGTAACCCCAGCCCTCCAGCTTCTTGCAAGCGGGCATCCCCATGTTCGTCGCTTGCTCCCACTTTTCTTCGTTTCTGCTCCAGAAACCTTGTGCCTCTTGGAAAGCTCTCTGCCGTTGCGCCATTTGCCACTCGCAGTCGGAACTCAAGCGCTGTACGTATCTCTGCTCGACGTACTTGTCCAGATTTTTCCACTTGCTCGGTGTGTAGTCGTTGATTTCCACAGGATTCACGTAATAGTCGACCTTCAGTTTAGAGGAGACGTGGTGTAGGGTTTGTGGCGGAAGGGGATTGTCGTAGCGTACTGAAGGGTAGGTCGGGGCTGATCCAGAGAAAAGCGAAGAGAGCAGAGGGACGATGAAGAGTAGCAGCAAGGGCAGCAATGATTGTAGAGCAGCGAGCGGAGATGCTGGCTCCTGGTTGGCATGGTTGTGCGGCCGTCTTCGTGGTACGCCGCCTCCCATCTGGTGTATCCTGACTCCGGGTCCGCCGCCGTTCATGTTGAAAACGAAACCGTTGCCGCCTATCCATATCGTCAGCCTTCGAAAACATCTTTTCTGATGTGTTATACGCACCGAAGCCGCCGAACGGTCCACCACCAAACGGCCCTCCACCCATGCCTCCACCAAAGAATTGCCGGAACAACTCCTCGGGGCTGATCTCTTCCTCGAACATCGGTCCTCCTCGCGGCGCACGCTGCGACGCAAATCCAGAGAAAGGCGACGCGCCTGACGCAGAAGCACCAGAGAATCGTGATTCAGGATCACCACCAAACTTATCGTATTTCGATTTCTTGTCCGGGTCAGATAATATCTGGAAGGCTCTCGAGACCTCTACACCATGGTGTTAGCATCCCTTTCCCCAGTCGGTGTGCCAGCGGCGCGGTAATCTGTCACATACTCTTGAAAGCCTCGTCCGCTCCAGTGTAGCCATTCTTATCGGGATGCGTCAACAAACTCAGTTTCCTGTACGCCTTCTTGATCTCCGCATCGGTGCAGACTGCCTTCTTCTCCTCCAGTCCCAGGATGTCGTAGTAATCCGTGTTCCCACATTTCTTCACTCGCAGCACGGCGGCTTTCTGCTCCACGGTATATGCGCGCGTCGAGGATCCGTCGTTGTGGGAGTGGTTTGAGGCCATGACAGGCCCGGAGTGTGCGGGGGACGTAGGCGGCGGTCGTCAGGCGCTGGCTGCGTGGCGCGCTGCAAGGGCGCAAAATGAGGCTGGGTTTCAGGTTGGTCGTGGAGCGCGGGCGACCAATGCGCGACTGCGTACCGTAAATGCTAGCAGGTTGGTGTGATTGCAAGAGTAGGTATGGTAATAATGCGCCGCCGTTCCGCAAGTTGACGAAGGGTCCTGGCGGGCTGTCACACGCGCGGGAGTCCGGACGCTCGAAGCAGCCACATTTCCAGAACCCCACGGGACAATCCGCGTGGTCTTATCTGACCTTCCATGTGTTTCGTTGTCTGCTGTCTACACGGATCATGTTTTCGTGCTACTACACTTGTCTCTGCATTATTGAAAGATGTGCGTATGTTCTGATTCGCAATCGCTGTGGTATCTCCTCAGCAAATGGAACCAAGTCTACAGATCGACAGTTGCATTTTGAACTGCGAGAACACCACATTGTACAGCTCTCGGAGCCTTCTTGATTGTCTAAGATAGATCGAAAAAGACCAGTAATAAGTAATTTGATATTCCAACGGGCAAGTCTTCATTGGGTAATCTTCGCTATATACACTATCAAGAAATGTTGATTTTCTTCGAATCCGTCGATGTGTGCCTGAGGCACAACAATGAACGACCTCACAACGTCACTTCACGCGCTTGCGCGCTAAGGTAGGCTATAGCAATCGGTCTGCAGCAAGTAGCTGCTCACGCGACATCCCAACCTCTTGACGGCATCGCATTCTAATCGGTGCTGCATCAATTGCCCATCATGCCAATGCCAGGAAAATCCCCCGAAGAGGAGGCGAAGAAAGGCGTTCTGCAATATGCCAAAGCTTGGGGAGGTACGTGCGACTGACATTGACCTTCAGCGTCTCCAGCTAACCACGTCCAACAGAGAACCCTCTACCCGCGACCCTCCTGGCAACCCTCGTCTTCGCACAGCACGCCCGCCCATTCCAGACTCTACCTATGCTCTTCCCGCCCATCCTCCTCTTCTCTTCCTACCTAAACGTCAACGGCTTCAAGACAGACAGCGCGGGCCTCACATCCGCCTGGAGTGCGGCATACCTTATCCTCGCTGGGAGGAGAAAGCAGGGCTTTGGCAGCAAGGTTGGTGCTAGAGGGCTTGTTAGAGGCGCCACCGTCGGCTTGTGTGTCGCGAACATCGTCGGAGGCGGGTTGGCCTACGCGTTTGGAAAGAGGAATAAGGATGACGAATAGATGGACATTGAGAGAGTTTCAAAGAACGAGGCTTATTCTGAAGCTCAATTGTACAACAATGCAGACTGGTCGACATTGTGAGTGTGGTGGACTTCAAGGTTGCAATATGAGCCAGGCTTCGCAACATGAAAATCGTAAGATACACACCATAACGCATGTAATTAACGAGCGACAGCAAATGACAGTTTCCCACCCGTAGCGATCTTTCACGGGAGTTGACCAACTGAAGGATGTGCAGAATCAGGACGGCTACGAACCCCAAATGGCAAGCATGGCAAGCCCGCTGCACGTGACATGACTTGCCCCTAACAAAAAAACAAATGGAATAGCAGACTCCGGGATTCGAACTCACCAGCAAAAGAACCTGGCCGCCGCATTCGGCGTTAGGGAAGAAAACCTTGGCCAAGGGTTTTACTTTCTGGGGTGTAGCAGAACAATCACTAATTTAAGCCGAAGGCCGTGAGACCCAGCCCGCGCGTTGCCCACTTCGACACGGAACCCAAAGTCGACTATTCATGTTCTGATACCCAAAGTGAACGACACGCGTATATATAGGTAAGTCTGCGCTCTTCTATGGGCCTGAGGCGCCAGGGGACCGAGTTACGTTACCCCGGCGCATCCTGTCGCTCGCCTGTCAATGTCCCCGACTGTGGGCATTGTTGTAGGTGCGTGAGCGCCTCGCGGCTCCTGTGACCACCATGAGCTGTAAGCAGTGCATTCGCTCCCCATTCTGCGACCTCCTAGTAAGGCTTGCTTTAAACCTTTGATCAATACCTCCGTCTCTTGATGCGATACATTGCGAACCCATAAGCTTGTCACAATGATGGGTCTTGCTACTACATCTTGCAACCTGTGCAGCTTCCAATAATCTCCCATTCTCACGGCTCGGATCCCCCGTACGACTCGCTTGCGTGACACATGCCATGGCATTGCGCAGCACGAAATATGTCATCGACAGGCATCGCAAGAGCACCAATGTGTTGGAACCGGCACTAAATCCTAAAGAGCTGTAAGAGCGGACATAAACAACGATCTAAGGCTCAAAAATACTGCTCTAGCCTCTACGTGCCTACAAGCGATGAGAGCATGAAGTGAGTGCTTCCGGGACTTTGTCAGGCACATGGCAGCTACAGATCAATGACATTCTCTGCATTGCAACACTGCGAAATGATCACAAGCCTCCGCGACGTCACAAGAGATCGAGACAGTGTTCGAAAAAATCTTTGAGACGGATGACAACGACTATGAAGGGAAATCTACCTTCTAGAAAGGTCTCTGGCAATGTCATTGCAGTCAGAAAGATGCAGAAATGGCACGACACACTGGGTTTGCTCGAACGCCTACGGTGAATAATGCAGATGCAATCACAGGTTTTGTCGAGTGAAGTCCCGCGAATCTTGTCCACTGATGCCTGATGTGCCATCCTGGCGCGGTCGTGAAACCCCATCTAGCTCTTTGGCTTGCACATGGTTTCGCCAACCAAACCGTAATGGACAATAGATCGGCACCCGGTCTGCACCATTGAAACAACGAATTGCGCCACGCCTACCCCGCAGCATTCATTCCCTTCAGTTTAGATCCATGCAAGCTTATCGCTCGCTACCAGCTCGAAGACCGGTCAGTTACCGGCTGCGGCGCTTGTTCCTTCAGCCGCAAATAAGTTGCGTTTGGAGTGCTCGAGCAAAACTTTGGCTCCTTAATGCCCAATTCTCACCACTTCAATGCTTCTTTTGTGAATGAAACTGAGAGCGCTATTCCCCTACTGAGCCTGCCGCTCGAGACCGATTCAGCCAACGTGAGCGCTGACAGCGCGATAGAGAAAAGCGACGGCGCAGCCGTGACCGTGGGAAAGCTTCAATCGCACCCGAAACATTTAAAGAACCCCTACCGCGAGTCGGAGATCGCTTATGAAGATGAAGAAGTTGCTGCTAATCAAGGTCGGCTCAGACGCCTTTTCAGCTTCGTTCAGCTTCTCGCATTTGCACTTACGTTCATGTCAAGCTGGGAGGTCATTGCCATGTGAGTAGCAGTCGTTCGGAGCAGAAGGTGGTCGCTGACTCTTGATGACAGGAACATGGGTGCCTCGCTATACAACGGTGGCTCTCGAGCGCTCGTTTGGGGCTGTTTGCTGGTTGTCGTAGGGTCGCTGGCGCAGGCGCTTTCGATGGCAGAGCTCGGCTCCATCCTACCCATTGCTGGTGCCCAATACCACTGGACAGATATGCTGGCTCCGGAGAAATCAAGGAGAGTTATCACATGGTTTCAAGGCTGGGTGACATGGTTTGCGTGGGTCTCTGCTCTCGGCGGCAGCAGCTCCAGCCTGGCATTTAGCTTGCAAGGCATCATCGCAGAGAACATGCCAGGCTATGCCGACGCACAACAAACTTGGCACCTTGCGCCTATCATGATCGCGATTCTGGTTACTACAGGGCTCATCAACTCTTACGCCTTCCGCATCGTTCCCTGGCTCGAACTGGCTTCCGGTGTATGCCATGTACTTTTATTCTTCATCTTTGTCGGTGTCTTCGCAGGCTTAGGATCTGGCAACACCGCTGACGTCGTCTTCACGGACAGCACCTCTTACTCAGGTTGGGGCAAGTTCGTGGCTTTCAACATTGGTATGCTCGTGCCGGCATGGGGCTTTATCGGGTTCGACGGCGTGAATCACATGTCAGAGGAAGTTCGTCGAGCCCGACACGCCGTGCCTCGAGCAATGGTATACACCATTCTGATAAATGGCACGCTCGCCTTCATCATGGCCCTGGTCATCATGTTCCAGATGGGAGACGTCACTCCCTACCTGGAGTCTGGCTATCCCATCATCCCGATCTTCATGGCAATCGCCGGCACGCACGCCGCCAACGCTCTCGTCTTCGGCCTCCTGATAATCACCTACTGCGTGGTAGCCGCCTCCCTCGCCTCAGTCGGCCGCATCACCTGGGCCTGGGCTCGCGACGGAGCCTTGCCGAAATACTTTGCCAAAGTCGACCCTAAGCACAAAGTACCTGTACGCGCTTTGTGGCTTCCAATCCTGATCGTATCCCTCCTATCGCTTCTCAATATCGGCTCCACGGCTGCGACTGCATTCTCTGCTTTCACGTCATTGTCCTCGCTAGGCCTTTACTCTTCGTACATCATAGCAATATCATGTCTTCTCCACGCTCGCCTAACAGGTCTGCTCGGGGATACATCGACGGCCAGGGTACACTATGGCGAGTGGAGGCTTCCCAAATCATTTGCTGTGCCGATCAGCATATACGCACTGGTTTGGACGATCTACATCACGATTTACTTGCCCTTCCCGACGAGCTACGGGGTAGACGGAACGAACATGAACTATGCGCTGCCGATCTACGCGTTTTTGCTGCTTTGCGCTGGAGTTGGTTGGTTTGCGTGGGGACGCAAGAAGTGGCCCGGGTTGAACGCGAGTGCGATTGCTTTGGTAAGCAAAGAGAGCTGAGCGCGCGGCTGTATCAAAGAGGAGGGACAGACACTCTCCTTGTCATAGACTGCCGAGAAAGGAGATCCAGCAGTGACTCGGGAGGCCAACTTGCCTTGCTGCTCGAATATATTGCACGAGACTCATTGTGTTCAATTTCTGCCTACAGTCACTATCAACCCAAGAACTTCGGCACATGCCGCGCCGTGTGGATGCCACTCGATAGAGCCCCGCTCGTCGAGACTACAATGCCCTTTCGGGTCACATAAGATGCGATCCAATCATCCCTTCTTCCCAAAGACCTGATCCGGACCCTCAAGCGCAAGCAGCGCAAAATGCCCACCTACGACCGGCCTCGCCTTATACCCAATATGAAGCCCGGCTTCCTGACGAGCGCCCTTCCCGTCCGCGCCCGTATCGACCCAGAACTTGTCGCTGAACGGGACCCCGACCTTCCCATTCGTCATGAACGCGTGAACGTCATTGACAAACATATCCCTGACGCCTTCGTTGTCGACACCAGGCGCCATGGCCGCCGCAGCCGCGAAGATCATCCAATCCGTCTTGGCCCAGAGGTCTCTGTTGTCGAGCGGGACCCCGGCGTCGCGGCGGACGGATGGGTAGAAGTCGGTCTGCATTTTGTAAGCGGAGGTGGGGAAAGTGTTGAGTTTGAGGAGGACGTCGAGGTACAGGTTGAACTGCGTGCTCCAGGAGTCGTGCTCACCCTCGATCAGGGTGAAATGGCTGCGCTCGGGGTCGGTGCCGACTCGCTTGCTGTACAGCGTGTCGGCGAAGTGCTTGCCGGCGTCGATGTATTTGCGCTGGTTCGTCATGACGCCGAATGCGTTGAGACCAATGGCGGCTTTGATCGCGAGACCAGTCTGATTAGGCGCGAGACCCGCTCCATCGTCAGTGGAAAGCTGTTCAGCAGGATACAGGCCGTGGTTGAGCAGGTACTCTGCATATGTTGTAAGGAGGTCGAGGTACTTCGTTTTGTACTCGGTGTCACCGGTCGCCAGCTCGTACATATAGACGAGGGCGAGGAGATTACCGCATTCTTCGATCGGCATCTCCTCGGCCTTTCCATCATTGTGTCCAGTCGCGTTTGGGTAGTGCGAGCCCATGTCGTGGATCGTGTAGTCATGAGGCCAGCTGCCGGAGTTGAGGTATGACAAGACTGGTTGCAATGCGAGACGTATATAATCCGGAGCTAGGACGTAGAGTATTGGTGCCATAGGCATGATGACATCCATTGTGTTGGTGTTGCCGTTGCTGTCACCGAGTCAGTACTTATACCAGCAGATTCTGGAGAAGGAACAAACACAAACCTTGAGATCTCCTTGACAAACGCGAGAACTTCCTTGGTGTCCAAAGTTTCTGCTGGGATTGTGAGATCCATTGTGCCAAACGCTTGCCTCGTCGACAAAGCAAGGATGTTGCTATAGTTTGCACTGCCAACATCAGAAGCGGCAATGAAATCATCCAAGCCGCGAGACTCCTGGTCTGCCGAGTGAAAGTCGTCAAGTGCATGCATGCAGCCGCAATTGAAGTCTTTACACTCGCTGCGAAAGTAGCCATATCGGTCCTTTCCAAGATAATTGACCGCCTCGTCCCTGACATGGCCAATCACGAAGGTGACATTCTCAGTTCCCTCTAGAGATCCCAGGTCGTGACTGAAAGCAAGCACGCTACCCGCTTTGAAGGTTCCGAGATCACCAGGCGTGCCATTTCTCACGAAAGACTCGCGCACATTGTCGACGATACCGACGCCACGGCTAAGTTTAGAAGCGTTCTCTCTGGTACAATATACCGCACTGCCCCAGAGAGCCATGTCTCTGTCTTCGGAAAACTTCGCAGTTCCTTCAGGAGTTATCGAAAAAACTTGAGTTAAGCGGTCAACCGCTTCCCAACCATAAGTATTCTGAGCAGAGGTACCAAACTGTCCGATCCATGCGTTGTCGATATCTGAGTAAACCTGAATGCTCGGCGAACCAGATGCTGCGCTTGAAGTTGACACAGTGAGGTAGCTGTATGGCATGCTCTGCCGAACATAGTCATGCGGCGACACAGGAGAGAAAAAGTCCAACACAAAGTCGACATCCTTTGCAGTGAGCTTGAACGTCGTGTGGGTCGCGGTGAGATCGGCAGAAATGACGGTAGCAGGCTTGATTCGATCGCTTGGGCGCGGGACGCCGAAGAGGCTATATGCCTGGCCGTCAATGCGAGCGATGACGGACCAGGTGAGCTTCTGGTCATTCCAGAATTGTGCGACTGCGGATGGAAGATTCGCGGCTTGATTGCCAGGTAGCCAAGCTAGTAGAAGTCAGTACATGCTCCGACCTGTGTAAATGATGAGACTCACCAGAGAGGTAAGGGTTGCGGACCGCCAACGGGTATGATGGAGGTAAGACAGGTGTGAAGGTGGGCTTAGCAATGCTCGTATTGGAGAACAAAACGAGGACTGCAAAAGCAAGCACGAGCAGTTGAGAATTGAATGAAGCCATGGTGAGGGTCGTGTCAACGTCTGGATCGATAGCGTAGATTGTTCGTGGCTGGAGTAGGTTGTGAGAGTAATGAAGGATGTGTATGAGAACAACATTCAACTCACTCTCATTGACCAGAGTGGGAAGTCTTGTGACCTGCCTAGCAACAAGCTAGGTCCGCATAGCGACGGCACGTGAAAGCCTCCGCGCCATCGCTGACTTCATTCCGGAAGAGCATTGTAGCTTCATTTTCCGGCGGAAGTGAACCTTGGCAGTCTTTCTGCAAGATAGTTTGCCATGCTTCCATACAGACTGAAGGTCATCTGCCGGGCGGCTGACGGCTTCCCGTTGAATACTAAAAAGTCCTTGGCCATTGAGACAGGTACGTATGCAACGATGAAAGCGTCACCTGAGAAAACGTCAATTGGCCGAAGTGAGCGAGCTACGGCATTGTTCCGGTCGAGTGGTGGCATTGTAACAAACGTCGACACCACTGTAAGATGTATAAGCTCGAAAGTCGAGTCGGTTGGATTGCCGAGTCTAGCAATGTATGATCGGTTTGATGAGGCAAGCATCATTTCTGTAAGTGCCAGATGGCGAAAACCTTCGGCATCTTTTCGCGATTCTTACCTGGCATCGCAACGGGAGATGCACCTCCCTTGAATCCCGACATGCCGTGCACCTCCAAGTTTGCTGACGCGGCGAACTCTGGACGGCCACGTCGGCTTATTATGCAGCTTCTGCTCAAGCGATCAAATTTCTTCGGGTGGGCACAGGTATTCTTACCAAAAGGTCAAGTCGAGCCGTCAATTCCGAGAGGTAAGGTCGTCGTACTTCTGCAAACTTGAACATTCAAGGTCTTGGCAATTAGTGCGGCGATAGTGGTCTTTTTGGAAAATAGTAATTGCAAAATTACATATACACTTGAACAAAAAAACAAAAAAACCGTTACTCATGCCCAAAGCGCCCATTTAATCCGTTTGTATCTCACACGGCCACGTCGACCCCATCTAGCAGTAAGAAGCATTGGTAGCCTTAGTAATCACACCGTCCCTGATGAGATCAGTGTAGCTCCAGTACTCGCGCTGAGTACCCTCACCATTAACCGGGGCGTTGGCATAAGAGACAGCCGTCCAGAAAGCGCCGCCAGAGACATGCTCATGCCAAGCGAAGCGCTGAGTATCGAAGAGAGTCTTGCGGCCCTCAAGGGTGTTGTTGTACTTAGTCTGCAGGGACCACTCGCCGATGAAGACGGGGAACTTGGAGTTCTCGGCGATGTAGACGGCCTGACCGCAGACGGCAGGCGCGGTGTACTGGGAGTAGGCGCCGGCGGCGGCGAAGTAGTAGACGTGCGAGTCGAAGACGATGTTGGCATTAGCGTCGTAGAAAGGAGCCCAGTACGAGGCACCCATGAAATTGTCCTGGATCATCATGGGGATGCGGCGGTCGACCTTGGCGATCTTCTTGAGCACGCCGTTCATGTACGTGTTGATCCAGTTGGTGGCGTTGACGGTAAGGCCGGCGGCGGTGGCGAAGCCGGCGCGGTTGTCGGAGGCCTCGTTGATCGGGGCAATGGTGAAAGCGTTCATGTGGCCGGAAGACCTAATGAAGCTGAGGACACCGTCGACTGCCTGGAAAGAGTAGCCGAGGTTGGTGGTGTTGAAGAACCAATCCTTGTGGTTGATAGCCTCGCCAATGTCAAGGCTGTTGACACCACCAGGAAGAGAGTGCAGGCCAATGATGACGTGCATGTTGTACTTTTTGATGGCATAGTCGGTGATCGTCTTCAGGTGAGCCTGCTGGTTACCGCTGTAAAATTGAGACCCAGGAACCTTGATCCATGCGGCGTAGGTCGTCGGGATGCGAAGCGTGTTGATACCAACAGAAGCCAGCTGATCGATAGTGCTAGTGTTCAGGAAAGAGGAGTAGCGAGCCTCAAGGACAGGTCCGCACTGCGAGCCAAGGTTCTGGCAGAGAGTCCACTCGTCCGGAACATCGGGGCCGCCCACCGACTCAAACCAAAATGGGTCGTGACTCTTTTCCTTCGCAAGCCAGCCCCCAAGGTTGGCACCGTTGGCCTTGAAGGTCTTCCAGTCTACGTATTTGCCTCCGTTGACTCCACGCGGCCAGACGATGTCATGCACGAAGCGAGAAAGGCTGGGCACAACTTCTTTAATATCGAAGGGGCATTGAGCCTCGAAGTCGACGTGAGGGCCATGAGCGTTGCCATTGGTCTGGAGGGTGACGCCGAGGGACTTGAGGATGGAGTTCAGATCATTGTTGATCTTGCCCAGGATGCTGGAGAGAAGGCCGGGAGTAGGTGTCGGCGCAGCGGCAGCCGAACTGGCGAGCAGTGCTGCAGAAAGCGCGGTAGAGACACGCATTGTGAGAATGTTAAATGTAAAGACAAAGAGGTCTGAGCTGTATTGGCGTCAAGAGGAGGATGTGAATTTGCTGTGACAAAATGGTAGCAATCGTCTTGGGAGTTGTCGTGGTTTTATACACACGCATAGCGAGGCTACAGACGTTGACATCGTCCAAAACGGGCCACGCCTGTCGAGGTCAGCCATGATTTGCAAAAGTCCCACCTTCGTTCCGGAGAGCGAGGGCATCTCGACGTCTGCAGAGACATTATCGAAAGCTTCACGGGACGGAGCTTGCCATTCTTGATAGTGCTTGAAGATCTAGGCACACGGCTGTGATTGGACAGGATGCAAAGAATGGTGCCAAACGAGTCATGGCCCGGTAAAGCAAACTGACGTTCGTGGCCAAAAAAGGTTTTGGTTCCTGCGTCCATGGCAAATCCAGAATGCCGGCAGATGTTAAATGTGGATGCTCAGGGCCCGCGGCCGGAGAAGAGGCCGTGGAAGCGGCGATAGCCGCGCTCTCACGTGGCGCTTATGTAGGGCCTCGGCTGGTAGCCTCCGGCAGGCGGCTGCTCTGGGCGGCCCTCCGAGATACGGCATGCATGAACCGTCCAAGTTCTTCCAAGCTATCACTAAAAAAGCACGGCCTCGGTGATGGCGTTCGCACTAGCTCTTACACGTGCTCGCCACGTGCTGGCCTTTCATGACAAAACGCCTATGCAGTGAAATGTGGCATGGATGCCGGGAAGCATGCCCATGATTCTGGATCTTGACATGCCGATGATATCCCGCGCGATATTCTTCACAACACTACATGCTTACGGCAGGCCGAGATTTGCTAACAATTTCCTAAGATGTCATAGTTTGCCGTGAGGGGAGCCCGGTCACTCACGGCAGCCCAATCAGTCGTTTACCAAAGATCCATCGACGATTTGCGAAAGAAACGAATTTCCATGAATTGATGGGATTCGAATGGGAATGAGCGTGCTTCCAAATTTGTACAAACGAGTGAGCAAAGTTACATCCATAGCTTGCAGCATCATAGATCAAGCGACCTTACTCAGCGGCTGCTGCGCATGAGCCGGGACCTCCGCAGCAGCACCAACTTTCCTGCCGCCCTCGGCCCTCTTGACACGGCACCAAAGACCAACCTCCTTGTCCAAGATGAACTGCCAGATGACCTTGACCCAGCTGTGGTGGCAGGGCAGGTCGCAGTAGAACTCGTTGGCAATCTCGTTGAGCTTCCACAGCCGCGTCCACGGGATGGCGGGGAAGTCGTGGTGCTCGTTGTGCAGACCCACGTTGTACGTGAGCAGGTTGAGCGCGCCGTAGTATGAGAAAGTCTCGGGCGGCGGCGCCGACTCTGCTTCCTTGCTCTTCTTCTCGTCCGACTTCTGCTGGGAGCGCGAGTGCTGGGCGAAAACGTAGTGTTCGGCGATGAAGTGGCCAGCGACGGGGTGCAGGGAACCTGCGAGGAAAGAGCTCAGGATCAGGTAGCCGAGAGCTTTGCCGCCGACGTTGGTTACGAGCAGGTAGTCGAAGGCAATTTGCACAGCGACGTTGAAAGCGTGGATCTTGGTGAGCGGGAGGTTGTACACCATCATAGGACGGAGGGCGTAGAAGAGGATTTGAAAAGTCGCGAAGAAGGCTTTGCCAGCGACCGAGTCGAGGAACCATGCTTCGAGGGAAGTAGGCAGGTCGGTGTCGAGACCGTCCACGCCGAGAGATTTGTGGTGAGTCAGGTGGTAAGGCTGGGAGAGCAAGTCAGAGGCAAGATCAAGATGTGGAAGGCAGAATGCAAGCATACCCTGAATGAGGCAGAGTAAGGAATGCCAATAGGAAGGTTCGCGAAGACTGCGAGCAGTCTGTTCGCCAATGGCGACTTGAAAGCCAAGTTGTGAGAAATCTCATGAATAGCCAGGAACAGATTCTGGTTCGCAGTTGCACCAATCACGTATGCCGTGACAAACGTCTGCCATGACAAAAACGGCGTGTTGCGCAGTGCGTAAGCGCAGAATAATTGCAGACCGACGACTCCCAAGACAACAGGGAAGGTCAAGGGCTCTGGTCCGCAGAGCTTCAGAACCTGTGAAGCTGTGAGCCTCACATATTCACGACCGTCGACTTGTCTCTCTGTATTCAGTTGTTCTGTACCTCAGGGTGTGCCTTGATAATTGCTTGCCTCCTCGTAGCATGCGGCTCTTCCGTGTACGTCCAAAAGAAGTCGTCCTTGGAGGAGGCCTGCTCCTTTGCCGGTGGTGGTGTTGAAGCGGCAGCGCGCCGCTGCGTGGTGGTAGCGGTAGCGACTGACGAAGACATTGCAACCAACGTCTGTGAGAGGGTATCCAGGCGTACAACAGGTACAAGCTGTCGTGTCAATGTGAAGGCATGATGCCATGCGGGCGTTGAACGTTAAAACAGCCAGACCCAGACCCCGTGTTGGACCCTGCTCTTGGCCCCGCCGGCCGGCTCCTCCACAGTCGTCGCAAGTCAGCGAGTCTTTTCGAAGATGCCCGTCGAAACACTGGGGCTGTGCAGCTCAATATAATGGTGCTATGGCCAACAATACAGACAGGGTGGCGAACAAGCACTCACTCACTCATATCTCACCCACTAGTACACATAGCTACATGATCGATGAGTCGCGAGACTGTCAAACCTAGTGGTCCTCAACACAAAGCACGATGCCTACCACCAAGCCAAGCTGAAACACAGGCATTCGAGCAACTTCGATACGCCAGTGGCCCCTGGATGAGAAGGGTGGAATCTCTAATCGCTGAACGAGGCCGTAATATCATTTTTGGTATCTTTGTCGCTATTCAAAAGGGAAATCCTTCGTGCATGCTGAACTCCTACCCATGAGCCCCTGAAAACTCCAGCCTGTCGCTTATCTTGAGAGTACGCAGGCGCTGCTGAGTGATTTGAAGACTGCGCCTATTTCTTCCCAGCCTCAGCCTTCTTCGCCTCAGCTAGTACATGTTGTTAGCGTGTATATTCTTGAGAGCGCTTCGCAGCACATCCGGCTTACCTGCGGCCTGCTTCGCCTGCATGATGGCGGCGACCTTCTCCTTGTCGGCAGCCTGCTGGGAGCCGGACATGGTGGTCTTGTTTTTCTATTGGGGTGTCAGAAGATGCGTGGCATGGCGGGAAAGAGACAAGATATCGCGATACGCACCACACCGGCAGCCTTCTTCTGAGCAGCCTCGCGGGCCTTCTCACGCTGGTTGCCACGGGCCATCTTGGCTTGAAGGGTCTCAAAGTGTTATTTTGTTGACAGATTGCAGAAATGGACGGAAAAAATCACACGAAGCTGCGCGTGTGCAGTTGCTAAAATCTGTTGAGCGTGGATGTGATGGCCTGTCAGAAAGAGAGAAGGGACAGAGCAGCACCGCGCGATATTTTTCCCAGCAAGCAGGCGGAAGCTGAGATCCAGACTGCTCGGCTGGCCCGTGCGCGCCAGCTTTAGCCTCTGCTTGCACGTGCTTCGGGTATTCCGTTCACTTCCTTCGATCTTGCCGGTGACGGTACTAGCCTTCGTTACAACAACAGTGGTCATGAACGAGGCAGGTATCTCAGGTCCATACCAAACATTGGTGCCTGCAAAGCTCAGACAATCGACCCCATTTAGCTTTGCTCTCCACGGCGCCCAAAATGGCGTGCATGCGACTTGAAACACGGCGCTTGCTCGACTGCAGCACAACGCTCAGCCAGTCAATCGGTATGGCATGCCTCATACTCGACACGTCGGGCTCGCAGAGGATTTGCAAGCATCCACGACCAATAGAGATATCTTAGGTCGGATTTTGGAAGCAATTGCTCGAGAATGTCGACCGTGCTTAGATCCATCGCCACCGTAGCCGCCCAGAAATTCACATGCTGCGTTTCAGATTCCACGTCGAGCACGAGATCGATGAACCTTCGACAATAGCGTCGCGCGGGCGCGTGAACCCACGTGAATGGGTCGCATGACAATAGCAACAATCCCGCTGCGAAGTCAGCGCTTCTGAACTCACCTCACCCTCCTCCTTCAACGAACAGCATTTCCTTCCCTCGACCCATTCCCTATTGTTCAATTTCCCTATTGTCGGGTATCTCATCGCCTCCACGGCTTTGAACATCCTTCTTGCATTCTACCCTATTAATTCACTGCTTCAAATTTACACATTTGCTTCCACTTGTCGATCCGCCTCTTTGTTAACGCTCTCGTTGCTCAAAAAAGACTGCTGGCCAGTCACTTCAAACGCGAATACCCAGAAATCTTACACATGTTCCTGCGCCTTTACCCGACCGAAAAGTAAGAGATCCTTCGACGACGTAGAATGCAACATCCTAACGTTAAAAGGCTAATTTACCTGCCCATCGACGCAACCAACGTCAGCAGGATCACCAAAATCTTTGGCCCGAACGAAGGCAAACAGTCGACTCCGATCCCTAGCAAGATGACGCTCTCGTCCAAGTCTCTGGCAGGTCCAGGCTATGTCATACTCAACGGCATGCGCGTTATGAACATCATCGGATTCCTCGCCGTTATTGCCGCGAGCGTGGTCATGCTCGTTAAGACCTCTGTGTCTTCCAAGTTCTTCTTTTTCGACGCGGTCACACACGTCCTTACGGCTATCACGAGCAGTAAGTATACCTCAGACCGTGCCCGCAAGTCCAATATTAACACCACGACAGTGTTTCTGCTGGTGTCTGAACTCTCTCTTTTCCGTGGCTTCTTCGCCCGCAACTGGCCCCTTCTGAGCCCGGCGCATGGCTTCGTCACTCTAGCTCTTGCGATGATCGTTCTGGGAGTCAACATGCTCGGCAACCTTAACAAGGAAGCTACGAGTCAGCAATCTCTCGGTCTCGCCTTCTGGCGCATCGTCATCTCCTCCGGTATTCTCGTCTTCATCCTAGGCTGGTTGAACCTGGTCGCAGTAAGCTCACTACGCACCCCATCCACGCAAAACAAGACTCGCTAATATCACTTCCAGAGCTATGTCTTCCGCGACCGCAGCCGCGGCGTAACCGCCCGTCAAGTCCGCGCCCACGGCGCCGTCGCCGTCCACAAAACTCCCATGCCGCCGAGCGCACACAGCACTCCCTCCGCCCCCGAGCTCGCGCAGTCCTACATCAACAACCCCGTCACGCCGACCAAATCCAGCAGCAACCCCTTCCGCATCCTGACCTCCGAGCGCCGCGACTCCATCCTGCCATCCTACCACACCAGCTCGCCATCTTCGCCACCGTACCCTGTGCACCGCGACCCGGCTCCCATCTCTCCGACCAGCAAGTACTCTCGCGCAACCGACTGCACGAAGAAGAAGGTCTGGCCGTTCAGGAAGTCCCGTCAGAGCATTGGTCCGAAGCTCCCGGTCAACGTGAGCGGCGACAGTGGCAGGGAGATGGAGATCTCGTCTCCTCAGGGGATCAACCCGCAGTTCGCACACCTTGTTCAGCGCCCCGACAGCGCTCTCCACCCGAGCCGTACCGGCGAGAGCGAGGCATTCCGCTGGAAGGCGAACGTGTGAGAAATGAGATACAATGAAGGACTGGAGCCGTGATGTTCTTTTTTGGGTTTGCTTTTCTTGGTCAACAGCGTGGCGTTGGTGCTCATTTTCTTTCCCTACGCACACGATATCCCGACGATGGTCTCTCGCTGAATGCCTCTTTTCCGGGCTGATAACTTTTCGTATGTCATTACCTCACTCTTTGAAAACGCGTCACCCGGCTGTGTGGGATTCTCATTTTTTTAGACGTATGGAAACGAATCTCATTCTCACGATATCTTGCTATTCTCCCAGATGAGTCTCAATCGTCGGTATTTGATCGTCCGGAAGTTTGATCTCACAAACCCTGATGCTCACACCTGTGAAAAGGATGGAAGAAACCGCTCTTATGGTATTTTTACATTGTACATGATCTTAAGATACACTGGACGACATGCAAGCCCAGCAGACTCGCAATGTGCCGGATGGTCGGGCTCAGGCGCTGAATCACCCTCTGAGCCCGTACTCTTGAGGTGGCATGGTGGGCCGTCCTCGCATATTGAACTGGAGTTCTCTGATGTCCTCCCGACACACCCAGGCACGATGCCCGCTCCTCCGCCTTCTGCTGAAAACATGCCACAGCAGAGCAAATCCCCAAACTCCAAAACTTAATGCCTTGATTTTACATTCCCTCAACCAAACCCCTCACCTACTCCTCTCCTGCCTAGGGTAAACCTTCTTCTTCTCGACCTTGTCATCGCCAAAATCGCCCGCGGCCTCCATCTCCGCGAACTTCTCCACCATCTCCTCGAGGTCCTTGTCCGCCGTCTTGCGGAAGCGCGTGACCTTGTGGATGTTGGCGGCGGTCATGTCGTTGATCTTGCGGCCGGCGGCCTGCGCCTTGGCGATCGTGCGCGCCGTCATGGCGAAGCGCATGTCCTTGGGGCCGTCGACGAGCTCGAGGATGGCGGAGGGCGCCTGGTCTTCCTTGAGGGGCTCGATGCGCAGCACGCGCGTGTAGCCGCCGGGGCGGTCGGCGTAGCGTTCGCGGAGGGGGCCGAAGAGCTTGGGGAGGATTTCGTGGGGTCTCTGGGATATTGTGTTAGCGATTGGAAATGTTCTGGAGGATTGGAAAAAGGCAAAGAACCACGTACGAATAATCTGCCCATGGCAGAGCGTCTGCTAGCGTCGGTGTTCTTCTTGCCCAGGGTGATGAGCTTGTCGGCCACCCGCTGGGCCTCCTTCGCCTTGTGCCATGTTGTCGAGATGGATTCGTGCTCGATGAGCGATGTGACCAGGTTTCGCAGCAGCGCCTTGCGGTGCGCAGAGTTTCTGCTCAAGTGTCGGTATTTGATCGCGCCTCCCGCCATGGTTTATGCCTTGCGCCGCGGGTTTTCTCTCCTCTAGGTATCGTGCGTCCCGTCGCTTTCCCTGTGGGTAGATTCTCCTCGTTTGTATCTGTTGATTTGAGCTGGCGTACCCTGCAATAATCTCCAGCCCAGCAAAGCGAAACCGGACACAGCAGTGCGAACGAACGTGAAGTTCCCAATCTCGAACTCCAGAAACCCTCCAGCCAAAGTCCAACTCCGCGACCCGCAACCCGCGGCGATCCCAGCCCGTTTCGGAAGCCTTCCGCGCCCAATGCGCCAGCACCAGCACCGATGATCTCGCATCACCACTTGCGCATCGCAACCAACTCAAAACCCTCAAGGCGCAACAAACAACCCTCGCGCCGCCGAGCAGCAACTCGCAGCAATGGGCTTCACAACCGGCCTCGTACGTCCCCAGCGCCACGATCCCCGACACGAAACTAACAATCCCCAGCTCGGCGGCTTCACCCTAACAACGACCATCCTCTACCTCTCGCTCAACCTGCACGCGCGCAACCGCCTGCACCAGTCCGCCCTCCTGCACCAACAAGCGCAGCTGCTAACCGGCATCGTGGAGCCGGCGCCTCTCGCGCCCCAACCCATCGACCGGCACGTGCAGCAGGGCCTGCTCGAGACGGCGAAGGACCGGTGGAACGCGGAGCTGGAGCGCAACGTGCGGACGCTGCAGACGGCGGACTGGGGCGCGGCGAGGGAGCGGTTGGAAGATAAGGTCGCGGGGCTGTGGAGGCGGGCGTTCGAGAAGGGGCGGGAGGGGGTGGAGGAGGTGTCGAAGTGAGGGCGTTGGGGTTTCTGGGTGGGAGGGTTGGAGGGAAGGAGGGTGTTGAGGATGAGGGAGATTATACCAAGGCAGGGGGAGTAGTGTGCACGTTGGCTCGTGGTGGTTGGGGAGAATGTTATCATAGACAGAATGGACCTGACAGGATCAGGATCATGATTCGAGGTCAAACCCTCAACTTAATGAAATCGTTGAACATGCAAATAAACCACCTCTTAAGGAAGAATACACCGGCCCGACCGAGTTGAGCAATCCTCGTATGAAGTTTCTTCTGAAGATAAGAGCAAACGTCTGAATCCAGGCAGATGCCCAAGCGCGCGAGAGGTGCATTCGAGCAAACAGAGATCATTAATGGAATATTTTGTAATAACCATGCTATATAACCAGCGTACTATGATGCAACACAACCAATGCCCAAAGATGCAAACCACGATCTGAAAACCCCGAGTCACCAACAGCAGTCCCACCCTAACGCCTCCCATATGATTACCCATCGATAGCAGAAGGCCCAAAGCCGTTAACCGTGCGGCTACGATTCAGGAACTACATAGGTCCGTAGCCCGACAAGCCGGCGCCGGGCAGACGAGCAGCAGCCGCAGAGTTGAAAGCCGGCGTACGCTGGGCGGGGTTGAAGCGAGAAGCGTCGAAAGGCTCGGCGGAAGGCGGTGGCTTGGCGGGGAGAGAGGCCGGCGCGCCCCATTTTGCTATGCTGGAGTTTTGCGGCGACATCTGGTTTGCGGCCGAGGGCGAGTGTCGCGCTTGTTCCAGCAGAGGGCCTGACATCGGCTTGGGCGGCAGGGGGACGTTCGGGGAAGGTTGGCGGGGAAAGACGGGCTGAGGTAGTGGATGAGTGAGAGGCTGTGTTGGCATGCGCGGAGGTCCACCAGCGGCGTGCATGGCGTGGTGCGGAGAGCCAAAGGAGGAGCCCTGTGAATGCGAAGACATCTGTCTTTCCAAAGGATACTGCATTCCTTGAGGGCCGCCATTGTTTGCGCCTGCTGTCTGCCTCTGAGGCGTGAAGGGACGGAATGAAGGGTTGGTAGCTGGTCCCGGCACGAAGGCTTGGCTCTGCGGGTTGAAGTGTGGGCTCTTCCAGCTACCAGGTAGAGGATGTTCCAGCGCGTTCGGCGCCCTGCCCATATTCTGGCTTGGCAATTGCCCAAATGGATAATTCTGCTGTTGATGCGGCTGATGTTGCTGCATTTGCGGCGTATAACCCGATATTGGGTTTCTGTCAGGGAAGCCTTGAGTAGAGCCGAAACCTGTCGTGGGTTGCTGACTTGCTCCAAATCCATGCTGCTGCCATGGATTCGGCGATGCGTAAGACTGTTGCATGTAGCCCTGTGCGTAGGGGCTGTGCGTAGTCTGCTGCTGTTCCATCGCCTGCGGAGTCTGAAAGGACATGGCCTGGTTGAAATTTTTGTTCAGATCATAGGGCTGCGAGCTCTGGTACCATGACTGGTTACCGTCTCCCCCTGGATACGCCGAAGCGCCCCACTGTTGACCTGCATTCTGTGCGCCATATTGAGGCATACCGCCGAGCTCTGGGTTGGTGTAAGGACTAGGAGTGAATTGGGACGCATTAGCGCCTTGCGGGTTCTGATAGGCGACGGGTTGACTTGTGTAGCCACCGTTTGACGAATATGTCGGAGCGAAGAACGAGCTGTACGCCGATCTAGCTTCGAATCCATCATCGCTGTTGTCGCGCTGCTTCTTCTTCGACCTTTTGCCAGCGGCGGAGCTTGACCTGGACTCATCTTTCTCCTTCACAATCTCGGACTCGGTGGGCTTTGCTGAGCCCATGATCCTGAGACGAGCAGCCTCATAGCGTGCCTCTCGCTCTTCTCGTGAGACCGGCTTCTTTTTGTCGTCACCACTTTCCTCATCCGAATTGGTTTTGGAGTTCATGTTGGAACCATTTGCGATTGCAGGTCCAGGGTCAATGCCACGGCGCAGAAGCTTAATTTGAGGGCCTGCTGGCGGCGGTGTGCTAGCAGCAGTCGATGGTGTGACTACGCCAGTCAACGGTTGCGGGATGCGGCAGTGAGGAGTCCTGTATAAGCGAACGGCCGAATTCGAGTCATCCACGGAATGTCCAAGCATATAGTAGTCCGCCATCTTGTGCGCCAACATCCTGTAAAATGAGTTGCACTGAGGCAGATTGAGAGAAGACTCTTTGGCGTCTTTCACAAAGTCAATGACATCTTGCTCCAATTTCAAGACCCAGATGCGATCACGAGGGTTTTCCAAGGCCTCGAGCAGCTTCGTGTCAGGGACAGCTGCACCAGAATCCGCTGTCACTGTAGCCTGACGATTCGGGCGCGGCACGCTGCCTATTCCTGAGCCTTCAGGTGGCACATATAGTACGCCTTGACGTGCGCTTCCCTCAGCACCTGCTCCGGTCTGGGGTCGCCTTGCAGGCTCCATGGCGTGAATCTCGTGCAATTGATCACGGAATGCACGCACGCCATCTTCGGATCCGAGACGCGAAGTTGGAGCGCCAGTGCCTGGCGGGTAGCCAAGATCATCGTCCTCGGCGGATGCTTGAACGCTTGCACTGTCGTCCGGACGCAGAGACTCTTTCTCGTCTAGTGCGAAAGTGGTTCCAGATGCAACGCTCTTCTCGTCCGAACTGGATGGCTTTCCATCTCCATCGCAAGACGAGACTAGTGTTCCAGTCTCATCCACGTTGTTTGGGGACAGCAAGCCTTCTGGGCCGTTCTCTTCCTTAGCAGTGGAAGTTCCATCTACGGCTTCGATATGAACCTCTGGCCCTGCAGAGGAGGTTCCGCCCGGCTCTTGCAGATTCGTCCCCTCAATACGCGAAAGCTGTGCTTGTTGCGCATTACCGGTTGGCTCATGCGAAGATTTGGTGTTCAGGTCATTATTAGGGCCGTTAGGCAAGGGTGAAATGGCAGAAGAGTGCTGAGCACTGTGGGAAGTGGATTTCGAATTTTGCTGCGCACTCGGAGGCTGTATTCCAGCGGCAGCGATCTGGGACATGTCAGAATTACGACCTTCACTCGGTCCTCGAAATAAGACAACGCACTCTCGCAAAAGACGGCCTGGCCGCTTTGGGAACCGTTTCCGCAGATGATGCCATGATGCCGAGTGCGGTGTAGGGTGCAAGTGAGGCGTCTAGCTCCAGTCCTAGTAAGAGTGACGGAACCGAGAGCCGCAGCTTCCTGGGTTGGGCGCGATTGCAATGCTGCCCTGTTCTTCGGTGAAGGAGTGTATATCTGTCAGGGAAAACCGAAAAGACCTCAGGAAACCGGCGGCTCAAGGAAAATCGTCAACTCCAGAGCCAAAAGTTCGTTCATGGCGTAGAAGGCACATTTGAGGGTGTCGGCGATGTCCAATGAATCGACGGGGGTGTACGGTGTGCGGCAGCGTGCCTATGTGTGGGATAGGCCACAGCTGTCGCCTCGCTCGAGCGACTGTGGGTGATGCGGTCCAGTAGTCGCGGTGGGTATTGCGTCCACTGCTACGACTTGAGGGCGGTGATGTCGTTTGAGGTTCAAAAGTTGCGCGAAGAACCACGGCCTCCGGCTCGTGGGCGGGAAGCGGGAGGCAGGCCCGTGCCGTGCGCTAGTTGCCGTCCCCGCTATTCATTCACTCTTCCAAAGCTTGATGAAGGTTGACCAGGACATACCTTGAAAACATCTTTGAGGAATATCAAGTTGAGGTTTTGGAAGCGAAACACAAATTACTCCTCAACAGACATGAATCGATATCGCGCCGGAGGCCCCTCAAAAGCCTCAGCATCGACACTTTGTCAGAAATGCCTCAAGCGCGGTCACTTTAGCTACGAGTGCACAGCATCACAGCAAGACAGGCCCTACATTTCCCGTCCATCACGAACACAGCAACTCTTGAACCCAAAACTAGCACCAAAAATCACTAACACCGCTCCCAAAGATGAGACGCCCAAGTAAGCATCATGCCCTTACTGAAACGCACATGCGAGTCTTGATCATTGACCGCAACCACAGGACATCCGCCGCCGACATCATAAAATCAAGCGTCGCCTCTCGCAGCCGCCAGCGATCACCATCCGTATCCTCGCACTCAAGATCAGACTCCGTCTCTTCGATCTCAACAAACCGATCGCCTTCGCGCTCACCGCCACCGCGCCATCCAACCCGCAGCAAAGCAGACAGCCGCAAACCCCGACGATCGCGCTCACGCTCTAGAGACCGACACCAGTCTGCCACGAAACACGGCAGCAGGAGACGCGACGACGACTACGACGACCGAATCTCCAGGGCCCACGCCCGACGATCCCCCAGTCCGCACGGCAAACTCTCGCGCCGTTCGCGCTCGCCAGAAAGCCCGCGAAGGCGCGAGCCGCGGCGGTCGCGGTCGAGGAGTCCCCACCGGCGGTCGAACGGTGTCGAGCAGCTAGCCGCAGCGAGGCAGGAGCCCAGTCGCGCGCCCGAACCGCCGCGAGAGCGGAGTCTGAGCCCTTTCAGCAAGCGGCAGGCGATGACGATGGCGCAGAACGGCAACGGCGGGAGGTGAAGAGGCGTTTGTGTGATGGTTTTGCAGGTCGCTTGTAGCTTGTCGCGAGCCATGAGTCGATGAGGCCGGGCCGTACGGCGATGTAGATATGTATTGAGCAGCTACTGCGCCATTGTTACGGCGATCGATGAGACGCGGTGAACCTCGAGAATCTCATGGATGAACGAGGCAACAAAACGGAAGTTCGACAGAGAGCGGCCGAATGCATGAGAGCAATAATGTGCACTCCGATCAATTCTTCCACAGCATACGAGGAGCGGCAGATCGGGCTTTGATATCCCACGTCAAAGCGCTCAGATCGGGTCTAACCTCACAAGCCAGTCGTCACGCTGCATGCTCTATAA
The DNA here is from genome assembly GCF_011745625.1 of Cladosporium halotolerans. Lineage (NCBI taxonomy): Eukaryota > Fungi > Ascomycota > Dothideomycetes > Cladosporiales > Cladosporiaceae > Cladosporium > Cladosporium halotolerans. The sequence continues at coordinate 468,046 of NW_027191464.1, read as the reverse complement.
ACCAGCGTCCCACTCGCAACGCAACGCCACGGAGCTCGGCAAAACAGGGCAGCAGTAGCATCGTGATGCCTAGACATTTGCGTAATGTAAGCGATAAGCGGCGTCTGTCAGACTCGAAGTTGCAGCGCGCGCAGATCTCGAGTACAGTGATACCTACCTACACACACGTCGGCCAGCCCTCCCGCCGCCGCGACTAAGCAGCCACGAGCCACAGCAGAGCGCTGCAGTGCTTGCAGGCTGCAGGTGAGGTACCTACAGCTGTCGAACGCTGTTGCGCAATCCGTCCCTGTCTGCGTGTAGCACATATAGCATATCATTCGACTTTGTAGATCTCGCCTGCCAAGGCAAGACTTTTCGACCACCGCGAGCGAAAGAAGCGCACGCGACCTCCTGCCGCGATAGGCAATCGCCCGGCGCCTCGGAAAAACGCACCTCATCGGCAATCGGGCGTGGCCCTATGTATGTATCGCCGGCCTGTACAACAATCGTCGGACGGGCCATGTGGGCGGGCGCTGCGGGGGGCACGAGCGGTGTCGAGTCGTGTCGGCCCTCTTCACATGCAAGCGCAAGAGCCGGCGGCGAAAGCAGCACTCATGCCGTTCTCCGCCAGAGCCCAGGGCCCATCAGGTAGTTGAGGCCCTATGGCGAGCAGAGCCGGGAACCGATGAAAGGGTCGGCAGCTGGGATGTGCCGTTCGCGTGCGCGCAGAAAGAAAACTGTCCAGCAAGGCGAAGGCGGCGGTGCTGCAGGGCGCCGGTGGAGGTGCAGATTGAGGGCGGCGTCGAGGGTTGTGAGCCTCTCGAAGCGAGCACGTGGGCGCGCTACTGCTGCGGGCAGAGGTGGGAAGTGGGCAGCAGTGGGCGGCGACGCTGTGTGGGAGCGCAGAGCGCAGAGCGCAGGGTTCTAGAACGGGAGCGTGAGCGCTTCCCCGTCGCGCGCGCCGGCCGAAACGTGCGCGTGGGTGGAGCAAGGCAATGCGAGGGGGAGCTCAACTCAATTGAGCGGACAATTGCTCGGCGCCGACGGGCAGGTGTTGCTATTGGGAGCCTGTCACACTTGTCGGCCTCTACCGTAGCTTTGTGCAAAAGTCAGAATCCTGCGAGGGGACGAGAGTTTGATGAGATTCGCGCCCGACGCTGGGGGACCAGCGGTGCTTGGCCCAGGCAGGCGGCTACTGCTGTCGTGAAGTTCGCAGACAAGCGATCTGCATGCATCGACTGAGCATGCCGCTGGTTAGCGCATTGCTGCGAATCCCATCCGCGAACCTCGCCAGAATGCGAGTCGCGATCCCTCCACAGTCCACACGCACCCTGGCCAGGTGTAGTCCAGGGACCGCCGCTAGCCTGTGGAGGCATGGAGGCACCGCGTAGTGGGTATCCTACACGATATGGCCATCGCGGCCGTGGGAGGCGAGGATGGCACGTCTCGTGCACTGGAGGCCGAATGCGATGCGATCCGAGTCACGCCTGGCCTGTGCAAACAGCGCCTGCGATCGAGCTTCGATGTTGTATTCTGTTTAGCCGGCGAGACATCGCGCGGTGATCTGACAAGCGTCGATTGGCTCGGCCAGCGCACGACTGTCGCACCCGCAGCAATCCGGGCTTCACAGCAGCGCGAGCGCTCGAGCGGCGGCGATTCTCAGATCGCGATGCGCCACTGTGTCTGCCCCGAGCCAGAGGAGAGCGTGAGACAGCAGCGCTCTCAGGCTGCCAGTGTCGTGTGCTCGAGTACCGCAACCAGCCTAGGCCAACGTCCGCGCCCCGGCTGCACGGCCCAATGGCGACCTGACGTAGCGGCGCCATGCTGGTCGCCCCGAGTCAAAGGTGCGATACGGTACCTGCCCTTAGCCCGCTATCAGCACACAGCCCAGCCATTGAGTCGCGAGTCTATCCCACGCTGCCGGCGGTCATCTTCCCTCGCCTTTCCAGTGACATTCCCAAACCCACATAGCTGCACCTCACCCTGCCTCTTCCGCTCATGTTCGCCGCTGCTTGCCTTCCTCTGCCCTACTTAACGTAGCCGCTGCCCGCTACCGGTCTCGAGCGCCTCTCGTCGCCGCACGCACTCGGCTGTCGCCCCCCAGCGCCGGCTCCATCATCCTGACGCCATGAAGTACGGACAAACGCTCCGACAGCGGTCCATACCGGCCTGGAGCGCATGTGAGTCTCACACCTGCATTTCGCATCCTCCAGCCACGCACCCGCCTGCGCGGTGATGCAATCATTGGCTGTGCTACATACCAGCGGCGGCCGATCACGCCCTGCAATGATCCACGACCCACTAATCCTGGCACGCAGACAACATTGACTACGACGACATCAAAAACTTTATCAAAGAGCGCACCACACCGGGCAAAGGCAAGACGGTCGCCGTGCCCGGTCGCAGCGACGAGCAGGCTCAGGCCTTTGAGAATGACCTCTACCTCATCTTCGAGGAGCAGCATCTGCGCATTGACTTGTTTGTAAAGAGCAAGGCGCGAGAGATCCAGCACAGATTAGGTGAGGGAAGCAGCCCTCGCATCTTATCCAACCAATTGCTAACTTTACACAGAGGATGCTAGGAAACGCTTGCGACATCTTGCGAAGCGCAAGCCGACCGCCGACCAGCGAATCCCGATCAGCAGACTAGAGCGATATGGCAAACTGGAGAACGACGTGCTCAAGGCAGGCGAGGAGATCAAGTCATTGTCACGATTCGTCGGCGCGCAGCGCACAGCATTCCGCAAGCTGCTGAAGAAATATAAGAAATGGACCGGGTCGACACATTTGGAGGAGCGCGTGCGCCGGGAGGTGTTGGACGATCCCAAGAGCTTTACTCAGTACGACCTCGGCCCTATGCTGGACGACTACTCTTCAACCTTGCACGACATTCGCGCGCTCTATGAGACTAGGTTACAGCAAGCTACCACCAACAAGTCCAACGCGCAGCCCGTTGCATCCATTGCGCGGTCAGCTTCGATTGCCAAACTTCAGACGAGCATAGCCAGTGGCTCACGAACAGACTTCGACACCACCTTCGCCACGGCTCCATTGGAGAGCCGCGGCACGCTCGCTAGCTACTTTGTTCATCCTGAAAATGTTGTCGAGCTCCAGGTGCTTCTATTGCAACATGTCAGGTTTCTTTCAAGGAGTGCATCGACTCCGACAGAGATCTCTTCTCCTCCAACCCCACGAACATTGAGATCCAGAGATTCGCCAGAGCAGCCAAGCAACCACTTCCTGACTGCCGCGGACAACCCTGATCACTTCATTCAAGAGCAGAGTGCGGTTACGGTGGATGAGCGCGAGCACGGTGCGGGATCAGCGCTTCAGCAGACGAAGCTTTGTGCGCGGTGGAATGTTGGAGAAGATGCAACCGCTGTCGCCCGGACAGGGCCTTCGAAACTCAGCACCTACCGATTAAAGCAAAAGCACGTCGGTGCGTTTTTCGATAAGAGCGCACCCTTTCTGCCCCGGAGAGAATCGGCGCAGGGCACGGCAACCGAATTGAGCGATGTTCGTGATGTCCTCACTAGCAACGAGGACGTAGCGCCACTGTTTTCCATGTCATCCAACCGATCGCGATTCGTTGGTCTTAGCAATTCGGACAACGGCATTTTGCTAGCATCGCTTGACAACGCGGTATCATTCGAAGCGGCAAACAAACCTGAAAGCAAGACTGGCTTCCCATTCGCGCTGCTCCAAGTGCGACACGAAGGCACAGCTGACTCGAGCTTGCTTACCACACTGGACGGCAGTCACTTGGTCGAGCGCGTCCGCGGCTTCTCCATGGAGTATCACGCTGTGTGGCACCTCTTCAAACCAAGCACTGTCGCTGCTCCTTTCTGGGTCACCACCCTGACCAAAGACATCCGCAAACTTCCACCAGCAACCCTTAAACGCACAACCAGCCGCGGCACTCCCGATGCCGCCGTATCACCAGTAGCCATGACCACGGGATCCAACGGCTCTTCCGTCCTGGGCACCACCGACGGCGCGACGACCGCAGTCGAAACCTCCCGACACCCCAGCATGGGCTACGGCGACAGCGAAAGCACCGCGCCTCCCCTGCGCGCCTTCCGCAAGAAACGCCGCCGCGAGTACCCCGAAGCCGCCCCCGCCCAACAGCAAGCCCGGTATTGGAGCGAATACGACCACCCGGAAGACGGCTCCGACGCCGGCGGCGACGCCTACGTGATCTACATCGACCCGAACGAGAAGTCCTCCTTCGAGCTCTTCTTCGAGAAGCTCGGCCGGCTCTTCTCGCGCAAGCCCCGGGACCCCGAACCCGAAGGCCTCCCTCCCACGCCCCCCACGCCGCGCGACGACGAGTCCTCCTCCGAAGACGAAGAATCGCAGCTCACCGCGCGCCGGCCCAAATCCTACGGCGCCATCCCTTCCCTCAGCGCGACGCCGCGCCCGCGCAGCCTGGCCCACAGCCAGCGCGAACTCCAGCACTTGCAGCTCCCGCAGTTCGCGGCCGTCTCGCTCGTCGCGTCGCTCGTGATCCTCGTGGTCGCGTACCTGCTCGCCGCGACGGGCCGGCACAAGCTGGCGACAACGGTGGACGCGGGGGTGGTGTTCGCGATCGTCAGCTCGTTGATCTTCGCGGTCGTAGGCCTCGCGGCGCTCTGGCGGGAGAGGGGTGTCGGGGCGGTGGCTTGGGGGGTTGCGGGTGTTACGTTGCTCGTCGATGCGGTGGGGAGTGGAGGGCTGTTGGCGTGGATTTTGGCTTGAAGAGGGGAGGATCTATGTTGGCGGACGGGTTGAGAGGGCATTGTCATTTTTTTGGGGACATCGTTATGATTTGAATCTGTTTAGCGAGGCGCTTGGGAGTGGGAGAGGGGATTATCTGTCTTTTTGCGACGGGGTTGCAGTCATGTATGTACCATCTGTACTAATACCTGTCGTTATGACCCGGTTGTCCCGTCTTCAGTATGGCCAAATTCAAAAGGTACGCAAAATCACTACTGTTAATAATAACGCGGCCGCGAAAAATGCGATGTGCTCAAGCTCTAGGAAGCCAAATGCCTCGCCCGCCGCCTCGCAGTCGCCTGCAAGCCAGCCAGCCCCTCCGCAAAACGCGTGACGTCCATCCCCGCCCGCGCCCGACGCGTCCTCCCAGAAGCGCCCCAAATCCCACCCGCGCCGCCCTCAAGAAAACCCTCCCACCACCCATCTCATCGCGCAACCTATCCTCGCGCACGCCAAAAAAAAAAGCCGAGCAACCATGCTCGCCACGCCCCAACACCGCCACCACCCGCACACCCACGAGCTCTCCTTCCTGCCCAAAATCCCCTCGCCACTCTCCCCGCGGCGCAGCAGCAGCAGCAGCAACGCCCAAACCCATGGCCCTCCGCCCCAGCGCCCGCCGCAACCCGTCTTCTCGATGTCCGCCAACCCGCAGCCCCAACAATCACAGGTTCCCTACTCGCAGCGCGCGATCAAGCGCGCCCCGGCCGTGAGCCAAGACGCGCTGAAAGAGCGGCGGCGCGGGATGTTCCTGCGGAAAGTACGGGAGGGGCGGGAGGAGAGCCGGTGGGGGAGGAGGGGGGAGGATGTGAGTATCTTTTTTTTTTATGGCTTTCTCTCTTGCCTCAGAGGTGGAGTTGCTGATTGGATTTGACACAGATGATGCGGCTGGACTTCGTGCAGAGGCAGCGGGCTTGGGAGGCGGAGCTGGCGCGGGCGGCGCCTTTCGTTCGCGAGGAGGAGGGGCTTGAGGAAGAGGAGGAGGTGGGGGATGTGTTTGGGATTCCGGAATCGAGTGCTGGCGGCGACGATGCGATGCAGTTTTCGGCGCCGGGGTCGCAGCAGCAGCAGCAGTGGGGTTGGCAGGCGACGCAGGAGGAGGCGGACGAGGTTGCGGAGAGGGAGAGGGAGGAGTTGGATGCGTTATTGAGTTTGCTTCCTGGGGAGGAGTTGCAGGGGGCGCAAGAGCAGGCGCAGGGACAGCAGCCGAGTTTCGGTTCGAATGAGGAGCAGCAGGGTGAAGAGCAGATGTCGGAACACTTTGGCAGCGACGCCGACGACTACGATGCGCTTTTCTCGGACTTCATCAACGCGGACGCGCATGAGACGGTCGGTGGGTTCGATCAGGCTCAGGTGCCTGAAGGGAGTGGCGATGCCATGGACATGTCATAATAGTGAGATGGCGGCTCGATTCTTTTGATGGACTTTTAGCGAGGCGTTGGGGAAAGGGACAACCAGCTCACAGCACGAGCGACACCGAGGATTCTTGTTTTTCAAACGGCGCGTTCCAACGCGGTACTTCATTTTGCCGGGGTATCATGGGCTACAGAATGTAAAAAGATCACTTCCGTCCGCCGTTCAGATTCGTTAACCAAACGTCACCACGCTTTCTTCACTGTGTGGGACATCCACCCTCGAGCTCGCCCAGAGCTTCTTGCGCAGCGCTCATGTCGCCAACAAGGTCCGGCGGTGGCGAGCCTGCGGCTTGCATCTTGAGGATGTCAGCAACTGTCGACTTTGCACAAGCCGATGGGAAAAGACTCACCTTCTGCATCCTCTCAACGATATACTCGCGGTCATCATCATTATCATCCGAGTAACCCTTCCTCTCAAACCTACCAACAATCTCCTTCACCAGACTTTGCTGCTCCTCATACCTCGCCAGATCCTCCTTGCCCGTACTCGCCTTGTTCTTCTCCATCCAAGCAGGAAACTTGTCGTGCAGCTCCTTCATCGGCTCGTACAGAATCTCCTTGTTCGTCAGCTGCGCCATCATCCCCATGAGCATCTTGTTGAAATCCTCCTCTCCCCCGCCGCCCATCCCACCACCAGCCTGCAGCTCCTTCATCATCTGCGCAATCATATCTTCTTCCGAAGACGGCGCGCCCTCCGCCGCCGCCGCATCCGCCGACGCACCCGACGCCTGCATGCGCTCCATCGTCTTCCGGATCGTATCCTGGAAGCTCTCCTGCTGGCCCGCGCCAGCCTTCTTGCTACTCGAGCTCGCGCCAGAGCTCTCAGCAGCAGGCGTAGTGTGCGGAGGCGGAGGAGGAGTCTGCTGGATCGCTTCGGTCGCTTTGCCGATGTGCTCGGCGGCCGCGGCGTCGCTGGGCGCTTGCCCGGCTTGCACGAGCTCCTGCATCATGCGCTCGAACTCCTTCTGCATCTCCGGGTTGGAGTCCAGCTCGCCCATGAGGCTCTGCATGCCGGCTTGGAGCTGGGCGGAGAGCTCGTCGTCTTTCGGGAGGCCGGAGGGTTGCGAGGCATCTTGAGGCGGTTTGCTGGGGCCGGAGGAGGTTGATGTGCTTCCTGCTGCTGCTGGTGCTTTAGGGGCGTCTTTGGGCTGCGCGGAGAATTGGTCGAGGACGTCTGCGTTGGGGTCAGTAAAGCTGGCTTTTGCGTTTGGAGGTGGCTTGCGTGGTATGAGGTACCGTCCAGGTCGTCGAGGTCATCCTCGTCTGGGTCAGGAGCTGTCTCGACCTGTTCTTTAGCTTTGTCCGCCATGGTGATGTGCTACAGCAAGGACGCTCTAGACACTCGAAATATTGACAGCGAAGTAAAGAGTATGGCCCTATTCGCCGCGGTGACTAGGTGCCACCCTGTCCCACTTTCACATGATGTTCCGAGGTAAATCTTATCGATCGCGGGAAGATCCGCCGCGATCGGCAAGCCGATTCCGCTTGAGCAACATGTTGCACGGGCTTCAACATGTTGCATCAGCAGTAACGTTGTTACAATCGCAAACTGCATAGCGCATCCTCAAGCGACAAGGCTTCACAGCTGTCTTTGTCACTCACCTTCGCTTGTACAATACACAACCGCATCACCGACCGCTGCGACCGCATTAGGATCACAAGCTCCGCAACAGACGCTTCCGACAGCAGAACCACCGTCGCAAACCTTCTGGACACACACAGCCATGTCGCTTTGCATGAGCAGATTGCAAGAGGAGAGGTAAGAGGAGGACGATCTCATGAAGAGAAAGTGATCAACATACTCATATCTCAACAGGAAGGCATGGCGTAAAGATCACCCGTTCGGCTTTGTCGCAAAGCCCATGAAGAACTCGCAAGGCGCGCTTGACCTGAAGCGTTGGGAGTGTATGATCCCTGGCCGCGACAAGACTATCTGGGAGGGCGCTTTGCTCAAACTTGAGGTTCAGTTTCCTGACGGTAAGACATGGCAGCTGAACGGTTGGGTAAATGCAAATCGCTGACGCATGCCGCAGAGTACCCTACCAAGCCGCCGAAGTGTACGCAACCCCGTTTCTATGAAGTCGTTGGTAAGCGATGTATACTTACAAATCATGACAGGCAAATTCACACCCCCGCTCTTCCACCCGAACGTCTACCCCTCCGGCACCGTCTGCCTTTCGATCCTGAATGAAGAGGAAGCCTGGAAGCCCGCCATCACCATCAAGCAAATCCTTCTCGGCATCCAAATGCTTCTCGACGAGGTCAACCCTGAGTCGCCAGCGCAGGCCGAGGCCTACAATCTGTTCAAGAAGGATCGTGTAGCGTACGAGAAGCAAGTGCGGAAGATCGTCAAGGACAACCAGGCGCCCTGAGACTTGGGTTTGGAGGCATTTCCGGGACTTATACTCTGCTTCAAGACTCGGCAAAGGCTGCACATGGGAAAGCGACGTGTATTTTCAACATCAGCGTGGCGTTATGGCGAATGGGCAATGAGTTTGGTTGATCAGACCGAGTGCGTGCAGCGAAAGCGCCTGCCCGGCAAACTAGGTGACGAAACGGCTTCTTCGAAAGAGGCTAACTACATACGATTCTCTCATCAAAAAATCAAACATGTTCATTCGATATCTTCAGAATTCCACGCATATCGCTTCCTGTAAATGCTGCTCTCTTGTACCTAGTGATCTGTTTCCGCGTCGGCCCGCAGCACCATGGGGGCTAGCAAAGTCAAGTCGCGATCTGATCTCATCACTTCAACCCCCGACGCCCCGAAAACTGCCAGTCCTTTCCTCACAGTACCCGGGCGCTTGTGCTCGCCAAACAAAAACCCGACTTCCCCGTTCCGGACTACCATGAGATGAGCACCTTCACAGCGCGGAGCGCATTCTCCGCCTCCTCCCTCCTCCGCCGCAACGCCGCCGCGCCCTGGACGTGCCGATCATGTTTCCAATCGCAGCAGATCCAACAGCAAGCCAGGCTTAGGTTCTCGACGTCGCAACATGCCTACACGCAGGCGGGAAAGAGGGCGTGGCGGGAGAAGATGAAGAACCCTCGGGAGAGGAGGAAGGTTGCGATTGCGGCTACGGTGGTGTTTCTCGCGGGCGCTGGAGCGCTGGCGTTCAGTGAGCAGGCGAGGCATTTCTATACCGCTTGCGAGCGCAGTGGGAGGGTTGGTGTTACGCTTGCGCTTTGTGTTAATGAGTAGGTCTCAAACGCTATTAGATCATCCGTCAGGACAAAGAAGGAGACTGACAGTCGTGGTCCAGTTATCGCAACACGTTGAAGAAACACGAAGATCCCAACTATGCGGCTTTGCTCTCGGCATGTCACAAGCGCTGTGCGCAACGTACTCTGGTTGCGATGGAGAAGAACGGCAGCATCTTTATCAAACTCGGACAGCACTTGTCTTCGCTGAACTACCTGCTACCTTCGGAATGGTGCGACACTTTCATCCCGCTTCAAGACAAATGTCCTGTCTCTGGATACTCGAGCATTGAGGAAATGGTACTGGCGGACACTGGCAAGAACCTTGACGACTTCTTTGAGGAATTCAATCGGCGGCCAATTGGCACTGCGAGCCTGGCGCAAGTGCATATGGCGAAGCTGAAGGGAACGGGCGAAAGCGTGGCCGTCAAAGTGCAACATCCGGCTCTGGATGAGTGGGCGAAATTGGATCTGGCATTGACACGGTTTTCCTTCCGGACATTGAAGAGATTCTTCCCTGAATACGACATGACTTGGCTGAGCGAGGAGATGGAGGTTTCATTACCGAAAGAGCTCGATTTCAGGGAGGAGGGCAAGAACGCCAAACGCGCGAAAGAGTACTTCTCCCATATTCCGAGCCTGCCCATCGTCATTCCGGATGTGATCTGGGCACAGCGGAGGATTCTCGTCATGGAGTGTGTGAAAGGACACCGGCCTGACGACCTGGAGTTCCTTGACTCGAACGGCATTGACAGGGACGAAGTTTCCGCCGCCCTTTCGCGAATTTTCAACGAGATGATCTTTGGCACTGGGGCGCCCTTGCACTGCGACCCTCATGGGGGCAACCTCGCCATTCGCCTGAACCCCGACAAGCGCAAGCCACGAAACTTCGACGTGATCCTGTACGACCATGGTCTTTACCGTGACATCCCCATGGACCTGCGACGAGCCTACGCACACCTTTGGCTTGCAGTCCTTGACGTGGACGAGAAAGCGATGCGCAAGTACGCCTACGATGTTGCAGGTATTGGTGACGAGGAATTCCCTCTGTTCGCGTCCGCCATCACAGGCCGAGACTACAGCGTCGTCACATCTTCCGTCGCCAAAGAGCGCAACTCGACCGAGAAGCAAGCGATCTCTGATGCCCTAGGCGATGGCCTCCTCGAGCAGCTCGTCCACTTGCTCGGCAAAGTGCCCCGTGTCATCCTCCTCATCTTGAAGACGAACGACCTCACACGCAGCCTGGATGAGAACTTGCAGACTCGCCAGGGCCCGATCCGGACGTTCATGATCCTCGCGCGGTACGCTGCGCGCGCCGTCTACGAGGAGAGCCTAGACAACATCAAAGGCAGCTTGCTGTGGCCAAGCAATTTCGCACGATACGGCATCGCTCTGGCCGCTTACGCCAAAGTCGCTGTCAAGCTGAGGGTGTACGAGATATATTTGAGCGTGAGGAGACATATGGGACTGAACGCTTCCCCCCTTTAGATTTTATTGTTTGGCAAGTTTAAGAGGAGTCGACAGAGCGCAGGCACAGTAGATATGATAGATTTTACGAACTTCTTGTACATACTCATTGATCTTACTTGCTTTCACCATGGATCCAGACCGCCTAATTCTGAGATTTGCGCACCCTACCAGTGCAATTACTTCGTCAGCATGTTGTACACTTCTTATCAGAAGCACAAGGGTCCAAGTCCCTGCATGGCCACGCACCAAATCCTTCACCGCAAGGTTATTCCACGGCCGTGCGGTCTTTTTCTCTACCTTCCGCAGAGCCTCCGACTTCAAACCTTAATCTTGTGGCAACAAAAAGTCGGATACGGGCTCTGCCCTAACCAGAAGGAATCCTTTTGAGTTTTGCACAAAACTCTCGAGGTTTCTTGCCCTTTACCGTATCATCTTGCGACGTCGCCTCGCTGACTGAGATGGCAAATACGCTTCCGAAAATCATGCGGATAAGGTCGGGTCGGTGTGGCTGCAGGGCCAGCGCGTACGGTACATGGCTACTCGTCTGCCGACTGGACGCCAGGACGTGGCGGTATGCTGTAGCTCGCCTCAGTAATGTGCTTACTGATTACTCTGTTACCTTGGGATTATTTAAGTAGTCTGCGATGCCCGATCGTGTGATGCAGGTAGGCTTCTTGTATTTGCGGTGTTTTGGGTCTTGCTTTTTCCGTACCATCTTCTTTCACCGTTTGCTTCAAGATAAGTATGTTGCCAGGCTATTTGAGCACGAGATTGTAAGGTACGTTCGGACGGCGAGTTGACACTGCATACGAAGACAGGGAAGAATCTGGAGACCCACGAATCGACTCTATCGATCATTCTCCAAGAAGGCAGCCATGTGCTCCTACACGTACATCCAATACTACTGTGGGTGCGACTACTACATGCTCTCCGACAGCGTCGAGTTCTGCAGCAACCGCATCTTCTCCGGCTATTCGGTCGACGGCTGGTCGAATGACATGTGCGAAGGCAAGGTGGTCAATTTCGCCGGAATCAGCAAGTTCTACTGCGGCGAATGTAGTGAAGACTACACGTTGGAGTATGAGCTTGAGGAATGATGGGCGGTTAGAGAGTATCGTGGTTTGATATCCCGGCGTTCATTTGGAGCATAGATCGGGAGTCTCAGCAGGCACATGGAAGAACCTTCACCCGCAAGGAGGCGGGTCCGCACGCCTAGAGCGCCAAATGGCGGACCTAGTATTGCGATACTTGAGATCTCGAATCTTATTCTACGGTATTACTCGTTAAGCTTTTGCTCCATGCATAATGCACGGACGGCAGGGTGGTGATGAGGCTGGCCTCATCACAAGCAGAACCGAGGATTGAGAATGTGATAGGAATGCATCCCAACAATCGAGCAAAAGAAAATGCCCTTAAGGCGATCGTCTTATTGTTCCACACTGTCCGTTCATAGAAGAAATCCCCACAGAACGCAGTGACCCATTGCTCTCTTGGAAAGCCGACCCCGTGCTCCATTGTTTTAGGCCCCCGCGTCTCCAGGGTGTCTGCCGTCCGCTCTCCACATCATCCCGGCCACTTCCCTGCCACTTTCATCCCCACGACATCATCCCGCGGCTCTGATGGGGTCATCTGACGTGCTCAACCTTTTGGCTCTTGATCATACAGGCATGCTAGATGACCGTCCAAATTGGCGTCCCCGCCCTGAATAGCCCTCCGCGGTGAAGAACGTCCGGCTCAGTGTGCCGCAACATGCCTTGTTACCGCGCGCCGGACAGCAATTGCCGGCCACCGCGCTTTTACAGAAAGCTAAAGACACAGGTAGCGTCAGACGGTTTCCTTATAATGTTCTTGCGTCGTTGTCTCAGTCGACTGCGACCTTTTTCTCGCTTTGTTTTCACCCTCCCAGCCTTGCCTTCATCGCATGTCTTCCTTCAAGTATTGTTAACATGAAGTCAGTCGTCTCCATCACAGCCGGCTGGGCCTTGCTGTATCAACATGTCTCAGCAGTCGACCCACGTGTCAATCTAGGATACTCGACATACACCGGCGTGCCTCTGTCGAACGGTGTTACACAATGGCTCGGACTCCGCTATGCTGCGCCGCCTCTTGGAGACCTCCGGTTTGCTGCACCTCAAGATCCTCTCGCAACCAATGAAACATTAGAAGCAGACGCTCACGGACCGATATGCTTGAGCACGCTTTCCTCGGGGCAGGCAGCTCCGCTGTCATCATCCACGATGAAAGAGGATTGCTTGTTCATGGACATCTACGCGCCTAGCAACGCTTCCTGCGAGTCAAAGCTGCCGGTGATGTTCTTCATCCAAGGCGGTGGCTTCAACACCAACTCCAACGCCAACTTCAATGGCTCCGGACTGGTGGTAGCAGGCCAGAGGGACATGATTGTCGTAACATTTAACTACCGTGTCGGGCCCTACGGCTTCCTCGCTGCACAGGAAATCTTGGAGGGCGGCAGCATCAACAACGGTCTCAAAGACCAACGCAAGGCCCTCGAGTGGGTTCAAAAGCACATCGAGCAATTCGGTGGCGACCCAGGCCACGTCGTTCTCTCCGGCGACAGCGCCGGAGCAGCGAGCATCAACCTGCAACTGACAGCATACGGCGGCCGAGACGACCACCTCTTCCACGCCAGCGCCGCCGAATCCCAATCTTTCGCCACAATCAACACCGTTGGCGAAAGCCAATTCATGTACGACAACCTCGTCATCCGCACCGGCTGTGCCACCTCGAACTCCACTCTCGCCTGCCTCCGCAACCTCACAGCCGACGACATCCAACGCCAAAACATCAACACGCCCTTCCCCGGCGCCCAGACCGCACCCCTCTACATGTACGGCCCGACCCTCGACAACGACTTCATCAAAGAGTACACCTACCCGGCCTACGCGAACGGCAACTTCGTCCAGCTCCCCGCCATCTACGGCGACACCACCAACGAAGGCACCATCTTCACGCCCAACACCACCTCCTCCTACGGCGAAGCAAACACCTTCATCAAAGCCCAGTTCCCCTACATCACCCTCTCCCAGCTCCGCGCCTGGAACGCCCTCTACCCCGTCGAAGCCTACCCGTCCTTCCCCTCCACCGGCCGCTTCTGGCGCAGCACGGCAACGGGCTACGGCGAGATGCGCTACAACTGCCCGGGCCTCTTCATCAACGCCGTGTACGCGCGCCTCGGCGTGCCGGCCTGGAACTACCGCTGGGACGTGCGCGACCCGCCTTCAGAGGCCTCCGGCGCGGGCGTCACGCACACGGTCGAGATCAACGCGATCTGGGGGCCTGAGCTGATCCCCGGCGCGCCGGCGAGCTACCTGCCGGGCGGCGTGAACGCGGCGATCGTGGACGTCGTGCAGGGGTACTGGACGAGTTTCGTGCGGGCGTACGATCCGAATGTGCTGAGGAAGGCCGGGACGCCGGTGTGGGAGGCGTGGAGGGCGGGCAACGAGTGGAGGTCGCTGAAGTTTAGGACGAACGCGACGGGGATGGAGGATGTGGATGCGGGGCAGAGGGGGCGGTGCGAGTATTTGAGTGGGATTGGGGAGGCGTTGAGGCAGTGAGGGAGGTGGGGGTGGATAGATAGATAGACGGTTGGGTTGGTTATGATGATGATGATGATAATAATGAGATTTGCACTTTTTGTTTTCCACTCTGCCGCCAAGCAAGTCTGTTACAGGCGCCGTCAGCCGGCTCGATTGTTCTCGCTCCCGGCACGTACGCCCGCAAATCGATATAAACCCAACCATGCAGACGATCTCTCACCTCGCACAACAGCTCCCCCGGCCACGGACCGGCGCACCCGCTTCCACGGCGTCAGCGACCACCCAGCCAGCGAATGGGGCCCGGTAGGATGCCGTTGAGGTGTCGCGAGCGTTGCACTGCGCTTCGGGGAGTTTGTGGGAAAAAGCCGATGGGTTGTATGGGACTGGGGAAGGGTTGTACGGGGTGTTTTGTCACATTGAGCTTGATCAAAGTCCACGCGTGGGAGAGGTCGAGAACTCGAGGACGACGCGTTGGAGGTCGTGTCGTGGATTGAGAGCGGTTGGGAGTGCAGGAGCTGTAGTGTTAGGTGGAAAACACCGTTCGAATTCGATCTACTCGTCTCGTCTGGTCCAATCGATCGGCGGTCAACGTCAATCGTAAATCGAAGTGGAATGGCAGTGGTGCTCCGGTCAACAAAAAGTCACATCACAACAGATTCATGCAACGAACCAACCAAGTCAAGCAAGTGCCAAAGCCTACATTCTCCCCATCCCCCCTCAGCGCTTTCTCTCGCCAAACCATCAAGCCAACAACATCAACCCGCCGATGGGAAACGACCAGCACGACCAACCCGTCTCAAACAAGAAAATGCGCCTCCAGTCACACCGCATCCCTCGTCCCCATCCCACCCCATCCCCGGCACCCACAACCCCGGGCCCATGATTGCGAGCGGTTCGCTCGCCCCGGTCCCGAGCGCGAGGGCTCTGGAACACCGCAATGTACAGTAGAGTAGAGTACTGCGACAGAAATGCAGAGAACGGGAGCGCAGAGCAAGGGTGCTGGCCTGCTGCCCTTCAGCCGCGCAAGCGTGGGGCGTGCTTGGTCTAAGGTAAGGTAAGGTATTGCGCTGTGCTGTGCAGGATGGCGCAGGACGGGAAGCGGCATGGCAGGAAGGGCGGAGACTCCGCGCGCGCGCGCGCGCGCGAGCGCCACAGCACGGGACGGGAGGCAGGGCGTCTATCGATGGAGGGAACGGTGCTGGAGTTGGAGTTGGAGTGGGAGTTGGAGTCTCGACCGACGCAGGCTCATGAGACAGCGTGGGATGCTGTGAGACGTGTAGGGTCGAGCGGCTGGCGCTCAGGGCGCGGTTCAGGCACAGACGGATACATAGGCCAGGCCGCACGGGCAGACAGGCCGGCAGGCAGGCAACAGGGGAGTTCTGGCGCCGTGAGGATATCTTGCCACAACGAGGCAATGCCCGTAATAAGGTATGACCAAGCCTGATGAGACTGACGGCGTCTTCGGACTTTGGTCCGCTGGTTGGCACGCACGCGCGAGAGCCAGGATACATTGATTACGATACTGTATCCTGTGGCTAGACGCGCACGCCCTTGCCGGCGAGCCTCGTCTCGCGCTTACAGAGTGCTTGGGGAGCATATGGTGATGCGGTTTAATCAAAGCGGCGACGACGGCGAGGGCGGCGGCGCGCGGGCGAACCGTTGCGCTGGGATTGGGTTGGGAAGAAGCCGCGCGAGTTGCCGCTGGGAGTGTTGGGTTGTGCATGTTTTGCGCGGCTGTGCAGTGCGGTCGAGGCGAGAGTAGCTTACCTGTGTCTGTCTAATCAGATTGGAAGGGGAAGTGGTCGGCCTGGCCAACTGCTACTAGTATGTACAGTAGTGTGTCGTCGAACCACGGTCGGATTGATATTGAAATGCGAAGAATACGACGCGAAATGCCATTGGCGTCTGTGCACTTGACCACGTTCCACATCCTCTTCCACCTACTTTGCTTGCCTTGCTACGACAGAGCAGAAACAATGATGTCTCTCGTATTACCTCCGTACCCAAAGATCCGCATTCCTCCCCATCTACCCTACCCTCAACAACTCTCTCGCCCAGCCCATCCCCTCCAAACGATCACCAAAAGATCGCCCCCATATCCCCCATTCGCATCCTCCACCAATGCCACCCTCGAAACTGCGGTACATCCGCATCCATCCCTCCAACTAGCCTCTCTCGCGTAGCTGCATGTCCGGCCTCCGGATCACAGACAAGCATATACCCGTAGCCGTGCACAGGCACACACACGCACACATAGACACACATCCTTCACCGGCATCGCGCTTCCGCCGGCGCCGCGCCGTGCCGTTTGCGGAATAGCCGGCGCGCGCCGGCCGGACGTTGGGCGGGCGGGCTTGAGCTGCGGGGGCGCGGCGTGTGTGTGAGACGCTGCGCTGCGCGGGTTGGTGGGAGGGAAAGGCGCGATGGGGTGGGGGAGGGCCGGGCAGAGTACTCTTCTCAGAGCACAAGACGATGTGCGCGCGTGGGTACATGTGCTGGGCTCGACGTCGATGACGATGCAGAGCTGCTGGGCACGAATGCATGCCACACCTCGAAGGCAGACCGGCGGCGGGCGGCGGGCGGTCGGCGCCTGCGCCTGCGCTTGCGCTTGCGCTTCTGATAGATCAGCGCAGCGCAGCGCAGCGTATCCACATCCACATCCACATCCACATCCCTCCCCTCGACGAACCTTAACACCACGCGGATATGGCGTCCGAGCGCGCACATGCCAGACCCTGCGACGCTTAGCGAAGAAGAGCACCGAGCGACGACGATGGTGAGGAGAAAGGCTCCAAGCGCGCACAGGGCCCACTCCGCGCGCACCGCGCGCCCTGCATCGTTCTGCGCGGACGGGCGGCGCGGGCTCGCGCTTCCGCGAGAGACAGAGCAAGCCAGCCAGCCTGCAGGCGCGTTTTGGGGCCGCCTCTGGCGCGCGCGCGCGGGCCCCGGGCGTTCAGCTCGTCAGCCCTCAGGGCTCGGTTTAGGGCTCATCACTGATCAGAGGGAACGGGAGGGGAGGGGAAGGAAAGGGAAGGGTGTTCCTGCCGCTGCTGGCTGCAGCTGCACGCACGCACGCACGGCCGGGCGGTGCAGTACCCGTTTGAGCCATCCATCCAGCACGGGACTCGCAGCAGAGAACAGGGTCGAGGGAATGCACATCCTTCCTGGGCTTGCCGCTGGCTGCAGCTGCTGGGTTGCGTTGTGGCGGCGCGCGCTAGGCAATAGGCGAGCAGGTCCTGCTCCGACGGACCAGACCCGACGCGACGACGACTGCGCACAGTGTGCCGCGATGGGGACGCCCGGGCGGTGGTACTGGGCTGCCTGGCTGCCTGCGGGCGGCCGAGGACAGGACAGGACGCCGAAGCAAGCGCTGTAGGTACTGTAAGCGGCAGGCGCCCGAGTAGGCGCGACAGCCGACGCGCGCGGACGGCGTCTGTGAAGGTTGTGAGATGAGACCTCGAGGAGGGAGTGGAGAGGAGATGAGAGGTGTGGTGGGTGCGCCCGCTCGCACTGGACTAGCACTGCCCGCTTCGTCGAAGATGCGCGGTGTTCTACGCACGCTCAGCAAGGCTACGGAGGTTAGCATTAGCTCTACGGTTTGGCTGGGGCAGGCCGGCGGCCGTTGGGCGGGTCGCGGTCGGGGTTCGTCACTGGCGCGTCCGAGACGCCGCTAATCCTGTAAGTGCTGAGGCGCTGCTGGGCTGTGACGGCGATGAGGCGCTGCGACGGATGGTGGAGCAGGGCCGGGGGGGTCTGGGTTTGGGTTCAGCGTGACGAGGCCGATGGCGATGGCGACGGCGATGGCGATGGGCGGGCAGGGCGTGGGTGTGGGTGTGGGTGTGGATGTGTGGGCTGTGGAGGAGGGATGTGTGGGCGATGGTGGATGGGCTGCTGCATCTCTGCCCTCCGCACGCACGCCCTGCCTGCTCCCCGTCGCCAACGTCGCCAGTCTCCAGTCGCCGCCAGTCGCCTCTTGCCCCGTCTCGTCTCGCATCGTCTCGCCGCGTCGCGTGCGTGCATGCATCCATGCACTGTAGGTAGGCATGCATGCACCATGCATGCGTATACCGCCGGCTTCCTGCCCGCCGCGCCAGCCCGCGCCCGTCCGCCAGTCTGCCTGTCACCCGCCAGCATCCTTGATCCTCCAGTGCCGCCGTCCGTTGGCAGCGAGTGGATCAGGGCCGGGCGCGCGTCAGGCGGATTGCGCGATCGACGAGGGTTTGGGCGCGGCGCTGACTCGCCGCCCGGCCGCCTCCACCGTCGCTCACTCTTCACTGACGGGGCCCTGTCGCCTTCCGGCCGCCCCGCCTGCTGCCGCCCGAAGTCCCGCAGCCCTCGAGCCGCGATCGGCAAACCTTCGCCCGCACCCTGCCTGAGGCCCTGACGCCCTGCCGTGATATCAACTGCCATCTGCCACCGAGCGTCTGCGTCTGCGTCCGCGCCTGCACGCCTGCGCCTGCACCTGCGTGCCACTCGCGCCGCCGCCCGCTAGACACACATCGCCGCCATCCTCCTCCTGCATCCCATCAATCCCACTTTCAACCTACCTCACCTACACCTCCCGCTTCCGCACCGTGGCTCCTGCTGCGCCGCGTCTAGCTAGCCGACCTTAGGCGCTTCTCCATGCGCCCTGCCCCACCCAGCGCTTTGCCTTGAAGACCACGCCTGCAGCCCCGGCCGCGCCTATTTCAAGCATCCTCTCCTGGTCCGCCGTCCTGCTGTGGCGATTCCTCCGCCACACTGCCTGAGCCAACCGGCCTCGATTGACTTTCGCCCTTTATCTGTCACCGCCGCCCTCCCTTCTTTGACGCCCGCCGGCCCATGAAGCCCATGCTCGAGCTGCTGAACAGGCCGCCCTCGGATCATGCCCACGTCACTGGACCCGTCGCTCCCATCAAGGATATAATGCCCGCGCAAGGTTTCACCGCCGTCAACGTGCTCGATCGACGACAGCCCTCCTTGCCTTCGGAGAACATGTCCAAGGAACCAGCCCATCCGTCGGACAGACCTGGTCTCGCCGCCACCTCTGCGGATCGATCAGTCGAGGTCGGCCAACAGTCCCGGAAATCATCTGGTCGCAACGACTCCGTTTTGTGTTCCGAGCCCGCCATCAAACAAAGCCCGGACACGGCCAAAAGGAAACGTTCGATCGCCGAGAGTATCGAACCGGTAGGTAGTGGAAGCCAATCGCCTACGGAACTGGCGCCGTCCAAGCGTCGCATGACCGAGTCGAGTAGCAAGGAGCATTCCAACACTCCTGACGAATTGCTTTCGATGCGAGACAGTAGCGATAGACTCCTGAGCAGGCGGCTGTCGACAGAATTCATGAACAGGTAAATGAAGCGTGGCTGAGCAGTGAGAACATCCCCTGACAGAACACAGGGACAGAGGCTCAAGGGAACGGTCGCCCGTGCCGACTCGTCATCAAAGGGTAGCTCCGCCCCAAGTTAGACCGGAGACCGAGGCGCATCTTGCAGAATCACTGGCCACACACCTGCAGGGCGTCGAAAATGATGGCACCACCGGTGATGGACAGGGCCCTGCAGGCATCAATTCCTACAACGACCTGAATAGTGACCCCTACAATCCGGATGACAATGGAGCCGATCCCACAGGAAAGCGCAAGAGGAACTTCAGCAACCGCGTGAAGACTGGCTGCCACACCTGTAGAAATCGCAAGAAGAAGTGCGACGAGACGAAACCTACCTGCACAAATTGCTTGCGAGGTGGCTTTGGATGTCTTGGTTACGGACCGAAGCCAGTGGGCACAAAGGCACCCAATACAGGGAACAGAGCCATATACATGCAGTCAAAAGGTCCGGATCCACCCCAAGAACCGGACAGGACATTATCTTCAGACGGCCCACGTTATCATCACTGGGGGAGGATGCCTCTTTCACCGACCACCCAGGATGTCCACAATCGCTATCCTCAACCCCACAGCCCAGTCGAAACACGCCGCTCCTCAAGCCGCGACTGGACAACCCACCCATACCAACACCAACGAGACCCGTCCTACCCCTTCAACTCCGTCCCTCACACCGAATACGGCCACTCCATTCCCCCCATGGCAATGTACCCCAACGAAGCCCCACCCGCCCGCGACCCCTGGCCCCACCACAACCTCCCACCCTACCGCTCCCTCCCCGGCCCCGCCGCACCCACGAGCCTCCCCTCCAGCATCCCCCCCTCGACCCCCCACCTCCCCTCCAGCAGCCCCACGGAGCGCGAAAAAATGCTCCTCGGCAAACCCTACCTCGCCTTCCAAGACCCCACCCTCCGCGCCGACACCTTCGCCTGCGCCGCCGCAATCGAAGCCTGGACCACCGCCCTCCGCGCCCCGCACGCCTCCTCCCCCGAGCACCGCAGCCACCTCCTCGCCGCCGTCTTCGACCCCGCCCTCCGCCCCGGCGGCTCCGGCTCCGGCGCAAGCCACCACGACACGAACAGCGCCAAACACCCCCCGCGCATCGGCCACCGCGTCGTCATCGCCCCGCCCTTCGCAGCCGACTACGGCTACAACGTGCTGCTCGGCGACGACGTCGCCGTCGGCCCGCGCTGCCACTTCCAGGACCCCTGCGAGATCTCCATCGGCGCGAGGACGCACGTCGACGCCGGCGTGACGTTCGCGGGCAATGCGGTGCCGCGGGCTGCGGACGGGGCTAGTGCGCAAGCGACGGGGAGCCAGGCGGCGCTCGCGGGCGGGCCGATCGTGGTTGAAGAAGACGTGTGGATTGGGGCTGGCGTCGTGGTGGAGGCGTGCAGGGTGCTGGGACGGGGGTGCGTGGTGCGGGCCGGGGCGGTTGTTACGAGGGTACGTACTGTCATCACTTACTCCCCTTGAGGAAGGCAATGCTAACACGATGGCGAACAGAACGTCCCGGCTTACACGGAAGTGGCCGGCAACCCGGCGCGCATCGTGCGCAGGCTGCTGAGGCCTGGGGAGGGGGGCGGCGAGCCTGTGGCTGTGGCGGGGGAGCCGGTGGATCCGGAGATCAGGAGGGAGAATGAGGAGATTTTGGGCCGGATGAGGGCGAGGAGGGGGTGGAGGGAGTGAGCGAGTGCGCGGAGAGGGCGGGGAGGGAACAGGATCCTCGTTTCTTGATCGCTTCGCTTCAATGTTTGGATGGTTGGGGGAAGAGGTGGATTGGATGGAAGGGAGAAACAGGAGGTCGAATCTAATGTTTTAGTTTTGTTTTGGTTCTGGCATTTCCATGGCGAGGTGACGCGGCATGCCATGGGCTCGCTGCCTATTTCGGTCTTGGATGAATGGCATGTGTAGCGTAGATATATGATGGCTTGGGATAGATATACTGGCGCTTCCGACGCCGATGGATAGCAGGTGGAAAAAAGATTGAAGGGGAGGTCGGTTTGTATGAACACTTTTCGTTGGGCGCGAG
This sequence comes from Cladosporium halotolerans, assembly GCF_011745625.1. NCBI lineage: Eukaryota > Fungi > Ascomycota > Dothideomycetes > Cladosporiales > Cladosporiaceae > Cladosporium > Cladosporium halotolerans. The sequence goes on along the minus strand of NW_027191464.1, from coordinate 446,273 downwards.
CCGTTTGCGCTGCTGCTGGAACGGTTTGGCCTTTCTTCAGATGTGACTTTCCTGCCAATGTGCAGGATTCCGGCCTGACGCTGGGGTGGTGATACAAGTATGACTCGAAGGACACCTACTCGTGATATCACGTTCATATTCGCAAGCGAAGGAATTGAATCCCATAAGAAATTACACATATATATGGTACCGTCGTCTAGCCCTTAGGGTACAGGCAATCGACGAATACATCGCCTTCGCAGGCTCGCCCCCCTCCATCGCCATCTCGAAATCCCCGTCAAAATGCCCTAAATCTCACCCAACCGCCCTTTCCCTCAAGAAGAATAAGCATCAATCCCCCGCTGGATCGCATCGTGAATATCATCCACAGCCTTCTCCCCCTCCGCCGTAAGCTCCGCATCGCCCATGAAACTCTTCGCCGTCACCGCCGCACTAAAAGTATCGTGATCATCAATCAACAGCCTCAGACTCGCCAGCACCACCGGGCCCAGCCCCGCGTCCTCGAACGCCTCCTTCTTCCCCACGATCACCTCCACGGCCGCCGGGATCGACACGGCGACCGTGTCGACGACCTTGTCGAAGATCGCGCGCGTGTCCGCCTCGCCGTACTGCGGCGCCAGGTTCGCGTCGACGAAGCCCTTCCTGTTCGCGACGTGGATGGCGCCCACGGTCGCGAGCACGGGCGTGCCGGTCACGAGCGTCGTGAGCAGGTTGCCGCCGTCGTAGGCTTCGGTCGCGGCGGTGTTGGCCAGCACGCCTTGGTGGATGTTCTCGATGTCTTGGATTATGGTCGAGGCGGGGATGGTGCGGCGGTGGAGGGAGGCGGCGAGGGTGGTGAAGGGGAGGAGGAGGGTGGTGGCCAGGGTTGGGAGGTGCATTTTTGGTGGTGGTGGTGGTGTGGTGGTGGGTTTGGGTTGGTGGGTGTTTGGTAGGTGCGTAGGAGGGATTGGAGGTTGTTGTTTGTTTGATACTTGGTTGAAGATATACGTGGGTGATGAACGGGCGTGCCTCGGTTTCTTTGAGCGATCGTCCCTCGGTCGCTGTTCTAGCTTTCGACCAATCCAACGGTAATGGTGTGGAAATGTGAGTTCTAGGTTGACAGACATATACTTTCTCGCGTATCTCGATTTCGAGAGCGATTGGTGAGAGAGAGACGAAGGGTAAGGCAGCTTCCGTCCATCACACCGCGAACGGAACTCAATGCAAGTGTATCGACATACTTCACCTCGCGTGTCAATCTGCGTGTGATAATTGGAGTTGTGACGTTCCGTGACGCACGTCATGCCTATTCACAACGGCCGCTACTATAGCTGTCAATGGTTTGAAACCTTATATGCGAAGCTCGGAGGATTAGCCGCGGTGAGCTATTGCATGAAGTTTGCCTTTTCTTTGATCGTCACACTAGCGCGAGCATGCAGATCATGTGTTCTTTTTGATCAGTTTGCGGGATGTGGCTTGGTTTAGGCGTCCTGTTTGGTAGACAGTGGAAGGCGCAAAATACGAGATACGAGTAGTCGGGAATAATGACCACCCTGCACTGCCATGCTCTCTTGGGGCAGTCGCACATGATAGCTAGCATGCTGAGGGAAATCAAGGTAACGGTTGATGATGGTAGATGGATGAGCGCGATGATGGAGGGAGGTGATGTGAAGTCTGCATGTCTCGGCACACTGCACAAGGCGCATTGAGCCGCTTCTTACAATACGCACCAATGTGTAGGTTACACCATGAACCCGCAATAGCCGATGTATGTGAAAGCACATAGCTTTCACAGCAATACTACGCGAGAACAGCTCTCAGCCCTAATGAGTAGCGGCGTCTATTTGCGCCAGTGGGAGAAGTGCGCCTTATCACGACTGACCTCACCACGAAGATACCGAGGCTCGATTTCTAGTCAACTTTCCATTGGCTGGACCAATTTTACAGTGCTGATGGTACCTGAGCCTCCCGTACCTGATGTCTCGTCTTGTCAGCCTCCCACGCCACGTCGGCCCTGACCGGGTGCGACGGGAGACCGAAACTGCTGACTTCACAGCACGAAACTGCCAGACCGGGAGGACGAGCTTTCAATCTGGCGCAATGGACACTCGGGATTGGCGGAACGACTCTCGCACGAAAAACGTCGTTTCGTCCGTAACATAAGCCGATATCGAGGTGGCCGCGATATCGGTGTGGGCGGCTTTACTCAGCTACTTTCTGTACTATCTTACACACGGTCGGCATGAGGAATATGCGCTGGATTCCGAGCGACGAACAGAATGTGGTTTCGCCACTCGACGATAGATGGCTGTGGCCACTTCTTGAGCCGAGATGTCCTCGATGCCTCGCGGTGCCGCTCGACCCGTGCAAGGACGAAGAACTTGGTGGAACAAGCAGCACACCGCGAGGATGCGGCGATATATACCTGAGCAAAAGTCCCGCAATAGCAACAGCATCACGCAAGGCCACACTGATTTTCACCGATGATCCATGGCCGCAAACCAGCGTATCAGCTCGAGCACCACCTCCACCCCTTCAACAAGCATGTCCAACCCCCAGACAACCCGCCCCAAAGTCCTCGGCATCCACCATCTCAAATTCGCCGTCTCCAACCTCTCCTTCTCCCTCGCCTGGTACTCGCGCGTCCTCGGCGCCTCGCGCATTCCATCTCTCGACCACCTTGACAGCAGCGGGACGCGGTTCGCCGTCGTTTGCGAGATGCCCGACTGGGGTGGACTATGTCTGGAATTGCGCGAGAACGCAATCAGAGCGCTGGACGACCGCAACTGGGACGCCGTCACGATGGTAGTGCGGAGCAGGAATGATCTAGCCATTTGGATGAAGTGGTTGGATTTATGTGGAACGAAGCACTCCGGGGTGTTGACGGGGATGCGGGGTTGGTTGGTTGTTTTTGAGGTGAGTTGTGGGATCTGGGATTGGTCGTTAGGAGAAGGACATGCTGACTTCGAGATGTAGGACCCGGATGGCAGGCGAATCAGGTAAGCTGGTTCTGGGTATCTTCAGGTTTTGCGATCTCTGCTTACCGCAAGTCAGAATTTATACCCAGGAAGATCACAGCGGCAGGGAGAAGCCTTCTTTCAACAAGCATTGGCTCAGTGACGTGTGACAAGATGGCTATCGGCACCGCACCTGCGGTATTCGGAAAGTCTTCAGTGTATTGGGATTCATGATCTATCAAACGCCAATAGAGAGCCGATCGCTTATTGGGTGGCTTAGACGCTCATCATGAGAATAGGAAAAGCAAAATCAAACCTACAAGGGCCTGAGCCTGTCAAGCTCCGTTGCCACCGTTTCCATGCACGCTACTTATCCAGAACTGGTGTCCATTTTCTCCGCAGCTCTGGCAGCCTTCCTCTCAGCCTTCCACGCCTCGATCTGCGCCTTCAGCTCGGTGTTGGGAATAACGTCCTCGATTTTCAGCGGCATACGGTTGAAGGGGTCATGAGGAACACTGAGTAAGTGTCCGCGAATGGTAGACCGGTCGACAGTGTTCTTGCTTGTGGGCAGGATGACAGGATCCTCCATCAGATCCGCGAGCAGAGGGTCGAGGAACTCGTCAGGGATCTCGCCGAGATCCTCTTCCTCCTCTTCCTCAGCCGCCTTGGATTCCGCTACACGGTCACCAAGCTCCTTCCAGACGCGCAACTGCTCGGGCGACATGAGAGCGGAGCGCTGAGAAATTTCTACAGCCTTGTCGAAGTTCTCGGGCTTGTAGCTGCGGCCGTCACGGGCAATAGCCTGGACAAAAGTCGGTTCGCCGGAGAGGTTGATGAAGACGGTCATGATATCCATCAGCAGCTGGCGAGGGTTCCAGCCGTACTGTTCCGGCTCTTTGACCTTCAGGTTGCTGCTCTTCGGCCCAACCATGGTCCAAAGGTTGTAGTCAAGCATGTCCGCCAATCTCTGGACGATCTCAGGCATCGTGAAGGCACCAGAGAGAGCTTCCGTGAAGAGGATGAGGGTGGCCATGGACTCGCGGGTAAGCTGCATGTAGCTTTTGGCTTTACCCTTGCTGTCCTCGAGAAGATCCACCTTCTCTTTCCTCTGCTCATCATCACTCTCTGGCCAACCTTCGAGCTCCTTCGACAAATCGTGAATCTTTGCAAAAGCACCGAGCAATTCGTCAAGGACGAAAGTTGCATCGTTGATGATCATGTTGACGAATTGCACGAAGAAGTCTGTATCGACACGGGCTTCCTTGCGGAGGTTGTCGCGGTACATGGTGTTCGGCCAGATCGCCTTGATGACCTGGAAGATTTCATAGCGGATGTTGAACTTGTCGTAAAACTGCGAAGAAAGGCCGGTGGACTCTGCTTCGATGTAGAACCTCATCAGGCCGTGGAGCAAATGCTTGTGAGCGAAAGGTGACCCCATGAGGAGGTCGCCAAGCACACCCTTCGAGTGATGATGGAAGGGCTGCACGCCGAAGAACAAAATGGTAACGAGACCGGACTTTACACCAGGGTTCTTGACATACTCGGTATTGCGCAGGAAAGTGATGCAAATCTGGATGATTTCATCGCACTGCTGAGGAGTGATGATGTGAGGGATGTTCTGGGTGATGAACTTGAAGTTGTCAACGATGTCTTCCAGGAAGTACTCAGGAAGTACAGTGAAAACGTCTGGCTGCTCCGAAGATAATGGCAAGTTGAGCTGCTCCTGGGGAACATTCTGTTTCGATGCAAGCCGCAGAAGCCATACTATAACGTAACGCATGAATTGCATCGACCGAGCCTGACTGAGGTCATCCAGCAAAACGCCGGTTGTGGCGTGAATGGTGGACCAGGTTTCGTCGATCGTCCTCTTGATGCGATTAACGTGTTCATCAAAGCGAGCCAAGTATCGAGGATCGTTGGCGTACTTATGCCTATCCGCCTCGAACGCCTGCAAGTCCTTCTCCATGCGCTTGGCTGTCTTGGACAGAGTTGACATCCGCGTTTGGGCAGCCTCGGCGCCATAGTGATGCGAGGCAACAGTCAGGAAGAAAAGTTCAGAAATGAAGTTGTTCGTACCTGCGACCTCGTGGCCATAGAAGTCGTCCGCGGTCTTCTGATCTGCATTGATCTTTGTCTCGTCGGAGATGTCAACACGGGGATTGCGACGCAGGTAGTCGATGTCGATGCGTTCAATCTTGCCGAATCGAGCATCCATGAAAGGATCGCAAAGCTGGTCAAGAATGTTGGTAACGTTGACCATAAAGCCGTCGCTGGAGACTGTCTTGAAATCTACACGCATAGCGCGCTTCTTGTGGTTCTTGTTCACACAGGTGGCAAACCAGTCCAAAATCCTGCCCCTGGGCGCAGGGCCAGCACGGATGATAGCATCGGCAATCTGGAAAAGATCGCCCTGGTGCGTTCTAAGGGTCATGCGGATCGCGTTCTGCGCATTTGCGATGAAACCTCGGTCTCTTGTCTTTGGTGCTGAGAAGTAGTTGTTCGCGACCTCCTGCTGCATCGGCGACAGGCGGAAGAATGGACCGAGTAGCGTCTTCGTTTCAATGTCTTGCGGCGCAATGTCTGCAGGCAAGAACATCGGAGATTGCGAAATCGCATCAGCGAGCTTGGGGAATCGTAAGAAGTTCCGCAGTGCATTCACGAAGACTCTCTCCTCGCCCAGCATGCTCTTCACGGATAACCTCGAGCTGAGCTCTTCCACTGCTCCAACCATGGCCTCTTTGATGCTCTCGTCCTCTTCAAACCTCGAGCTTGCCTCCGTGAGGAAATCGTAACAGATGCCAGCGTCCGACTCGGGGTCGTTCAGCATGTGATCGACAAGCGGGTTGCCAGATGGTACGCCTTCGCCGAACATTTCCGGCATCGTGATTGCGAAAACGCAATAGCTCATGCATAATCGCCTGGTTTCGCTGAGAATGGTGTGCTTCGGATCTTCGGGGCCAGAATACTTCGTTTGTCGGATAGTGCGCGAGACTCGCTTGAATGAACCCAGCAGATATTTGAAAGGTTTCCCAGCAGGCGCCTTTGATGCCGCTTCCGTAATCGCAGGCTCGACGACCTCGACATTCAAGAGCAAAGGCGCAGACTGCTCCTCCAGGTCGTCTCGCGTGCTCGCAAGGTGAATCAACGGGTGTCCCTGCAAATCCCTAAGCTCTTCCGGCTTCAGTGTCACCCTGAAGACCTGGCGCAGCATTTTATCCTGCCATGTCTCCAAGCTCTCCGGCGCCTTCTCAACTGCTGGCCTGGGTTTCTGAGAACCATCTCTTTCGCGCTTGGCTGGGGAAGCTGGGCGAGGCTGTACATTAATCTTAGGAGTGCTAGGCTTCTTCTCTTGTGTTGTAGTGTTGCCTCCATTTGCTGACGGCGTGGCCGGCTGGGGTGTCTGCTGCCCTTGTGGCGAACTGGTAGGAGGTTGGTCGGACCCGGAGGGTTCAGACTGTGTTGGTGCACCAGGTGACTGACTAGGTACTGTGCTCGCAGGCCCTCCTAATTTCGCTAGACGTTTCGCACGGATCTTGGAAGTGTCAGCATATCTAGGCGATCAGTCGCGCGAAAGGTAATATACCTTGTCCGCATCAGACATCGATGAGTCCGCCATCTTGGATTGACCTCTTTGGCAAGCGTATCGAAGCTGTAAGAGCGGGATACTCGGGATTTACACTTTGATCGAGTTAGTTGCAAGCCCCGATCCCCTAGGATTGAAAGAACGTGGCGCAGAAGGTTTGGGTGCTGAAAGGCCACAGTGTAGGTGAATGTGGTCGCTAGCGCCGCGGGCGGCTTTAACAGGCGGCGATGAGGTCAGCTAGTGAGGGACTTTGTTGCCTCAGGCATTTATCGATAACAGCGAGCCTCTGGACGGCCTTTATTGCCTGCGGCCAGAGACCGAGATTCGCCAGGCGCACACTATGAAGTGTCTTCTGGATATTCGTCACGACGCGATCTGACACAAGCAGATAATGTGAAGAAAGACCATTTGAATTCTTTGCGGGCTGCCTTCTAGGGCTCGTATTCCCATCATGCTCATCAACAATATCGAGACTCGATTACGAACACACTTATCCCTTGGACGCCTGCCTTATGTACTCGAGATTCTCGCCTCCAAGCGTTGCACCGACGAGATCACCGCAGAGGCTAGCTGTCCAGTTCGGATGCGAGACGACGGTTCCCCTCCAACTCATGTGTCTGCGACTCCGATGGAAGTTCATGTTTCTGTGGCTCTTGTGACAGTTCTTGGCCTCGTAGCTCTGGCAACATCGAAGAGGCAGGCGGCACGCCTGTGAAGTTTCCTTCCGAGGCATTTTCGTCTACTTTGTGGTCCACGGGCAATCCATCCTGATCAGCAGGATGGTTGCTCCTTCCAAACCACCCGTAGGAATGCTGTCCTTTTCTTCTGGCTATCAAGAAGAACAGCAATGCCGCAACAGAGAGCACAACGCCCACGCCTATACCTACTCCGATTCCTGCTTTTGCCCCAGTACTAAGAGCATTCGACACCTCATCCGCGGAGGGCGTAGGCGTTGGTGTGTTGTCGGAAATTGTAGACGTGGATGTAGTCGACGACCTGGGCGCAGTATCAGGTGCGCCATCGGGTGAGCTCGTGGGTTCTGAAGCTGAGGCAGAAGTCGTCGTACCGTCAGAAGGGAGAACGTAGAACAACGGAGAAGGGACATTCTTCCCCTCCTCCTGTATGTATGCGGAGAAAGTTCCGTTTGGGACGAAACGGAGAATCCACTCTCCGTCGCGACGCAGATCTTGAGATGGTATTCCGACCGGCCATGTGAGATTCGATGTCGTTTTGAGGTTGACGTTGTCTAGAAGCCCGTAAGCTGACATTCTGCACCTAATACAGGGGTTAAATACCGGCGATCGGATACTGATTGTTCGTATTATGGCCAGTCTGCACCCATAAGTCGACGAGAGATGTATCGCAAGGAGGACAGTATGTGCTGAACACCTCGCGAATGCTGGGTTCCCATCTCACAGTGAAGTTCCGACCTAGAGTGACAGCAGAAAGAGCCTGTGGGAAAGTCCAGTAGTCCTGTGCCGGTTGGCAAAGGGCTTTGCTCAGGATAATGGCACATAGCCAGAGGGCTTTCAAGGAGACCATGGATGGAGGAAATCGTGGAAGAAATTGTGAGGATATCATCTGTGCTACGGAACCACAAGTCTGGCCAGCGACATGACCCAGTCCACGAGCTGTTAGTTGGTGATGGTGTTCATAAGAGAGAAGGCTGTGGTAAGCGAGGCTGCGCATCGAAGTCCTTCAAGTTGAACGGGCGCCACGCTGCTACGTACCACACGTCTTCGAAGCTACAAAGAGCAACCGGGTAACCTTACACCAGCGCCCGAGTTACATGAGCTCGGCGTTGCCCAGCCCCAATGCTCAAAAAAGGCTGGAATGTTTTCTACGGTCTGCCTACTTATTTGATTGGGATCGCTTGGTAGCAAAGCAGCCAGAATTGGTCACCCGTCGCGCATCTTCGCTTCTGAGGGTTGCATGTCCGGTCTCGCACCTCGGACAACTGAAGGCGTATCAGAATCGAATCTGCGTGAAGCTCAAGTGGCGTATTGGGATTGACTATTCTTAGACCCTATGATATCGGAGGCTGCCCAATAGCATCAGGATTCCAGCATGCAAGCCTGACCGCGCAACGGCGAATGTGGAACGACGAGGCTCTGCACCCAGCTTCTCGCTTGCAGTGATACTCATTGCTTCTTCACCTGAAAGAAAGATTTGAGCTTCTCTTTAATTCAGCAATATGATCTCGCCTTTTTGAAGCTGACGGCTGGATCATGTCTTTGCGTACGAATGGAGAGCTGAGAAGTAGGTACCTGGGTCCGATGTTATGTGCTGCATGCTAGGCTACGATGCTGCAAGCCTTACCTTGGCTGTAGTACTGCAGAAGTATTGTTTCGCCCACCGCGATGGTAAGCTGCTTGGCAACTCCGGAGGCGCAACGCAGGCGATCTGGTTTCCGAGCCCTCATCGGTTGATGTGCTCCAGATTCGAGGCTTTAGAAACACCATTGAGCGCTCACGTTGTTCCTTTGGAATTTTCATTCGAGTTTCCTTCTTCCTCTCCATCTAAGTCCGGGACTTAAGGCGCCAGTCCAGGGATTTACTTCACTTCATCCCCTAGCATGTGAAAGGTCCGAGCTCTTCTCGTGATTTTCTTGTTTTGCAAACATAGCCAATGTCGGATATCAGCATCTTAGATTCTGGGATTCCTTGGCGCCGTTCCTTTCACGACGAGAGCCGGCACAACGAGAGCGAGATCTTGGACTACTGCGGCATAATTCGCACTATCATTCTCTGCGTGTGCGCTTTTATACCAATGCCTTAGTCATCTGTGCGAGGTAAATGATGGGTATCAACCATAATTCGCGGAATTCATGTTCTCCTAAATATCTAAACAACCTCTATATCGACTGATCAAACCAAGTTACAGAACGCTGTGAAGAAACCCTATATGCAAAATCATCTCAAAGCCCTCATCTGCACCTCCGGTACTGGCATCCTAATCCCATCTCCTTCCACACTATCAAGTCTCTCCTCCGCAGCTTCGCCACTGAGCAAAGCTCTCTGAGACTCCTCATCCCCAGGCCCCTGGCTCCCTTCATTAGCCTCCTTTGATTCGTCAACATTTTTCTGCATGGCCACAAAAATCGCCGGACCAAGGATCAGCGACGATCCGATGATGGACATCCAGCCTGGCGAATGGCCAAAAATGATTTTGTCGAAAGTCAGAGCGAAGAGCATCTGCGTGTAGGTCATGTTGGTCGCGCGGGAAGACTTCTCATAGGCGAGGCCGGCGGCGAGGAGGAATTGCTGCAGATCACTGGTAAGTACTGGCGGACACCACTGGCAGCCAACGTCATCAGAGAAAACACTTACCATGATGAAGCCGCAGATGCCCAGGAAGACCAAATAGCTCCATTCTTTCAGATCAGCCGGAAGGAGAAACCCTACGCCTGGAAGCGCGAGTTGCATGACGAAAGACACGATAGTGCACCACACAGAGAAGTAGTTTACCGATATGAGCGGGTGAGCGCGCTTTCCTATCCATCTGATCGAGGTAAATGCAATGACAGTTCCGCATACACCCAGCAGCGCTATGCTGACCGCATACAAACGTTCCTCCGGCGTGACGTTGTCAAAGTCAGACGCGTCTCCAGAAGAAGGCTTGCCTTTTGCGCCTGGCTCCGCGTCACCTGGGCCTGAAGCTGGCGGGGTCTCACCGGACTTGGAAAACAAGGATGTCGGACGGGCAATCATGACTACCCCAAGGAACGATATGAGCGTGGCGACTTGCTCCCGCCGGGTAAAGGGCTCCTTCAGCAAAACCGCACAGAGCCAGCACACCAGACCTGGCGCCAGAAAGGTCAGGACAGTGCAGTCAGCTAGAGGAAGATACTGTAAAGACGTATACATTCCCCATACGCCAAAGAAGCCCGAAAGTCCACGAGCAACCAGGAGCCAACGGACCTCTGGCTTGCCTAAACGAAAATCCGGCGTCTTCTTGTACCACATCCAAGCAGAAGCCAGGACGACGGTGATAGCCATGCGCGCGAAGAGAATCTGAAAAGGATGCAGGCCCTTGCCTTTGTTGCCTTCAACTTCCAGAAGGCGAGTCGTGACGTTCATCAAAACGCCGAACACCTGGGCCATCAGCATATACGCGATGCCTTTGTTGCGGGTCCATAGCGTTCGAAGGCGTGATCTCCAACTTTCACTCTGCTCCTCGGATCGCTCCGCTGAAGAGTGGATTTGCGAAGGCTGGCTTCTCGATCGTTGCGGTGCTAATTGCTCGTACTCGTCCGTTGAGAGGATTGATGAAGCATCCGGAGACATCGGCCTCGCCGGCCGGCTCGACGGGGCGCGAAGGTGTTTCTGCGATTGATCCGCGGCATCTTTCTTCGTGCTCTGCGATCTGCCTCTGGATCCTGATACGATGTGATATTCCGTAGGTGATGCCTGGTCTTCTGAATAGTTGGCCAATAGAGCTTTGTCAGCCGTGAGCTCCGACTTCGGCGGTGGCGTGGTCATTCTACGTTCTCAGGTTCTGGCGTGCAACTTGAGAAGCAGGTGTGGCGTCATGAATACAGGAGAATATAGAAGCTATGAAGATGCGATGGTGGTGGAAGTGCACAGGGTATACAGATACATGAGCAAAATGCACAAAATTGCCAGAGAGAGAAGGCTCTTCAGTCAGTGAAAGTCGAGCAAACCCGAAAGAAGAAGAGTCACGAACCACTCTTCCCTTTTGATCGACGAGATCTGTCTGGTGGATGGCCCCGCGCTAGGCGAAGGGCGTGCAGAGCCGAGAGCGGGCGGCTGGTATTTCATCGGCCGCACCAATAAGAAATGACATTGTATTGGCGCGCTGCGTGTCTTGGCCCAGGCGGATGCGGTATGGAGTGGGATGCCATATCATATGACTCTTGACTCAGACGCGAGATTGAAAACATGAAGAACGTTTGATGGAAGAAGCGAAGCAATCGTTTTGCGGCTCTTGATGCGCAAAGACGATCGCTGTCTTGAAGATCGGACGTCAGACGTTGATGACGACCGATCTGCAAGCCGTGGCGTCGGATCATCGGCCAACCACGTGTGCCAATATCCAATGTCTTTGGATTCATGGGAGCAATGCTTCACGCAAATTGAAGTCTGGAATTTGATGCTCAGCAATCTTAGTTTGCAGACGATTACTAATACAACACATCGAAGAAGGTTTAAGAGGCGGTATGAAATGCTGAATTCACTCCGTAAGAACTAATAGAAAACGAAAGATTATCTATGCCTCACAAACCATGGTATCATCGTCTTCTAAATCGCATCACTAATAAACAGACTGTCCGCGCACACCACCCGACTCCGCCGCGTAGTCGGTACCGGAGACATCATGGATGCCGTGCTGCGCAGTCGGCGCCGGAATAGAGTCAATGCGCTGTTCACCCTCCATACCTGCGGCGTCGGCTTTGCGAATGTTCCTCGCGCCAGGAGCCAAGTGTAATGCGTCGGCGGTGACGAGGTCCTCGCCCTGGGGCGGAACCCAGTTGGTGCTCTTTCGCGGCGACACGTGGAGGATGTACATGGTGTCGATCTCCTCCAGACTGCGGCCGCGGGTTTCGCATAGGAAGAAGTAGACAACCACTGCGCCAAGAAAGTTGCAGGCCGCGAAAACGTAGCCATAGCGATAGTCAATCGCACCGGTGATGAAGGGCGTAAAGAAGGAGATAAGGAAGTTCCATGTCCAGTTCGAGGCCGTAGCGAGACCCATGGCAGTGGCTCTGTAGCGGGTTGGGTAAAGTTCACCAACGATAGCCCAGACGATGGGGGCCCAGGTCATGGCGTAGCCGGCGATGAAAAGGCACGCGAAGGCGATCATGACTTTGCCGGGCGTGGGAGTGTTGGTTGGGTCGACTTGGTCAAGTGCAAAGTGGCCGACTGAGGCGAAGACCAGGAAGCAGCAGAACATCCAGAGGCCGCCGGTAATCAGGGCACGTCTGCGGCCAAAACGCTCGACGACGAAAGTACCGGGGATAGTCATGACGAAGTTCACAGCTCCAAGAATCATCGAGGTCTGGAACGAGTCGTCGAGACCGGTTGCAGTGAAAATTGTCGTGCCGTAATAGAAAAAGAAGTTGGCGCCGGTGAGCTGCTGCAGCGCTTGCATGGAGATACCGAGAAGGGTGCGGTACATCATGCGAGGACCGGTGAATACTTCATACCAGGGGTGCTTTCCGCCACCAGCGTTCTCGGCATCAAGCTTGGCTTGGATTTCACGAACCTCGCGGTCGACTTCCCAGTGGTTCTCCGGTACACCGTAAGACTTGGCGATAGTAGTACGCGCAGACTGGACACGACCCTTGCGGTATTCCCAACGGGGCGACTCGCGAAGGAACATAATGCCGACAGCCATAATGACCGACCAAATGAAGCCAACACCCATAGGGATGCGCCACGAAGCCGGCGTGTTGTCAGTCTTGGTGCCGTAATTGATGCAGTAGGCGATGAAAATGCCGAGAGTGATGAAGAGTTGGTAGCAAGAGACCATGCTACCACGGATCTGGCGAGGGGCAGTCTCGGACTGGTACATAGGCGTGAGGACGGAAAGAGCACCAACGCCCAATCCGGCAACCCAACGACCCAGAGCGACTTGGTACCATGTGGTCAGAGTGGTCATCTGAATGATCACACCGACGCAAAAGATGATGTTCCACCAGACAATGGCCAGCCTTCTGCCGAATGCATCTGCAATGGGGGCGCCGATGATAGCTCCAATGAGAGTACCGATAGACAGCAAACCGACAATAGTACCAGAGCGGACTTTTGAGAATGCAGGGCTACCATCAGCATTGGTTTGGTCACCGAATCGCATCAAGAAGTCTTCCATCTCCAGGAAACCGGAGATCTGACCAGTGTCGTAGCCGAAGATAAGTCCACCAATGGACACGATCATGACCATGGCGAAAATTCGGGGCGTCAGCAGCTTGACGGGACTGTGAGTGTCAATGCCGTTCTTCTCAAGCTCAGCCGACGAGTGGGTGCCACTGGCGTCGTGCGCATTGTCGCCATGATGAGGTGCAGGAGGCTCATTGCGCCTGAGCTGATTGAGCAACCCCATCTTGTCAGGGATGAGTAGAGGTGTGCTGGAGAGAGGATATGTGAAGGCTTGAAAGGGTAAGAGCAAAATTGACACATACCAGGCGGGAACCTGCACTTATAACAGAACAGCAGAGACCCTCTTTCATTCCCCATGGCCACCGTCCACAGTTCCACTTTGCTAACCCACCGTCATCCCGCTCTGGCACCCTCGTGCCTGTCCACGAGGCGTGCTTCGCGATCCGGGGAGCACCGAGCGGCGAAAACTTCGGGCGATGATGGCATGTTTGGAAGGAAAACCGGAGCGGCAGTCGTCCAGAACGCACGCGGACTGGCCGGAGCCGGTCTTAGACAGATCCACAAAGGGCGAGTCAAGCGAGAAAGCTTGGGCGATGACTTGTTGCGCCCTAGCTCTAACGGCCTCGCCTGGCGCGCGAAATCCGCGGCATCGCGGTCGGCTTGTGGAGTGGCGGAAGCGATTCGCGAATTGTAAGCATTGCGGAAGGATGATGAAGAGCGAAGATCGTGCGCCAAGGCGAGCCACAACGTCATCTCGCGCGTCTCTGGAACGTGCCGGCATGTTGAGCCGCATGGAAGGGATAGGGCTGGAAATCTCTATCACCACGTTATCCGGACTCTGCGCCCGGCTCTGGGAAAATGGTCTCCCGCCAGGTGCAAAGACTCGCTTGCACAAAGCCTGTGAGCCGTGAGAGCCGTGGCAACATCATGTGCCCGTTGGCAGGCTCCACGAAGGATGATTGCTGTCGCGGTCGAACTTCCTACCCAAGATGGTGTCGATCGATTGCTTGCTCTTGGGCGAGTACCCGACCCTCCACATGCCCGACTTTGTGTCGTGCGGTCGGAGCACCTCTCGCGGTTAGTGCTGTTAACATCACTGTCGACAAAAGCTGAACCTTCAGCTCTGAAAGAGTCTGGATGTTTAAATCAAAAGCGCAAGACGTTGGTGCCCTCTACGCATTGCGAATCATCCCCGCGGACTCCCCATGGGCGGCCGCATGGGTGCTCCAACGTCTCACGGTGTCAACTCGGCGGACGGGTTGGATGTCGCGTACGTGGAGGGAGACCTGCGGAGAACCCCATGGTCACAAGTTCGCGTCTGCGCTATGCTATCGGACCGATAGGAACTTCGTGTTTTCAATACCGCGGTGCAAGGGTGTGGAGACCCGGATGTCGTCTAAAAGGGGGCTCCCTGCTTTGACTGCAAGGTGCAGTCTGCACCATACCGTGGGACGAATACGCTTTCATCAGCGAAATTCCCTGAAATGTGAGAACGCATAACGCAGAGCCTGCGAGCGTTCAGCGTAGGAAAGTCGATCAAGTCCAGTCCCAAACGTTGTCGGATCAGATCGCTATGGAGGTCTGAATAACACCCCTGAAGAGGCCGAGGATCTGCGCGCAACTTTCCCTTGTCACGCATGTGCAAGTGAAGAAAGCCCGAAGACTGAAATCTCCGAGTTATCTGTGTCTTCCATGGTCAGATCATCACCTAGATAGTATCAGCGCTCTCTCGCAATCGCAGGTGCTCACTACTGACATCGATTGACAGCCGGATTTCTCCACCAAGTCGGCTAGCTCTCTCTGTACTCCATGGTCTACCTGTGCTTAGGAATTCCTATTGGCTATTCGAAGCGCTTCCAAGTATCAATATGTTCGATTACCACTATCTAAGTGCAAGGTCATGACAGTATGGATTTGCAGCATACCTGCACGACCGCGGTCATGCTTACACCAGCACCTTTGGAGTGGCCAGCCCCGTAGCGCCACAGTAATTCGGTCCTTATGAACAGCAAGCGCCAGAGCGGTCATGTTGCGCATGTCTTGCTGATGATTCATCCCATCAATCTCCGAAGGTAATGTTGCGCAGACGAACCTCGTTCGTCCTCGCGAAGTGGCAGCCGCAGCTGCAGCTGAGATCTCATGCACTCCGCCACAGGGCTGAGCGCAAAAACACCCCGTGTTCGTGGCCAGTGGCTGTAGATAGTGTCACGTCTGCGTTGTGAGCTTGGATTGCTCGATCTCCGCGCCTAAGAATCACTTTATCGCTGTATCAGACAGCTGGTTCGATATTCTTCTCACAGATGTTCTTCGGGGCTTGGACTGATCAGGCACCAAGTGTGTCCTATGGGATGAAACATGGGCCGCCGCGTCTTCCGAGCTCTAGCAGCAGCAGCTGTAGCGATACCGCAACCTCGAAACCGCAGCCATGTCCCAAACCAGAGTTCTGGCGCATCAGGGACATCCATGTCGACAACCGAGGAGAAGCTCTCAAATGGCTGCACCAGCAATCACAAGGACGAGCGACGTATACTCTCGCCGGTTACGACAGCTTCCGGCGGAGCCTTTGCGGAACGTTCACCACGGCCAAAGACTGCAAGCAACCAATTCCCCCTCGCCCGAGCTGGCACGTGGACAAAACGTTCATTGGCATTACACCCTTGCACGATCCGCCCGATGCCACCGTGGACTTGCTCGCAGTCACCGGCTTGGGCGGGCATGCTCTGGGATCCTTCCGAGACCAGGACAAGGGCACGACTGTGTGGCTGCGCGATTTTGCTCCGCAGGACATACCAAGAGCGCGCATCATGACCTACGGCTACGAGACGCGGGTGATTGGAAGCGAGAGTACGCAGGGCGTCGAGGCTCTCGCCCAGACCCTGTTGAGAACGCTCGCGAGCTTCCGGCAAAGGACAAAGACATCGGATCGTCCATTGGTGATCCTCGCTCACAGCCTGGGCGGTATCATAGTGAAAGAGGCCTTGGTGCAATCAGACTGAACGGCAGGGACTGACCATTCTGATCTCCACAACCTTCTCCTTTCGACTCGCGGTCTTATTCTCATGGGCGTTCCCAATTTGGGGCTGAACCACGAGTGCCTTCGGACAGTAGTCGCCGGTCGACCAAACGCGCAGTTCATCAGTGATCTCCTGCAAACAAACGGAAAGCCATCGTCGTTCCTCAACCGCTTGACACAAGACTTCGCGCGGCTGTGCAGGGCCTGGCCATGGAAAGTGATAACCTTCTACGAGACGGAGAAAAGTCCAACTTTAGAGGATACCAATCAGGTACATAATGCTTCGCGCGATCAGCTTTGCTTTACTAATTTACGTTCGAAGCAATGGGCAGGGGAAACAAATTTTCGAATGACGGGGCCGAAGGTTCTTATGGTCGACAAGGAGTCCGCAGAACGGGTCACCCACGAGTATCGCGAGCTCGATCACCATCCTTGCCCCACCGACCATCGAGGTCTTGTAAGATTCGACCATGCCGCCGACGATAGGTATCAGTCGTTGATGCGAGAGATCGAGCGCACCATGGGGCCGTTGATGTATCCAGATGCCTTGCAATTGTCAGATTCGTCAGATTCGTCACTAGACTCGGATTAGAAAACAAGAAGCTCAGATGCAAAGTCTTACGTTTGTGCGTGCGGTGACTCTCGCGGTGATCGGAAACGATCAAGAGCTTGTTGAGTGATCTCTTGACCTTACCTAGAAGTCAATTCGCGGTGCCTCGCGCATCGCCAATGCACTCCGGCGGCAGTAATGAGGCTCCGTGCTCCTGTTTCGTTATGACCAAAAAGTCGTAATAAGTGATATATCGCAAAGAGGTATTTACAAAATGTTCGCTGTCCATAGCATTCCACATAATCCACTCCTCTTGCTCCGTTGACGCCAAAGTCGCGCCGTCGCCCGGACGCTGTTTCTTGTCTTTCTCTGGTTTCGTAACATGTGCAGTTCTTCTTTTTCTCGCGAGAGCATACCCACCATGTACAAAGCCGCCTGTCCAGTGTCCTCCAGTCTATCCGAACCACTTCTCCCGCTCCTTTCAATCATCCACCTCACTTCTTGTCACCACCAGCTCCAGTTATCCTCAGCACGAAGTTGACCACAACCGCCAACAGCAGCGCAACGGCCAGCACGGTAGGACCGAAACGGTCGTCGAAGCCGCCCTGCCCTCTCATGCGAATGCTCTTCGCGCGCCAGTGGAAAGTGACGAGCGCGTAGACCATGGCGGCCAAGGCGACGAGGGTGAAGAGACCGGCGCTGATCTGGCCGACGCGGTCACCGAAGTTGAGAAGGCCGACGGCCAGGCCGCCCAGGATGACGGTGAAGTTGAGCCATGAGAGGAAGGTGCGCTCATTGGCGAAGAAGACCTTGGGCTCGACGCGGGTGGGTAGGGCGATGCGCTTGCCTGGGAGGAGGTATTTGGGTTAGAGAAGGGCTCGCGTTGAAGGGTCTTCGTGACGTTGAAGGGCTTACCCGGGGCGGTTTGAAGCAGAGGTTGGCTAGACATGGTGTTTGTTATGGAGCTGTTGTAGCTTCGCTGCGGCTCTCGTCTCGTTTCTGTGCGGATTTTCTGCTTTCAAAGACCACCTCGTGAATCGAGCGTCATCCAATGGCAGGTATTTCTTTTTAGACAAGCTTCTTCAGCAGGGAATGGCGGGAGTCTTCAAGCGACAAGGAAGAAATGCACCTGCAGCTTCCCAATGCCAGCCCCACTGGTATCAGCGTCGGCTGGCGGCTGGGCCCTCACACGTGCCGTCGGCCAAAGCCTGCAATTGGTCGGCTCTACGGGAGCTAGCCGCAGCTATTGACTTACTTTAATTCTTTATTTCAAGTCCGCGTCCGCACGCGACTCCACCATACAAAGATATATCCTGTCTCGAAGGCGAGGACGGGAAAGACCAGCTGCCGAGTCTTGTTCAGTCAAGTCAGCACTCATTTTCTGAGCGCGAGACCACCAAACTCCAGCATTACCAGTTAAGTCCACGAAATGGCGACATCTGAGCTATGGACCAACATCTGTCCACTTCAACTCCCAGGTAGGAGCACGTGAAGCTATCACTTATCAGTACAGGCCATTCTTAATTCGCCTACGCGCCGTGCAATATGAAATAACAGAGACTGCGAAACGCCAGGTTGATATCATGAGTATGGAGTTCTTTGCTGCGACGCACTACGGCCGATTCCATCTGGGCTGGCTAGAGACTATACATGACACAGGTGTATCCACAAGTGTATCTGGTCATGCATTCCGCCTGTTCTCGTTTTGCCAATCACGAGCTGTCATCTTTGCTAAGCCCAACGCCATCATCTCGTAGCGGTTGCCATTCAGGAAGCTGTTATGCAACGACCTTTGCGTGAAGTTGGAGGCCGCCTAGCCAGAGTTTATCATCGTTAATCAGGCCATCTCTCCTCTGGTGGACCCGTGTTATCTCATGATCGGTATGTGCAGCTGCACATCGAGATGGCCAGGGCTCTTGCGTCTTGATTCGAGAGATGCTCTGTGTGGACATTGATGATTTTGCAGTCAGAGTGTCACCGCTTTTACGAGTTCACGAACAAGTCCCGGGCTCATTCACTTCACGATACCATCTGCTAGCAGCTTCTCCACGGTCTCTTCGACCCACTTTCGGCAGCGACGCACCGGTTTCGACGGATCAAGCACCCTGCCTCGGAGATTCATCTGCTTTCTTGGAACAGGAGTTGCCTCACAGATCGCCTCGAAGTCTGGCATTCTGTTATCCTCGACAGTTCCGATAAGAATCTGGCTTCCCTGGACGAACGACGTCGATTCCCCGAATGGCTTGGAGTCTCTGGCTTCATATTTCATCCCTTCTTGAATGCTTCCTATAACATGGTACAGCCTGCCGCTACCGGTGACGTTTCTTTCCGAACTTTGCACGACGAATATGGCGACGTGGTTGCCGCGCCAGCCGAGATATTCGATGGTGTAGACTTTGAACTGCATATCAAATACGTGTGGTTGGTCTCCGCTGTGGATTTTGCTCTTCTCCGTGGCATCTTTAGGCTGCTTAAACACTACACCGTCAATCTATTCATCTTCGTATCCGTCTGTCAGTGGGGGCCAGGCAAACATCTGTGTACAAAAGGCTCTTACTCCTCACAAGCGTGGTGGTTTTGACTGCATTGCAAATCTAGATCATTGACCATGGATTAAGTCTTTGAGTTCAATCAAAACAAATTGACAATCTCTATCAACAACCCAAACTCATCATTGCTGGACAAAGATGCATGTTCAAATTCTGCTGTTTCTTCTCTGCCCATGGGGATCTTCGGGCTTCGCTTGGTATCCACATCTTGTGCTGTCTTTCATACAAGTTTGTGGGACCACAAACGAGGCCGCGAAAGACTCGGTCACAAACACATAGCCACAGGGTTTCCCACAGTGGCACTAGTCTTCCAAGGCTTCCAAGCACGGGAACTCAAGCATCGGTGCTTCTGGCCATTTATTTTACATTGCACTTGCACCTCTCTTGTCGAAGTACGATACCGGAACAAAAACACAGGTGGCTTGTGTCATAGATACATGGGACGCTCGTTGGCAATCATTACACAACTTACAGCCTAGTTTCCTGTGGCAGTACTATGCCTCACTCCAAGACTGCCATTCGTCAACATCGTCCTTGTCTCCCTCAAAGGCACGTCAAGCCCATTGGCAAAAGACTGTCCGCCATTTTGCCCATCATCACCAATCGTCAGGGCCCTGCCATACCCACCACCACCAGGCGTCTCAATGACAATCCGATCCCCCGCTGCAAAGTGCGAAGTCTTCCTTGGACCCAGCGAAACCTTCCTCGTCTCGCCCGTAACTGGATCCTTTCGTATCCAGATGTTCTGCCCACGCTGTCCATCTTCTCCGCCCTCGAGCCCGTACGGCGCCGTGACTCTTCGGTCCGTCAGAACCGACACCTGCAACGGCACGCGAAACTCGATCTCGCGAACACACCCGTCGCCGCCCCGCCAGCGGCCATCGCCACCACTGCCTTTGCGGATTGCGAATTGGTGCAGGAGCACGGGATACCGCTTCTCGAGGATCTCCGGATCCGTAATCCGCGTGTTTGTCATATGCGTGTGCACCGCGCTCGCGCCATGCCACCCCTTGCCCGCGCCCGCGCCGCCGCAGATGGTCTCGTAATAGCCGAAACCCGGGACGACCTCGCCAGTCGCCGGATCCGTGCCGCCGCAGCCGAAGCTCAAGTTATTCATCGTGCCCTGGGAAGCTGCGGCGGCATTGAAAGCGCGCAAGACCAGGTCGGCGACTTTCTGTGAGGTCTCGGTCGTGCAGCCTACTGTGGCGGCGCCGGGGGAGGGCGAGAGGATCGTGTTGTCTGGACAGAGGACTTTGATGGGCTGTAGACAGCCTTGGTTCAGCGGGATGTCCGTTGACATCATGGAGCGGAGGCAGTACTATTTGAGCGAGTTAGCATTGGGGCTTGGCGGTGGTAGGGTGCAGACCACTTACCATGATGACCGAATATGAGCAGGTCGGAGGAGCGTTGAGGTTGCCAGAGTGCTCTGCGCCAGTTCCTGTGAAATCGAAGACTGCCTCTCCGGATTCTTTGTCGATGGTCACCTTGAGCTTGAAGGGAATACCGTCGTCATTGAACTCGGTCGCTTCGAGAACGCCGCCTTCGAATTTCGAGGCGAACTGCTTGAGAAGGTCGCGTACTGATTGAGCGGCGTTGTCCTGGATAGCTTGCATGTACAGTTGCACGACCGGCCACGTAAACTCCTTGATCAGCGCCCGAATCAGCGAGATGCCCTTCTGGTTGGAGGCAACGGCGGCCTTCAGATCAGCAATGTTCTCTGTCAACGTCCTCGATCCACTGCAGCCAGGAAACGAAGCGGGGTCGTCATACAGATGCTTGATAAGGCCAGCTTCATCAAAGACACCCTCCGAAATCATCTTGAAAGACTCGATCGCGGCGCCTTCCTGCCAGAGCTCCGTCGAGTTGGGCGGCATAGAGCCTGGGACGATGCCACCAATATCTGCGTGATGTCCGCGGTTGGCAACGAAGAAGATGATCTCCTTGGGATCCTCTTCACTGTCAAAGACTGGGGTAATCGTGGTGATGTCGGGAAGATGCGTGCCTCCGGCCTTTGGGTGATTGGCGATGATCACATCTCCAGGCTTCAGCTCGCCAGGCTTGTACCTTTGAGCTTGGTAGGCGATGGCGGTGCTCATTGACCCAAGGTGACTGGGCACGTGTGGCGCGTTTGCAACGAGGCCTCCGTCTGCTGCGAAGACAGCGCATGAGTAGTCGAGTCTCTCTTTGATGTTGACGGAAATGGATGTTTTCTCCATCGTGTGGCCCATCTGCTCAGCGACCGTCATGAAACGGTGACCGAAGACGCTAAGCTGGACTGGATCGACGGTCTCCGTGGATACATCCTGATGCTCGTCCTTTTCCACCTCCAAGATGACATGTTCTGGGAGTATGATGGCTTTGCTCAAGTGATCGACGACGATAGTCTGAGTCTTGTCAATGATCATAGCGGGGCCAGTGATGTGTGCTCCGGTGCTAATTGACTTCAGCTCGTAGACCGGCGTCTGCGTCCAGCCATGCTTCTCGAAGAAGATTTTCCGTGAGAACGTCGGAGTCGGGGTCGGAGTCAAGCCGGAAGTACTGTGCTTCTTGAACTCTTCAAAGGGGCTCGAGATGTTTATTACCCGTGATTTGCCAACGCTGCGAACTCGAACGTCGTCGATCAAGATATCCCTGGCCTGTGAGAAGCCGAACTCCTGGGTGTGCCTCGTTGCAAACGCAGCACCAGCGTCTCCGACAGCTTCGGAGACTGAGATCATGAGCGAAGTATCGCTTCCCTTATACCTCATGTTAAGGAATCGCTCGTGCTCGATGGAGACGTCGTCGAAGCCCTGGCTCTGGAGACCCGTCGTTCCTCGGCTAGAGAGACTCTCAAGGCGCGCCTTAATCTCGTCCACAGCCTTCTCGGAGAAAGTGATGGCTGCAGGCTCTTGGTTCTCGACGACAACATCTGCGAGAGCCATTCCGTACGCAGACAAGATGCTAGAGTAGCATGGAATAATGGCCCGCTTGATGCCCAGGTCGCGCGCAATGAAAACAGCGTGTTGTCCACCAGCACCTCCAAACGAGCCGAGACTGTGACTCGAAGCCTCATAACCGCGGCCTTCACTGAGAGTTCGGATGGGCCTGGTCATAGTGGCGTTGGCGATGGCGAGGAACCCCAGGGCCAGCGTTTCTGGTGTGAAGGGCTCATCGCGATTCATTTCGAGGTTGACGGTCTCAGCCAGCGCTTCGAACTTGTCCTTCACGACTTGCATGTCGAGTTTGCGAGGGAAGAAATCGGGTATGATGCGACCGAGGAGGAAATTGGCATCTGTGACTGTGAGGGGACCTCCTTTGCCGTAGCACGCAGGTCCAGGGTTGGCGCCCGCGCTGCTTGGGCCAACTTTGAGAAGGCCGTTCTCCCATGTGAGGATGGAACCGCCACCGGCAGCTACGGTGTTGATATCCAGCTGTGGCGTTTGAATGGTGACCTCAGCTAAAGTACTTTCGAAGATATGCTCGAGATTGCCAGAGTATCGAGCAACGTCAGTACTGGTGCCTCCCTGCGCGAACGAGGTCAGCATCATCTCAGAGCAACTGCGGTAGGTGCACTCACCATATCGAATCCAAGTACAGGCGTGCCATCAGCATCATCGTAACACGTTCTTGACAAGCCTACGACACCTCCAGCGGGCCCGCTCAAGACACCTCTCAATCCTGTGAACTTGGACCAACTGGTCAGGCCACCGTCGGACTGACAGACAAGGAGCTTGTTCACATTTTCATCCTCTAACTGGCCCTTGAAGTTCTTGCGGAAGCCGTCAAGGTACGCGAGGGTCATCGGTGTGAGGTAAGCATCCGCAACTGCTGATTGACTTCGAGGCACATATCTGGCCATAGACTGAAGGATCGAAGACGCCGAGACTTTGAATCCCATCTCGGTCGCAAGGTTTGCGACTTGCAGTTCGTGCTCTGGGTATGTGTAAGAATGCATGAAACCAATCGCAACGTTCTCAAAACCTTGTGCCTTGAGGTCTTCCAGATCTGCTCGGACAGCGGTAAGGTCCGGCTTCTGTATGATGCGAACAATCTCTCCGGTATGGCCAGTAACGAGTGCTGGATCGGACGAGACATCGATTGGCTGGTCTGATGGCATCTCACTGGCGCTTTCGATGGTGATACGCTCGTCGACTTCCACTACAGTCTCATACAATTGAGCCAGGCGTCGGACGGAGAGGTCGAACAGATCTGGCCTAGTCTGGTTGCCAATGTACAGGATGTCGCGGAAGCCTTTTGTCGTCAAGAAAGCTACGCGATCGCCTTTGCGTTCTAGAAGGGCGTTTGTCGCCACCGTCGTTCCCATGCGAATGGATTCGATGGGAGCCAGGTCTAGTAATGAGCCTTTCGGAATGGAAGTCTCCAGGGCGATTTCGAGTATTTGCCGGATGCATTCTGTTGGTGCATCGTCGTATTCTTCCGGACATACTGAGAGGATTTTGAAGACGATGTGGTCTTTACGGCCGGGCACTTCGGCCCAGGCGTCTGTGAATGTTCCGCCACGATCAATGGCTATGCGAATTCCTTGTGATGCCATGGTGTGCAAGGTGCAGGTTTATATTGTCAACGAGTTTAGTGAAATGGGATTGGGGGACAATAAATGAAACCAATTGCTAATAAGACGAGAGTGCTGGACTTGGAAGGCGTTTCAAAGAGGTGGAAGAGGTACATTACCGTCGCGTTATATCTATACATCAGCTCGAGCGGCCTACCATGTCCGACAAGCGTGCAGTCTATCGGTCGGCAACATCACAGCAGCTGTTCAGAACGTGTCCGGTAAGAGACAAAGAGGCCGGTTGGTACTGTACAGCCCGCTTATCGGCGGTGGGTGGCAGGGGTTAGCGGCGTGGCCTCGGAATACTACCTGCGACTGCATCTGATGCATCACATCGATCAAATTATAGTCCTCGGCAGTGTAGCATGCAACATCGGCTTCATGCGCCGAGCATGAGAGAAGTGGCTGCAAGCTGCTGTGTGACTCGGCCAGGGTGCCTCACAGCGGTCTTGAAAAGTTTGTGGCATTGATTCTTGCACCTTCCATGGCCCTGCAGTCGCCGTAGCCAGAGCCTCTCAGCATCGCGCTGGAACACTTGACAACCGTAGCACCACCTCGACTCAGGCTCGGATTGTGGACGGCATCATTACGATGCTTTTATCGCCGTGGCCAAATCCGTGCAAACACATTGCCACAATCAGTTCTGAACCATCCAAAACAGTCGAGAAGCCCAGGTCGGTTAGTCCTGGCAAACGCGCCACAAACTTTGCATTCCGCCTCAAAGCGAACGGCGGAGAGAGGCGACGAATCGGAGCGTTTCCGTTGAAGCTGGCACGGCTGGTCGGCAGCTTTTGCGATGCCGGATCGACGTTCCTGATCTCCACCTTTCTTTTGCCGAGATGGAGAGATAACGATATCGGAACAGCAACACCTCTTTGTCTGTACTACTGCATGTGTAGGCATGGGTAAAGTGGGCCATACTAGCTGCTTGTACGCTCTCTAGTACGGCACGATTGAATCCATGCCTACCCAGAATCATCTAGCATGAGTGCCTCCGCGACGCGGCGTCCAAAACGCCTGCTTGCAGCGTAAGAAGCTCTGATGACAGGCTGACAGCGTTCTCTGACAGTGTTGTATCCAGATGCCAGAGATGCCATGCACAGAAAATCAAATGCTCGGGGGAGCAGCCTTGCCGTTCATGCTCGAACGCCGGCCGGGCCGAAGAATGTCGTGTGCCGCCAAAGGAGCGGAAGATACCTATCACTGAAAGGTAACATGCCAGACTATGTCCGCGTTATAACATCCGTAGACTGATTGCATCCAGCTACTTGAAGCGACTTGAAGCAGACAGCAAACGGTTGCGGACATTGTCCTCTCAAGCTCCAGCGCCTACGAGCGGGCACTCTGTGGACAGCCCCGCTGACAGCAACACCAGTTGCTACAATGTGCCTGCATTGCCAACAGAAGAGAGCAATCTATTTAATCCACTCTTCGACAGGCAGCAAGAAAAACCAATTCATGAACGATCTTCCGAGCCAGGATTCATCGGCGAAGCGTCTTGTGCAGCTTTCAGCAATCGATTGCTCTCCTGTCTCGAGAGCACGTATACGCCCCTGTCAGCGGGCTTGTCCAACTATCATAGCCTCAATTTCCAGGGAGAGGCGCAGTCGCAGGGAGATGCACAGTCGCGTCAAAGTCCAGACTTCCCCGAACGGATGCACGTGAAGCTGCTGCTGAACGTCGCCCGCCGTTTCATTGGGAATTACCATCCGCTTTTCCTCGAGGTCAGCTTCATGAAAGAGATCGACGCGGTCTATCGTGGCGAGACCACGCCTTCGAGTTTGTGGCTTTGCAAGTTCTACGCGTTAATGGCTCTTGGGGAAATCTACACCCACCGGAGAGGGGTCGGTGACAACAATAGGGTCCCTGGCACGCAGTATTACGTTAAGGCGGTCAACCTGCTGCAAGAGAACCAAGATGCCTACGAGGAACCTTCCTTGATGCAAGTGGAAGTGTTGACGTTATTGGTATGTTGACAGGCTAGATTCGCGGAGATCATTGTTGACAAAGACGCGTAGGCGTGGGCATCCAACGTTCTTGGTCGCGTTCGGACCGCATACTGTTACAGTGGGATTGCGACACGTATTGCTCTCAGTCTAGGTATGCATCGGTCTGCGGCGAGGCACACAACACTGAGTGCAGTGGAACGGGAGAGCCGGCGCCGAACATGGTGGGTCCTGTACTTCTTCGATCGATTCTCCGCATCGAAGATCGGGCAGCCTATCACTGTCAGAGATGAAGATATCGACGTCGAGCTGCCTAGCATGGATGGTTTGACGGCAGAGGAGATGGCAGAATTCCTGGATCCTCGCAATCTGGTCATCAATGTCAAGCTGGCGCGAATCATTGGAAATATTCGTACGTGCCATACTGGATTCATCCATCCCTCTGCAGAGATGTTGGGGCTAATGACAAGATACTTTTAGTGACGCAGATTTACGGAATCCCGAAAGCTACAAAAGGTCTCTACATTCACCAAGTCCACAGCATCCTCAACCAGCTCCGAGCATGGCAGGATGAACTACCGGCCGACATGCGTGTTGTCGAAAGCAACACTCCGCGACCAGTAGCAAGCCTTCACCTCGCCTACAATCAGTGCATCATACAAACGACACGTCCGGTTCTACTCCACCTCTTCAAAATGCAGTTTCATTTGGGACCAAGGCCGCGAGGAACAACATCACCACGGTATAACGTGTCATCGATAACTCTCGCGCTAGCCGAGAGCTGCATCAACGCAGCACAAGCCTCGAGCCGAATCGTGGAGAGCCTGTTCCTCGATGGATCAATAGCGACGTTCGGTTTCTGGGACGCCCACCACATATTTTCCGCAGCCATGATTCTGATCATGTCAGCCATCATGAAGCCGACCGCCACCAATTCCGACCACCTCGAGACCTTGCTGAGCATACTGCGATCTCTGAAAAGCAACGGCAACATACCAGCAGTCGACTTCTGCGAACGGCTCTCGCAGATCCAAACGCGAGTGTCAAGCTTGCGAGCCGCCGGTCGCTTAGACCACACAGCCAATAATACACCCTTCGGACGCTCTAGGCCAACTGCTGCATTATCCGGCAGAGCAACACCGACTGGTCAAGAGCAACCCCTCCAAACACCTATTTCGGTACAGAGCGAAGCTCTGGGACATGACTCGAGGATGTCCAATGTTAATGATATCGACATCCTCGGCGATCCTGTCATCGGCAATTTCCTAGATGGCAAGCAGATGCAGTTACTTGACTCATTCTTGCCCGAGGGCGGCATACCTAGCGATTTCGGGGCGGATCTGGATGAGCAGCTTCTGTTTGGGTCTTGGTGAAATGACGTGTATTGCAATGGAAATCTCCGAGTAAGCAATCAATCTTGAGGGTTTAGAGCGGAGGGTAGTTCGCTACTGCACTTCGTCATATTGAAGGAATACAAGCATCAGAGAAAACACCTTACAAGCTCCTTCAGGTGTCTACTACCCTCACTTATAGACAACAATACCGGCAAAAGCTCATGCCTACCGCTGACTTGCTGACTACCGTTTCGTCCTGTCGTGCTTGACCGAAAGTCGGTGACATGCGGCTTGTGAGTGTCTCTTGTGAAAATCTCACTTGGAAACGGCGTGAAGGCGACGGTAGCACATTATCGAGCCTCACGTGCCTCGATATGCCTGTGGAGGGTGCAAGTTCATCATCGTCCCAGCAAACACATGATCTGCAGATTGAGTGGATTCAACGTCGGCTTGCGTCTGCCGTAACCGTTTCTCGCAACGTCATTCAAACATCAATTTGTGAGTTTGAAAACGTCTGCAATTGCCTCTTTCATTGCAAATCGAAGATTGATTCTCTTCGGCCTTATTTTGCACAGAATATCGGCACACTCGACAACTTCCGACACTTATCAAGAGTACACGTCTAATCGCTCGAAGCCGATCAACACCCCTGCTCAGTGAACAGGCCAACCGGCAACTCAACTTGCGCCGTCCTCCTTGCCGAGGCCGGAGCCTTGCGCCGACGTTTCTGGTACGCGAGCAGCACCCGTCCGGTTACGTCTTGCCATCGACCTATCTATGCTCCGAAGATGTCCCTTTCCCTTTCCCCCAGGATCGTCTATCCCCCGCAATAATATACTCGCAGGGCGCTTTGCCGGCCCCAGATAAGATCATGCCGACGCGGCAAGGGTTGCGTCTGTAGCGCGTGTGTAGCGCAGCTCATATATGTGTGCTTGAAGTCCCTGCCATCTTTCCTTGTTGCCATACCATCTCGTAGGGCGACTCTGCCTGCTATTGCCTTTATCACCATGGACTTCAAAGAAGGCAACGACATTGCCAATGCTCCTGATATGGACCTCGACAAGCAGCAGCACATGGTCCAAGATGAGTTCTACATCGATCCTAAGGAAGAGCGCGCCTTGCTTCGCAAACTTGACAGATGGATTGTGCCGCCAGTCATGCTACTGTACCTTTTCAGCTTCTTAGATCGCGTGAATATTGGCAATGGTAATTTCTTCCTTGTGTAAAACCTTGTTGGGCTACAATCAGCTGACACTGACGCAAGCGCGCCTCTATTACATGGAGGAAGACTTGGGACTTGTGGGCAACCAATACCAGATCGCAGTATCCCTCTTGTTCGTTACCTATATCGCCAGCGAACTGCCCAGCAACCTGGTCATCAAGAAGTTCACTCCCTCTCGATGGCTCTCTTTCATCACCACCGGCTGGGGCATCGTTGCCACTCTGACTGGCATCGTGCAAGGCTTCAAAGGGCTGGTCGCATGCCGCATCATCCTTGGCGCTCTTGAGGGAGGCCTGTTCCCCGGCCTCACAGTCTACTTGACACTGTTTTACACGAAGAAAGAATACGCCCTGCGCATCGGATACCTCTTCGTTTCCGCCGCCATCGCAGGCTCGTTGGGTGGCATCTTCGCCTACGGCATTGGGCACATGGACGGCATCGCAGGCTTGCGCGGCTGGCGCTGGATCATGATCATCGAGGGTCTACCCACCGTCATCCTGGGCGTCGCGATTTGGTGGTGGTTCGCGGACTCTGTTGAGACAGCGCACTACCTGACGCCCCGCGAGCGGGAGCTGATCGATCTGCGCCGTCGCATGCAGGTGGGACACACCAAATCGTCTGATCAGATGCACAAGGCGGACGTGTACGAGGGCTTCCGCGACTGGAAGATATGGCTGTTCTGCGTCGGCCAATTCGGCGGCGACACTATCTTGTACGGCTACTCTACTTTCCTCCCGACGATTATCAAAACGTTGGGCTCGTGGAGTACGGCAGAAGTGCAAGCACTTACAATTCCTTGCTATGGGCTGGGCGCGATCAGCTACATTATCGTCGCGTGGTGTTCGGATCGCACACAGCGTCGCGCCATCTTCACTGTCATCTTCGGGCTTATCTGTGCGGCTGGATACGCCATCCTCGTTAGCCCTGCACCCAACGGCGCGAGATACTTCGGCTGTTTCCTGGTCGCAGCGGGTCTTTACGTGATCGTCGGACTACCTCTCGCGTGGCTACCGAGTAACAATCCTCGCTACGGAAAGAGGACCGTCGCGACTGGATTGCAGCTCACAATCGGCAACTCCGCTGGCATCGCGGCTCCATTCGTAAGTCGGCTCTCGAAGCGCTGCTGTCAATGGCTTTCAACCAATACTGACACGTCTCGTTCTACAGTTGTACCCAAGCCCCGACTCGCCTCGCTTCATCATGGGCCACGCCGTCTCCATGGGCATGGTGGCAATGTCAGCGATTATCTACCTGCTCCTTTGGGCATGGTTCCGCAACCAGAACAGGAAGAAGGCTTCTGGCAAGGAAGACTATAAGATCGAGGGCATGTCCGATGATGAGGCCCAGGAACTTGGCGAGCACAACCCGAGGTTCATCTATGCCTACTAGATAGCCGTGTCGTTAGACGCTACAAAAGCCTGCTCTATCGCTCATCCGAAAATTTGACGTCGATGAGGTTCCATAATCAAGTTATCACCTTTAGATATCTCCATTCTCTAGAAAAAGGCGTGCTACTACCTTCTCGTATAGGCTGTCGAGACCGAATTTTGACCCTGAGATTCTGGTATGTTGTTCAGTCACCTAACTGTCGCGTGCGTAAGCTGCGTCAATTTGTGATACTTCACGATGCGCCGTGACATGTTCGTATCACCACATTGCAGTCGTTCGAGGGCATGCGACTGTAGCTTTATGCCACAAGATAATTACCAAGACGTGCGTGTTCAGGTTTCATGGGAAATCCATGATCTAGACGGCCACCCTTGTTGCATTCGTGACACTATCTGGCTAGCGTGGCCGCACAGGCAACCGCGGCCCCGCATCGACAGTTTGGCCGCCGCTTTGGCGCTGATGCAGGTCCGGCGCGAACTGGCGGTCGCTGCTGCGCCGATAAACAAACCACCTCACTTACACCACTCGATCACAAGGGCACCAATACCTGCAGCAAAAACAACAAATCAATCAGAACCGATCACTCCTAGACACACAGCCCCAACGACCCCGAATACCCAAACCACTCCCGCCAAGATGTCCTCCAACTTCGTAAGCAGCCACCCGAAACCACACCTCACTGGCACCCAACCAACAGAACCAAAGCTCTAACACCCTCCCAGCCCATCACCTCGACCCGCCTCTCGCAAATCGCCTCCGACGCCTGCACCAGCACCCTCTCGAGCGCAACCGCTTACGCGCACGACAGCACAGCCTCGTGGAACAACAGCATCATCAACAAGATCCTGCAGTCTCTCATCTCCGAGTCCTCCTCGCCCTACAACGACGACAGCAGGTACAAGTTCGCCGTCAACAGCACGATCATCCAGCACCTGTCGGACCCGCGGGAGGAAGGCGAGAAGGAGAGCGACGGTGCGCCGAAGAAGGTCGGGCGGCGCGGCATGCACAGCGCCAGCGGGGCGTACTGGAACAACGAGCAGGATGGGATGTGGAGCTACAAGTTCGAGGGCGGGGAGGGGAAGGGGATGGATGTTGTTGTTAGTGTGATGTGGATCGGTGTGTAGAGAGGGCTGGGGAGTGAAGGGCGGAGATTTCCTAGGGTTCTTTTTTTCTTTCTCTACTCTCGAGGCTTTATGTTTTCTAGTCCCAATGATGATTGTGATTATGTGGATGAAAAGCTTGTGTAGAGTCGCTTTTGGCATATATTGATTGGCATAGCATTTTAGCGGCATGGAACAGTGTGGCTTTGGTTGTTACCGTGCTCTCCGAGGAGATCTTGTGCTTTGGACTCTAACGATAGCTCGTACGAATGTGCGGTGTTTCCTGGTACCCATGTTGCTCAATGTACCAACAATGGCTTTTCAGCTGCTTTGGCTTCTCATGCGATCGCGTGGAAGCTGCAATTTGCAATGAAATGTCTTAGGACGGTATCTAAAGGCTATGAAAGAGAAAACCATACACACAAGGGGACAAAGAAAAACAGAAAGGTTCCAAGACTTCGCGAGATGTTCGCTCGCAAACAGGCGTATGCAGTTGCTCCGGAACCCGCATGCCAAATGAAAATGAGCCTCGCCACAGCTACAAAAATACTGCTTTTCCCCGCCAGAGACGACCAAGACCAAGCTTTGAACGGCCTCGGCGCCTCATCCCACCAGCATCCTCATAAATCGGCGTCTGGCGTCCACAGGCACTGGGCCTCGTCCCTGTCCCGCAGCAATCCATTGGGCCTTGACAAGGCCAGCCTCCCGCAGACCTGCACGTCGCCGCCGTTCACCAGGAGGAGAGTCTTGCGCTCTCCCCACGCGGCACTCTGAGTCGTCTAGAAAAAGAAGTAGGCGATCAGGAAGCAGAGCAGGCACAGCAGGGCGACAACCTGGACCGACACGCCGCCGGTGCTGGTCGCCTTCGCGGCCAGCGGACTCTGCTGGCCGTTCTTCTCACCGCTGCCGCCCACGTTCCGCTGCCGCAGGCCCGAGCTCGCCTGCTCTTGTAACCGCGAGATGGTAGCCTTGGCGTCGTCCAGTTGGCGGCGGAGGTCGTCCTGCGAGGTCGGGACGGCGGAGGAGACGGCGGCCGCAGCGCCGGCAAAACCGGACGACTGCGCGGGGTTGTGTGCGCTGCTGACCGCGTCGCCCCGGCTCTTTGCGCCCTCGGGCTTGTCGTCGATGCTGCTCGTCGGGCCTACGGAGCGCTGGGGTGTGACGGCCTGCGGGCTGGGGCTGGAGTAGGCGGGCGGGTGGTCCTCGCTGTAGTGGGAGTTGTCGAGGCTGGAGGCGCCGCCGATGCCGTTGGACTGGTGCTGCTGGCCGTCGGCGGGCAGGAAGACGACTCGAATCTTCTTCTCCTGAATGGAAGACTTGGAGGTGCTCTCGATGCCGGCCCAGATCTGGGAGACGTTCGCGCCCTCGGCGGCGTCGGAGGGGATGGTGACGGACTGGACGAGGAACTTGTCTTTGCAGCGGACGTCGAGCGGGGGGTCTTCTTTCATGGTCTGCAGGAGGACCTGGATCTCGACGGTGCGCAGGGGCTCAATGCGGCCGGAGTTGGGTCGCACGCAGTACCTGAGAGGTGGTGTTAGGTGGTGCGTGTGGTCGCGTGGAGGCCATGACTGGCGCAGGGAGAGGCATACTGCTTGGGCGCGGTGGTCTTGACCTTGAAGGCGACGGGCTCATTGCTGGGGTTGGTTAGGCGCAGGACCTGGGAGACCTCGTGGGTGAAGGGGCCTGCATATCGCGATCTGTCAGCAGGCTTGTCGCACACCCGGCAACGTGGCCAAGAAGTGAAAGGCGGAGGGTGCGCATACGCTTGAAGCCCAGCTCCGAGGGTTCCAGTTCGACAGACATGGCTAGGACTGATTTGGTGGTTCTGGCAGGGTCTCAGGTGGAGGTGGATGGTGTTATCAACAGGTGGTGATCGCTGGTCCAGCCCGGGGCGTTGGAGCGTGCGAGCAGCTGCTGGGGCAGGTGTTTGGGCGAGGCGCGGAGGGCGTGCTGATCGGGCAAACAGGGCTGGAGCAGACACGGCAATACGAGATAAATTGGTGCGGTGGAGGGGTTGCAGACACGATGCAGCAGGGGAGTGTTTTGGGAGAGTTGAAGCAGATCAGGGCAGGGCGGAGGTCAGGATATTGGCGCACTGCATGTCTCATCACCCTCGCCAGTCCGCCTGCCCCTCGGTGGCCGGGACACGCCTGGCTCTGCCGCAGCTTGCTACGTCACCACGCATCTCGAGCGCCTGGCCAGGCCGTCTTTGCCAGCGTTCACACACGCTACGATTGCTCGTGCACTCCACTACTCTCGCCACTAAACACGTGAAGCGAGCCTTGTGAATGTTACGCTTTCGAGCTTGACTACTGAATTGAATTGCTGCTAGCTAGAGCAACTCGGCTTCTAGAAGCCTCCACCCACCAGCAGCCCGCAGGAGAAACATCCCGCTTAGAACAACCACATCTGCATTACACCTTCCCATCTCCACCAATAACAACTGACAACAAAGTGCAAACTCGCCCATCATGTCATCAGACCTCGAGAATCTCGTCGACATGGGCTTCGACAAAGAAAAAGCCACCATCGCGCTCAAAAAAGGTGGCAACCTGACCGGCGCCATCGACTGGCTGGACAAAAACAGCTCCAAATCGCTCGAAGAGCTCCAAGCCGAAACTGCCGACGATGCCGACGACGACAACCCCGCCCTGCAAGCCGGCGAGCAAGCGCGCAGCATGGTGTGCAACGACTGCGGCAAGAAGTTCCGCGGCATGTCGCAGGCGCAATTCCACGCGGAGAAGAGCGGGCACGACGACTTCGCCGAGTCAGCCGAGGAGCTGGCGCCCTTGACTGAAGAAGAGAAAGCGGCGCGCCTGCAGGAGCTGCGCGAGAAATTGGCGGCGAAGCGCGCGGGGCAACAGAAGGAGGACAAAGAGCAGCAGCGCCGGAACGACGAGATTCGGCGCAAGCACACGAAGGAGAACGAGGATGCGAAGGAGGAGCTGAGGCGCAAGGAGCAGGTCAAGGAGGCAGCCGCGAAGAGGCAGGAGAAGCTGGATGACGCGGCTGCGAAAAAGAGGATCAAGGAGCAGATTGAGGCTGATAAGCGGGCGAGGAAGCAGAAGGCAGAGGAGGAGAAGGCTATGCGTGCGAATCCAGATGCATACAACCCTGGTGCGCCGGCTGGAGGAGCTGGTGAGCTTGCTGCTGCTACTGCCGCGCCTGCGAAGGCTGCGGCGAATCACTCGGAAGCGAGGCTGAGACTGCAAACGAGCGGTGGGAATGTCATGAAGACCCTTCCTGCGGAAACCACTTTGTTCGAGGTCGCACATGCTCTGGCGGAGGAGAGTGGCGTGCAGGTCAGCAGTTTCACTCAGAACTTCCCCAAGAAGGTCTGGGATCAGGGTGACTTTGGCATGACGCTGAAGGAGGCCGGGCTCGTGCCAAGTGCTGCCCTGATTGTGAAGTGAGCCAACACGTTGCTAAGCTTTCGTGATTGAATCACGAGAAGAGGATTGTGGGATAAGCGCGGAGTTGGGGTTGAAGAGCTCGATGAGAAAATGATTGCATTGCCGTCAAACGCCGGGCACCATCCCCGGCCAATAGATTCTATGAATGCCATGAATCACAAAAATTTGACACCGCTCAACAGTAGCATTACATGAAGCCGTCCCATCTTGATCGCCAACGGCCTTAGTTCTTCTTTGCTTTCTTAGTCTTGGCCTTGCCTTCTTTGGGCGCAGCGCGTTTCTTTGTCTTCTCCTCAGTAACGGTGACCTTGCTCGGCTCCTCCACGACAGTCTTCACAGCCACCTCGGGCTCCTTTGTGCCAGACTCGATCGCCTTGGGCTCCTCGTCCGCCTGCTTGAGCACCTTCTGGACAGGCACATCGTCGACACCTCTGACGGCAGGCATGTCGAATTTGTAGCCAAGCTCCTTCATCTTCTCCGCCTTCTCCAGACGCTTCTGCTCCTCCCTCTCAACCCTCTTTTCCCAGCCCTCCCTGCTCACACCCTTCCTCAGCCTCACGCCCTCCAGCTTATTCCTCGGCGCGACGCGCTTCTTTCCCTCACCTTTCCAGAAGTCCTCGGTAATCTGCTCATCCGGCACTCGTCGCGCTTGCATAATGTGTCCGAACAGCAAGTACTTGTCCATCGTCTTCGCCACAATGTCCGAGACAGCAGAAGAAGCAAACTCGACGAAAGCAAAGTGCTTGCTCTTGCCGGTCTTGCGGTTGCGCGCAAGGCGCAGGTGTGTAACAGTGCCGAACTGCGACAGGTAGGCACGGAGCTGGGGCTCGAAGAAACCGTGAGGCAGGCGGGAGAGGTGCACGGTGCCAGGCGTCGTCTCAGGGTCCCTTTCCTTGGTGCCAGTCTTCTTCGCGATGTGCTTCTGCACAGCGCCGACATTGGGCGCATTGGGGATCTTAGACAGTGCGACGCCCTCGTCCTCCTCGGCGTCCGAGCCCTCGTCTTCGCTGCTAGAGAAGCCGGCGAGCAGCTCGGCGGTCTGGTCGGCGGTGAGCTCGTTGCTCTCTTCGTCGTCATCCTCGGAAGCGGGCTCGACTTCTTTCACCGCGGCGGCGACGGCGGGCTTGTCGGCGGACTTCTTCGCTTTCGCGGCGACCTTCTCCTTCTTGCCATTGTCCTTGCTCTTTTTCTCCGTGACAGCGGCGGCCTCGACCTTGGAGCCGGACTTCTTCAGCGCGGATTTCACAGGCGCGGGCTTCTCGGCGGACGGCGCGGTCTTGGCCTTTTTGGCAACGGTCGCGGCGCTGTCGACACTCTTGCGTTTCTTCTCAGCAGCCATTGTGATTGTGCGAAATTTGAATGGGTTTGGATGTGAAATTCTTTCGCAACCTCCAGCACTTTTGGACGAGGATCGGCCGCTGGAACTTTTCTCTGAAGCGCGAAAGCGCGAGGAAGGTGGGCCGAGCAGGGTCGCGGCTCGAGACTCGGAGGCTGAACTTCACCCAGACTGGCCGACGACTTGACTTTGGGACCCACCAATCTTGGACTTTGTAGACTCGCAGGCAAAATGCAAGGCGGCAATCTTACACATGAGGAGATTTGGGACGACTCGGATCTCCAAGCATCATGGGATGATGCTTTGGCCGAGTACAAGGTATGTGA
Source organism: Cladosporium halotolerans (assembly GCF_011745625.1). Taxonomy (NCBI): domain Eukaryota; kingdom Fungi; phylum Ascomycota; class Dothideomycetes; order Cladosporiales; family Cladosporiaceae; genus Cladosporium; species Cladosporium halotolerans. Next base: position 410,185 of record NW_027191464.1, on the reverse strand, counting down.
TTCTCCACGAGTGTTTCTCAGAGACTCTTGCTAACTTATCATGAAAGAAATATCACAGCTTAGCCGCGAAGGGCGAGCAGATCGATCTGGATAAGCTTGAAAACGAGGAAGAATCCCAGGCACTTCTCAAACCCGCAGCAACACAAGCACATCAACAGCCATTGCCCAACAGCACGCATTCCGCCACCGGCGCATCAGCACAAGCAACAGCAGCTGCAGAACATGTTAGCGAAAGTTCAATGCCGGCGACAGCGGTACCGTCTACAGCGACCGGCCCTTCCGTTCCTCCGTCAACAAACGGCCCCCTTGCTGGCGCGGCGATGCCGCAAGCATTGCTTAGTACCAGTAAGTGTTGATCGTTCGATCTAGACTTTTAAGACGATACTAACTTTTCTGGCTACAGTGCAAGATGAAGGCATGAAGAATCTCGTCATGAGCTGGTATTACGCCGGGTATTACACTGGTCTTCTCGAAGGCCAACAGAAGGCTTATGCCAGTATGCAGGAGGGCGGCTGAGAAAAGCATTGCTCTTTCCGAGCAGCTCGACTACTTTTCCGCCTCAAGGTCGTGTGTCTATTTCCCATGTGAGATAATACAGGGCGGGAAAACCTCCCATGATCGGGACTTTCAAGCCACGCGCGGCCTCGGAAGAACAAGAAAATCGTTGAGATCACGGGGCTCGTCCCAGAGACAATCTCTGTCCAACACCGAGAAGATCGATTGGAATACAGAGTTAGCCATATCAAGAAGTCAGTGGGGGCGTGGGCATAGCAGTCTTTCTACGAGGTGAGTAAATAGTGAGAACTGTTTATCTTGGTTTCAAGATCTGACTCTCGGTACTGTAGGTCGGTGCTCTCTATGCTTGGGGTTTCGTCATATCCGATTGCGACTGCGGGTAGACTGCCCTTGTGCTCTTCAAGAATGCGGCTCAAAAGTAAAGACTTTGGCTCAAACCCCCGAAGCCTCAGTGTCAGTCGATTAGAACACAACTTGTTTATTCGCACGGCTGGCATTGTTCTCAAGACGTTCAATATCGATATTAAGTGTTGTTCCAGGTTACCTTGCAATTTCACGTATTACCTGCCCAACTTCTTTCCACTTAGCACATGTGGCCGAAGCCCATGCATCAGAATTGTAACCAAAATTCACTTCAGAAACGTCTCCAACATGCCAATAGTGCAGGCTCTATGCAAGAGAACACAAGACCGATCATTTCAACAGCGACTCCCGTGGGGCTTGGCTCTCTCTCACTAGGGAAGAAGACATTTACGGCGGCTGACTTGACCAGCGAAGATGCCCTGTCCATCGCCAAGCTCATCGAACGGAAGTCATTCTGACACTATTCGGCTGTCAGCCATTCACTTTGCACCTCTGCAGCGTCGAGGCGAAGGTCTGCGCTCTTTGTCCAAAAAATCAGTCACAACGGATCTAACACCAGCAATACCATTCACAAATCGGCGAGCACGCTCCGGAGGCTATATCTTGACTTCCAACAACCGTACCCCTCCTTCTGCAACACTAAACACCCTCAGGACAACCATTACGCTTACCAAAATGTCTTTCTTGAACAAATGGCTGGGCTTCAACAAGGCCCCATCGGCCCCCCTCCCCAACTCGGTGGCCAAGTCTCCACTCTTCAAGCTCCCACCTGAGCTTCGCAACATGATTTGGGAATACGCGACCTACGAGGAGCACGTCGGTCCCGGGGAGTGCATCGTTTCCACTGCGAACGGCGTCCCCGAGCCAGCTCTCACGAGAACCTGCAAAATCATACGCGAGGAGTCTCTCGGCATGTACTTCAACATCAACGAAGTCGTGCTGATCATTAAGGACTTCAACGTGGACGCCGCCTTGTTCCTTGCGCGCAAGTTGCGCGACCTGATGGATAGGGACAATGTTCACGTCCCGCAGTACTATTTCTCGCAGACCGGGCAGAGGAACTGGCATAATCTGAAGAATTGGCTGAAGATGACGCATGCCAGCAAGGTTAGGGGGATGCTTGGGACGCTCGATCCAGTTGAGACTGTGCCCGATGAGTGGAGAGTCATCTTTGGCTTGTTCAATACTGTGGCGCTTATGGATTCTAAGCCATGGGCTGAGATTGAGCCCACTCTTGAGCATCTGCGCTACGGCTTGATTGCTTACGATTCAGACTGGGCTTCCGACGAGGTCTTGTAGGCCTTATGGAGAGTTGATCTGGATGGAAATTGGTGTCGACGAAAAGCTTCAAAATGCGCATCGCAAACCTAAATTGGGAAGTGTGAGGGATGCTGTGAGAGAATTTCCTTTGTTCATCAGAGATGTGATTAGCTTGAGTTCAGAGACAGATATGAAATTACCTGCGTTGGTTGTAAATATTCCCGCCAGCCATATATGATCAAGCTTTTGAAGCAGACGTACGCGTTGCGTTATCTGTTCGACGTATCAACTAGAAAGGAGCTGGACCTGCCTGTAGTCCAATGCTTTGTTTCGATCCATCACAATGCCATTATGATTCCCACAGTTTTCCTGCCAGTTTGCTTGAACGCAAGCGGGCTTGAGTTGGAAAGCAGCTACAGATAGTAGTTGCTTCAGACTCGTCGGTTTGGAAGTATTGACGTGCTGCGTCAAAATAGCCAGAAGCCTCCTCCTTCCAAAGTGATGATGAGCCCTCGACATCGCGTGCTTTCAGGTCCACACGGACCGCTCCGTCCCTTCCGGCGGCCCGCAATGGCATCGGCCTAAATCGACCCCGCCGGTTAAGCGCCCCATAGCTCCAGCTCCAGCTCCACACGTGCATTGTTGCGATGATCGCGAGCGAGCGAGCTTGCCGTCGCGGCGTGGCGCACCCATGCGACCGCACCTGCTTCTTATTTCCAATCGCGCCATAAGTCCTTCCCTTCCTCTTTCCTGTACATTCAACCAGCCAACGTACACGGAACGGCTGTCCAAAAGCGCTTTATCTTGCCATCTGTTTCTTCGCGTGTTTCCTGTCACCGACTTTGAGCGTATCAGCGACCAAGCACTTCGTCACGCGCATCAACGATATGGTGGAGCTTCGCAAACGTCCCGCACCACCGCCTGCCCCGCCTCCTGCGAAGAAGAAGGCTGCGCCCAAGGGCAAAGCGAAGAAAGATGCTCCAGCGGCCGAGGAGCCAGCCATTGAGGAATCAGCCGCTGCCGAAGTTGAGGCTGCTGCCAAAGAGACCGTCGCAGAGACAGCGGCGAAGACCTCTTCTGGCGCTTCAACACCGCCCAAGCAAGGCGAGACGATCGAGCTCGAGGGGTTCGGTGGCGAAATCGAGACGAACGACGGGGAAAAAGTCACGCTCGCGCAGCTCGTGCAGAGCAGTAAGAAGGGCGTAGTGCTTTTCACATACCCAAAAGCGAGCACTCCGTAAGACTCCCCATCAATGATAGTCGTCTCAATCATTGGACTAACACGCGACCTTCACAGTGGCTGCACCACCCAAGCCTGCCTCTTCAGGGACTCCTATGCGCCACTCACAGCAACCGGCCTCGCCATCTACGGCCTCAGCAATGACAGCCCGAAGGCGAATACGACTTTCAAAACCAAGCAGAACCTGCCTTATCCTCTGCTGTGCGATCCGAGCGCTAGCTTGATCAAAGCCATTGGTTTCAAGAAGGCGCCGAAAGGAACCCAGAGAGGCGTGTTTGTCGTCAACAAGGATGGCAAAATCCTAGCTGTTGAGGCTGGCGGACCTGCCGCGACCGTCGAAGTCGTAAAGGGTGTTGTGAAGGCAGAGGGTGGCGGTGAGGTCGACCAGGGACTGGAGAAAGCCGAGGAGAGGGCTGTGGAGGGCGAGGAGAAGGAAGTCGAGAGCGAAAAGGTTGCGCAGACCGCGGCTGAGGTGGCGGATGTCGCCAAGGGGCTGGATGGCACTCCTGCTTGAGCCTACGAAGAAATGGCTGAACCTTTGGTCGGCTGACGCAATGAGATTGAGCAAGTCTCGTTTAAGACCATTGCTATCCTGCACTGCAAAACCGCATTCTATTTGCACCGTTGGCCTTCGGAGTGATGTGCTTCTACCTCTTTCTAGTGCTATCGTTTTTGAGGAGCAAGCAAGGTGTGCTTCAGTCACAAATTGGTGCCGTTCGTTCATCTCGCACTGAATAGAAGTCTGCTCCGGGATATTGCTTTTTCGCGCCTCGCTTTCTTCTGTACGACTTCTAGCACTCCGTTGGGGCCGGTCGGTTGGCAGAAATGCACGCATCTTCTTTCAAACGCTGCAAGAAATTGGACAATACGCGTAGCGGAGATCAAGTATCGACTGACCAGTATGAAGTATCATCAAATACATTGCGTCCCAGAATCGCTCGAATAGCTTCTGACAAGCTGCCGCACAAAAGTGGAATGCGCGTGATCCGACGCGTCACAATCGTAATCCAAGATATTTCATTAGCTCATAACTACCTAGATCCTTTGTCGTAACACTTCTTGTTCCCGACCGGGCGTGTTTATCACGGCTTAAATTCGTGGAAATGATACCTCACTTGTGGTTCCATAAACTCTAATTGCCACCTCGTTCGCTAACGTCTTCGAAAAGCGTAAGAGCAAGCGATTGAACATGCCAGTGAGGGTCCGTGAACATTGTTCTCAGCGCCAGTAAATGTTGGTTGGACAAGCAGGCTTGCTGGATCCATTCTCGACGCGGTCTGGGCTGAGGTGCACACTGGTGAGCAGTCGTCACCTGCGAGGCCTCGAGAGAAAATTGCCGTCGCCGAACTCCGCCCTCAACTGCGGAACTCTGAGCCGCGGTCGCTGAGGTCGAGGATCACCGAGATCGGTACGGAAGATTGCTCACCGAGGTGTTCGCGCGCCTTGGCAAGCCACTGGCAAGCCAGCAAGCGAACCCTCCGCCTCCAGAATGCGGGGAGGCCCACCGTGGAGGGCCTCTCACTGGACCATACCGCCGTTACACCGGGGTGTGTCATTCGCAATAAGCCACGTCGAGTCAGCGCGTTATCTCAGATATAGTTTCTGCGTCCATCGCTGTGTCCTACCATCCATCTTCAACCCCAAGAAACTTCGAGTTGTCAATATCGCTGGTGGAGCTCCGGCTGATCGTTACGAGTACCGATTGGAGGCAGGCAAAATGGCTTGGGGATTCAGCAGGAACGAGAAGGGGTCGACCTCTTCTGCTGAGAAGAATGAGATTCACTATCCTCAAAACTACCCAGGAGCAAGCGAGGCTGTCGTTGGAGAACCTGCGTACGAACAAGACGTCGCCCAATGTCCGCCCCACACGACGGAGAGAAAGCTGCTGGCACGCATTGACCTTCATGTGATTCCGTTCTTGGTCTTATTATATTGGCTAGCTTTCCTGGACAGGTATGGTCTATGATCCTGAGAGATTTTTGTTCAAAGCTCACGTCCTTACAGAGTCAATATCTCGAACGCCAATGTCTTCGGCATGTCCGAGGATCTCGGGCTTGTCAAGCTCCAGTACAACACTGCTCTCGTGATTTTCTTCGTTCCTGTGCGTGTGATCAGACCCATTGGAAAGCTCAAGTAATACCTGCTAACGTGTTAATAGTACGTACGTCCGCATTACATCCGACTGAGCAAGCGCGTGATTTTGCGACTGACATGTTTAGATCCTGTTTGAAATTCCAGCAAATGTGCTCATGAAGAAGTTTACACCGCACGTGTGGCTCGCCGGGAATATGGTCATGTTCGGTTTTGTTACGATCATGCAGGGTCTAGTCAAGAGCTATGCGGGTCTGTTGGCAACCCGCTTCTTCTTGGGCGTGTTTGGTAAGTTCCTGTTGGGGACGTCGCCACGTCTCCCTCACAATCTTGCACGACATCTTTTCTGCGAAGCAGAGGACTAGTACTGACATTGATGATGTAGAGGCTGGCATGTTCCCTGGGTGCTTCTACCTCATTGGAATGTGGTACAAGCGACAAGAAGCGCAGAAGAGATTCTCTTTCTTTTTCTCCTCGACAACGCTTGCAGGTGGTTTCGGTGGACTCATCGCTGCTGGTATCGGAAAGATGGACGGTATGCGTGGTTATGAGGGATGGCGATGGGTAAGTGTCGAGCGTGCGCCATCCAGTTGCCATTGTACTGACCGCTCCCCAGCTGTTCATCATCGAAGGAGGATTCACAGTCGCTATGGCCTCGCTCGTCTTCTTCTGCCTCTCCGACTTTCCTGAGGAAGCTAAGTGGCTGAAACCATCCGAAAAAGCGTTCGTTGCCGCGCGTCTCCGCGTTGATGTGGGCGATTCGGCGCGCCACTCCAAGGTCTCTTTGAAGGGCATCGCCAAGATCCTGAGCGAGTTCCGCGTCCTCGTGGCAGGCGTTATGTATTTCGGCTTGATCGTGCCCGCATACAGCTACGCCTACTTCTCGCCCACGATTATCCGCGGTTTTGGATACACGCCCATCCAAACTCAGCTGCACTCCGTTCCACCTTGGGCTGCGGCATTCGCTTGGTCCATGATCACGGCTACTTTCTCAGACATGAGCAGACACCGTTTTGCCTTTATCATTGGCGGCATTTGCATCGCGATCTCAGCATTTGCAATCCTTATTACGGTCCAAAACAACACCGACGTACAGTACGCCGCACTGTTCCTGGTGGCAATGGGATGTTACAGCACAATGCCGTTCATGGTTTGCTGGTTTAATATGAACATAGGAGGACATGTGAGGCGATCTGTTTGTTCGGCGTGGCAGGTCTCGTTCGGCAACATCGGCGGCATCATCGCGGTTTTTGCGTTCTTCCCTTCGGATGCGCCGGGATACAAGACGGGATACAGTATCTGCATCGCTTTCACGATCCTGGCCATGATCGCATCCATCCTGTACGGCTTGTCGTGCATCAAGGAGAACCGGAATCGGAACAGATCTCCTACCGACTTGAATCTCTCGGAGGCGCAAAAAGCGGATATGGGTGATCTGAATCCGGAATACAGGTATCTGCTGTAGAGTAGCGGAGGAGCAAGGCGAGTTGCTCGCGGAGACTTGCATAGCTGTATATATCAGATTTGCATGATCATCAGTAACACATCTCATGTATGTACAGACATGATATTAATATTGAGTTGAAATTTATAACGAGTCAGCAAACCGTGCATCCCGTCTGTCGCCACAGAGAAGGGATCATTGCAGTGACTTGCGGTGAGCGAGGGCAGTGAGCTGTCATTGCAATAGCTGTGGTTCGAACATTACCCATCATAAAACGTCAAGACGAAGAATGTTACCTAGGTATGTATATCGCGCGAGACGTCCTTAAGCGAGAGGAGAGCGTCGGACCCTCTTCGGGCCTAGCGCGAAAGTGGCCCGCGTGGCAGCCTTAGGCAAGACACCCAGTGCCAAGAACGACCAAATTCGCCCACCGCCGCAAAGCGCCTCCAGGACTTCGAGCAAATCTCTCTAGGCGACTGGACGAAGCGACCCTCACGACGACCCATCGACACATCGCAATACCGGTAGGTCTCCCCATACCACCAGCACCAGCGCACTTTGGAACCCTACGATTTCTCTTGGCCGAGACCGAACCACGCACGCCGTCTCCCGCACGCCGCAATCCGAGATTTCGCACCACTCCGCGCCACCAACAGACCGAAATACCAAGGACCACAATACTGACGATACTGTGCAGCAACCATGGGTAAAGGACAGCCGAGAGGTCTTTTGGCCGCGCGCAAGCTTCGCAACACCCGCCGTGAGGGCAAGTGGGCGGATCTCCACTACAAGAAGAGGCTGTTGGGCACTGCCTTCAAGTCTTCCCCCTTCGGTGTACGTACATACCTGGACTCTGCCGCCAATTGCGCACCAAGAGGATGATGGAACGATTGGATGGCTTCTGGCGGCGGGGAAAGATGCGACAGACATGGAAGATGGAGGCTAACAAGTGCCAAAGGGTTCTTCCCACGCCAAGGGTATCGTCCTCGAGAAGGTCGGTGTTGAGGCCAAGCAGCCCAACTCTGCCATTCGCAAGTGTGTGCGTGTGCAGCTCATCAAGAACGGCAAGAAGGTCACCGCTTTCGGTACGAAATTACTCCAAAGATGTTAACGGTCAACGAATGGTCTACTAACATCAAGCGCAGTCCCCAACGACGGTTGCCTAAACTTCGTCGACGAGAACGACGAGGTCCTCCTCTCTGGTTTCGGTCGCAAGGGCAAGGCCAAGGGTGATATTCCCGGTGTGCGTTTCAAGGTCGTCAAGGTTTCCGGTGTTGGTCTCAGCGCTCTCTGGAAGGAGAAGAAGGAGAAGCCCCGTTCGTAGAGGAACAAGAGTGCATGGACGAAGGCGTTTCTGTCATGGGCTCTTGATACATTGCTCCGAGCGGCAAGGCCTAGGGGCCTAGCGGGCGCCGCGTACGATGCTGAAATGTGAACAAGCGATCTTCTTCGAAGAATTGTCAGACCTTCCATCAATCTATCTCCGTGGATAATCGTGCGACCTTGCAGTAAAGCCGCCGCCAACATCCAGATGCTGTGCATTCCGCATAGGGCGCTTTGTGGCAGTAGAAGAAGCAAGCAAATGAAAATAATGTAACCACTTCTCTCGAACGACGCACGATTTCTGAGCATCACCATTGATACTTCTGCCCGAGGCTATGCATATGTTGATGCACGCAGGCCAACTGGGCTGGTGCTTGGGACATGCGAGAGGAAGGAGCGATTCTGGCACGCTCCTTCTATCCGATGCCTGCTGGCAATCCTGCCCTCACCTGATCTATCACTGTGTGTTGATGTAGACTCAGCACATTACCTCACCCAGACTTGCTTGTGGCATACACCCACCTACGCGTGCATGGACATGCGCGAATATACGTTTCACCGCCGACACCACCACTTGCAAGCCATTGCGAAGTGCAGGGAGGCCAATACTTAGTGTAACGTGTATCTAGCAATAACAGCCAAAGGCCGAATGTAATCTCCTAGATACCCCTCAGAACACTATACCAAGCCATTCACATACCGTCTAAGGTTGCAAGAGCCTCGCAACACACAGACGAGGTCGGCACTTCTGATTGCAAGCAAACCGCCATTCTCATAGAAGTCACGACGCGATTGTAGCCACAGACCTCATAAGACGATGACGCAAATTTGCGGTAATGGTACTTGTTCACAGTGTCAAGGTACCGCTAACTGTACAGTTGTTCCACGCAAGAGCTGTCTTGCGCAGCGCTCAGAAGGGTATCTGACGAGCCTAAACCCCATCCACAACAAAAGAAAAGAGATACAGGGTGCCGGGCTCTCCGTCGAACCACCTGGAAGCGGGATGGCATCACTGCGCCTTTTCCCAACCGAACCCTTCAAGCGCCGGTTTCCTACAAGATCCTGTCCCCTGTCCTTGGATTCAGTGCCTTCACTTTTTGTCGGACTCCTTTTTTCCCCTTAACCCAAACATTTTTTCCTTTTTCCGAATCCGTTTCCGCCGCTCCAGAGAGCGCCTCGCTGACATTGAAGAAGCATTCCGATACAAAGACAGAAATGCAGCTGGCGGAGCGCTCACGCTGGCGACTCTACGCGCTTTTGCCGTGAGATCATAAGTCATTATCGTGGTAACATGGTGTATGCTGAAGAAAAAAACACAAAAGAGAATGCACAAGGCCCGAAAGGGCTCAACGACGCATGCTGAATGTCGAACGGCCGAGCAGCGACGCTGGGTCGGTGAAGAGCCGAAGGAAGCTCGGCCGTCTGGTTGGTTGCCGCTGGACCCGGGCGTACTGGACCATTGGACCGACGATGTCTGATTCGTCGATCTTGGGGAACTTGGATGGCTGCTCTGGATCATTGGGAAGAGCTGTCATCTTGGGCAACGGAGTTGTTTCGGGAAGCGGTTGACATTCTGGGCTCTCTCGAGGACTGCCCGCCTGAGCTTTGGCAAGCTCATAGTTTGCCCGCCACACAGCATCAATCTCTGCCCACTTTCGCTCGGTGAGCTTGAAGGTGCGGGACGTAGGTCCATAGTGCTCGCTGATGGGAGCCGCTTGACGCATGTAGTCTTTGCGCGCAGTCTCCCAGTCGTCACGCAAATGCTGACAAGACTTGATGTTGCATTGGTCTGGGAAGTAGGGCTCTGGCATGATCTGGAAGTTGGCATGACCGAGCTTAGCGGCCCACGGGTCGTTGTCGTCACTCAGGGGCATGGGCGGTACATCGGACGCAAAACCACTCATATCGGAACCAGCTCTGTGGAACGATGCGATCGATGCCTTAGTTGACAAAGGAGGAGTAGGAATGTAAGGTAAGTTGGGCGTGGACCTTGGGTGGTTGGCGAAGGTTCCGTCAGCCGGTTCGGCGATCTTAGGCGACTGGAGAGGCGACTGGATCTTATCGCGCTGGGAGTTGTGGTTTGAGTCCATCGTTGGGGGAAGAAGAGGCGTCGAAGCAAGCTCGCGGTAGTCGACTGGGTCTTCAACCTCAGTTCCAGGAATTTCAATCGGCGCTGGAATCACTTTCGACGTGCGAGCCGAGTCCGATGGTTGCTGGATGGCGTCTACTGGACTGAAAGGGGGCGTACGAGACTCGCTCTGGCTGCCAAAAGTGTGCTTGCGGTTTCCAAGGCGCAACGAGGGCGTACGCGACGCGGGTGCGCTTCTGACCGAGGCTTTTGTGACCTGAGTTGAAGGCTGGTCTTTCCAGCGTTTCGACATGGACGGGAATCTTCGACTCATTCGCGATGCCAATGATTCGGTGCTCCGCTCCTTAGACCTTTGCCGCTTGAAAGAGTGTTGCGCTGAAAGGTCATAGTCATCGCCAGGGGTCCACTCTGGCACTGGCGACACTGTAGATGAAAGCTGTTCTTGGCTGTTCTGATGCACACAGAATGGCGTGTCACCTGGTTAATTTGTCAGCGTGAGCGATCAATTGATGGGCGAAAGAACGTACATATGCAAAGTGGGCCATCGTCGTCTTGGATCTCAGAACCGTCTTGGCTGTCTCTGAGGAAATCGAACGAATCATCGTCTCTCTCCTCTGGATCCTCGGGCAAATCGTGCAGCGGTGATTTGGTGAGATTCACTGGTGACTCCGGTGTCGTTCCAAACGAAGAATTCGAGTTGTGCCAAAGGCCATGACTGCGGTTTGAAAAAGTTGGTGTAACCGGGGTAGACGAGGTGGACGCTCCAGAAGATTCGCGCGAATGTGATGTTCCAGATTGGTAGGGGGATACAACTGCAGACATCGCGTCGTCCTGCTTCCTCGACGAACCGATTTTCGGCAGGGAGAACGAGCGTATCCTGCTCATGTTGTAGGCCGACGACTCCTCGGTTCAAGTCCAGATCAGCGAGACAAACCAGGCATCGTCGAGAACAAAGGACAATTGCGGAACATGCACGCGCGTTCGCTTGTAGCTCCGTGGCTCTGGCGAGTGTTTCAAGGTCACACGAGGACTTCAAGCCGAGGTGCAATCACTGAGCTGGCATAAGTTGTGCGCGAGACACACGTCGGTCGGCTCGATTCGTGCAGCGGGTAGCAGAAGCGCAGCAAAAGTGTCCAGGTGAAACGAAGGATCTGGACCTGCAAGTGTCTGGTTCGGGAAGAACAACGGCGCGTGGCAGTGGTAGTGGTGAGGGCAAGTATTAGGCGCGAAACTGGGCGTCCAGGTCGAGAGAGGGATCGCTGATGGGCAATAGTGCGGGTTGCCAACGGCGGCCTTTAGCGACGGGAATGACGGTCTAATCCGCGCGAGTCGGTGGGCAGGCGCAAAGCTTTGTGTACAATCGTGCAGGTCTAGCGTCTGCGGAAAGGCAACGGTTGACGCTTGGAACGGTGCCTGGCACTAGAGCGGACGCCGCGCCGGGGCTAAATCCCAGCCAACGAGCCGAAGCCTAAAGGCCTGAGTGCCTGTCATCGGGATGTGCCTCACCTGCTCTGCTGGACCGCCGGACAGGGCAGCGCACGCATATCGCGGCGGGAAAAGCATGCCGCGTCGCGAGGATAGATTGCCTGCAGCAGCGTGCTCCGCTCTGCCGCCCGTTGCCATCACATGCCGGGCGTCTGGGCTCTGGCGCAGACGCCAGCACAGCCTGTCTGCCAGCAAGCGGCCCATCTGATCGGCAGCTCGAAACACAAGGCGCTCCCAGGAACTCGGTTTGCGCCTGGAGCCTGACTGGTACGTGTGACGCTCCTTGGGACAGTACAGTACCGACGCCCCCCATTGCGCCAGCGAATTTTGCCCTGTTCCTGCGGCCCTCGCAGTGCAATGCCTGCCATGCGGCACAGTAGCCGCGGTCAAAGGCCCGACGACAGGTTTCTTGTCTTCGACCCTCGACAGGCGAGGGACCCCATTGTTGCGGACGCATTGAGCCAATCACGACGTGTCCGAGGGCCCACAAACGCCGTCCGGGCTGTGGCAGGACTCGCAGGAGTGGTGGAGGTTCCAAAGCATGCAGAACGACAGAACGCCATGCGCCAGACTCTCCGGCAAAAGTGTTCGTCTGCAGCTGCCTTCCTTTTCGGTGGCGCCCGCCGTCGGCAGCATCGTTGCAACCACGCGGGCGCCCGCCAAACGTTCTTGCAGCGAGCTTCGCCGTCAAACAAGCCGTTGTGATTTGACAGCGCCTTCTGCGCAGACAACCGTTTGTACAGGCGCCGTGTGCGACCATGGACAATCGCTTGTCATCTGACTGCAACAGTCCCTTGCTCGTGGCATCGACCTTGGTACGAGCGGTCTTGAGCGGCAACCCTTTCGCGTACAGATCCAAGCCGGCTGCAGATTCCAGGGCTTGCAGAGGGCGTCGGGCTGCCACACCAGAGGTGCCACACGTACTTTCAACTCCCGGCCACCCTCCATCTCAAAGCCGACATGCTTGCAGTTCTTGTTCTCGCCGCTAAAGGCAAAGGCTGCGATCTACATGTTTATACAGGACGTCCTTGCATTCTACTCGTCCACACCCTTTTTAGCTATGAGACATTCGCCTACTCCCACACGTGGCTGACCTACGGGGTGTGCCAGAACCCGTTGTGCTGAAGGTGATGCCGTCACAGTGGGACACATACTTTTGGCACTCTTCCACAAAGACGGAACGTTTGCCCAGGCTCGGGCGGCCGACGCCGCTTGCCCAACGAGAGACGGGGACAGAATAAGTTTTTGAAGTCCGAGCGGGGCTGCACAGCCGTCACGCGGGCCTAAGACCGAAAAGTTTGGCATGATGGAATAGTGTGGGAATTCGCGCTCCTCTTGCGGTCCAGACCCAGACGCGCGTCAAAAGGGCCTTGCGGAGAGCGGGAAACGTCCTGGGTATTGACGTCGAAATCGTCGGACTCTCCATGCAAAGTCTCCGCGCCCTCCCTCCCCTCGGCCGGATCGATGCCATATGAAGAACATGTCCAGGGTGGCCTGGTCTTATGTCATTTGTGATAGCGCGCTCGCGGTTCTGTGGGTAGGAAGGAGCCACGGCGTTTCAACCGCTGGTCGGGCTGCAGGAACGAGAAACGTCTGACCTGCATGAACAGGTACTGAAATACTTCGATGAAAGCTTTGCTGCTACTGGTGGGCGGCGAAGGACCGGTGGCTGGGAATGCCGGTAGGACTGCGCACACGTAGCAAGGCTCCTGGGTACGATCGATCTCAGATGTGACCGCACAGAAGAAACCAAATCAATCAGTCTGTGCATCGACGTCACATTTCGAAAGACTCGGGCTTCGACGTTGTGTCTAGAACAATTGCATTGACCGCTTAGGCTGAGTGAACGCACCGAGAAAAAAGCGAGTGCTGAATTTCGCCCTGGGGCGCGCACTGTGGGTATCGCGCCGGCCTGTCGTGTGCAGAGCACAGTGACATCTGTCCCCCAGAGTCACTTCAAGCCACAAAGTCACGGCAGGTTGGCCCCGTCGAAAACTTTTTCTGGCCCTTCTAGAGTCACTGCAGCGAAACCGGCTGCATGTCCGACGACACCTGCGTCCTGCTGTGGTTGCAGTCCCGGCGCTGCCCCGCCGGGCGCTTTGACAACGCACGAACAGCGAGGGCTTCGGCCTCTGCGCTTGCACTTTCCACCGCCCACCGAGGACACAGACTCGATGATTAATGACTATCCTCCTATCGTAGCATGCCTCAGGCTGAAGTCCGAGCCGAGGTCGCCGCCATGGGGCTCCACGTGTTGGGCCGCCCCCATGTGGCAGGATGCCTTGGCGGGCATCAACACTACTCCTTTGGGGTGGCAGCTCATCAATAATAATTAAGCGAGGCGGCACATCAATATTGGCTGCCGACCGCAAGCAGAAGCGAAGCCGAGGCTGAGCGCCCTCGCAGTCGAGGCGTCGAGTGGTGTAGGCCACCACTTCATGCGATCCAGTACCTGCTCCACTGGGCCCTTTGCGCCTCTGTGCCGTTGAACTGCCATGCGTGTGTCAGCGACCCTCACTGCAAACCAGTGGAGGCGGTGCATGTGCGCCAGCTCAACGAGCGCCAACTCACCTGGAAGTTGACCTTTGTGGTGTCCTGGAATCCTTCGTCCGCTGTGGGCTCACGATAACGCGAGGCAAAACCTGTGAATGCCATTTTTGGAAGCATGACTCTGGACTCGGGGTTCATCTGTGGCCGCGTGTCAGCAAGCGCCTACGAAACGCAGGGCGATGGAGTCTGCACAAGCTACCGCCACGTACCAAATTGCCCGTCAACGCCCGCACTGTGTCGTTGTGCTCGCAGAGCTTAGCTGGCGCAGTGAAGTGCACTAGACGAACCGGGACGTTGAGCTTCGCACCCAGTTTCACCCACAGAGCCCGCGTTTCTTTATCAGCATTCGTGTTGTCGACTACCACGGATTGCTTGTCCTCAACCAGCTGGGTTGCGACCTTGATGCATTTGTCTCTTGATTTAAGTAGGTCCTGGTTCACGCGCTCGTACCCCAACGGCTGCATGTATGACCAGTAAAACGTGCTTTTCCCTGCGCCGGGGCTGCCACAGAACAGCACGAGCTCCACATCGTTCTTTTTCGTGAAAACCACGGGCGAGGCCTCGGTGTCCGTAGTGAGGGGAATGTCAAGGTAATCGCCGGGATTGAATTTCCGCTCGAAAGGCTTGGTTTCTTCGTTGAGGAAGAACTCCTCCGGCGTCTGAAATCCAATCCCGACATTCGCAGCGAAGTCTCGGTCTGAGCATGAGTGGTCCTTCTTCACTTTCTTCGCCTTATCTCCAGCTCGTCCAGCCGCATCACCGACGAACACGCAACCCCTGCGATCCAATTCTCCGTCCCCTGTAAGACCGTAGCCCGCGACCAGCTCCTCCCACATGCTCGTCCTAGGCTTCCGGAACAGGTCGTGCGCCGTCGCAGCAAAGACTGTGATCGGCAGGTCGAGCGTCGTAAGCACATTAGTGACTTTCGCTTTCCAGTTGTTCAAGCTGCGCATGCCGTTGGGCGTCTTAGCATCAGAGCGCAGGCTCACGGCCGCTTGGTTGCTGATGAATGCGATCGCGAAACCCTCGCCGTGTAGCTGCTTGAGCTTTGCGGGTACGGAAGTATGCCACCATTTCCAGTCGCTCTCGTTTTTGGCGAATCGGTTGCCAGATGCGGTAGTTATAATGGTGTCATCCAAGTCGAAGGCGGCGATCTTGACTGGGCGTGGCAACGTTGCGACTGCTGACACCGGGTCGCCATGCTGAGCTTTGAGGACGGTTTCGTGGAGAATTTGAAAGGTGACGGCTTTGGGTTCTTTGACTTTCTGGGACGCAGGTTTGAAGAAGTTCGCCGCAGCTTTACTGGTGGTTGTCGCGGTTGCTTTGCGCTTGGCGGGTGGTGAGATGTCGCGATCTGCTGTATTGCCACGCTTCAAAGGGTTTGTCGACATCCTGAAGAAATGGTAAAGAACAGGATTGCGACGTATGCTGTGGTTTGGCGATGCTCCTAGTCCGATGATGCGCCTCATGTGTGGTACCCTAATATATGTCGGGGAGACGTGCAGCTTTGAGAGGTCGCATCAGAAGCAAGCGCGAAGTCACGTGCTCAATGGAAACAGAGTCGAAATGAACGACCACCTCGACAATTTTGGCAACTACCTTCAAATAAAACTAAGCATCCAAGGAAAAGATCGATCACAATGCAATAGGTGTTTACGATCAGATTTGTGACAATAATGCTTGAAGGCTGGCGCCTCCTACGGTGATGCGCGGCGATCGAGCCTCGAAATGAATTATTTGCTCTCATTTTGCTGGTCGATTTGCGAGGTGGCTGTATGCAAGGCACATGATTGGAAGAACTTGGACAGCAGAATATCACACGGACAACAAACAGCACAGACTTGAAAGGAATTGAGCTCGTCGAAATGGTGGTCGACGATTGCATTCGGGTATATGACCATTTGAGCAGTGTTGCTCCGCTAAACGCCGCACCTCCGTCCCATGTACGCCGCGGATTTCTGCGCGTGCTGCACTGGGGCGTGGCAAGTCCTCCGTCATGGCAAACCATGTTCCACCTTGACAAGCGCCTGTAACGCCGTCATGCCATCATCTATCCATTTAAGCGTCCTCAACAACGGCGGTCTGGAGACCCTTGGGGTTGGAGACATTGACGGCCTGGACGTAGGAGTACAGCTTCTCCTTGGCGTCCTCCTCGTCGTTACGCTTACGGGAGATGCGGACGCGGAGGCGGAAGGGAACGCCCTTGACACCGCACTCCCAGACCTTCTTGTTCAGCTGGGGGTCGAGACGGACGTCGGAGGTACCCTGGAAAAGATGGTTAGTCGGGAGGATGGTTGAGGGGAGGTATCTGGTCGCATACAGCGACCAAACCTATGAGGAATGTTAACGTACCATGGCCTTCTCAGCGAAAGCGCGGATCTCCTTGATGGCGCGGGGGGCACGCTTCTTGAAGGAGACACCGTGCACCTGTTATCGCGTATACTTATTAGACTCAACTCTTGTTTTCAGTCTTCCGCCCGATGCCGGACAGCGCGCACAGCGAGTGTGCTTGCTTGTCGCAGCCATCCGTGGACTTCATCAAACTGAACGTACCCTCTTGTGCATGTGGATGGTGTACTCGCGGGCGACGACATCCTCGATGGCGCTGCGGCCCTGCTGGGTCTTGCCGGCGGTGGGCTTGTTGGACTTGCTGGCTTGAGGCATGGCGACGGTGTTGGAGGGTGTATCGAAAGTCGATGTCGGTGGTCGCTGGCGAGTCTCCAAAACTGAAGCTGCGAAAGTTCGACCTGCCCAGTCAAATTTGGGGAGCGTGTGCGAGGGCTGCGGCTGCAGCCGCCGCCAAGCTCAGCGCTAGGCCAGAGTCAGAAGCAGCGGGCTTTCAGCGCCCCGGTGATCACATCGGCACGCGTTGGTTGAAGGAGGGCAACGGCCGGTGGTTGTTGATCGCCGCACCACATCGCTTTCTTTTCCTCTCATCCATGCTCCCTCGCTGCGTGGCCCTGCTCTTACCATGCGCCGTGCAATAGTGCAGAACTTGCGCACCTTTCGCCGGCCGACTCCGCGCAAAGCAATCAAAAGTCTCCGCATCAGCGGACCGAACAATGTCGTCTTCCAGCGCTCGATAGCATCCCGTAACCTTCGCCCGCTACACTCGTCCATGCAGTTCCGCCGCCTCTCCGCACCTCTCGCGCTGGGCGTGGGAGCCGGTGCCATCTACTACGCATATCAAAACAACGCTGCAGGAACTAGCGCAAACGCAGCGACGACCGCCGCAAGCTTATCCGGAAGCCAGGCCAGGGGATACACGAGTACACCATCTGCAGCATACGCAACGTCGTCTTCGTCGCCTGTCAGCGGACTCGAACCAGACCAGGTCCCAGAGGCTGTTCGCAAAGCGCTCATCGTCGAGCAAGGCCAACTCTTCACCGCTCAGATTCCCGCCGACGTTCCCATCAGCAAGGAGACCGACAGCTCAGGGAGGAAGGTACTGGAGATGTTGACGCCGGATCAAGCGGCTGCCAAACTGAGGAAGAATGAGGAAAGCTATCTTGTGAACAGAGGCGAGGGAGTGGTCAGGTACGACGTGGTGCAGATTCCCAGCAACGATCCGATCGAGGACGACCATGTCGAGAAGATCGTTGAGGTTCCCGGATCCACTGCTGCCGCTGAGCCTGGCAAGACCAGTTCTGACTGGATGTTCTGGGGCGTCTTTGACGGCCACGCTGGGTGGACGACATCTGCGAAGCTTCGCGAGACTCTGGTGTCATACGTGGCACGCGAGCTGAACACGACCTACAAAGCCGCCCTTCAAGACCCTAAGCTTACCTACCCTACTGCGGACTCTGTGGATGCTGCCATCAAGAGCGGTTTCGTCAAGCTCGATCACGACATCGTCCACGACTCGGTACAGAAAGTCCTGAAGGCCCAGTCTAAGCGCGTTGCTGCCGAACTTCTGGCACCTGCTCTTTCCGGCTCATGCGCGCTCCTGAGTTTCTACGACAGCCGCTCCAAGGAGCTTCGTGTGGCTTGCACTGGTGACAGCCGTGCCGTACTTGGCCGTAGGGGCTCAAGCGGTAAATGGACTGCGACTGCGCTTTCTCAGGACCAAACTGGTGGCACTCCTTCCGAAGATGCCCGTCTTCGTGCTGAACACCCGAACGAGCCCTACGTTACCATGAACGGTCGTATCCTCGGCGGTCTTGAGCCCAGCCGTGCTTTCGGTGATGCCGTGTACAAGTGGACCAAGGAAACTCAGGATAAGATGAAGAAGTCCTTCTTCGGTCGCACAGCCTCCAAGCACCTCAAAACACCGCCTTACGTGACCGCAGAGCCCGTCGTAACAACAACCAAAGTCGACCCCGCCCAAGGCGACTTCGTGGTCCTTGCGACCGACGGCCTCTGGGAAATGCTCTCGAACGAGGAAGTCGTTGGGCTCGTCGGCCAATGGCTCGAGAAGCAAGCCTCCGCGAGCAAGACCAGCACCTCCACCGCCAGCTGGCTGCAGTCCTGGTTCTCCACGCAGAAGGCCTCCCTCCCCGTCGACCACCACGACGACGGCGCCGAAGGCGGCCAGCGCGCGCCCATCAGGCAGCAACAGTGGGGCGTCGAGTCCGGCAAGGACGAGCGCTTCGTCGTCGAAGACAAGAACGCCGCCACGCACCTCGTCCGCAACGCCCTTGGTGGCAAGGACAAGGACATGATCTCCGCGCTGCTCACGCTGCCCTCGCCCTACAGCCGCCGGTACAGGGACGACCTGACGGTGCAGGTGATCTTCTTCGGCAACGGCGAGAGCACGGGAAACGTGGAGTTGAACAAGGAGGCGTCTGCGACGGCGTCGAACGGCGTGGAGGGCGTCAAGGCTAAGCTTTGAGAGGGGGTTTCTTTCGTCTGTGAGTGGTTTGGTTTTGGGGCTCGTGTCTTTCGAAACAGCGTCGGAGTTCAGGAGGAGTTCCTTTCCCAGAGGCCTGGATATATGCGGGTCTCAGTCAGCATCCGCACGGGCTTGTAGCACTATATTACAACCCTCTTCTCGCCATTAGTAGCGATTTGTAGATTCGAATGATACATTTATACTCACTAAACTGTTCGTCAAACCAGCGAGCGGAGCAATTCAGAATGCTCGGTCGTCGCTGTGACACATGATACATGAACCTTGACTTGCCATTTTCAACAGGAGCAGGTGTTGGTCTGAAAGTAGTACTTGTGTAATAAGAAGCCTTTATGATTTGGTGCATGTCTAGCAAAGAACTCGCATCGCGCGGAAATCTATTTATTAGCCGGTGCCCAAACAGGAGCCACACGGCAGTATGTGTCTGTATATGTGAGGAAAAATCGAGCGCAGTCTATATCCCTCTCCCGGAAAGACAATTAACGCCCACGCTAACCGGAAAACACTAAAGCCATAACCAAACCACTCAGTTGGTCTTCTCCTTCTTCTTGCCCTTGTTCTTCGGCACACGTGCAAGCCAGTACAGGAAGACGGCGGCGAAGATGTTGAAGATGATGAAAGCCCACAGGATGCCGTAGTCGCGCCAGCGGTTGGCGTAGCTGCTGCTGATCTGCTCGAGGAAGAAGTCGGAGCTGGTGTAGGAGCAGAAGCTGCAGACGTCCGTGTTGTTCTCCGTGCCGGCCTGCAGGCTGGCGGAGGAGCCCGGGGCGTTGATGAGCGGGCCCAGGTACTGCAGGCAGGTGCTGCCGGCGGGCGGCGAGAGCTGGACGAACTCGTTCTCGGCGCAGTTGATGGTCTGGCCGGCAAGGCCGACGCTGAGCATGCCGGAGACGAGGTAGGTGAAGGGCGAGACGCGGTACATGAAGATCCAGAAGCGGGGGAAGGTTTGCGGAGAGGCGATGACGCCGCAGAAGATGAGGCAGAGGGAGAACATCAGGTTGGCGATGTTGCCGCCGGTTTCGGCGTCGGCGATACCGGCGATGATCATGTTGGTGAAGGTGGAGGCGAAAAGAAGGAATTGAAGGGTGAAGAGGAAGAACAGTGCGCCGCGCTCGTGAGTCGCACCAGCTGCCGCGGCGTTGTTCTGTAGGCCGATCGGGTAGTAGAAGCAGAAGAAGATGACGACGGCCATGAAAGCGTTCCACGGAATCTCGACGGCAATGTTGGAGATCATGAATGCCTTCCAAGAGTAGGCTCTACTCGGGCGCTCACGGACCTCGTACAGCGCGCGCTGAGTGACAAAATGCGGCATGATTTGCTGCACCAGCTGGCCAAAGATAGTGAAGAGCAAGAAGATGGCAAACATCTGGTTCTGGAGACCTTGCTGGGTGAGCGGTGCGCGGAAGAAGATGAAGCCGATGAAGAGCGAGGACATGAGACAGAGAGCGAACTTCGAGTAGATGTAAGACGGGGTGCGCCAGTATTGCTCGAAGACACGCTTCGTAACCTCCCAAAGCTGCAAGCCGAAAGGAGCTGCAAATTCGCGGTAAGACTCCTTGTCGTTAGACTTGTCGGGTTGAGGGACTTGCTTCGGGCGTTCATCTCTGAGGAAGTCGAGTTCGCGGTGAACCTCTTGGTACTCTTTGCTGTCGCGCCAGGTCTGGTGCCAGTCGATGTCGGTATGAGAGCCAGGTGCAGCACCGATGACTTCAAGCATCCATTCGGCAGGGTTGGCGTCAGGCGGGCACTTGTGGGCACCGTTCTGCTCGAAGTAGTTCGTAAGGGTGTGAGAGTTCTCGCCGACCTCGCCGAAGTAAACGGTACGGCCGCCCTTGGCCAAGAAAAGCAGACGATCGAAGCGCTGGAAAAGCATGGCAGAAGGCTGGTGGATGGTACATAGAATAGCCTGGCCAGAGTTGGCAAGCTTCTCGAGCAGATCGAGAATAGCCCAGGATGTTTGAGAATCCAGACCGGAAGACGGCTCGTCGAGGAAGAGAAGAAGCTCAGGCTTAGCAGCGAGTTCAACACCAATGGTGAGACGCTTACGCTGTTCGACGTTGAGACCTTCACCGGGCACACCGACGACAGCGTCAGCGTACTCCTCCATATCCAAGAGCTTGATAACCTCGTCGACGTAAGCGAGCTTGTCCTCGCGGGAGACGCTGGCCGGCTGGCGTAGGACAGCGCTGAAGTTCAGAGCCTCACGAACAGTGGTCGTCTGGAGATGCAAGTCCTGCTGCTGAACGTAACCGGTTTTACGCTGGAAGGAGTCGTCGCGCTGGCGACCATCGACAAGCATGTCACCACTAATCACGCCCATAGTGACACGGGTAGCAAGAACGTCGAGCAGAGTAGTCTTACCGGCACCAGAAACACCCATAAGGGCAGTAAGGGTACCTGGCTTGACCCATCCATCAACATGGTCGAGAATGCGCCTGTCTTCCTTCTTGATCTTGATGTCGTAGCAGACGTTCCTCCAGCTGAAGATGGCAGTCTGTCTCTGGATGATGTCGGTGGCAGAAGTGTAGCTCTCCTTCTTCGCGAGCGCCGCGCCATTGTCGGCAGTCTCTTCGTCGGACACCTTCTCCTTCAAGGAAGTCGGGGTGTGGCCTCTGCGGAAAACGAGAACCTCACCCTTCGACTTCTTCGCAGAGATGAACTCGGTGGCGGCGATGTAGAACACGCAAAGGCCTACCATGAATACAAAGAGGATTCCAACGTTCCTCCACTTGTGGCTGTTGTAGTACAGGAATGCCGAGTTGATGTAAGCGTCGCCATCGACCTGCTCTTGGCCCGCAACAGAGCCGATAGCCGAGCACACTCTCTGGCCACCTTCCCACGATCCTGTAGGGGGAATCGAGGAGCCATCTGAGCATATGAATTGGCGGTTGTGGAATTCATTGACCATCAGCGACTCAAAGGCATAGGCGATAGGGTCGATGTAGTTGATCCATCTACACCATCCAAGCATGTATGGCGTCGGGATGGCGAAACCGGTGAAAGTAACGATGCCGAGAATAATAATAGCAGCGGGAGCCATGGCCTGCGACAGTGTCCGGGAAACCGAGGCGATTGTTCTGAACAGCATTGACATCACCAACGTGGCGATAAAGCTGACGAAGACGAAGAAGAAGAAGGCGCCAGGCTCACGGCGGAGGTTAGCGATGAAGTAGAGAGTCAAGTTGAACAGGATGGCGTTGAGGATTTTGTAGGGCATATCCGTCAGCATCGACGCGAACGCTTCCGCAGAAGGATGGTAGAGCGCGTATCTGCTGTGCTTTTCGACGATCGATCGTTGGGCGTAGAGCGTCAAAATCTCGAGCGCGGATCCAAAGGCGTTCATCAACACTGCAAAGAAAAGCACCGCACCACGTTGGAAAAACGAGCCAGTGTTCTGCGGCATGTTGTAGAAGACGGAACCGATAATAAGAGCCATAATGATGTTGCCGAAGAGCTGAGTGAATGTCAAGCTGGGATCACCTTTGAGGCGCTGGAATCCACGCCAGAGACACAGTTCAATCTGCTGGGTGTAGGAGAGAGTGTAGGGCGACTTGCGGCGAGTATTCTTGGCTTGCTGAGCGCGACGAGAATCGAGGAACTTCTGTGCTTGTTCGCCGTGAAGAGGGTTCTCTTGATTGTAGATCTCGATATCCTTGAGCAGCTGGGCGCGCTCAGGGCTGTTCTTCCATCTGACAGCGAATTCTTCGGGTGTTCTGGGGACCTGGTTCTCAAAGCCCTCACGCACAATACGCTCTTGCGGCGAGGTCATGGAAGTGAGGAAATCGGAATCTGTCTGGCGATCAGGGCAGACGAAACCCATTCTCTCAAAGTATGCGCGAGCCTCTGTAGTGATGCCAAAGAAGATCTGGTACCCTTCGTAGAGTACGATGACCTTGTCGAAAATATCGTAAGCAGCCTGAGGCGCCTGGTAAATAGCGACCAGGGCTGCAGATCCACCGAGCTCGGTAGAGATGCGCAGCGTCTTACAGAACTCG
Organism: Cladosporium halotolerans; assembly: GCF_011745625.1. NCBI lineage: Eukaryota > Fungi > Ascomycota > Dothideomycetes > Cladosporiales > Cladosporiaceae > Cladosporium > Cladosporium halotolerans. Next base: position 386,980 of record NW_027191464.1, on the reverse strand, counting down.
ATGGCGTTGGCAGAATCCAGACCACGAGTACTGTTATCCCACGCCTGGAGAGGAGCACCGCTAAGGGCAGCTTCGGCAATGGACACACGCTTGCGCTCACCACCGGAGACACCACGAACAAAGTCGTTTCCGACTCTGGTGTTCACAGTGTGACTGATACCGAATGTCGCCATCATCATGTCACGCATGTGCTGCGCGTAGACCTTCCTGCTGACGCCTCCTGGAATGTTCCTAGGAGCTCTGGCCCTAGCCGCAAAGTCCAGGGTGTCTCCTACTGTCAACATGGGGAAGTGGACGTCAACTTCGGCGGTGTAAATGGCTTCACCACGGTGCCAGGTATGCATCTCCTCGGCCGGAATGCCCTGGTAGTTCAATTCTGAACCCTGCTCGACATTGAAACCGTGAGTCTCGCCAGTGAGGGTCTTGAGGAATGTCGAGCAGCCAGAACCGGGAGGGCCAAGGACGACTAGCATCTCACCGCTCTTCACCAGACCTTCGAAGTCTCTGAGGATGTCGATTCTGCGAGGTTTGGCAAGACCAAGAGCATTCTTAATCGGGTCAACCGCCTTCAACCAGATGTTGGCCACATCAGCTTGGTAATCGGTGGCAGCACCGAAACCGTGGACATTGAGGTTGCGGAAAGAGACACCGGAGGTGCGGCCAGGGGTCTTGTTCTCCTCGTGGTTGAGCTTGATCATGCTCTTCACCCATGATCGCGCCTTGAAGTTTGGTGAGTTGGGGTCGAGTTCCGAGTCTGGGGCGGCCTGAAAGGGGTTACCGGGAACATGAGACCACGTGCTTTGCCTGGTGAGAGACCTTGCGAGTTCGTTGATCGTCTTGTCGGTCTTCATCTGGCGATCGGCCTCAGCGCTCGCCTCGGAGTCGCTTTCCGTTCGTTCGAGGCCGGCCTTGGAACGGTCGACCTCATCGATCTTCTCGTTGATCGGCGTGGCCCCAACCGTGTAGAGGCCATCCTGCTGTGTGTTGCCTCGGCTGAGGTGTGTTTGTGCGGTAGCGTAAGTTGCCTCACGGTTAACCGCCGGTCGCTCCGTTGCCGATGCATTCGAAGCTTGTCGGTTCCTAGAAATTGTGCGTGCCAGACTGTTGCGGCGCTCTTCCCGGTGTGCTTCGCGCACCGGATCCTGATCTGTGAGACTTGAGCGACGAAGAAACCCTGTGCCGCCGTCTTGAGCACCGCTCGTCTCAGCGGTGCGGTCGTAGTTGCCAAAGGCAAAGTTGCCCACGAGGGACATGGTGGCGGTTGTTGTTAGCTCGCCACTCCAATGATGTGTTGGAAGAAATTGAAAGGGATATTAAAGCTGAGTATTGGCGAAACCTCTCGCAGAAGGATGTACAAATTAGTTGTAGATGGAGAAGTGGCGTAAGGCAGGCTCGGCCGTTGGTTCTGACAACGGCGGGAGACCCTTTGTATGTATCGACGACAGCAGGACACGGAGGCGGAAACTTTTATTCACACGGGATGCCATGTGCAAGCGGCCGAGCGGGATGATGGCCCATGAGCCACCACCCCGGAAGGCGCTCCTCGGCGGGCGAGAGGCGTGCTGGCGGGAAGACCGAGCACCAAGCGTGGGTAGTGGTGCTCTAGCGGCGAATGCTGTGCAGACAGCGTGCACTTTTGCGAGGCCAGCCCTGTCCCGGCTCGACCGCATCCGGGCTCGTTTATCTCGTGTCGCGCGCATTGCTTGGCGTCAGCGGATCTGACCTGATCCGAGCAGCCACCCACGTGTCGCCCTCGTTGTTGGCCTTCTCTGATTGGCCGCCCTTCGCCATTTATGCAAGCGAGGTTATGCTGCTCATTTCGCGGCTATGGCTACTTCTATCTTCCGCCCCGCAGTCGTCGTGTCAATCATACGGTTTTGCTGTCGCCTGGAGTTCAGCAGCCCTGGGTTTCGCGACCTCGTTGCTAAGCAGACGGAGACAGTGTCGATAATGCCACACGTAGCTCCGTTTGTGCACTATTCCCACGCCCTGTGCTGCCCGAGCTTGGAGGCGGGTGATTGTATCAATTGCTGGACGCGTTCAATCCTCCGGACAATTCGCTCCACAGTCAGGGGTTGCAAACACTCCCGCTCCCCATAAGTGGAACAAGCTTATGTGATAGTGTGCGGCTGTATAATAGCTCACGATCTAGACCTACCATCCAAGCGACTGTCTTGTAAGATTCGTGAGGCGTGCACCGCTGAGAATCATCATGAGGCTCTGATGTCTCACCTGCCTGTTGTTGTATGATGACGTCTAGCCATGATTCTTACATGCCAGGCCGAGCCCGAAAGTCAATCCAGGCAATAAACATTCTCACGCACTACTGTGCAGAATGGCGCCATGCTGGAAAAGTATGCTGAGTCGCGTCTACCTTATTGCTCAGGGCTGATAGCTTCTCGGCTGGGTCGTTTGGCTCGCGTTCGCATTCTCAGCTAGCTGCTTGGTATCATGTCTCCAGTCAGAATCGTAAGACGCAATCGCACCCAGGCTCCATGGTCATCGTTATCAATACGCGAGCGTATGCATGTGCGCATGGTCCGGCTGGGCACTGCACACGGTTTGGGACATCTGCCTGTCCCGGTGTAATGCATGTTTCACGGAGTCGGCTGGGAAATGGCGCCGTAGATCCTGTTCCTCGGATCATCAACGCTGCGAGATGGCCGTATGCAGCTCGTTTGTCTACGGATATAGTTGGGGATTATTGTAGTGTCGACTCGAAGGCCCTGTACACATGGGGTACCTTGCGAAGATACAGTAGGAGATCTGCCTGACTCGAGTATTCCGTTATCCCTGATTCGAGCGGCCTGGCAACCTTCGCGAAGCGCGTAAGGATGGGTTGCGATTGCAGCCGCTGAGCTCTTAAAGCTACAGCATCTTCAACGATGCCAGTCTGCTTGCAATGGCAGAGGTATTGGACTGCAAATCCCACGTGCAGTGGCCAAAACGGCGAAACGGTGTCAGCAAAACGGTGCCCGCGTTGTCGGAAACCGTTGGTGTGCGCAAGCCAGTCCAGGCCTCAGGTTTCGTCACCGCAGACCGTTTTGGATGCCGTCATTGCTGGACTTTTTGGTCGCTCACAGCGCCGTGACACACAGCTGCTTGCGACCAAACGGCTACGACTTTTCTTTGTTGCATGTAACACATCTTGACTTGGACTGCTCTAATCCGGCAACTATTTTCCACGTAATCAGTTATCAAAATGTCGTCGCGCGCTCTTCGCAAAGCGCAGCGCGAGCGCGAGGAGCAAGAACAGCTAGAGAAGCTGCAGCAGCAGGAGGAAGAAGACGACGATGAGGAGGAATATGTTGCCGCGTCCACAAAGAAGAGCGCGTTTGCCATGCTGGGCGAAGAGAATGAGGACGACGATGACGAAGCCGAAGAGCTCGAGGATGAGGGCGGCGTTGCTATCGAAGAACAGCCTGTACAAGCAACCCCCGCAAAGGCGCCCTCTAAGAAGAAAAAGAAGAAGAAGGCAAAGGGCAAGAGCGGTGGAGCTACACCTGGTACTCCTGCGCAGCAGACTTCTGGGCAGAAAGAGGAGCCTATGGACGAGATCGATGCTGCGCTCAAGCAACTTTCTACTTCTGGCAATGGAGCTGGCAACACGGCTGGCGGCGTGAATGAGGCGACCAACGAGGCCTCGAAACTCCTCGCCGTTGACACATATCATCTTCATGCCCAAAATGAAATGCGACGTCTATTCGGTCGCGCGGCTCTCGAGCAAGGAAACGACGACGACGGACAAGGGGCGCCGGGCAATGTTGGAGGCAACAGGAGGCAGCAAAGAAGAGTGCAGCAGGTAGGCCTTGCGCAAGCGCTGAGAGGCCAGCGAGGTCAGGGTGGCCGAGCGGGCGGTCTGGCATCTCTCGGACTGCGTCGCAACATCTTCGTTCAAGGAAAGGAAGAGTGGCCGGTAGCTACAGGAGGTGGCCTTGGAATGGAGGTGGTCGAGAAGAAGGCCGACGGAACAGTGGAATACCGCTATGTGCACAATCGCGCTTATCAAGACGTCCAATCGCAGTTTGAGAGCTGTGTGGCATCAATGGACCCGAACCGGCTGGTTGTGCTGCTTCAGCACAACCCCTACCACATCAGCACGCTCTTGCAGGTGTCCGAAATTGCAAAGCAAGACCGCGACCATGCTACCTCGGGCGATCTTCTGGAGCGCGCTCTCTTCTCGCTTGGTAGAGCGGTACATAGCACGTTCGCCAAAAACCTCGCGGAGGGCAAAGCGCGCCTAGACTTCAACAGACCTGAGAACAGAGAGTTCTGGCTTGCCAGCTGGAGGTACATGCAGAACTTGAGCATGCGTGCCACCTGGCGAACCGTCTACGAATGGGCGAAGTTACTCCTGTCTCTGGCCCCTGAAGACGACCCTTACGCCATCTGGCTCGTACTCGACCAGTACGCCATCCGTTCGCAGCAGTCGCTGGACTACCTCAACATTAGCCGCAATGCCACCTTCAAGGTTGTTCACAACAGCCTGCCAAATGTACAATTGAGCCAGGCCCTTGCCGAATACCGAGCCGGCAACAAGAGCAAAGGCCAGCAGGCCCTCTTCACAGCCATTGGCCGCTTCCCTTGGGTTGTCGCTCGCCTCATGCAAGAGCTCAGCATCGACCCTCCACCAGCCGTCTGGGGCAAATCACCGCGTACAGACAGAGAGAAACTCCATGCCGAGCTCTACGCAACCCGCGCGAAAGATCTTTGGAACACCCCCGAGATCTGCGACTTCCTACTCGAAATCGCCTCCGCCCTCCCACCCGAAGTCCAGCCCGCCGCACCCGACACAGAAGAGATCCAGCTCAACGAAGCCCGCCAGATTCTCCTCTCCGACACACCACCCCTCATTGCCCTCATCCCACGCGAGTACACCGCACAACTCACCTCGACCTCCGACCCGCTCCCACCCCCAACCAACCTCGCCTCCTATCAAACCTCCTCTCAGCCGCACGCCAGCGCCGCACCCCGCGCAGCAGCAGCCTCCTCGGCCGCCGAGAACCTGCGCGAGCTGCAAGGCCTCTACGGCTTCTTCTCAAACCTCTTCCCCTGGTTCGGGCAGAATGGTGCCGGCACGGACGGCGCGGCGGAGGCGCAGCCGTCCGAGGAGGAGATCGAGCGCCGCATCCAGGCGTCGGGCGTCAACGAGGAGACGATCGTGCAGCGCACGCAGCGCATGATGGAGCTGCAGGCGAGCTTGATGGGCGAGGAACAGGAGATTGATAATGGTGGTGCTGGTGGAGGAGGACCGCCGCCGCATGCGCAGACGCCGGACGGGGCGGCGCAGGCGGCGAGGGTGGCGGAGGCGGAGAGGTTGAGGAGGGCGCATGTGGAGGATGCTGGGGATGAGGAGTGATTTTTCGGGAGACTGTAGCTGGATATGGAGGACGATATCATGGGCAGACGCTGCTCCCTGTTAGAAATGAATTTGATGAGTAAAGGCTATATGAAATGATATATATGAGCCTCTCGATGCTGGCTTTGTCACGCCTATCATTCCAAGAGACTGTTCAGCTGCGCGACGTTTTTCAGTGCACAACCCATTTGCAGCATTGTGCTCCCACAGCACCTACGGTTGGTCGTGTTCGTGAGGTTTTGCGCTCTGCTTTAGGGTTAGGGTTGGGGTAGACCTCGATTTATATGGAGGCGTTAACATGCCCGAGTGCCTATCGAACAATGAACACAAACGTGCCTATAGCTTCCGTGAGAGTTTTAGTAATTTCCGGAATGCTTTTTGGGTCGGTTGAGGTAACACACACTGTTATTTTCGCTCGTTTGGGGATTCATCTCATCTGCTTGCTTCATTCAATTAACAGCTGCATGAATCGAGTACGGTCCCAAACAATCAACGCGATAAAGAAAAGTTACTTGTCCAACTCAGATTCTGTCTTGCCAGAAACTTTCGGCCCACTATCTATTCACCTATCAATTGTTAACCGATAGCTTGTCAAGACGTGCATGAGGTTGGTACCTCTACAGCTCTCCATGAAAGCCATGGAAGTCAAGCTTGACAGCCCGTGCAACGTCATACCTCGACCTTCCAACGAAAACACTCGACCACCAATGGTCAGCTGCCCTCTCGTTCTACACGTGCATCAACCCCTCCCACGCTCTCTAGCATGACCACGACCCACAAATACCACGCCTCCTCCGTGACCCCAGCACAGCTGTCCTTCCTCGCCATCTACAATCCCACCCTCGGCCCAACCGACGAGACATTCGCCGACCAGCTGGTCTTCTGGTACTCGCGCAAAACCACCGAAGCGCGACGCGCAGAAAAGAGCGGAGATGCGGGCTCAGAAGCTAAGAGGAAGGCCGCAGAGCGCGAGGACGAGAACGAGCGGCTGAGGCAGATCGGGCTTGCGCAGGGCATGGTCGGCTTCGCGAAGACGTTCTCTGAGGGCGAGCAGCCCGTCGACTCCGTCGAGACGGAGAAGTCGCGCGTCGTGCTGCGCGAGCTGGAGAGGGGCTGGTGGATTCTGGCCTCGATTGATCTCACGCGGCTACCGGCGCCGGCGACCGGAGCAGCGGGCAAGAGCGAGGCGAATGCGAAACCTGCGCTGGAGTACTCGTCGCGGGAGGTTAGCTCGCCGGCACTGCTGATACAGCAGTTGCTGCAGGCGCATTGGGTGTTTTTGCTGCATCATGGGCCGACGCTGGATGAGCTTTTTGTCAGGCTATCACGGGAGAAGTTTTGCAGCACGCTGGAAAGATACTGGACGCGATTTGCGCGGAGCTGGGATGTCTTGCTTCATGGAAACCCGGCTGTCGATGTTCTTGGCGGTGTAAAGCTCGCTGCTGGCGGCGAGCTCGGAGTCGGAGTCGGCGAGGAGGAATGGGGAAGTGGAGAGAGGGAGGTGCTGGAGGGCATGACGAGGAGGACAGAAGGCTTGGTGGATATGGTTGTAGCGAGGTTTGGAGAGCCTACAACGGAAAGAGACGAGAATTCAGTCTCCGAAATGGACGAAATGCCGTGGCTAGGGAGCGGCAATCTCCCTTCTACGTCGGATGGCATTGTCTTTAGTGGACTCGACGAACTCAACCGGAACTCCCTACGAAGCATTTCTCTCTGGATGCGGCAAATATACACGTATGGAGAACAAGCTTATGGCGTCCGGGACAATCCTCACCGTGAGCGACGAAAACGGCGAAGACGCAACCCTCCTCCGCAAGAGAACGCTTCGTCGACTTCCTCGAAAACTTCGAGACAGGTTGATGCGCGGGATTTGCGGCAGAGGATCCAAGCACAAGAGGCAGCAAGGTCAGAGTCGCCTACCATCGACCCTGCCCTCCTTCCCAAGGATCCGAGGCCTCAAATGTACGACCGGGTTGCTTCGCATGACCACGCTACTGGTACATCTACGCCACAATCGGCCAGTCACCCCAATATCCCGCCTCCCATAGTGTCAGCTGCTGAACAAGCACTGAACAAAGCGACCAAAAATGCAGATCAGAAGTCAACACGTGACGCACCTGAGGAGAGCGAGGATGGAACGACCATGGGCATACCAGATCAGTACATGAAGTACATGACATTTGGTCTTAGTTCGCTTGCCAAATCATACACGAAGAAGCAGTCGGACACACCAAAACCATCAGCCGACAATTCGAAGGCATCCAAGCCATCGGAGGACAGCATACGCAAATCCAAAGCTCCGACTTCCAGCGGTGGTACCACAGACGACAAAGCTGCCTTGTCTCACATTGATCCCGTGCCCGAAGGTGAAGAGATGCGCAATAAGCTCGCGCTGCAAGTCCGTGGTGAGAACCAAGGCGGCTTTGTTGTCGGTCTCACAGGTGACCTGTCTGCCGATGAAAATGAGGAAGACGATGATGCCAGCATTACCGAGGGCAGTTCACAACAAACATTCGGTGGCAGGCGGACACTTGTCCGCACAGTGCAAATCGAGATCGCGCCCAAGAAGCAGACTTACGCAGAGAAGGTTGATGAAGATCTCGCCCGCGAGGACGGAGATGGAGACACAGGCCATCTTATGCCAGAAAACCCTGTCACCAAGAACTTCCGCCGTTTGCGCGTGCTCATCTACGTCCGCAGGCCATTCATGTTTGCCTTCCTCTTCGAACAGCGGACCCCGTCTCTCAGCTATTCTGGCCTTTACAAATCCCTGCATAACACCTTAAAACCAATTCATAAGCGCCTCCTGGCCTCTACGAGCCCGGAGACCGTCGCACAGCGTCTCCTTACGCATCACCCGCACAGCGACTCACCAATCTTCTCCATCATTCATGACCCTGTACGGCTTTCAACCCACTCAAGTCTTCCCAACATCCCCAACCCTGGCGCATATGACCCATGGACACGCCTGGAAGCCCTCAACGTGCACGCGAGCATCCTCGCTTCCTTAGCCGCAACATCCGGCCCAAAGGGCGACACAGCTCTCGAGCGTACAAGCAAGACGTCTCGCAGCTGGTGGGTCGTTTGGCTACGGTTGCCACCTTCCGTCGCCCAGGATGACGCAAAGCCAGACGACGGGTCAACCGTGCAGCAGTCTGAAGAGAACGCGGGCAGCAATCAGGTAGACTCGCAGGGCGGGCCGAGGAGCACGCTTGGACTCGTGGATTCCATCATACCCGCGCCGAGGGTGGACCAAACGCACCGGGTCGCAATCCTTGTTCGGAAGGCAGACGATTCCGCTTCAGGGCCGACGCAAACGAAGGCAAGCGTTGGCTCCAGAATGGGCAGTGGGATGTGGAGCTCACTTGGCATGAGAGGTGCCAGCAGTAGCAATGCTGCAGGTGGTAATGGAGAGGCAAGTGGTGCAGTAGGAGGGCTGGGTGGGTTTGGTGTTGATGCTAGGAGATATGTTGAGGGGTTGCTGAGTCTCAATCGGTGAGGAAGTCTCAAGAACCCCGCAATGCATTCGACGTGCTCGAAAAGATCCAAAGTGCTTGACAAGGGCTAAAATCGAAGCTGCATGGGAACCGGTGCCACGCATGGTTACACTCTGATGATTGATGCTTGCCTCCGTTGCGCGGACATGGGAAGCGTGCGTTAAAGATGTAGTGCAAACGCAGTGCAAGACAATAGAATCAGCGGAGTTCACCCTCGTCTCATCCATTGGATGCTGAAGCATCCGAATCCTCAATGGTCTAGTGGCTATGATTTCCGCTTGTCATTCATTACCCGATGATAAGCCGCGGGAGACCAGGGTTCGATTCCCTGTTGGGGAGATTTCAGAAATGAACATCTCTTACAGATTTCAAGTCTTCCGGTACTGGCTAACCAGTACCGTTCTACCGTCTTTTTTCCATTTTTAAGGTTCGATTCCCTATTAGGGAGATTTCAGAAATGACGTCTCTTTCAGATCTCAAGTCTTCCGGTGCTAGCTTACTAGCATCGTCCATAATTCTTTTGCAATTTGATTCCCTATTAGGGAGATTTTAGAAATAACATCTCTTACAGATCTCAAGTCTTCCGGTGCTGGCTCACCAGCATCGTCCTGATATTTTATTTTTTATTTTTGAATTTTTCTTCTATCGATTCCATTTGATGTTCTTCTCGTCGATGGACTGCAGGTGCCTCTGACGCGCTGAATTTCGGGGCAAAGCTTTCTTGAGATGATGTCGACCTAGTGCAAATGCCACCACCACTTGACCGAAGATTTGCAGGATATATACAGACTCTCTGACTAGTGACCTAGGCCTTCAGGTGTAGAGCCTAGAGCCGAGTGTAGTATCAGTGCTACACTGTGGTCTCTGGGGTCAGAGAATGTACACAAGTGTTGCTGTAATTTCATCCGCCTTTGGTGGGCCTACTCTTAGGCTCATGAAAATTCACGACTTGGATTGGAGAAAGCGCGATTGGTATGCGATATCTACCTATGTAGAGACAGGACATCGTCCACGCCCATGGATCGATCAATTCGAAAATCGAAATCGGCAAACGGCGCAAAAATTGTCATCATCATCGTCATCATCATCACCACCATCGCAGCAAGCTGACAGTTGCAATCGAGCGTCGCATAAACCCCCTTCTCAACGACCCAACAGATCGATCAGAAGCCACAGCGGACTCTGGCAGACCTCCAAACGTCGTTGATACAATCGGTAACTCCATTAGTGCCTCCACGAGACAAGGAGTAATCCTGAAAGCCGCCGCGGCAATCGCGATCATTGTAAAGACGCAGAACGCAAATGGAACGGTCTGATCCGTCGCTGATGAACACCGTCGACCTGACACGGTCGGCCGGCGTGTTCTCGTTCCGGCAGGAGCTCTCGTACGGTTGGCCAATGGTCCCTGGGGCTGGCGCAAATTTGAGCTTGTAGGCGAAAGGCCCGCCCCTCTGGTTGACGCAGCGGTCACGGTCATATTCGAACACGTTGACGATGGGACCCCTGCAGCCGACTCCGGCTACCAACGAGACAGGGTCGCCGTCGTCGGGAGAGGGGGCGGCGATGGCTTCGGCATCAGCCTCTGCGTATGCGAGAGGGTTGGCGGCCACAAGGGAGGCGAGGAGCGCCAGAGACGAGTAGAGGATGACCTGATGAAACCTTTAGTCCTTGAGTTACAATTCAACCAGGATCTCGACTAACGTTTGGGCGCATTGTATTTTGGGAGCGTTTTGACCACAGGTGAGGTTAAACGATTCTTATCGATGGCTGATGGAGATCCTACACTTAAGAACTCAAAATGGGTGGTTTTGGGGTGTATTTATGATCTTCCAGAAAAGAGCATTGTGCTACGAATGGTCACACTGCCTGCAATGATAGTGTGATAAGTCGTCTGATACCGCTACGAGACTGTTACAGCCTGCTTGGCAATGTAGGGTGAGAAGAAAGTGTCAAATTGTGGCGAGACTGACAGTCGCTCCATCAGGTGAGTAAACAGATCGTCATGAGCTGCAGGAGCCCAGGCACTGCGCTGATCGAGGCCTGGAACTTGAAGGAGGAGTTGTTTTCGAGGTGTAACAATTCCCTTGCTGATAAGTTTAGCAAGGCGGACGAAATGCAGCGGGGGTGAATGATTTTGAAATGTTTACAATCGTGGACAGTCGAATTTATGATCAACACCCCATACATGTTTGCATTTCGCAACAGGATGTTTTCCTCGTTGTAACTGCTGAAGACATGGACCTCGAATCTGCCGTCCAGCCACACAGCGTAGTAAAATGCCGTAGTCCTCGGGGGATTGCATGTAGGGCTACTTGGCATCGGAGATGAAATACTGGCAAAATGCTCGACCATGGCCGTGCAACTCGATAACGTTTGACGTTGCATCGAGCAGCAAGGCGCGTGGACACAGGGGAAAGGCCTGGAACCAGTCATTCTCAGCTCTTGTGAAACCAACAGAGACGGTGGCGCTTTGCGGATGCTGCTTTGGGCTGCTTCGCTGTCCTACCAGCTTCGTGACTTAGAAGCTGATCGGAGGTCTGCGCGGATGGACGAGTCGGTTGTATCTTGTTGTCTTTGCCGTATGTTGAAGTACCGTTCGCTGAAACTTGCTTGGAACCATGCGATCAAACGCGGTTGAACGCAATAGAGGCTAGGTGCTGCACAAAGCCTCTCGAGATTCAAGCGGTCAGAGATGTCGTGCAATTTGTCGACACAAGACTTCGCCTAGTATGGAGAAAGGGTCCTCTCCAGGCTGACGGTGAGCTGACGTGTGGAATCGAAGAACACAACCACACATTGCCACATGTGCTCGTGGTCCGATCGATGTCGACAACACTGTGAGGGTTCGGTACGGACCACGAGCAGACATACTCTCCTTTGTGCTGTCCATCGTGAATACTCACTGGAATAGCCTGCACAATCAGATATTGCACCTACAATGGAGGCGAGATGAGAAGGCATTGAGAGCCCTACGACCCAAGGTGACACAGGAGCAGTGAGCATTCACAAGCTGCTTGGAGGAGCGATGTCTCTCTGCTACGGAGTCGACTCCACCTCCCTCCAAGTCTTGAGCTCCACGATGAAGGGGCCTGGACGGAAGGCCGACTCTCTGTGACTGCCATGTTCAGACCAGACAACAGGTCTTTGAGCCCACTGGCCACTGCATGGCTCGCCATCACGCAGCACAAACTCAATGAGAAAAAGTAGATGCATGGATCGAATGATGCCGATCTTAAGACGTCGCTCACCTGCAGCAATGTGGTTTGACACAAGAGTGCTCCTGGCCCCTCAAAAGGATTGTGCGACAGGTGATGGCGGAGAATTGATGGTAGCCAAGGCCGTGTCGGTTGCACATTCAGCCTAGCTCATCGATACCACCTTAACAGACGGGATCAGCGCCGCGTCCTAGACAGAAGAATTTGCCGCGACATGCGAACTCCTATATCGAAGCCGCAACTACGTCCTGCTCGAAGAGCACAGGAGCTTTTTGATCAGCTGGTAGGCGCCACTTTTTCCAACACTCGAGTCCATCGGCGCTTCGGAAAAAGCCACATCGGAGCCGGAGATGAGAGGAAGGTCTCAGAAGGCCCTCTACGAGACTGACAGAGTAGGAAGTGAGCGGACACAAGCGTGTCGGCTTGCTTAAAGTCGTGAGCCTCTCGTCTTAGCGGGCTTGTTCTCTATTGATCGCAAAGGCTCACGTTAAGTCCATATGGTCAAGCTCAAGTCAGCATGCTGGCAACCGATATTGTGTCTTGAGTGGACGAGTGAGTAAGAGGCGAAAACTTCGACTTTCCATGACAACAAATTGAGGCGGACTGACTGCCACTCGGCATGCATGTCACGTGGATTGAAACCTTCCGCAGGTGATCTGCATTTCCCCGCTTCTCCAAAGGAGTTCGGCCTTTGAATTCACGAGAGCCAAGCTCTCGGTTCGATGCCTTGGGCCTTTGACTTCAAGAAGTGACGCACCGAAGGGTTCCGCGATGCATTTACCCGGCACTGTTACCAAAGCAAGTGGCAGGTTATGCCTCGGGCAATCATGTAAATTATGGTTCCATGCCTGGCATTGACCGTGACATCGGCGACTGCACGTTTAGCCTACACCGCACCGGCAAATTAGGGCATCGTCTACATGTTTTCGTATAAGACCGGGCAGAATGACAATACCTGGGTGCCATACGGTGATTATCGCCAGCGGTCGGCATCTTCACAATGCGGGCTCTATTGTCATTACTTCCCATCGGCCTCGCGGCTGCGGAGACCGGCCTGGACGGCTGGCTTCGCTATGCCTCATTCCCTGGAGCTGAGGACTATACCGACCAGATTCCGAGAACAATTGTAGCTCTTAACACTTCTGAAGTTAGTCCGGTGCTCACTGGAGCCAAGGAGCTGGAGCATGGTATTGCCAGCATTTTCGGCGTAGGCTGCGATGTGAGCCATGAAAGGTCCGACGATGCATCCAGCATCGTCATTGGAAGCCTCGAAGCCTATATGAGCCACGCTGAGGAGTCCATTGAGATCCCAGAGCTCATCGAGGACGGCTTCTACTTGGACACTACCGGCAAGCAGACCTTGATCATTGGAAAAAACGAGCGCGGAGCTTTGTACGGAGCATTCGAATATCTCTCTTTACTCGCCCAAGGGAATGTTTCTTCAATCTCCTACGCGTCGAGCCCCGATGTACCCATTCGTTGGATCAACCAGTGGGACAACCTTCGAGATGGTGGCACACACGGTAGTGTCGAGCGTGGTTACGGCGGCGACTCGATCTTTTTCTGGGATGGTGTGGTTAGAGAGGATTTGACACGCGCTGCACAGTATGCTCGCCTGCTCGCATCTATCGGTGTCAACGCAGTCATCGTCAACAACGTCAACGCGAATGAAACGATCTTGAACTCGACCAACATGGACGGATTAGCCCGAATTGCTGATGTCTTCAGACCCTACGGTGTACAGCTGGGTATTTCACTGTACTTCGCTTCGCCTCAGGCACTGGGATTCACCAACACTAGCGATCCGTTTGATGAGCAAGTCATCGAGTTCTGGCATAATGTTACCGATTCTCTTTACGAGAGGATTCCTGACTTTGCCGGTTATCTTGTCAAGGCTAACTCCGAGGGCCAGCCCGGACCCTTAACGTATAACAGGACACTTGCGGATGGCGCGAACATGTTCGCCAAGGCGTTGGACCCGCATGGTGGTATCTGTATGTTCAGAGCTTTCGTCTACGACCATCAGAACTTGAACGAGACGAGGTGGAAGGACGACAGAGCGAATGCAGCAGTCGACTTTTTCGATGGCCTCGATACACAGTTCATGGAAAACGTGGTGGTGCAGATCAAGTATGGCGTAAGTCAAGTGGCTCGTTGGGAAACCTTTTGAGACCTATTTGCTAACTCCCGCATAGCCAATCGACTTCCAAGTGAGAGAACCAGTCTCCCCACTGTTTGCGCACCTACCAAACACTGCTACAGCCATGGAACTTCAGATCAGCCCCGAGTACCTTGGCCAGAACGTGCACCTGGTGTACTTGTCGCCTCTATGGAAAGAGATATTGGATTTCGATCTTCGTGTTGACGAGCAGGCTTCCCCTGTGAAATCCATAGTCAATGGCCAGCGCTTCAACAAGACACTAGGTGGTTATGCCGGTGTTGCAGGTGCAGGTATGAACGATACTTGGCTTGGTAGTCACCTTGCAATGAGCAACCTCTACGCTTACGGTAGGCTGGCTTGGAACCCGTCTTCTGATTCGGTCGATATCTTGAACGCTTGGACCAAACTCACATTCAGCCACGAAGAGCTCGTCGTTAATACCATTGCCAACATGTCCATGGCTTCTTGGCCGGCATACGAAGGATACTCTGGCAATCTCGGCGTACAAACCCTGACTGACATTCTCTTGGGTCACTACGGACCGAATCCCGCCTCTCAAGACGACAACCCTTGGGGCCAATGGACACGCGCTGATGCTGACACAATTGGTATGGACCGCACCGTGAAAAACGGCACCGCAAACGCGGGTCAGTACCCGAAAGAGATTGCTATGATGTTTGAGGACGTCTCGACCACTCCGGACGACCTAATACTTTGGTTCCACCACCTTCCCTACACGCACGTCCTGAAATCTGGGGAGACAGTCATTCAACACTTCTACGACGCACACTACAACGGTAGCGCGACTTCTCAGACCTTCCCAGCTCAATGGGAAACCCTCAAAGACTGCATAGATGAGGAAAGATACGAGCACGTTATGTTTCGCTTGGTCTACGCTGCCGGGCATTCTCTTGTCTGGCGCGACTCGATCAACAACTTCTACTTTAACAAGAGCAGTATCGCCGACACTGCCGACCGCGTCGAGAATCATCCCTACCGAATCGAAGCCGAGGACATGGAGCTTGATGGATATGAGATCTACGATGTCTCGCCATTCCACGCCGCGTCTGGAACCAAGTGCATCGTAACCTCCGACAACAGCACACAGGCCACGGCTTCGGGCCTAGTGCCTTTTGCCGCCGGCACCTACGACATCGCTGTCAACTACTACGACCAAGCGATTGGCAACTCGACGTGGGAGCTATACTTGGATGATGAGATGATTGGTGAATGGAAGGGCGATCTTGAGTACATCATTGGCCGAGCCCCGAGCCCTTACATTGACGGGCAGACGGCTGCGAGGGTTTACTTCAAGGGCGTCGAGGTCGCAGAGAACGCGCACGTGCGTATTGTTGGTACGCCCGATGGGCTGGAACCCGCGCCCATTGACTACATTTCTTTCTTGCCGGAAGGTGTGGTAGATTGAGCTGTTGTTCTCACATGTCTGAAAAAGTCTGGCGCGCCAGCCGATACCTCCTCTCTCTCCCTTCCTCACAAAGACGCATCTCTGGAACGTGTTGAGGTGATGGTAGCACGGTCTTCTACGTAATGACACTGGAGATGCTAATTCCGGTGTCCGAGAACGCTCGCTGCCATTCTCATAACAGTAAAGCTGCTACCGGCGAGGGTGGGGAAAGTTGCGAAGCCACAAACTTTTGAAAAGATGGCGAGCCTACCATTAGTGCCCCGTTTCCACTGGTAGACCATCTTTGGTTGCACGCAGAAAGCTACGAGAAGGCATCCGGTGTTCATTATAGAAGCATGCACAGACCTACCAACTGCTTCGGTACCATGCAAAGGGCAGCCTTGCTGCAGTAAGCTTCTACCCAATCAACCAACCAGATGAGGTATCAGTATCACAAGCGCAAAGCTGGATCAGCGCACGCTGACGGAACGAATAGTCGGTACATGCAGGCATATATGCAACTTCAGTTCAGCTCTTCAGATATCTCAGCCTTGCGATATCTCTTAGAAAGCTCCATTCTTCTCCACCAGACTTTCTGTCTCCTTCCAACTTTAAAAAATCAACCATGCCATTTGAACTGCTGGAGTTCACTACAGCCGGTATCCTCACTCGATACGACCCATGGCTCTCTTTGCAGAGGGCACGAAGTTTCAGTAATGCATGGCCCAATGTTCTCTTTGAGACGGGCTGCCAGTTGCGTGAAAATGAATGGAACTGCACAGCGGCTTGCTTTGACCTCGAATCAGGCCCTCAGTATCTGTGGAATCATGACTACGCCACATCCACCATGACGAACTGCCTCAACCTTCCCTTCATTGAGAGTGCTTTGGCAAACGGGACTATGACGGACCCTCAGAATCTGATGCAGAAGTATGGCATCAAAGCAAACAATGGCACGAATGTCACTTCGCTCGACAGCTATCCAGTTGTCAATGGTTGCATACAAGCATTCTGCCGCTCTCGACATCTATCTCAATATTCCGAAAGTCTTTGCGCCCTACGGTTGAGACCACAGGAAACTACTATGTGCGATCATGTGAAGGGCGGAGCATTTTGTGCCACTGGAACAGACGGCTTAGGTGCCACTTCAGCAGTAAGCCCTGATCGGCCTGATCATATGTAGACACCCAGCTAACATTCCTTTTCGGCAGACGTTCACTACATCTATCTGCGAACACGTTGATGATTCTATAAATCCTGACATCGGAGGTGTCGGTGTGAGTATATGTTTTGCTCTGGTTCTTTGACGGTCCTCTGATTCCTTCTACTGACATTTGACGAAAGGTGATCATCTCTTACATCATGCAACTGTCGCTCTTACTTGGTGCGTATGTAGCACAGTCACTCAGCCGATCATGGGTGAAAGGCTTGACATTGCCTTTCTTCGTGATCCGCCAGATGTGCCGCCGCATGTATTCACTCGCCTTGGAGACAGCGTATGAAGGATCCGATGATCTCCAGGCGCGACTTCGATTTCCACGTCAGGTGGCATCACTCGTGGCGTCGCTTGTCGAGTTCCAGAAGACCCAAGTCTTTTTTATCATCACTGTTGAGGTCGCTGTGCTGATCGCTCTTTACAATGGGAACTACGTGAACGCCTCGTCCTGGCAGCAGTGGTGGAACAATGTCTCCTTCATGCAGGACATCGGATACAGCGGCTTGGAACCTGTCGTCTTCGGCATGTTCCTTCTCCGGAAAGCAGACAAGCTGTCTTGGTATGCCACTGTCGCATCGACATGCTGTGTCTTCGTATCGACGTTCACAATTGTCAAAAGCGGTGAAGCAACCATCCAGCCGAGACAGATCAACAATGAGATCAGCCTGGATGCATGCCAGGGCCAAGCTCCAATTCAACATTGCCTTGAAGATAGATCCAGCCAGGGGCTCAACGTGAGCGCTCAACATTGGGTCGTCTCCCCATTCATACTGGGGTTCATGATACTGGAGAAAATCGCTAATGACCGGCCAATCATGGAACGTCTGTCGAGGTGTCACCCAATCGCGGTGCTCAAGCTCAAATGGCAAGCTGTACGCTCTCCCAAAATTGCGCAGCGACTTCAGGATGTTAAGGAGCACATGCTCATGATCATCGTGCCCCTTATTGAACTCTGGTTCGTGGTCAACATAAGCCGCATGATTATGAAGTACATACTTTGGCTTCCAGTGGGTTCCACGACAAGAACAAACGGCACCTGGCCACTGGGGCAGATCATCGCAGTGGCAGTATGGGTTCCTGTGATCGTGGAGTTGATCTATCTCTTGGCTCGTAAGTCCGCCGGTCCCCCGCAATCCAAGGAATGGAAGTACGTTAACAAACTATTAATAAGACGGCATCGAGAAAGGCTCCCTCTACCGCCTTGTCCGCCCCTATCAAGTGTTGCCATCCCAACCAAGGAACACCGGCAACGCCAATATGCAACCCCCATCACTGGCGCCGGTTGAAGCTGCGATCCGCCCGTCGAGCAGCCCTTCACCGAACGACGCCCACGAATACCTGTTGCCCTCACGAGCCTCGGACCAGTCTTTCGATGCGCAAATGTGGTCTTCGATGTAAAATCCAACGCTTTTCAGAACTGTAGAATGCTTTCTTTAGTTATCATTGCGAAGAGATGGTCTGAGGGTATTTGCGGACGACCTTTCTCGTCACCTTCCGGTCGCTTACATGTTGGAAAACTTGAGGTCACAAGATTCTTTCATTGAGGCACATTATTATCCCACGATGTCGTCGTTATCTAACAGGAAAAGAGAGGGCGATGTGCTACCATCTCTTCTAGACTACCGACCGAATTGCTACTCGAAGAGCCTCACATGGCAGCTGTCATCTAGTTGTATAGCCGGCCCGCGGAGCCTACAGGTTTCACAACAAGAGACAATCTCTCGATGAAATCAGTATGAAAATGCCAGGCAAGTACTGATCGAAAAATGTACCTGCTCCAGAGCCGAACTACACCACCACCAAAGTGATGAGTAATACGATACATATATGCGATGGGAATAGATTTTCACGATCCTCGCCGCCCATCTCTTCGTCCGGCCGCAGGCCCGCTTCTTGACCTCGACCTTGTCTTTGAAGAAACATTCCCGCTGCTCCCGGTGTCACCGACCCTCCCACGCCACACCCTTGCACGCGAGGCAAAAGCTGCAGTCACCGCAGAAGCAGCGGTAGGCAGGAACCCTCTCTGATTTCTCCTTCGTGCAGGCACAGACGCCGTTCTCCTCAAAGGCGACTCTGGCGGTATAGGCAGACCTCTCGCAGCAATTTTCCGGTCCAGGTGCTCCATATCAGCCATCCCGTTACGCCACGCTCGCCTGTCATTGCGGCGGTTCCCGTTGGCGTTAGGCATGTCTTGTCTCCTGTCATCGTCAAAAGGCGGCTCGAAGTCACCATGTTCTGCCAGAAGTCCTTGCGCCACGGGAACCAGGTGTCTTTGGTAAACCTCGAGCACGGCGCCCGGAGCCCAGCCTGCGATTCGCTCGAGCCAGGCGTTGTGCAGGGGAGTGAACCACGCGATTCTGCCGTCAGCCCGGCATGGGGCTGGATCTCAATTACGAGATGTGGGTCGACTGCGCGGCATGTTGTTTCAAATCGTGTTGGCTTGGGACCCTGGTAGGTGCGGAAAGGGAGTTGCTTCGTTTCCCTCGATTTCGATTGAGATCTTGTGCTTGACATGATTCACGGGGGAGCGACCTGCGGTGACACTATGAGAATTTTTGGTCGAAAAAAGGATTAATACTCAATGGCCGTTTCTGGCAACATAGTGTTCCGCCAGAATGGAGACTGGGTTTTCTTTGTTGGCCGTGCTGCCATGGCCGATCTGAGAGTTTGCACACACTCTGGGCAAAAGGGGATGTCGTTTCGTAGTCTTGAAAGCTGCTATAGACCTGCAAGGTCCAAATAAAGAGCCGTAAATGGGCGATAGCTCTCACCTTCTCTGTACTTGCAACATACATTAGCGTGCTACCCTTCGCTTTAGACCTTCAGACATGATTTCCTAACCGGAGAGCATCCATCTGCAAACTTCTGCATGCTGAGCACTGGCGCGACAGTGCGCAAACTCGGCATCCCAAGTCCGCCCAAGATATTGAAGACCTCTTCGAAGCACAAAGTGATGAAACCTGTTGGCTTTGAGATCTCGGATGGAACAAAGATGATGGTAGTGATACACTGCAAACCAGCCCGAAAAGACGCCCGCTATGCATCCTCCATACTATGTGAACTCCATATAGTAGATTAAGCAACCCGCCCGTTCGCCCTGCCAGGTCTTCCTTCATCTTCCTCATCCTCGCTGTCGGCCAGGCCGAATCTCTCCTGCTCTTTGCTGTCCTTTCTACCTCCACTCAGGTCGTCTAATTCAGTCTCGTCGTAATCTCTCGCAGCTTCTACGTCCCTCTGTTCTTTGCTCTGCTGGGGCCTGCGATCAGAGTACCCGTTAAGGCCAAGGCCTGAAGCCATCTCGGGCGCCCTGCCGGTGCCATCATCCGGGTCCGTGCCGAAAAGCCCAGCATAGCCCGCGCGTCTGCGTCTGTCGCGGTAGACAAAGTAGCCCCAGGCGATGGCAGCAATGAGTACGAAGAAAAGCGCCACCTCGCCAGAGCGACGGTAAGCGCGCCAAGCGGCCTCCTGCAGCTTGTCCTGTTCGGCTTCCTGCGCAGCGGTAGAGTTGGGGTGACCGCCGACTGACGTGGAAGGCTCCTTCTCGCCATCAAGTAAAGAGTCAGCAGGCGCTCCGCCAATGTTCGCAATGTCAACGCCCATGAAACGATCGAGCATGTCGCGAGAACGGCGCGGGAAGTCGAAGGGTACCATGTGCGAGGCGTTGTAGAACTTGACGTAAGTGAGGTTGCGCGCAGACTGGTAGATACCAGCAGGTTCGCCTTCGAACGTCCAGTCACTGCGAGGGGCCCAGGTGCCAGCAGACAACTCCATTCCTTTACCGCCGTTCCATTCAAGATTGTTGATGAGCTCTTCAGTGCCAAGGTGGTTGCAAATCAGATCCTTGTCGCCCGAAAAGAGCAGAATAGGCATGTGTTTGAGAAGGTCAGGCAGGAGTTGTATGCTCGGCTTCGACTTGGCGGCTCTGAAGTGGCTGCTAACAGCACCACTGCACTCACTCCAACCAGACTTGTGGTCCGGGTTGAGGTGAAGGGCCTGGGTGACATCGTCACGGCGGAGATAGGGGTTGAGCTGCTCGAGGTCTGGCGGCCAATTCATGCCACAACTTGGGTAAGAATCCTTGAGGCGAGTGTCATACATGTTGATGCACTGTCCGCCGAGTTCTTTGGTCGAGATGCGCAACACCTCCTGCAAAATTGCCTCACACCGCTGAACGTCGACGTGGTCTTTGCCGCCAGATTTCAGTTCGACATTACAAGCAGCCAGCATTTGGTCCAGCTGGCCTGCAGATTCACTGTCCGCCTTCACCAGACCAGCTTGTTTCGCATAGCTGATGTAGGCCGGGTACTGGTCCTTTCCAGAAATCCAACCATTGCCAATCAAAAGCCCACTAACGTTCCACTTGTCGTGATCCTTCTTTGCATTACGATCCAGCATTGCTTTCGCGATATATGGAATATGCTGGCCTGCATAAGATTCACCAGCAATGTAGATCTGAAAGCGGTTAGCGTCTGCTTTTCTTGCAACAAGAGGTCCTGCAACTCACATCATCGTGCGCATGCTCTGGAAAGATGGCAAACCATTTTTCCAGAAACGACGTCATCTGAACTGCCATCTCATCTAAATCAGAGAGATACGAATCTGTGTCCACATAGCTGAACCCTGTTCCAACAGGATTGTCGATGAACAGCAAGTTCGCAAACTCGTCCCAGCTCCCGTCGTTCATCGTCAAAGTTCCGTCTTTCTTAACCCTGTATGGCCCAACCTCCATCATTGCGCCGTCCATGCTACTGCACCCAGGACCTCCGTTCAGCCAGATAACGGTCCGCTGACGATTGGCGATGTGTCTGTTCTTGTAGAACCAAAAGAACATGTTGCCATGATGCTCAGGAGTAATTTCAACGTGACCAGCATACATGTTGAGTAATGGCGAGGGCGCTCCAGGTAATGAGTGAATATAGTAGTCAGCTGCTGTCTTGTCGGCAGCCGTCGCAGGTGTCGAGAAGCATATCAACGAGAGGAGTGTTGACAGAAACACCGCAGGCCATGATAGCTGTCGTCGCGAAGATATGAGATTCATCTGGTCAAACATTTTGAGAAGACCCTTTGGGCCTACGCCGAGTCGCGAAGCAGCGCCCTTGTCGCTTCAATGGTCCCCTCAGCTGGCCCAAGAAACAGGTGTCGCGATTAGCATCCGGCGTCTCAGGGTGAAGATAGTTTGCCGACGACGACCTCGATCGCGTGAATAGAGACGGGCGGACCGGTCGAGGGGGCGCCGACAATAGGGAGTATCAAAGGAAACAGTGACCGGATGAACGAAAGTACATACAATTCATAGGGAGACGCTGGCAGCGCCGATGGACAAGCGTCAGCCGGCGCCAGGAGCAATGAGATCGGCGTACGCAATCGGCCCAAGCAGGGTCCAACACGTGATCTGGCGTCGAGACAATGGGCTGGTGCCTGAGGCTGTAAGGCAGTTCAAGGCCGCTGCTCGTCATCGCGCCCGCACAAGTCGCGTCGACCAGTCGCGTGTTGCTTCACTCCACTGCTGTCGCCTGCTCGAGGCGACTTTCACTCACTCACTTCTGTTTCTTTTCCAACCACACACCGTCTAGCAGCAGATCAGACGACAGAGTGATGTGCCATAATGCCTATGCAAGAACCTTCCCTGAAAACAATCTTACTGTACCGCAGCGCTAACAAGAACGTAGGCCAGGTGATCAGCATCGCGACAATGCTGCGACCGTGAACCCGTTCGCGCCACCAACACCTCGCATATCGGAATGGACGGCCCAGGAGATAGCTACACTCTCTTCGAGGCTGGAAAAGCAATTAGGGCCAGAATACATCTCTACGCGGCCTGGAGCCGGCGGGGGCAAGGTTCATTACCTCGCAGCGGAGAAGGTCATTAATCTTGCGAACGAGGTGTTCGGTTTCAACGGCTGGAGCTCGTCCATACAGAATGTGCAGATCGATTTTGTCGACGAGAACACGACAAACGCAAAGATCACACTAGGCCTGAGCACGATCGTGCGGGTGACGTTGCGTGACGGAACATTCCATGAAGATATTGGCTACGGGCACATTGAGAATTGCAAAGGAAAGGCAGCCGCTTTTGAGAAAGCGAAAAAGGAGGCTGCGACAGACGCACTCAAGCGTGCTTTGCGCAACTTCGGAAACGTGCTTGGAAACTGCCTTTACGACAAGGACTATCTACAAAAGGTGACGAAGGTGAAAGTGGCGCCGAGCAAATGGGATGCGGATAACCTTTATCGCCATCCGGACTATGCACCTATCAAACGGGAGTCGATCGCAGAACAAGCCGTGAGGGAGCAACAACAGAACAATGTCAATGGAGCAAACGGGACTGGCAGAGGCAATGAGGTGACGCGGATGCCGAGCAATCGATCTACTACCTCTTTTGGCTCAGTCGAATTTGAAGACGACTTTGGAGGCAACGATCTTGACGACACTGATTTCAGCCATCCAGACGAAGTTCGCCTAGACGACTCGCGAGCAATGGAATCTCCTGCACAGAGGCAGGCAAACGCACAACGAAATGGCGTACAACGGATACACTCTATGCCGCACCTTCGGCCTCCGAACCTGCAGCAACCGCAACCACCTCAAGGGCCCCAAGGTCCACAAAGACCACCAGGCGTCCAGCGACCGCCGCCCAACGCAGGGCAGGCACAGCCTGGTCGCATGCTTCCACCACAAACTCCTGGAAACCAGCGTCATGCCGCACCTATGAACAGTGCACACGGCCTGGATGGCGCAGGCAATCGATCCAACTCCTCTTCGGCAGAAGAAGGCCAGCCACAGCAACAGAAAAGCGCAGGGTCGAACGACCAAGCGGCAGATGAACACCAGCCACCAGTCCCGACTCAACCACCGCCAGGTGCGCCCGAAGGCTTCGTAACTGGTCGGAGCGCGTCCTACTTGAACCAGGCAACCGAAGGCAAACCTGGGAATGCGCCAGCTGCCTTCAACCCACATGCCGAAAGCCCCTCGATTCGTAGGACACAAGGCATCAACCCTGGAAAGTCTGCGCCAGTCATGCGCCAATCACTGAATGGTGCACTGGCTGGTGCAGCGAATGGACAGGCGCAGCCAAACAATCCACAAGCTCCTGCGCAGGGAACCAATAGCGCGCCTGGACCCAATAGAGGAAACTTCGTTAATCCTTCCGTGGATCCTACACGTAGGATTGGCATGCCTGGCGGGGGAGGACCGCAAAACCGTGGCTCGTACAAACCACCAACCGCGGTGAAAAGACCGGCTTTGACAGACGTGAGCAACCTCCCACAAGTGGATGGTGCCACGGATGCAAAGAAGCAGCGCGTCGAATCTCCGGCACCGGCGACAGAGAACGCCCTTGATGGCGCGGCTGCGTTGTGATGACTTGTTTAGAGCTGTGATAGCTCGTCGGATGGTTTGCTGATTCCTTTCCTTCTTTTTTCTCAAGCGTGGCGTTGGTAGGACAGAGGTGTAGCAATAGCTTCCCAGATTTGCCGAGAAGCCAAATGAAAATCCCATTCACTTCTGCAGGGCACGCGGCAGTCCCCCGAAATCTTCCATCTCGTCCGACTTCGTTTGGGTAGGCTTGACACCCGCCCTTTTCACCGCATTGCCACCAGACCCCTCCTTTCCCTCCCCCACAAGCCTCTCGACCAACACCGCCTTAGATTTCGCCTCCCGCAATCGATCGTCAAAATCCTGCACGCCATCCTCACTGTTCTCCCGACTGACATCGTCCGCATTCGTCAGCTCCACCAACCGCTTCACATGCCTCCCCAACCTCTCGCTGCCGGCACCCGGCAAAGGCCCCAAGCCAGGCGGCTCCTCCTTGCCAACTTCAAGACCGGTCGAAGCCTCCGGTAACCTTGCGTCCCAAACTGCAGCGCGACCGCTAAGTTTGCCGAACTCGATGAACTTCTCGAAACTTTTCTCGAGGCCGAACACGCGGCCTTCGATTCGTCCGGATTTCTCGCCTTCGGCGATGCCTAGGTTGCGGCCTTCGGTGTGGTATTGCTCTTCCAGCGAGAGGAGGGATTCGAAAGGGTCCGCGGAGGCGGAGGGCTGTTGCTCAGATGACATGGTTGTCTTTGTGTTTTCCAGAGTCGAAGGGATATGTATTTGTTTGTTGTGCGTGAAAATTCAAAATCTTTCTGAGTATCTGCTGGAACCCAGCCGGCTCTTGGTTCGCTCGTCCAGATTCCGAGCTTTCGATTAAAGTCAATGCAATATCGGTTTATTGGTTGATGTGGCGTCGTTGAACAAGGTCACAACCTCAAGTTCTGTGAAGGACTCTCCTCTTCCTCGTCGATGAATCGTCGAAATGACTCTCTTGAACTCTAGTCCTTCAAAAAGCCAGTTGCTCGTGAGTGAGCATCTAATTTCGCGTCGACTAGAATGACTACTTCCTTTCAAAAGATCAAGTCTGCAAGAGTAGGCTGCAAAAGTCGTGACTTTCGGGCCAGGATTTCTGGCTTGCGGAGAAGCAGCGCCCGCAAGCCCATACCACATGAAGCCAGAACAAGACGACTTCAAGATTGAGGGCAAGCCGCTCTGCAAGACGAACGGCTCACTCACAAACCGCCATAATGCCTCCCCGACAGGCGACGACACGGCTTTTCGCCCTCCCGCCCCGATTCCTCTGCCCCTCGCTCCCCGTCACACAGACACGCACAATCCGATCGATCCTCAAACCGATCCCCAAACCCAGCCGATTCAATGCATCGCAGTCGCTGCCCGTCCTTGGATCGTCACACACCGCGGCCTTCGAGCGCAAAGAGCATGTTATGCCGCTCCGCACTGGCGCGCTGGCCATCAAGAAGGGAATGACCGCGATCTTCGACCCGGAGACCGCGAAGCGCACGCCCTGCACAGTCCTGCAGCTTGACAGATGCCAGGTCGTGAGCCACAAGCGGCGCGACGTCCACGGCTACTGGGCTGTGCAAGTTGGCGCGGGCGCGAAAGAGGCAAGGAACGTCACACGGCCTGAGAGAGGCCATTTCGCTGCGCAAGGAGTGCCGCTTAGCAGGGAGCTGGCGGAGTTCAGAGTCAAGAACGAGGCCGGCCTGCCGCCCATCGGCTCAAAAATCACAGCGGACCTTTTCATCCCGGGCCAGTTCATCGACGCGCGCGCGAACCGCAGGGGTATGGGTTTCGAGGGTGGCATGAAGCGCCACAACTTCAGCGGTCAACCGGCATCGCACGGTAACTCGCTCGCGCACAGATTGATGGGTTCGTCTGGTGGTGGACAGGGCAGCGGCAGCAGAGTGCTGCCCGGCAAGAAAATGCCTGGTCGTATGGGTGGTGAGCAGATGACGGTGGCCAACTTGAAGGTCATGCAGGTCGACAAGGAGAACGGCATCGTGGTCGTCGCTGGCGCGGTTCCCGGGCCGAAGAACTGCGTGGTCAAGCTGCAGGATGCGATCAAGAAGCCCTGGCCTGATGCGACGTGGCCGCCTGCGATTGAGACTGTCACGGAGCCCTTGAGGGAGGCCACGGAGAAGGCGCCTGCTGCTGCGTAAAGGGGAAAATGGCTCGCGTTGCGGTACAGTTCGCCTCGTATCAGAGATGAGCTGTTGTGGGGAGGCACTGGGGGAGAATATGCGTGGCGGAAGCGTCTGAGAGATGAGGCTTGATATGTGGTACTTACAAGAATCAGGGGCGCCGTGGATCGCTGGCAAGGAACGATTCAAATCTGAAAGCATCGTGGAACGTTTCACTTTGACTTGCCGGCATCATACATCACATCACATTGTAACCATAGAGGGCAAAATGCTGAGACAGAAATGGAAATGTACATTATAGTTGCATGTCATCGTCGTCCTCGTCACGGTAGGAACTACTACCAAAGCCGTTCTCCTGTTCTTCGGCTTCACGTTCTCTTCGAGCTTCCTCTCGTGAACGGCCGATCTTCCTACATGGACAAGTCAGCAAAGTATAACAGGGAGTTAAAGTAGACCATGATCAACTGACCTCAGCCCATCGACAACTCCACCAACGAACCCTCTCACTTCCGCGACTTCCATACCGCCGACGCCGTTGATCTGCAGTCCAGCTCCGCTTTCCAACACTCGAAAGCCCTTCCGTAGCTTACTCATTCTCACCTCGCGCAAATCTCTCAGTAGTCGTCGTACAGCGTCCGCATCTTCCACGTCGTCTCCCGCGTGCGTGAGCACCAGGTGGCTCAATTCGAGCCAGTGGTAGGGCAGAGCGTCCGCTTGCGCGCGTGAGGTATGTGTATCTTTCAGGAACGGTGTCGAGAGCTCGAGTGTTTCAGACGCGAGGTAAGATGCTTCTTCTTCGGCGGTGGAGGTAGGTGGAGGCAGGCCTGGCGGAGGCGAGAAGACCGCGGCTGTCGTCTCGGCTGTCTCGAATTCAAGGATTTGTGTGAGCGAAGGAACATTGAGCCAGGCGGGAGGCTGAATATTAGCGCGGCGTTGGCGCTTGAGGAGTAAGGCGAGCCAGAGAGGAAGTGGGACGGGAAAAGGTGGATTTAATGGTTGGGTCGGACCCTGTAGGAGGGCAGACATCGTTAGTCTGGGTGTTGAGGGGCGCAATCGAGGATCTGCCTTCTTACTCCCTTTGCTTTGCTCGCGAGGGTGATCAGGCTGGACGGCTACTACTCACACCCAAGAGCTCGAGGGATTCAAGGCGTTGGCGCGGGATGACGGTAACGAGCTCCATTTCGCAGAGGAAGCCGACCTCGGATGGCGTTAAGCCCGGTGGGAGGGGGAGTGCCATGATTAATGTGTATCGAGCATCACCTGCGAGCCGGCGCAGGTGATCGTATTTAGAGCAGAACCGCCGTGTGTGTACTGGTAAATGTAAGTGAATGGACACGGGAATCCACCTCCCACGACGCGTCTGCCCCGCTGCGCGTGGAAGATTTGGCGGAAACCAATCAAATTGCAGCAATGGACGTTTCGCGCCATCCACTTCTCTCGCCGTACAAGTGACATCAGACTTCATTCATTACGCCGCTGAACAGGCGTTCTGACCCTTTTTGCTCACTGCACATGTCCGCGATTTTTGCTCGCAGTCTGTCTTGGACATCACTCGCTTACGCATAACGTTTTTGCCTTGAGGCAACGTAGCCTCGTCATGGCCAGCTTCATCTCAAGAAGCTACATCCTGCTCGGCCTCCCGCTGTCTTGGTGGACACGCTCAGTTCAGGAAACGGTGCCAGAGCCATATCTTGTATGTCCCTACCCATACACCTTTCAGGTAGGAGCCTATTCTCATCTTCTCCTTTCCGCAGGACGAAGTCTTCCATATTCCACAAGCGCAGAAATATTGCAACAATGATTTCGCAGCTTGGGACCCAAAGATTACGACGCCTCCCGGCTTGTACATGGTGACTTATTTCCTCAAACCTATCTTCGGTTGCGATGTCGCGGGCATCCGGGCAACGAATCTGGTCTGCATCATTGCTTTAACATGGTTGCTGGAGAGAATCTTCACCCATCGCATGGGCAATCGTCAAGACGAACAGAACGGCAGCTGGCTGTCCTCACATTGCGCTCTCAATGTTGCCTTGCTACCTCCGTTGTTCTTCTTTTCTGGGCTCTACTATACGGACGTGGCATCAACATTGTCGGTCATGCTGTGCTTCTACTCTTTAATCTGCTCGGACGAAAGTGCAGTGAAGCAGATTTGGTGGCACCTACGCTTATTCACGCTAGGTCTAGTGAGCCTGCTATTCCGTCAAACAAACATTTTCTGGGTCGCCATATTCCCGGCTGCTGCGGTATTTCTCAGAGAGCTTGACCAAGGTCACGAATTGATCAAAGACTCGATGTATAATCGAAGCAAAGGGTTTGGTGACACTCTCACCAATGTCGCAAAGACTTCTTGGAAGATGGATATCCTATATGATCCGCCTGTCCGGGATGCATCAATGGAAGGTGGGTTAAGTCCGAGGGTTTGAAATGCAACTATCCACTAACGACAGTATCCAGATTACTTCAAGGCTGCCATTTCTATTGCTGCTTGCACTGTCAAAGTGATCACACAGCCAAAACGACTTTTGAGCATCATGGGCATTCTGAAACCATTCATCGGACTCCTGATTGCTTTCATCGCCTTCGTGGTCATCAATGGAAGTGTGGTATTGGGCGACAAGTCAAATCATGTTCCCGCCATCCACACTCCACAAATCTTGTATCTCTGGCCTTTCCTGGTCTTCTTCAGCTGGCCCTTCGCCTATCAGCACCTCATCCGTGTTCCCTTGACACTCATTGCTCGGCTTCCCATTATATCTCACCTGGAGCACTTTCTCCTCTTCAGGCGACGGAATTTGCTTCCACGCGTCCTGGTTCTGTGCTTCTTCGTCCTCTTCGCGCTCATTGCCGTCCGCTTTAACACCATCGTCCACCCATTCACGCTTGCAGACAACCGCCACTATGTCTTTTACGTATTCCGCATAATGCGGGCAAACTGGTGGATTCGCTACGCTGCGGCGCCAGCTTACATCGCTTGTGCCTGGCTTTCGATTCAAGCACTTGGCTCGGCGCCTCAGTCTCGGACAAAGCCTTCCGGTCCCACTAATCCCACGCCGCCGCGCGAAATGGATGCCAAAACCGCGTCCAGAGGCGCCCCGCGTCGCCTGCTTCCTCTCCCAGACACGACGCAGTCCGCCAACACTTCCTTCCTCTTCATCTGGCTCATGACGACCACTCTCACGCTCGTCACAGCGCCGCTCGTTGAGCCAAGGTATTTCATCTTGCCCTGGATATTCTTCCGTCTGCACCTGCCACTCTCGCATCCCACCCAGCTGCAAGGGAACACTCGTCTCGCCACGAGCTGGAAGATGAAGCTGTGGGATCAGCACGACAAGAGACTCTGGCTTGAGACAGCGTGGTTCCTCGGCGTGAACGCCGTCACCATGTGGGGTTTCTTGAACAGAGGGTTTGAGTGGGAGCAAGAACCAGGGAGAGTGCAGAGGTTCCTGTGGTAAATGCCTTTGAGGCAAAGCAGCGAATCTTGGTCACCTATTCCTCTATGTACGTCTATCCGCCTTGTATAAAATCGCACGAAATTTCTCTTACACCCTCGGACGGGGTGATTGACCAACGTGGTTTTCAGGGATTGTTGTCGGGACTCGAGGGTGGAGGCGTGTCCACCTGATCCGATGATGTCGTGCGCTGACGCTTGCGAGAGTCTCGGTTGCTTGCCTCGTTGTGCGATCGCTTCCTCCGCGATAACCGCTGTGCTCTCCTGCGCATCGCCCTTTGCATTTGCACAAGCACTGCGGCGCCGATCGTCACACTGCACGACTTGTGCACCGTGGGGATCCTCGGCACAAACTCAATCCAGTTGAGCCCTGTGATATTGAGCTTTGCATTTTTGGCACCGGCGGCAAGGGCTTTGCCTAGATCAGTGGCTTCCTTCTGGCTCAGGCTCTTGTTTCTTCCGAAGTCGATTTCAATCCGAAGGGTGGCAATCGATCGATCGACTCGCTTGTGGGGCTTTTCCGAGGTTGATGGAGGCTCCAGCGGCGCCAATCGGATGTGTCGAGCAATTCTACTTTGAAGGCGGTTGATCAAGGAAGGTGAATAGGTTTTGAGTCGTTTGCAGAGCCGATCTTGGAGGTGAATGGTATCGAACGAATGCTCTCTTCTGGATTGGTAGAGCTTGAACTCGCTATTTAGTATATCGATCAATGCATTTGTATATGACAAAGGACCTGGGCTGGGCGTGATGTTGTCGGTGGCCGCAAGGACTTCGAAGGTTCGCGAGTGCTGGCCGTCACTTTTGTGCAACTTGCTCGCAAAGCAGCAGTCCATGATCACGAGGACGTCCGCGTCGAGACTGTGGAGGTGATCGTCTATGCTTTTCCAACATGCGATTGGAACATGTGTGGTTTCGCCATCTTCGGTGGCCGGATCTTCATTGCTAGCAAACGCGTCAGACATGATAGCTCCACGAGGACTTTCCGATGCGTACCCCGATATGTGAAGTTCTTGTTGCCCGTTGACTGAATCAAGATAACCGTGTCCACTGTAATATACTATGAGCAAGGTCGTACGGTGGTGGCCATCGTGCTCATAGGCAAATGCTGTGACATCTCGGAGCAGCTGCGTCTCAGGCTTCTTCTGGTGACACTTGAGCAGAACAGTCTCCGTCTCGAAGCCGTAATTCTCACGGAACACGCTCTCGAGTTTATTTGTCTGGGATTGCGGCGGTCAGCCGATATAGGCATTCAACTAATGGCTTCGATCGCTCACCTCTGTCTCGCATCTCAGATCTTTGTCAAATTCATTGTCCCAACGGATCATCAATGCAGCTACTTTTGAGTAGCGGTCGGGAACGCCCAGCTCTTGACAGACTGCTTTCTCCCAATGATGGCGCATGGCATCATTCCGTTCATGCAGGTTCTGATCTTGGGTTTGCACACTGCGGCCCGCCTTGGTGATGAGTTGTTTTACGTGCGAGGCCTCCATGATGTAGACGGTTCTCTTATCACGAGTGCCAATACTGATGGTCGGAATAGCTGGTTTCGGGTTGCCAGAACGTAGTTTTCCATTGCCAGCACACAGACAATGGGCGGCCTTGTTTAAGATAAGGCATGATCAGACCAGGGAACGCATTGCTTCGCCTAATGCAAGCTGCTTCGCCCCCACAACATGTTTACGCCCCGTCACATGCTTTATCTTGATCAGTCGCACTAACACCAGCAGGTTGCCTGCATATGCGGCACACGAGGCTGCGAAGCCGAAAACGTCGCTTGCAGCGCCAATCAATCTCACTGCAGCTTCAGCTTCACGGGACGGGAGTCCTTATGGCGCAAGCCGGGTCGATGGTGCCAGCGCCATATATTAAGATATGCATAAGCCTGGTCAGGCGATGCTCAGCCGTGGGCTTTTGAGTACGCCTTTCTGGCCTTAAAACCAACACAGCCCCGTCCGCTCTGCCTCAGGAGCACCGCTAGCCGCGCACTTCCAACGACTGCGCGATCGAAGCAACACAAACAATTGGTCTGTGTACACTAGTGTTCCAGCAAACTGGCTCCCTCGTATCTGCGGCATGTCTTTGACGCCAGTAAGTCTTACCAGGGCGCCGCAGAGACGAATCGTTGACGGTCACAGCCTTCTCGTGAGGAAGCCGAGGAGGGTAGTGGTTTCAAGGCCCAAGCGGGGAGGGGCAACTACACAAGGGTGAGCCACACGGGTGACGCGACATTGCCGGGCGAGACTGAGCTTCTTGTGTAGCCTGATAGCGAGTTCAAGCTGGGAAATACCGTGGGGATTAGTGTGAAGTCGGGCTCTCGAAGGGTCAGGAAAAACTTCAAGATAGTTCAGATGGAGTTCAATTTTGGGCTTGCAAAATGGGAGTATCAGTTGGAACGAGACGATGGCGCCGTGTATGCGGATGGAGACCGTAAGTGGTTCTTAGCAAGCGAGCTCAGCAGATAGTTGCATGATAGCGTCAGCCTATGAGAGATGCAGCACGATTCCCGGTGAAAGCCTCAGCCTCGGGCGCAGTCACCTCGTTTCGGATGGTTTGCAAGGCTGAAGGAAGGTAAAGTACAATTGGGGGCCGTTTCCCATGCCTCTGTCGACTCTTTGCATTCGACGATAGTGAGGATTGACCTTCCCAGATATCCTTGTGTATGTTGTCATCTTCGGCGAGATGGACCAATTCCAAGATAATGCGCAATCGCCAACAACCTTAAGAAGCGACGATAGTACGCTGGGCAAGCTCGAATCACAATCCAATGAAGGTACCCCGGGCACGGTAACCATTTGACCAAAGCTGAAAGACCAATTTCTGACCATAGATCGAAAAGTGCGATTGCCATGGTATCGACAGCTTTTGAAAAACGGCAAGGCGGGATCCCAGGCCCACTCTTTGAATGAGAAATGCGCTCCTCAAGAGTCCGAAAAGCGATACCAGACAATCACCCGAAAGTGTGAGTTTGTAGCAGAGCGACGCTCTAACGACTAATTGAGTAATCGGAGCATATGCTGATTCAGTGTTGGTTCGAAGTGGAGGATGCTCCTCAAGGATATCCGAGGCTAGCCACCTTTTTATCCTCCGATCGAAACTTTATGCAGTATCGTGGCTTCGGGTATTTGCACGCCCGTGTGATACTCGCGCTCCAGTACGACCTGGAGGTTCTTGAGCGAGAACTCGAGACCCTAGATAAATGGGATCTAGAAGACGGGAACGGGGAGAGACTGAAGTCCAAGGCTCTTGACGATTCCGAGATCCGCAATGAAGAACTTCCGGCAGATTGTGATGGGCAAAGAAACAGGCTGCAGGTGCTGGCGGATCTGAAGCGGAAGCTACTCGAGTATGGTAAGCCGTACCAGGTTCGTGTTGCCTTGGAATGAGCTTCTCTTACTAGGCACAGATGAGATGCTGTTGAAAGCACGCGAAATGAGCGCCCTTCAGCGACCTGCCGACAGCGATTGGCGAAGCCTTTCGAATTGGATGTACAGCAAAGCTCCGTTAGTCGCGCAGGAACAAGAGTTTGCCAAGCGAAAAGAAGACATCGTAACTCTGCGAAAAGGTCGAGAGGGCGCTGCTTTCGACAATCTCGTCGAGCGCATGCTCGGCCGAACCAATAGGTTCTTTCATCGGTGTGGTTGGGAGAAAAACATCATTCAGGTGGGTTTCTCTCTTATGTTTCTGAACACCATGGAACTAATTTGAAACCCAGTACGTCTTCGTGACCAAAGAGCTCGAGGACAAGACATCCGAAGATTTCGTGCGTTATTATGACCCGGTGCGAGTGGACAAGCTTGTGAACATCATCATCACAGCTATAATTTTTGTCCTGTTGGTGCTTCCGGTGGTGGCCTTGTACGAGATGTCAGATGCAAGTAAGGCGACTCCCTTCGAGGCCATAGGTATCCTCGTCGTCTTCACGCTTATATTCGGCATGGCTATGTCGAGCTTGACCAGGGCAACAAGGCAAGAGCTGTTCGCAGCCTCGGCAGCGTACTGCGCTGTGCTGGTTGTGTTCATCAGCAATTTCACTCCCCAGACTGTCGAGATCGCGACTTGACGGCATGCTGCAAGTATGTAACGACTTTGACCCACGATAGTGTTAGTCCTTCCATAGTTCTTCATTGATTCTGCACGAGCCCAGGCTGACCGAACGAGAAGAAGCATGGTCGGTCTTCGTCCATGATCGCATCCTCAGAGACGGGACTCCAGCGTGTTTCACCCCAATAGAGATGGTCTCGCAAGGCATTAATGAGGCAATGGATTATCCTCAGCTTCGCCTTAGTAGCGACGCCAGCCGATTGCCAAAAGGGTTCGAAAAGACCGCCAAAGCAATCTTAGAGACCTGAAGACCGATAAGGTGAAGTCGACGCAACGCGGTCCTCAGGCACCACAGCTCAACCTCCCCTCTTGGGGAGCTTCGAACCTTCCACTCCGCCAAGTCATCAATGAAGCCTCCAGCACGCGTCGAGCCTCAAGCCGCTCCCACTGAGACATGCATAACCCAAGCCGTCCATCATGCGCACTAGTCTCACTCACCCGTAGCAAGCATCGAAGATCAAAAAGACGCCTTCCTCTCACCGAAATTCCGAATCCACCTTCCTCCCCATCAACAGGCCGCCAACGGGGAGTCGGAGCCACGAACACCCCATCGAATTCCCGTCGCCACCACCAGCCCGAGTTAGCGGCCCAAACGCTTCCCGCGGGGTGCTTGACAGCCGGCGAACCATGGGGAACACGGGCACTCCGGAGTCGTGAAAAAAGAGTAATAAAGCTAAATTAAGCCCAAACCTTCCCTCTCTTTCTCTCTCGCCCGCAAAGACATCCAACCGCGGTACACCGGCGGCCGAGGCCGGGCTTGGCGGGGCGAGTCGCGGTTCAGGTTCTACGTTGAGCGCGCGAGGGATGGGAGTTGATGTCATGGAGAGCTCGACTGAAAGGCACGATCGTCTAGACAGACAAAGTCACGGTGTTTGTTGATGAGAGTATGCACGCCCCGGAGCCCCGCCCGCAAGCGAAAGTGCGCGCATGCGTTGCCATGCGTTGGAGATCCCGAGCCCGAAGCCAAGACGGACCCGTTTGATTCGGAGGCTTGGTATGTACACAGCCTCGCTCTGTTTGCCCAGCCCCGAGACTCGCCCAAGCGAGATGATGCCAATGTCTCTGCCCTCTCCCCGAAACCAAGAAAAATACGAGCACGCCGTGGCGGTTCGCGTGAACGAAGTAGGGAAAGAAATGAAAAGAACGCTGTTGCTAGAACGCAAGGTCGCGTGAGAATCGAAAGGAACCGGAACGAAAGCTGCCAATAGTCGTACAGTGGCTTGACGCCACATCCGGCAATAAGGTAAGAAACAACGAAAACGGCGCGCGCGGGCGCCCGAATTGAGCGCCGCGCGGCAAACAAAAAGACCCCCGGACGGATGCCATGCAAATGCTTGATCAGAAAGGAAAAACGGGTATGTGTGTCGAGTCACGCAGATGCTGTGCTGTGAAATGCTGTAAAGAATCGTGCGCCGGCCCTGGTTGGCCGGAATTCGCTCGAATGCTTGGTGTGGTGGCGGTTGGGTCCCTGCCGTGGGCGGGCCTCTCGACTCCACGTTCGCGGAGTGGTGGGTTGCCATGTATAGGCTCGCGGGATGCGGTTGCGGGTGCGGCCGTACTACAACCCGTGCGAACCGTGGTTGTGGTGGTGATGGTGGGCGTGGCGCTTGCGCAGCTTCTTCTACAGATTAAGAATTAAACGTTAGCTTCCGCTAACTTGGCACGCGGGCGAGGTGAGGACAGGGTGCAGATGCAGGTGTTTAGTAGTTTGGGTATCGTGTTCTCGTATATCATCACAGGCTCTATTATGCTTTTTTTCTTGTACAGAGCAATAAACAATGCGCGCTCGAAAGACAAGTGCCCGCGGCCAGGTCCTCATCGAAGAAACCGCTCTAAGCTGATGGCTAGACTGACGGAGAGGATCAAGGCCGGGATTGTAGCCAGTGATAATAAGCTGATTGATTCGGGGCGGGTGGAACTTACTCCGCCTGTCGATGCAGGCTCGGATGTGCCAGTGGCACCCGGGGTGGAAGTAGCGGTAATCGATGACGGGGCGTCGGCCCACGGCATCGTTGTGGCGGAGTGGAATACACTAGGCTTGCCGCTCACATCGGAGGTCCAGGTTGTGGAGATGACCGCCATGGAGGTCAGGGCAACCTTGTCCTCGCCTGGGATATCGCAAAGGGTGGATCCAGTGAGTTCGGACTTCTTGAACAGCACGACTGGGTGGCCGTCGGTCACCCACGCGTTGATGCAGCCGTTCGACTCGACCGAGACGGACTTGCACGCGACGACGTCGTAAATCTCGTCACCGGCGGAGTAGCCGTGGTTGTCGCAGAGTTCGACCTGGAAGTCATCCGCGTCGGATCCTTTGTTGGAGAAGACCGTAATTTGCTTGGGATCGCCGTCAGCGCCCTTAGCCCAGGCAATAGCGTTGGTTTCAGTCTTGATCGCGGTGCTGAGCGTCTTGAGGTGACCTTCGTAGGAACGGCCGAGGTGGCGGCGGAATCGGTTCAGCTTGCTCGCAAGCGTGTAAAGGTTGGCGTTCTCATCGTATTCCGACTCCCAGAGCGCCTGACGGTTGTAGTACGGCTCGACATCACCACCAAGGTGCTGCTCCTGGCCATAAAGGACAACAGGAATGCCGTCATGTGTGAGAAGGTAGGCGAGGATGTTCTCTGCGCGAGACATGTCCGCGGTGTGGTTCCTGAAGCGGGCAACATCGTGGTTCTAGGGAAAACGTCAGTCATCAATCTCTACTTGTGTTCGTTCGAAATGCGCACCTCTGCGAAGTTGCCCAGGACAGTAGGGTCGGTGCACTCGCTGGCGATTTGCTCAACCATCCCAGCAAGCTCGCCGAAGTTGCCCTCGGTGCTTTGGAATGCCCTTGTCAAAGGCCAGTAAAGAGGGTAGTTGAGGACACTTCCAATGGTCTCCTGGTACGAGCAGGAAATCTTCTCCTGCTGCGTGTAGACCTCCGAAGTTGCGAAGATGCCAGCCGACTCCATAAATGAGGTGAAGAACTCGGCTGGTACGTTGATCGCTGCGTCGATACGCAGGCCGTCGATGCCATATTTCCACACTTGGTTCTTGATCCAGAGTCCAAGCATATCCCGAACTTCCTGGCTCTCCGTGTTCAAATCCGCCAAAGGCGCCTGCAAACTACCCAGCCAACAATTCTGCAGGTTGTCCAGGTCGTTATCGCTGTATCCAGAGGGGCAATAATCGTGGAAGTATTTCTTTTCGTTGAATGGTCGCATGAGCGAATAGTCGAACTCGCCGTCCTGTTGCTTAGGTCCAACCATGTGATTGACGACAATGTCAAGCATCAGAAGCATTCCTCGCTTGTGCACCTCGTCAATCAGCTCCACGAGCTCCTCCTCGGATCCGTAGGCCGGGTTGATCTCGTAGAGGTTGTTCTGCCAGTAGCCGGGGTAGGCCTCGCCGTCACCGGTCCAGTTGGGCATTTGCGACACAATCGGCGAGATCCAGATCGCGTCGAAGTCCATGCCTTGGATATAATCGAGCTTCTCTGTAATGCCTTTCCACGATCCACCGCAGTGGATACCCATTCCCGGATCGCATGGCTTCACTTCCTGTCCCTCTCTGATCGCGAATCGGTCGGTCAAGATCTGGTAAATAGAGCGATGGCGCCAGCCGTCCGCATCGACTGCATGGACGGCGGAAGAGAATAATGAAAGGAGCGCAAAAGAAACCGACAACAATAAGGAAAACATGTTTGCTGGAACGACAGACGGATAGCAGCGACAGCTGCAGGACGGGAAGAGAGAGTGTGGTATCAAGTGACGGTACCCCCGGAGACAACGGGACCCGTTGGCGTTTTGTTCGGACGTCCCTTCGCGGCGAGGGGAAGCCTAGGAGATAGCCGCAGGTGGGCTATGATTATCCCGGGACGCGGACAGCTAGCAGGAGCCGGTACGCTGAAGGGCTTGGGGCGCTGTGATGGGCTGGATGGGTTAATCTCCGGCCCACTTAGCGGCGATGCGGCCCAGAGTCTCGCAACGGTCACGCCTCGCCTGGATGGCCAAGTCTTGCCAGTCTCCGGGGCCAGCCAGCCATGGCGGCCGTGAGTTTGGCGTGCTCGCTTAGGATGACGCGGTGCCCCATGATCTGCTTCAGTCGCGCTCGAGCCAGGCGTCGCAGGGTTGGCTGTTGTTTCTGAGCGTCCTGTCCGCTTTGTGCCAGGCGTTTGACATGTCCGCACGAGTGCGCAGGGATCAGGGGACCATGTCAGGGGCAAGGTGAGATGGAGACTGCCCAGACGCGCTCCGGACGACGGTCGCGCTCGCGCCGAGCCGGCCGACTGCCAATGCAAGATCGACCAGGCGCAAATGCCAACGCTCGTGTTCCATTTCGAGGCGGTGCTCACGAGCCAGCCTGCCCATTCTCGCGCCTGTGGCCAGGCACACGCCGCCCGCTGCACGCTGTTGCGCGCGCGCACCGAGCATCCCCCGCGGCTCTCGTCGTGCGCGATGTGCCGCTCGTCTTGTGCAGGCGCGCGCGCGGTGGACGATCCTCGAGCTGCGAGTCATCTGCACGACTCCACCACTCCCGCACTGGCTGCTGCAGGTGTCCTGTCGAGCCTGTCCAACCCTGTCCTGCGGCGGCTTGGCCCCTCGTGTTTTCCGCAGTGCAATTCCAGCAGGGAGTCGTCTGGGGAGCGCAGCTCCCGTTTCTCGCCTTTCTCCTGCCGAGAGCATTGGCGGGCGGTCACCGCCACGCGCCGAGAGACCGCGCGCGCGTCCGTCGCGCTGCACCAACCACCATCGCCACTGTGTTTGTAGCTTTGCGGTTGGCTGCTGGCCCCTACCGGAGAGCCGCGCCGCTGGGCACTTCGATTATTACTTGCCATTCGTGTGCTTCTATAGAGAATCCGCAATCATCTCGAAGCCTTGGGCATAGTAGAAATGATGGCTGTAGCACGGACGGCTTCTCAACGCTCTGCAACAGAGCGCAGATCGAGGTGCGTCACGGCGTCTGTTGTGCACTCAAACATCTGCAGCCAGCATACCGGTGTGCGGGGTGATGAAATCTGTGTTCACCAGTTGTCCTGGCCACGCAAAATGTTGAAGACACGTTGGAGTTCCTGGCGGTCTTGCGCTTACAGTAGGTTCTATGAGCCGATGCGAGCATATGAATGCGAGCCCGCAATTCAAGCCTCTGCGGCTCATCATTCGCATTGACTTGGGCCTTCTCTTCGCTCCAAGCCGTCTGGGCTTGTTGTTCACGGCAAGTCGAGTCGCGACGCACTGAGGGCGTGGCGTCGAGGCCGCCCTAAAATTCCTTGGACGCTCCACCAGAATTCCATGCCCCTTGAGACTACAGCAGAAAGTAGCCAACTAGGCTAGATGAAGAGCGAGCGCACGTGCCTGGCAATATCAACAAGACGGCGCACAGGACGAAAGGCCAAGATTTTGCCAAAGTAGTGTCGAATTATTGGCCGGCGAATTCACGCAT
Organism: Cladosporium halotolerans; assembly: GCF_011745625.1. Taxonomy (NCBI): domain Eukaryota; kingdom Fungi; phylum Ascomycota; class Dothideomycetes; order Cladosporiales; family Cladosporiaceae; genus Cladosporium; species Cladosporium halotolerans. The sequence continues at coordinate 347,681 of NW_027191464.1, read as the reverse complement.
CTGAAAATAAATGTGGCAACCGTCGGCCAAATATCATCTTCCTCACTAAACCCACCGTGTTCACACACCACCAAGCGCATAGGAAGCGGCTGTTGACACTTCCACAACGTAGATTTGGCGATTGTCATCTCGCTTTCTGCGGCCCGAGAGACTCCAGACCCACAGCTCTTAACCCTGCAGTGATCTCTTGAACGCGCCGCGGCGCTGGATGGGCACGACTCGCGACATCTTCGCGCTTTGTAGCTCGGGCCAGTCATGTTCTTCACACTCGACAACGCTTTTCAATAGTGTCAGCTTCTGTACGGATATATCTCCGCTATACAGAAACTCCCTGCTTAATTGAAGAAGAAAGTGCTCACCATGGACTTCTGCCCGAGACTTTCTCCTGGCGAGCAGGCCTTATGCTGGTCGAAATCACATGGAATGGCCGCCAACCTGCAGCAAATAATTCTCTCTCAGCCTACACATGATGCTGCCCAAGTCACATATCACCACATCCATAGAGGCTTGCCATCGGCCTCGCGAAGTCGCAAGAACTCCGCAACTGTATCGTATCGCTCATGATTACTTCTCATCGTCGTCAGCGTCTCAACAGCAGAGCTCTGCATCGGCCATCAGCAAGGTTGCGCAATCCCAGCTGCGCAAGGTGCAAGTCCTGTCGAACCTTCCCCGCTGATCGACCGCTCCGCTTCGACATGCCCGTACCGCACCACACCACTTCTCCTGCTTGACAGCACCACTGTGTTCGTCCAAAATAGGTGAACAGCACCTTTTGCCGTCTCACAGTGAATCCAGAAGCACATGCGTGACCACGTGCAGTCTCCCAAGGCAAGAGTGACAAGACTTCTCGGCTCGTACCTGTAAACCTTACGAGACGGGACGACGTTCCCCGCCGCCTCGGCGCGTTACTCATCGTGAACCATGCCGGAAGTGAAGTGAAGCATCGCAACGCATTAAAAGACCAGCAAGCAACTTTAGATGGCTGCAGTCCTCTTGGCTTATGCTTCCCATGGTCAACTCCACACTAGCGAACGAAAACCATCCATTTGAAAAGACACTCACGTGCGCCACCAGATTCTCAACCTCTTCGTCGCAAAGCGTTCCATCAAAAATGACCTCCAATGCGATCCAGGTGTCCTGCCAGCAGACACGGTTCCACATCGCCGAAGGTGCTGAGAACAGAGAAGTCAGTACTAGCGCCAAGATAACCGCCAGACTGCTACTGACAAGATCAGATCGACGTCCACGACCTCAGCATATCGCTGGTCAGCCGAGATGCTCCCACAGGGCAAAACACATCCGCAAGCAAAGCAAGAAGTAGCAAACAGCGAACGTCAGGCCTGGAGATCTTGACTGGCGCACACTTGCGGATCAAGAGCGGTGGACGCTACGGCTTCGTGGGGCGCAACGGGACTGGCAAGTCGAGTAGGTCACGCTGGTCTCTATGTGGAGTACGATCTGTCACTAATTACCGCAAGCACTGCTCGTCTCTATTTCAGAAAAACTCATCCCTGCACTGCCGTTCGACTTCCGCGTCGCCGCGATGCGCCAGGTGCACGATAAGGAGGACGGGAATGACAAGCCTCATTCAAATGACACCGCGGAAGACGTGACCGTACTGGAGTACGTCTCACAGAGCGATGTGTATCGCAACAGGTTGAACAGGGAATTGGCAGGTACGTAAGATATGAGTGTTACAACGGCAACTGCCTGCTGACTGAAAAAGCACTCAATACCGCTCTCGGCGACCCGGACGGCCTCTCTGTGACCAAAACTCTGAGATCCATTGAGTATGACCGCGCACAAGATGAATTGTTCACAGCGGACAAGATTGCCCGATTACGTAGCGGAGCCCGTGGCTTCGATGCGAGGAAGTTTCTCCGGACTCAGGAGAAAGCGACCGAGGAAGCGAGACTTCAGCTAGAAGCACTGGAACTTGATTCGAAGGGAGACAGTCTTGCGGAGGACACGCAGAAGGCCCTGGCTCTTCAGGCGGCCTTGCAAGCGGAAGTCGATCTCTTGCCGGTCCGAGATGTGGAAGCGAAAGCGAAAGGCGTCCTTGCCGGGCTGGGGTTCACGGATGCACGTCTGAGCAGCAAGATTTCTACGCTTTCCGGTGGGTGGCGGATGCGCTGCCAGCTGGCTGCTGCGCTCTTACAGACGGCAGACGTGCTGATCTTGGACGAACCTACCAACTTTCTCGACATGATGGGCATGCTGTGGTTGCAAAAGTACCTGGAAGATCTACGCGACGCCTCGCCTCAGACAGCCGTCGTACTCGTCTCTCACGACAGAGAATTCGTCAACGCAACTTGCGACGAGCTGATGATCCTCCGAGACAAGCAGCTTACCTACTTTCAAGGCAATCTGGAATCGTACGAAAAGTCAATTCGCCACGAGATCCTGCGCATGAGCCGGATGAAGGAAGCACAGGATCGTCAGATCGCACACATGAACAAGACGGTAGCCAACAGTATCCAGCAGGGCAAGAAGACCGGCGACGACAACAAACTCCGCCAAGCGAAGAGCCGGCAGAAGAAGCTCGACGACCGGATGGGAATGGAAGTGAGCGCCAAAGGCGGCCGCTTCAAGCTCAACAGAGATTTAGCAGGCTACCACTTGAGCAAACGCGACGCTATCGAGGTCCCAAAGGAAGAAGAAGCAGTATCACTGCGCTTCCCTCCTGCGCCCGAAATGCGCTTCCAGAGCTCCCTGATCTCGCTCGAAAACATCTCCTACCGCTACCCCCGAGCTCCCAAGCCCGCCCTCCAAGACGTCAACCTCATCGTCCACCCCGGCGACCGCATAGGCCTCCTAGGCCTCAACGGCGCCGGCAAAACCACCCTCGTCCAACTCCTCACAAGCACCAACGCCCCCACCTCCGGCACCCTCCAGACGTACCCCCGGCTCAAAGTCGGCTTCTACTCCCAACACACCGTCGACGACCTCGCCCGCAAAGGCGCCGCAGACCCAAGCCTCACCGCCCTCTCCCTCCTCCAGCACTCAGCTTCGGAAAAATCCCTCCCCCTCGAAGACCAAGACGCCCGCAAGCTCCTCGCGGGCACCGGCCTCGCCGGCCGCACCGTCTCCGACACGCCCGTCGCCAAGCTCTCCGGCGGGCAGCTCGTGCGCCTCGCGCTGTCGCTGCTGTTCCTCGACCCGCCGCACGTCTTCGTGCTCGACGAGCCGAGCACGCACCTCGACCTCGCGACTGTCAGTGGCTTGGCGCGGGCGCTGCAGGCGTACGACGGGGCTGTGGTGCTGGTTTCGCACGATCGGTTTATGGTTAGGACGATTGTGGAGGGCGAGGCGGTTGATGTGGAGGATAGCGAGGATGAGGGAGAGGGGGATGAGGAGGAGGAGGAGCAGAGGCGCAGGGTTGTTTATGAGGTTAAGGCGGGGAAGGTCAAGGTGCTTGCTGGGGGTGTGGCGGCGTGGGAGACGGCGTTGGAGAAGAGGTTGGCGAAGGCGGGGTTGTTGTGAGGCCGGCGGGCTACGTGCAATGATTCCGTCTAGGGAGTACGAGCTTTTGCGGTCTCCATGCTCTGTCTAGAGATGCAAAGAGACCACGCAATTATCACTCCATCGGCTTGGAAACAGGCGTAGCGGCAAACAGAACGCACACCACAGCACCAGTGGCGCGAGACAGATCTGGGGAAGTTGCGGGAGTCCGTGGAGCCTGACGTTTCATCTCTGCCTGCTACTTCACGTCAAGCGAAAATCTTGGAGAAATCTCCATCTCGACTTCTCTGCCCACCCTTTGGCTTTCCATTCATTCGCACTAGCGGGGAAAAGGTCGACCACATCCAGTAGCCAGTGATCATGCGCAAGAACTGTGAACACCCGGGGATCGCTATCAAGGAGTTTGATCTTTTCGACTGTCGCCTGCATCATCAGGCTGTCCAGATTAAACCCACCGCAAGCGGGTTTGTAGAACGGACGATCCGTGCAATGCTCCGGGTGAACACTCCGGAAATCTGAGATCGGGACGCGCTCATCCTGCATTCCATGGGAGCTTGAATGAGCCTCTGGCAGGTGTTGCAGGTGGTTGGGCCGAAGCTCTCCCATGTGGTGACAGACATCGCCAGCTAAGAGCAGAAAGGTATCCACCACACCGCAGGTCGGATCGCCTAGCTGAGTCCGTGCCAGGGCACTGATATGTCCAACGGCATGACCGGGAGTATGGAACAGGTAAAAACTCCCATCACCAAACCAGTCGATAGCAGGGAGACCTGCGATCCTCAATGAAGCATTATCGAAATAGAGCTCTTGCAGCTTTCGATCATGGAACGTACCCCCGCAAATGGGCGACTCCGCGTCCTCTGGGTATCCAGGCAGGCAGTGCTCCGAGAAGCCCGGGCCCACAACGATGCTACACGTTGCCGGCAGCCGGGTAGGGTCTCCGATATGATCGAAGTGTGCATGCGAAAGGAAAAGGGTGCAAATTGCTGTCAGATCTACACCTCCAGCTTCCAACTGCGCTGTGACATCGGCTCCGGTGCTGATCTTGATTTCCATTGACTGGATCGTTGATACAACTATCTATCATCAGTCGAGGGAATTATCAACGTGCAATGGTTGGAAACGAACTCCCTGGAGGTAATTTCTCCCAGTCTGACCTAATACCGAGATCGAAAAGAGCATACGATTGACCGCCGTCCGCGTTGTAGTGCTTTACTAGGAAGAATAGACATGGTGTGTCTTTATATGCAGTGCCCTGGATCTCAGGAGTGAGGAATGCGTTCGGCGGCACGTCCAAGACCCGGTTGGGACTTATGATCGATACTTCCACGGTCGCCGAGCCCGTCGGTACATCAAGTGGCATTTTGACTCACGTGAAGTAGCGCTGTATGCAAAGGAGTAGAAGTGGGGAAACAGGTCTCGCCAGATTTCAAAACGTTGATCAACCTTCAAGAGTCGGAACAAGTTCAATCTTTCTTCGAGTAAACTACGATTCAAATCTTAATTGCTCTGAGAGTTCGGAGAAAGGAGCTACCTCAATACTGACCCCGCATGTTTTAGTCAGCTCCAGTGTGAAGCCTAGTCAGAGAGCGAATAGACGTCGCTACAAGTTTTGGAAATGGGAAATACAATAGGCCTACTCTCTCGCCCGACTTGGGGTCCGAACGAACTATGCGACCGGATCCAACTTGCCATGAGTCGTTGGTGGTGAATCGCAATGTGGCACCTCCTTCTGAGTCCAGCTCCAGTAAAGAGTAGTCACCGAGACGGTCTCCATAACCATCCTCCCAACAGAGGGCGGTGTTCTTGCCACAGAAGTGACCGTCCGCGACAGTAGCTCCGAGAACATTCTCTCCAACGTAGAAGAACTCAGACACATCGTAGATTTGGTACTCGGTGTAAATACGGTTCAACAAATTGTCTTCGAGGCTTGAATTTAGTGCAATTGAGACACTAAGGCGAGGCTTCGCCAGCAAACGTAGCCGTGAAAGACAAGTTGATTAGCAGTGTCTGTTCATGTTGCCATTGTGCGATCATAGGAAACTGGCATGCATGGTCATGCGTCCATATACTCCAAGCTTGCCCTTGCGGCGGCTTTCACCTCGTCATTGGCATTCCTTTGAGACAAATCCTCCAGACGTCTCCTCCAAAACGACCATCGCTCAGCTCCATTCTGGAAATCCTTTGCTCCATCAGGCAGTTGACGCTTTTTCCAATCTCCCAATCCCTTCGTCACAACTCGGTCGTAGACTTCGCGCTTGTTATACTTGAACATGAATGAGATAGCGGGAATGTGAAAGTCAAGCTTGACTTGATCGTAACCAGTAGCTTCATCTGGAGCAAGCCGCTCGTCGCTTTGGTCGATTTCTTTTTCGAGCGCTTGGATGATGAATTGAATCATCGCCTTGTTCATCGTCAGGACGTGCTTCGCACTCAACTGAGCTTCGAAGTCCTTTATCTTCAAATAAGTTTCCGCGCCATTTCACCCAAGGTTGGGTCGGAATACTGCCGGCAAATTTGGCCTGGCTGCATGTCTGCGCCAGTGCACTCGTTCCAGGTCAAGCCGAAGTACGGGAATTGCGCCCATGTGAGCTTCACCCCATCATCAACAGCTTCGCCTTTGTGGATGTTACCCGGCGCCTTCGCGATCGCATTCAGCAGCGTAAAGATCTCGGGGGCACGTGCAGGTGGCCATTCCATGAGAGCTGCTATGATGAGTCGCCACAAGTTGTCAACAGCCAGGATATCATCAGAATAGCCTCCTAGTGCTGGTACAGGGGAGGTGGACAGTGGGTAAGTCATGGATAATGCCGCCTCATCTGCATTCATATGAGCATCGTGGATTGCTCTCAATGCATCAACTTCCGTATTAAGCCAGTTGCGAAGGCTTGGGTCATTGCGGTGGACAGGACGCTGCTTCTGTCGCTCAAACCATGCAGGGCTGACATCGTGCTGGTCTTCTCTGGGTGATTCGAAGCTGTCGTGGACAGGCATGTTTGTGTTCGGGCGATGTCAAGGTGGCTGAGTGCGAGAGTGCAACTGTAGGGTTGGCGGAGGGTACCTTTGTTCTAGGGAGTGTACAGTGCGTACGTCCTTGTCCAGGAATACCTGCCTATCTATCAGTCCATCAACCATTTCACCACATTTGCGAGACGTAATTAGTGGGGGATGATGCGTGGGTCACGATCAATCTCACCACTGACTCCAACGAAGTGCTCTTAGCGTGCACATCCTTCGTGGCGCCTTTCCGGAGTCTGAGCCTCCCAGCCTAGCCATTCCGGTTTCGCTCTTCGCGCTGGAAACTTCAGACTTCTTGTACTACCAGGTGCACTCAAGCTCAAAAGTCGCAATGTTACAGCTTCCGGCTTCGTGATCACTCTCGTTCTGCCCCTCGTTACCTTGCTCTGTCGATACGCTTATTGGTGGAGACCTCTAGAAGTGGGTTGTTTGCTGATCTACGCTAGCGCACCCGATCCACCAACGTGTGCTGGGCCTTGAGGGGACGTCAAGGTTCTTCGTGCTCGTCCTTCGTGTCGTCTTTCGCGCCGTTCGCAGCCGCCCTGCGATTCTGCTATGGCCTGACCACCTTCGGCCGTTGCAGCGATGCATCCCTCTTTACACAACGCCACTCCTCGCTCGCTCGAGTTGAAGAGTTTCCTGCGGGGCGAAGACCAGTTTGCAAAACGAGATAGCGACCATCATCATGTGCGTCGCCTAATGACAACCGTCACGCAATCCAGGACTGACGGGCTGGAGAAAGTGATGCGAACTACGCTACAAACGAAAGCCTGTCCGCGCCTTTTTCCACCTAGCAAGCGGTACATGCCTTAAGTCGCCGGAGCGTAGAAGGCGGTTGTTATGTAGCCAGCGAAGCGACATGACACTTTACGATGCTTCGCCACTATGCAAGTGGTGCAGAGCCATTTTGAAGTGATAATATTGCATGCAACCAGTGATCTAGTACATACGACCACAGGTCAGTGAAAACTGGGCATCCCGTCCGCTCTGCCATACATAAGCACTGAACCGGGCGACTAGTACTAGAGTGGGTGACCATCTGGGAATCCCGCCTGTTGTATGTTTTTGCTCTTGGGATATGCGTTCATTTTTGCAATACCTAGGTAGCTTGGTGTTTTCATTCTGTACCGATCCAGGCGAGAGGGGTGTCCAAGTGTACAGAATTTTCATTCTTCCACAGTACCTGCTTGCCTGTGGGGATGGCAGGGCGGTCGACTTGACCCTTCCAAAGCGTGGTTTGCCGAAGCAGCGCAAATTGCGTGTTACCACTGCTGCTACCTCGATGCAAAGACGCCTTCAGAACGGACTGTTGGCGACCGTCCTGCAATGAGCGGGAGGATGGATTGTCTTGCAATCCTGTTTCTCGGACATGTAGCAAAACGAGGCTCGTCGGCCGCATTCTCAGCCAATTCCTTTAGGCGCTGCAGGTACAAAGCTACTACGCATCAACACTGCATCGACCCGACATATCACGCTTACTCCCCATGCATACATAGACGATGATCACATGGTCTACTTTCACATGGCCATCTGGTTCGAGAATACCCCCGGCGCTATGACCGTTGAGGAAAAGGCAATCACCCATCAGGAAGGTACAGAAGCCTAGCCTTACGCCCTCGTCTATCGAGTGATGAGCGCGCTATCACTATATGCCGCAGAACGGACGGTAACAATGCGAATATTTTGCTTTGAACCCATGGGATGCTACTGAAAGCACGCTCTCAAAAGGTGGCGGCGACTTCGCGCAGAAAGGATGATTGACAACTGACTACAAGCTTTTCTTGTTCTGGCTTTCCCTCTGCATTGGGGCACGAAGATGGCCTACTTTTTCTAGGCTGGAAATAAACGCAGCTTTCCAAAGGAATGAAATCCAGCTGTAGCACGTTCGGAAACAACTCTACCCGGCCGTTTGTTTTGCCGCAGCTCGCTTGTAAACTTTACGCCCATGTGCTTCAGGGCTGCATTGTGTTGCTCCGAAATCCACGCCGGCGCATGGCTCGCATGCAAAGTATCAATACTGGTCGTCAAGCGCCAAACGTATAGTGCGCCGTCCGCGTGGAGCTTAACGGTTGCAACGACATCTTCGTCAGCATCCGCCGCCGTCTGAAGCCACTTCATGTACATCCCCCAGGTGGCGCACTTACATGCGGAGATGAGTGTTCTGACAGGCGGAGACAAGGCGTGGCCCGACGCTTGTGTGAGGTATCTGGCAAGGTACCCTGTCGCTGATCATTCGTTGGGCATATCGCGTGTTCGCGTAGGAGTGTTCATGCCGGTCACAGTTCATCGTGCGCTAACACTCTATAGCTCGACGACTTGGTGCCATGGAAGTAGGCCTGTTACTGGTGGCTTTTCTTCTCCTGCTCCAACTTGAAGTCTTGCCGGCTCAACAAACCGATCATATTCCTCGATGGATGCCCGCGTGGGTCCAGGCTGAAGATGATCGACGACTGGGTTGAACCATCGCCAGTGCAATCTGAGTACGTCGCCAACAGACCACTATGGCCCCACAGAAGTGAACAGTTTCGGAAGGTCGTGATCAACCTCACAATGTGGACGCGAGCTTTCTCCCAGTCCATATGGGTCCAAGGACGACTAGTCGACAGTATTCACACTTCGAGACACTTGGCCGAGCCGCATCTTCGGTCTTGTGTGGTCTGGACACACCAGCTCCATTTGCAAAGAAGTCTAGGATCCATCACGGTCAGAGAGACTCTTGAGGCGCTGGTCCATCGTATACAAATAGGAGCTCCGAGTAGTCAACGTACTGCCGTTTGCTTCTCACAGACAAGCAAAGACACTCATTCTACTCCATGATGTTTCTCATCTACCAGACTTTCCTCCTCGCGATTTGCGTTTGCGTTTCGGCCCTTAGCCCAGCGCAATGGCGATCTCAGTCAATCTACCAGGTTATCACTGATCGTTTCGCCCGAACCGATGGCTCTACGAGTGCCTTCTGCGATGTGAATCGATACTGTGGCGGCACATGGCAGGGTCTGATCAACAAGCTCGACTACATCCAGAACATGGGTTTCTCTGCAGTGCGTACTCTAAACTTATATTAACAGACTCTAGCTGATGATACCAGGTCTGGATATCACCGGTGGTGCAGAATTTCGCGCAGTCGACAGATGACGGCGATTCATACCACGGTTACTGGGCGACGAACATCTACGAGGTCAATACCAACTTCGGAGCTGCTGCAGATCTGATCAAGCTATCATCAGCTCTGCATGCCAGAGGCATGTACCTGATGGTAGACATCGCACCCAACCATATGGGCTACCCCGGCTGCCCCACGTGCGTTGACTACAGTATCTTCACTCCCTTCAACAAGCAGTCGTACTTCCACCCTTACTGCACCATCAATGATGCAGATGATACGAGCGTCAAACAGTGTTGGCTTGGTAGCAACAACGTTCCACTCCCGGATTTGAGGACTGAGGATACGGCAGTTCAAGACATCTTCAACTCCTGGGTCTCGCAGCTTGTGAAGAACTACACCATCGATGGCCTGCGCATCGACACCGCGAAGCACGTCAACACAGGCTTCTGGGAACCCTTCCTGCAAGCTGCTGGCGGTATCTATGCAGTCGGCGAGGTTCTCAACGGTGATCCCAAGTATGTTTGTCCTTACCAGAACTACATGCCAGGCGTTCTGAACTATCCGACGTACTATACCATGACTCAGGCTTTCCAGTCGACGGGCGGGAGCATTTCGAACTTGGTCAACGGGGTCAACCAGATGAGAACTACATGCGCCGATACGACTTTGCTTGGTTCCTTTCTTGAAAATCATGATCAACCGAGATTCCCAAGCTACACTTCGGACGTCTCATTGACCAAGAACGCAATTGCTTTTACCATACTGCAGGACGGCATCCCAATCATCTATCAAGGACAAGAACAATTCTTCAGAGGAGGCGAAGTACCAGCAGATCGTGAAGCTCTGTGGACTTCTGGTTACTCGACTACATCGACGTTCTACACTTTCATCAAGCAGGTAAACGGCCTCCGGAACTGGGCAAAGCAAAAGGATACGTCGTACCTGTCCTACAAGGCCCAGGTCTCCTCTCCCGACTCGAGGACGATCGTCATGCGCAAGGGGTCTGTCGTTTCAGTGCACAACAACAGAGGCGCCAATGGCGCTGCATCGCTCACACTCTCCTCATCCGCAACTGGCTTCACGTCCGGGCAGTCCGTGATGGAGATCCTGACTTGCAAGGCATACGCCGCCGACTCCAACGGAAACCTTGCCATCAGCATCACGGACGGACTGCCGCAGGTCTTCTATCCAACATCGGCCCTCTCCGGCAGCGGCATCTGCGCCGGCGCCTCCACCTCCACCCTCGTCACCTCTACCCGGACAACCACATCCAACGCGCCGTGTGCGACCGCGACATCTGTAGCAGTGACGTTCATCGGTAGGAAGGCGACCAACTTCGGCGACACCCTGAAGCTGTCCGGATCCATCTCTCAGCTTGGCTCCTGGAGCGCCGCGAATTCTGTGGAGCTCTCGGCGACGGGCTACACTGCGCAGAACCCAGCTTGGGAAGGTACGGTCACTCTTCCGGCGGGCACCTCGTTCAAGTACAAGTATCTCGTCGTCAGCAACAGCGGGCAGGCGACTTGGGAAGCGGATCCGGACCGTTCGTACACCGTCCCGCGCTCATGTGCGACGGCGGTGACGGTTTCTGGTAATTGGCAGAACTAGACATTGGCGGAAAGAGTGGAGCTAATCCTCTTAATAAAAGTGCCGTAATGTCGAATGTTGAATGTGAATCGACTTCGAGGCGATCGGGGAGGTTGGCGAAATTGCATCGATTGTTTGAAGCGATGGGATGTGGAGGTTAACTCGTCGTTCCATCGATGCTTTTAAAGCATTGATCTGTCACACCCGTGGCCTTAAGAGAAATTGTTGTCATACATAAAAGAGAATTCAGTAAATGCACTATGCATACGAGTTTCACTGGCACTGGAGACGCACGACCAAAGAAAACAGATGATGGGTCAAGAGCACCGTACCCCAACCCTAACCCTACCAAACCAGAACAGCTGCGGGAGCTCTTGAAGACTTGAACAACACTCATCCACCCTCCACATTTCTCCACGGCTCCATGTCCGCAACATCTGTGCACATCTGTGCGAACAGTCGCCGGAAGAATTCAATTCTCAATCGCCGCAATCTGCCACCACCGTCATCCAACACCACCTTGGCACGACGATCATGTGGCAGCGCCCAAGCTCCCGCGGTGGAGGGCGACGACTTCGACGTCAAGCCGAGGATACGAAGGGCCATCGAGTTGGCCACGCGCGCAAGAACCCACTCGAACTCTTGACTCGCGAACCACTTCCCCAAGCAATCCCCACGCCAACATCCGAGCATAGACTTCAAGCGAGGCAACTCAGCTTAAATTCGGCGTGCATCGACCCGGGCGACACCAGGCGTCGGCATCGTCGACAGCTTGGCGAGCCAGGTCCCCCGCACGATGTGGAGCCGACGGCGTTTGGTAGATAAATTGAACCATGGCCTGCAATGCTTTGGAGCAAAGGGAAAGATTGGTATTCTCTGATTCTGCGGCAGTCATGAGTTCTTGGATTGTGAAGTCGATCGCGTGCGCGACTGCGTTTGCAGTTGCGTCGGTGGATGCGGCGGCGTTGGCGCCTCACCCGAGGGATATGACTTTCTTGCCGAAGAGAGCGGACAACACGTCTACCTCTGGATGGCCGTATGGACCGTTCAGCACTGATGGTCGCGACATTGTCGACTCCAATGGCGATGCTGTCACTTGGACTGGCGTCAATTGGCCGGGTTCCGGTGGGTAGCTTCGCAAGAGACGATGATACCCGAGCTAACGATGAACAGGCGAGACAATGGTGCCGGAAGGACTCGAGTGGTTGTCTGTGGAAGACATTGTCGACCGCATGGCCAGCGTCGGCTTCAACTTCATCCGATTGTAAGTGTTCAGAAGTCCAATGGCAGATCCAGACGCTGACACATCGACACAGGACCTACGCAACCGAGATGGTCGACCAAATCTACGAACGCGAGGGCCTCGACGTCCCGCTCGAAGTGGCGATGATCAACTCTCTGGGCTACGCCAACGGCACGCGCGTCACCAAGGAGATCCTCGACAAGAACCCCGGCTGGACCAAAGACACGACTCGCTTCGAGATCTGGAACGACATCACCAAAGCCGCCGCGGAGAAGCACATCCTCATCCACCCCGACGTGCACATCCACAAGGCCCAGTGGTGCTGCAGCTCGCAAGGTAAACCATCCCTCCACTTCCCTCCAAACCCCCCAAACCAGCTAACAAACGCCCACCAGACGGCAACTCCTGGTTCGGCGACCTCGACTTCGACATCGAAAAGTGGCACCGCGCCCTCCGCTACGTCGCCGACTGGGCCCACGGCCACCCCAACGTCGTCTCCATGTCGCTCCGCAACGAGCTCCGCCGCTCCCTCAACGACACCACCCTGGGCTACAACTGGCCCAACCTCGTCTCCAACAACACGGCCGCCACGGACGCCATCCACGCCGTCAACCCGGACATCCTCGTCTCCTGGAGCGGCATGCAGTTCGACCAAGACCTGTCCGCCGTCACGTCCGGGCTCAACCTCAACGTCGCCCCCTGCTACAAGTGCGACGCGATCCGCGACGGCCACCGCCGCGACCCCCTCGTCTTCGACCTCGCCGCGCACCCCTGGGCCGACAAAGTCTTCTACGAGCTGCACATGTACTCCATGTCCGAGGACCAGGACACGGGCGACTGCGACATCATCAAAGCGCAGCTGTACCGCAACGGGTTCAACGCGCTGGGCATCTCGAAGCCCGCAGCCTGCAGTACCATCGACGACTGCCCGGAGGCGGTGCGCGAGGTGCCGGTCGTGATGACGGAGTTCGGGTGGGCGCAGGACGCGACGCTGCTGAACGACACGCTGCTCAATTGTATTCAGGATTTCACCCTCGAGCACGATATCAGCTGGGCGGTGTGGGCGCTGGCGGGATCCTACCGCATTCGCTCTGGGGCGCAGGATGTGGATGATACGTGGGGGTTGCTGAACCACGAGTTTAGCGATTGGAGGTATCCGGAGGGCGTGGAGCAGTGGTGGCAGCCGTGGATTGAGCAGATGCATGAGGCGAAGTAGGCAGGGTTAGAAGACGGGTAGAAAGATAAAACGCCGATCTCATTCATGGAATGATTCATTGAATTTGACGCACATCAACAACATCCAGCCGATTCTCACCGGAAGCCTCACGCGTCCCGTCCCATTGACCAATTTCAGAGCGTTCCATTCTCGTCTCTCTCGGGGTATAATTAAAAAACCTACAAGAAAAAAAAAGCGCACCTCCCCCCTTTCCCCCCCCTCCTAACCCAAGAAGCCCTCTCAAGCCCTATACATATCATGCCGACTAATCATACTCCTGACCGTCTCCATCTTCTCCAGCCCCGCAGCCTCATCCCCCGCATCCCTCGTCTCCAACCTCGCCAGCCTCTCGTCCAAACTCGTCGACGGCACCAGCGGCGCCGGCGCCGGCCCCGCGTCCAGACTCCTGCTGCGCACGCGCTCCAGTCCGTCCGAGGAGCTCGGCGGCGACAGCCCGCTGCCGCTGCCGCTGGCGCCGGTGTGCGGGCCGGCGTCGGAGAGGCTGCGGTCGGGGTCCGGGGTGGGGTCGATTGTGGGCGGGGAGGCGGGTTGGGAGGGGGGAGGGGAGGACTGCGGGGTTGTGGTTGTGGACGGGGTGGTTTTGGAGTGGGAGGATTTGGGGATGGCGTGGGAGGATTTGGAGCGGAAGGATTTGAAGATGGAGCCGAGGAAGGGGCGTTTTGCCGGGGAAGTGGTGCCGTTTTGTTTGGGGGTTGGCGAAGAGCCGTTGGGCGCGGTGGTGGTGGTGGTGGCGGGCTTCTTATGTTCCGCGGACGAAGACTTCGGGGGCGTGGACGTCGGCGCCGCGTAGGGGTTGTAGCTGAACGAGCCGCCGAGCCCGCTGCTCTCGCGGCTCTCGCGCGAGATGTTGTCGAGCGCCTGCTGCGTGGCGACGATGTACTGCGGGTAGTCGTCGCGGCAGGCGTCCTGGATGAGCTTGAGCTTGCTGACGTCCTGGGCGACGCGGGCGCGGTCGGCGGTCAGGTGCCAGCCGAAGTTGCGGATGTCCATGCGCATGGCGCGGTCGACGCGGTCGCCGACGCCCATGGAGTTGACGAGGAAGTCGATGCGGTCCTGCGTGAGCCGGATGAAGGAGGCGAACTTGGCGCGGTCGGAGATGACCCAGGACTGCATGACGATGCTGTTGGTGCGGCGGCTGTTGATGCGCGCGTAGCTCTCGGCGACTTCTTTGAGCAGCTCGTATTTCTCGCGGAAGGCTTCGAGGCGGGTGGTGTCGAGCGCGGGCTGGAAGTCCGGCGTGAAGCGCTTGGGCGGCTTGAGGCCGAACTTCTCCATCATCTCCTCGCGCGAGGTGTGCGCGGAGCGGTCGACGATGGTGCTGAGGGCGTCCTCGACCGCGGTGCGCGTGTCCGGGGCATCGAGGCGGGCATCGCGGGCGGCGAAGAAGGTCGGTTCCTTGAGATCTGGGTAGGCGGCGCTGGGGTGTTTTGGCACGGCGCGGTTGGTGACCGAGGGTGGCGGCGACGAGACTCCGAGGATGTCGCCCCAGATCAGCAGACGGGCCTGCTGGATGCCCAGGCGCACGAGCAGCAGCTGCTCCTCCCTCTCCCAGCGCTGCGAGGCGCGAATCAGGCCGAAAGCCTCGACGGTGTTGCTGAACAGATTGGCCAGGGCCATGACGCCCGGCAGCAGAGCTTCGTGCTCTGGCTTGGGCGGCGGCGAGCCCTCGTTGTGCTCGGCGGTGGCTTTGGAGGGCATGTTTGCTTGCTGTATTTTACTGCCGCTTTTCTCCCATCCAGGTGTCGCTCGTTCGTTTCTCTCTCGCGACAAAAGCGCAAGCGCAGGAATTTCGCTCTGCCGTCACGTCAACTCCCAGCCAGCCCGTTTGTGCTGCGAACAATCGGACCGGTATTGTCTTGCGCGTCGAGGTGGCCGGCGGGCTACGTCACGGCACGCACGCGAACGTTTGATGACGGGCGTCAGTGCTGTCCTGTCCTGTCCTGTATCGCTGTATGCGCGCAGTCGGTTTATGCATTCAGTAACAAGTAGTAGTCAGTCGCACACAGTAGTCGAGAAACAACAGCAGCAGCAGCAGTGGTAGTGAGGGGAAACTGAGGCAGCTATGGCCACACGCCTCACGATGCTTTTTGCCCTGGCCAGGTGCAGCATTGGGGCAGCTCAGCAGTGGATGACTAGCAGCAGCAGCAGCGCAGGGTCGAGATGAGGGGCCCGCAAAGACCTGCAGCCAGCGCCACCCGTTCACCAGAAACCCACCACGCAACGCAGACAGTCGAGTCGAGCCCCTCTCGGGCCTTCTGCGCTGCGCTTCCCGCGACGTCACGCGACGCAGTTGCAGTAATAATACTACGCGGAGGCTTGAGGTGTGCGGTGCGCCAAGGGCTGGGCTGCGAATGGTAGTCTGCGTGACATGCCATGTATAGGTAGTTTGACTGCGACTGAGTCCGATCCGATGACAGTCGCAGCAGCCTTCGCCAGCAGATCTCTGGTCCGGTGGGAGGATGGGCTCGAATCACCCAAGG
Organism: Cladosporium halotolerans; assembly: GCF_011745625.1. Classification (NCBI taxonomy): domain Eukaryota; kingdom Fungi; phylum Ascomycota; class Dothideomycetes; order Cladosporiales; family Cladosporiaceae; genus Cladosporium; species Cladosporium halotolerans. Next base: position 331,548 of record NW_027191464.1, on the reverse strand, counting down.
CTGAGCTCCAGCGGGCGCGACGAGGCGAGGCGAGGCGCGCGCCGAAGAGAGCTAGGGCTGCGCTGGGCTGCGCGATCTGCTCGGCCTGGACCTGAGACCGGGCGGTGGGTTTGTTAGCCTTTCGCGCGAAGGATGTGCGTGCGCCGTTTTCTTAAGGTGATATTTAGTCTTCGGCCTGCCACGCGAGCGAGCGGCGAGATCGCGACGTTGGGCGGAGTGGCTTTGTGGCTCGACGATTGTTTAATCTCACCATGACAATTTTAGGACAGGCACACGGAAATAAAAAGGGGAGGAGACCAGGCACATATCAATCACGTACCGCCGCCCTGTCCTACGCTACACTACTACACCCAGCCGTCCACCGCGTCCACTCGTCCATTCATTCTGCCTTACCCAACCCTCCCAAACCGTTCCATTAGCTTCCGTCCTGCGTCTTCCCATACCGTTTACGAGAACACGCCCTGGCATTCGTGCATCCGGAGGCAAAGACTACAAAGAGCGCTCGCTGCATATGCAAACGGCGATGCTCTTGCGCCTAGACACTGAACGCAACGATTTGATAATAAATACTTTGCCAGACGCAGAACTCGCGGGGTTGTGCTGATGACCACAGACCTGTTCTGCGTGCACGCGTCCCGCTGACTTCGATCCAGAGCTCCGAGCAGCACACGATAGATCCAGTCTGGGTAAGGTGAGGGTATGCTCGGCGCACTTTTTTGACGACGTCTCGGTGGCACGGCCTTCAAGTAGGGTTTAGGAGAATGCAGGAAGGCGTTCTAGACGGTGAGCGACGAGAGGTCCAAGGTGCGTCGTGCGCGGGTAGAGACGTGATGCTGGGTGATGCTGCTGGGACTGCAATGCTGCGCTGCAGCGTATCCTGCTTTTGCAGGTCGACGCCAAAACGAGATCGATGGACGCGACAGATCGCCGTCGCTTTCCACATCTCTCCATGTGGGCTCTAGAGGTTCTCAGATAAGGCCGGGTGAAGTTGTCAACCACTGATCAGGGTTTGACCAAATTCCGCTAAGTGTCATCGAGACGGAAACGAGCCTTTCATTTCCGCTCCTCGCCCTGTCCGAGAGGCTGCGCGCCCATACCCGGGCTCGGCACGTGGCTGCCGGGCTGTTGTCCGGCAGGCATGGCCTGTTGCGTGCGTGGCGTCATCTGAGGGTAACCACCAGTGCTAGGGTGCCTCTGGCCTTGCTGCTGCTGTCCGTGGAAAGGCGGCGCAAATTGGGGCGCTTGCGGCTGTTGGCTGTGCTGGTGCTGCATGTATGGCGAGAAGCCCTGGTGCGAGCCAGAGTGCGCCATCATGTGCGGGCCAGGGCGAGGAGATCCAGTGTAGCCGTTCGGTCCCGCACCCTGCTGAGGCATGTGAGGCATGTGCGGCTGTGCGTGCGGAGGCATCGGCGAGTAGCCTTGGTTCTGAGGAGGCATGAAGCCACTGGAAGAAGGGTTCTGAGCCATCATTGGCGCACCTCCGCCCATCTGCGGCACGTTAGGACCGAAAGCAGGGCCGGGAGGGAAACCAGGGCGCATTTGGTTCACTGCGTGTGGTGTTAGCGACTAAGGTTTTTGATAACATGTCGAAAGAAACTTACTCTGGGTATGAGGTTGACCTGGCTGCATCATCATCATAGGTGCTCCAGGACCTTGCATCTGCCTGTATCCCATGCTCGGGCTCATGCCATAACCCGGCATAGCCTGGCCGGCAAACTGAGGCATTCCAGGCATGGGCATCTGCCCATTGAAGCTTGCCATCTGCGCTTGTGCATACCGAGGGCTGTTCTGGACACTGTTGCCAGGGCCGCCAGGAAATTGCATCCTCGGGTCGAAGTTCTGCGCGTGACCATGCTGCCCACCATACTGCGGCATGTTAGGGAATCGCTGGTGCTGGACGGGGTTCGGCATGTGAGGCGCTTGGAGGTGAGGCGGGAGTTGGTGGGCATGTGGCATGGGGCCGTTGGCCGGGTTCGGCGTGTGCATCGGAGAAGGGCCTTGGCTGAGAGACCTAGGCTCAGGGAAGGCGCTCAAATACTTGGTGTTCTGGCGCTCTGCGGGAACGCTCCAAGTGGGCGGAGTGCGGAAAGGCTGAGGGATCCCGCCGTTGTCGGCGATTGATTTCTGCCACTCGACAGGATATTCGGCCTCTCTCATGCGCTTGATGGTATCGCAGTCCGTGTTGACATCTTTCTTGGTATCGCTGCTCTTCTTGTCCATACCATCGAAGAATGACGCGCTGGTCTCCTCGGCAGGCGGTCCCGCAGGCGGTCCGGCAGGCATTCTTTGCGGGCTGGGAGAGACGCCGGTCGGAGTGAAGCTGCTGGCGCCTGGTGTGAATTTGAACTCTTTTGCGTTTACATTCAAGCGTGCGTTGGTGGAAGAGGTCGGGCTCGAAATATCTCCTTCGCGCGCTGTGATAGGTCCACTGGGAATGCGAAGGTCCGCAGGTAGTGGTTGAGGTGGAGGAATGCCGCCGCGCTGGTTCATAAAAGGCAGGTTGTGGCGTTGTGCAAGCGGGTTGCCGCGAGGTGAGGACATTTGAGGCAGGCCGCCGCGCAGGTTCTGAGACATGCGGTTGCGCGACTGTGACTGCGATTGCGACAGCGGCTGCGACTGTTGTCCCTGCGCACGTGAATCCACCGGGCTCGCGCCGTGGGAAGCTGCATTCTTGGGTGGCGTTGGTGCAGTGCCTTCCTTCTCCTGTTCCTTCCGCTTCTGTTCGTCGACGCGAGCCGATTCTTCAGCCTTGCGCTTGATCTCCATCTGCTTCTCATGGTCTTTGGCAAGAATGGGGACCAGATCATCCGGAACGCGACTCTTGAGTCTGAAGTTTTCCGCAAACTTCTTCAGATCGTTGAGTTTCACATTCTTCTCATGGCGAGCGTTGGATCGCTTCTGCTCCTGCGCCGCACGCAATCTCAGCTTCTCGTTGTTAGCGAACTGCTTGAAGGCATCGGCAGTCCCGCGAACATGATCTTCGGTGGTGTTCTCCGTCTTCTTGGGAGCCTGAGAGGCTGAAGCAGCATCGGGATCCTTTGCGGCCTCAGTCGAGGTAGTAGCCTGGGCGTCTTCTGATTTCGCAGGCGTCTCCGCAGACTTGCCAGCTTCCGCCACCTTCTCAGGAGCCTGAGCAGGCTGGGCTGCAGGAGCAGGAACGGGCTTGGAAAGAGAGATGATAGCAGGATCAAACGGCGCTCCGGAGACGGTTGGCTGGCTGGTGATCGGTCTGCGGGAAGGCGGGACGTACGATCCAGCGCCACCCTTGCTGAGAGGAGCCATGGTGTTGTCACGGCGAACCCCAGAATATTTCTCCTCTTCGTCTAGGCCGTCGTCATTCTCGGTGTTTTGGCGGCGTTCTTCAGCGACGTGAGCGTTAGCGGGGGCAGACCCCTCAATCTCACGTGCGATCCTCTCCGCTTCACGCTCGCGGCGCTTATATTCTGGGTTGTTGCGGTCGATCGCTGTGGTGTAGTCGTCCTCGTTGTACGTTGTGCGGGTGCCAAAGGCTTGCTCGTTGACAGCAAACTGATCCCAAGAAGTTCCACCATTCTTGCTTGTGCTTTCGAGTGCCATCTCATCCAAGCTCATGTCCATGCCACCATCCCACCTCTGCAGCTCACGCTCCCGAGGCATCCTCGCATCGCGCGAGATTTCAGTATCTGTCCGGAAACTGGAAGCCGCTGAGCCTATTGAATGCCAGTCAGTACTTGAGAACGGCGAGGCTGCTTGTCTCGAATTATGCTTACCGTTTTGTGTCGCGTGTGCATTTGCAGTGACGACGTTGGCCACCGCCAGATCCGCAGTATCCTGCACATCAAAAGCCATAGCATGGTCCTCTCCCTCCCCGATGTACTCGTCTGGTAGCTCGGTGTTTCCATTTGTCTGTTGCTGGCTCGCGAGCCTTGTCCTCTTCACCATCTTGAGGAGGTATGTGCTCTTATCCGGAGACTCCGTGGAAGTTCCGCTGAAGACTCCAGTGAACTGCTCGCCGTTCTTTAGTGTTAGGGTTGCATCGGTGCCCTGGTACGAATATTGATGTCAGCATCTGCAGCCTGAGGACAATAGGGGACACATGAGTGATTTACCGTGCAGTGCGCGAGGAGGTACAGCAGGCGGTCACTTGCATGCTTATCAGAAGTGGCGTCTGCGCTCCCCTTGTTCTGCGATGGTGAGGGAAATTTGGGCTGAGATCTGTCGGTGCCATTGGCGAGGCTGGGCGAGTTGGTCGGGCGTTGGGTTATGGGGTTCGTGCCTGTCCAGGCTCTTTGTGGTGTGGGAGTTTGCTTCCTGTCAGAGAGCATGGTCAGCGGCTGATGGGCACGCGGATGGTGGAGGTTGCTGTGCAAGGCCAATGCGTGACGTGACCAAGGCGTAGAAATAATTCCGAGACAGGCCAGCGCATCATTGGAGGCCGAGCGGGGCGTGAGAGCGAGACGACGAGGAGAAGAGCGAACTGGGCAGATCTCGGGAGGCAACGAGGGCCATTGGTGCGACTCACCTGCTGGGAGGGTCAACAGGGCTTCCGGCCTGCTTACGCGCGCCGTCCAGCGCCTTTCCGGCGGTGCTGGCGCGGAACTGCTGCTTGGGCGCAGCCGAGGAGCCCTTGGCGCCGCCGTCACCGTTCGCAGTGGCCGTCGACATGGCTGCACGCGTGGCGGGGGGAGAGATGGGGGAGGGGTCGTCGGAGCGGCGAGGGGAGGAGGTTGAAAGAGAGACGGTGGTCTCGGCGGAGTGCAAGCGGCGGCTGTGCCCAGGTGGAGCAACAAGCTCGCTCAGGCGTTCGCGGAGAGACGGTGCGCTGCGGGTCGGGGAGGGCACCGGGGGGGGATCAAGCTTGAAACGACGCCGGCGCCGGAGGTGGAGGCGAGGTGGGCGACGACAACGCGCGCGGGCGGGCGGCGGCGAGGGGGAGGAGTTGTAGGCGGGCAGGCTGCGGCGGCGGCCTCTCGCGTGAGGGGGGAGCAGAGCAGGTGGTGCGCGTGCGGTGCGTGCAGTGCGGTGCGGTGCAGGATGTCGCTGGGGCAGATGTAGTGATCAGGGCCGTGGCTCAGGGTGCAGGGCGGCCGGGAGCTGGCCCTACTTGGGTAGCGCGCCTCGCCCGACGATTGCCTGCGCTGCGCCGATGGGCGCGGGTTTGTCACGTGCGGTGGGCGGCGGGGCGAGGTGTGCGGTCAGCAACGAGGTGCAGGCAAACAGCAGGATTGACTGATATGTCGCAAAAGGCAGACACTCGGTGCGGCGGCCTCTCACTCGCGCAGCATCAACATCTCGACTCGACCCTAAATGCTGGACGATTCGGGCGTAGCACGACCAGCAAAGCGCAGCGGCTGGCTCCGTCCGCGAACCAAGAGCCCTGTGAAACTCTCATGTCGCTAGAAGCAGGAGCACACGTGCACACGCGACCCGCGACCACGCTTCTCCCCAACCACGTCGGATCTTCGGGCAGATGTGCAGCGATTAGCTCGAGACATACATACCACTGCCACCACTGCCTAAAAGTGATGCTGCATCCGCACGCTATCATCCAAGGCCTGACTCGCCAAGTGGGTCTGTCTCCGCCTTTTCGAGCGTTCGCATGCGTAGGTAAAGCCAATTCGCCGACTCGCAACACCTGTCGTGTGATATCTTCGTGCTACCAGATGTGTACATTGTTGACAGGTTTGTCCGTTCTGACACCGCTGGATTGATTGAAGCCTTGGCGGTCTTTCGCACTGTGCTCACCACTCAATGTCAATATTACAAGTCACTGCTACCTTCCCCAACATCGTTGACACTCTATCTTGACTGGTCGCTGGGATTTCAGAATTCGACCGAACAATCACGTGGGCCCATCAAGAATAACGCCTCTAGACAATCATGCCCGGATCGACTTTCGATCAATTTCGTCTCTTCAGTACGGATGCCTGTAAGTAGCCAGTCAATCTTCAATCAGAATAACATCATCTACCATCTCATTGGATCTTCCCTGCTCTCTCCGCCACACGCTAACCACGCCCCTCCGAAGATGGCCTCGAGCGCCTATTCCGCCTCGTCCAAGCCGCAGTCCAAATCGTGCTGGCGATAGCTATCAGTCCACCCGACTCGACCCCTCAATTGACCAACTTACTCACCGGCCGCGAGCTCAAACGCCCTCTCGCCGAACTAAACAGCCTCCTAGGCCTCGTGCGCCGCTTCCTGCGCACCTTCCGCTTCTTCGACGCCTTCACAGACTCATATAATGTCTTCTTATCAATGTCCGCACCAGCGGGCAGCAAGCAGGCAGACTCGTCACAGTTTCTGCTGAAAACATTGGACGGGCTCGCGGGGACTTTCAATGGGCTTTACCTTTTCTTAGAAACCTTGGGACTCGTGGACGCGCTTGGGATCCCCGAATTGGCCATCTTGGGTCCCGAGCTGGAGCGAGCGCTCAAGATCGAGTCGCAGCGCTGTTGGTTCTTTGCGCTGGCGGCTGGGGCACTGGCGTGCTTGGTGCGGCTTCATCAAATGCAGGCCTTAGCAGCGCCTAGCAAAACGAAGTTTGAGAAGGAGGGAAAGGAAGGCGAGAAGAGGAGAGCTGCCGAAAAGGAAGCTCAAGATTCTAAGATTGCAGGGCAAAGGTGGCGGCTGAAGAGGAAACTGGTGGCTTCTTTGCTTGACCTTGCTTTACCTGGCAGCGTTGTGGGTTGGATTCCAGTGTCTATGGGGACTGTGGGATGGGTTACGCTCGTCACTAGTGTTATGACTGGTCTTGATGTATGGGAGCGTTGTGGAAACGAAATAGGGAGGATCTAGACAAGGTTTTCTATTGAGAAAGCCATAATGTGAACGACGAGTATTTAGAAGTATTAGGTTCAGAGCAGTGCCACCCACCTGTCACCCCAAAGCGGTCAGCATTGTCACGCACGTATTCATGTATAGACTTTCACAGATCGAAGATCGAACGCCAAAGTCCCAGACACGCAGCCATTTTGAGCACGTGAGGATCTTACACCGTACCCTCGTATAAAAACCAAGTAGGCTGATCTCACCCGCGATGATCTGTCGCGAGAGCGGAGCGGTGTAAAGGCCGTGCTGCCAACGTCTCTGGGGCTGGAAGCTCGCCCAAACCGTACGCGGCTCACGTCTCTCCACACGTCAACTTGCCTCGCAGGGCTGCAGCAGCCAAAAGGCACCATCACACCACATCCCACGCCGCCTGCCAATCTGCAGACGTGTCAGTCAAATTGCATGCGCTCTGCGCGCCTCCGACTCCATCGCCCGCCGCCCTAACACCTACGCGCCCCTAATCTCACCGCCGTCTCGCGCGCTGGTCCGCCTGTTCCTGCCCGTGGGGCATCTCGTCTGAAGACGCACACCCTCCCGAGCTGGCTGGCTGGCTTGCTTGCTCGCCCAGCTCACGCGCACCACCTGGGTGCAGTAGTCCCGGCACCACACCACCACCGCCGCGACCGTCGTCTCCTGTATTCCCCACCGCCTTCGCTTTTCCGCATACACGTCGGTTCGCCCGATCATCGCACGACACGCCGCTCTCCTTCTCGACTTGAACTCATCCCTCGCGATACCTAATACACGAGACGACCACATTACACAGCATGGCTTCGGCGGAGGACTCGCAGAGGGCGAGCGGGAGCTCTGCCGGCCGCTCCTCAGGGAGTAGCCGGAGACAAAATGTATGTATACACGGGACGGCCCAAGTCACGACACAAGATAGGCCCAGCTAATGCGCCGCAGCCCCAACAGCAGCTCTCGACGATCGAGAAGTCCGTCACACACCTCCTGGTCGCGACCAAGCAGCTACTCGAAACCCTGACCATGTGGTCGCGCGGCAGCGCGGCCGAGAGCGAGGTCTCGGACGTGTACGTGCGCCTAGGCTACGAGTTCAACATAGCGTGTCGAGCTTTCAACGCCATCGGCGTGGACACTTCGGACCTTGGCCCCGTCCCGGACCTCCTCAGGGCCATTCTGGAGGACACTTTGAGTCAAGAGGCGAATCAGGCGAGCCTGGACAAGTACCTTCCGCGTATTAGGGATATCATCATCAATCTGCTGCATGGTCTTAAGAAGAAACAGCAGCGGCTGAGGCAGCGGAATGGGAAGGAAGGTGCTGAGGCTCGCCCGCCGCGACAATCGTCGACCGCCAGTAATGCGAGTTTGGAGTCGAATTTGACGCAGCAACTGGAAGATGTTCCCTCACGAGCATCGAGCCACAGATCATTTGCGCAGAGGCAAGGTAGCGGCGAGCTTGGAGGGCCGGATCTGCCACCGAGGACTACAAGCGTTCCTGGACGTACATCTCCGCGACGACAAAACCTCAGCCCTCAGAACAGTATGCATCAACAGCAACAGCAGCCGCCGCAGCAACAACCTGCCAGCAGAGACAACTCGGATTCCACGCTCTCGAGCAACACAATGCAAAACATCCCTGTCATTGCGCCGTACCCCGAGAACGACACAATGCCTACAAACCAAGGCTATGAGCAACGTGAGCAATCATCTCCAGAGCCGCCTCCGCCCCCACCAAAACAGAATGATGCTTTGCAAGCACTACAAAGAGGCGGCGAGCTAGAGAGGAGAGCCTCGAGGCGTTTTTCGGCTTACCAGATTCAGAAGCATCTGGGTACATCAGTGAACGGGATTGGGACGATTCCTCCAGCGCAACATTCACCGATACCGAATAGAGGACGCGATGTGCGGGAATCGATGAACGCGGTCAGGTCTCGACGCAGCGTGCTGCAACACAACCGGACGAAATCACGAACGGAGCGCGAAGGCCACGAACCCTCGCCGTCACGCCTACAGCATGAAGTCCGGCGGATATCTGAGGCTTCCGAGAATGACCCGCCGCAACCACCATTTGCCGCGAAAGACGACCCTGCCAGCCCGATTGTCAAGACGCCACAAGACAAGCTCGCGCAGTCTTTCCCGTTCCCGGAACAAGCACAAGAGTCTCGCGAAGGTATTGGAGCGACCGTCAATGGCCCGGTGGACGACCAATACGCTCCTCCGGACGACACCCCGCAGGAGCTTCCGGCGGCGCCTGCTACGCCCGTTGCAGAATCACGAAAAAACACTCTGTCAAGACGCACATCTTCTCGACTGAGCCATGCTCCCCAACGGACGCCTCCTCAGTCTCAATACATACCGGAGAGCTCGCCTCAGCCAGGCAAAGAACTCACGCTTTTCCTGCAATACAAGAGCAAGATCAAGAAGTTCGTTCTGCCGGACGGTGGGGACCTCACTATTCCCAGGCTACAGTTGGCATTTATCGAAAAATTCGCGTGGAACACTCACAACAACGGTGTGGACTTACCTGAGATCTACGTCCAGGACCCGGTTTCTGGCGTCCGACACGAGGTCGAGGATCTCTCTGATATCAAAGAACGAAGCGTCCTCGTCCTCAATGTGGAGCAGCTTGACGAAGTCAAGAGACACATCGACGACGGAATTGGAGACTTGCGCCGGATCATTGAGGGTATGCGAACGAGCGTGGAAGATCAGCAAGCTGCTATCCAACGGGTTTCGGACCGACAAGAAGCCTCCGCGAAGGAGATAGCCAGCATAGCAGCAGCTCCCCCTCCAGCTCCAGTCGTACCCAGCGCACCCTCCTCCAGCGCCCCTTCGTCGGCCCCCTCCCGCGCCGTGTCCATCAAAGACAAGACCGGCCAACTCTCCGAAGTGCAATCTCTCCGTCGCGACCTCGCCGTCGTCCGCCAAACCTACACCTCCTTCGTCGACGACATCAAAGCCAACATGGCCACCATCCGCTCCAAGGCCGCCTCCATCGGTCCCGCAGCCGCCAAAGCCGCATTGCCAGACATGGACCCGGACTCCGGCCGCGCCTACGTCAACGGCGGCAAGAAGACCCTCTCCGACGACAGCGAGAAAATCGTCAACCGTGTCGACGACCTGCAGGACACGGTCGAGGACCTGCGCAAGGACGTCGTCGCCCGCGGCGTGCGGCCCCTCCCCCGCCAGCTCGAGACCGTCAGCAAAGACATCAGCACCGCGACGGCCGACCTCAAAAAGCTCAAGGAGTTCCTCAAGCGCGAGAAGCCCGTCTGGACCAAGATCTGGGAGCGCGAGCTGCAGGTCGTCTGCGACGACCGCGACCTCCTCACGATGCAGGAGGAGCTCGCCGCCGACCTCGAGGACGACCTCGACAAAGCCGCCGCCACCTTCGCCCTCGTCGAGGAAGCCACGAAGCAGCAGAACCTCGCGAACCCGCGCTCCGACGACCCGCACGGCGCCCCCGCGCCGGGCCCCGCGCGCGCGCTCCGCCCCTTCGCCGAAGACCAGGGCGCCGACCCCCAGAAGGCCAAGGACGGCGTGCTCGGCGAGGTGCGCGCGCTGCAGCCGAACCACGAGTCGCGGCTGGAGGCCATCGAGCGCGCGGAGCGCGCGCGCCAGCGCGAGCTCGAGAGCCGGCGCGGCGGCGAGTTCCAGAAGGAGCTCGGGACGTTCGTCGAGGAGGGCAAGCTTAAGAAGAGCGGCGGCGTCGAGGAGGTCGAGCGCGTGCGGCTGGTGAAGGAGGAGAGGGCGCGGAAGGAGAATTACGAGCGCGCGGCGCAGAGGGAGCGCGAGAGGATGGAGAGGGAGCAGGCTGCTGCTGCGGCTGCTGCGGCGGCGCCGGCGGAGGGCGAGGAGGCTGCGCCGGCGACGGAGGAGGCCAACGGGGCCCTGGAGGTTCCGGCGGATGCGGCGAGGGAGGGCGGAGCGAGTAGTCCTGAGAGCGGGTTTGTAGATGCTAAGGAGGAGGCGAGCACGACGCCTAGTGGGGAGTCGGGGCCGGCGGCTTGAGGAGGAGGGTTGGGATGGGGATGGGGATAGGAGTACATAGGCGCATTTGGGATGTGAGATTTGCTCTTGTTCGGGCTGGGAAGGGTGGGATGGATGGGGAAGGCAGGCCTTGCAATGAATGCACATTGTTTGCGGCGCGTTTTGTTTCATCTTGTATTGTCTGTATGATGACCGTGAAGCAGGAAAATCCACCGTTCCGTTTGTCTCTGAACTCACTGCTACAGATAGAGGTTGCTTGCGTTGAGACTGCGATGTCACTCGGGCTGTCTGTGGTATCACGTGCAAGCCCTTCGACGAGTACCAGGTGAGATAAACCGAACGCAAGGCCGCTTAGGCCGAGCAGGATACGGTGCAGCCGCTTTTGAGCAGGCCGCCGAGGGCCAAGAGCTGATGGGTGTGATTGAGAGGCGAGGCTAAGGAGTGGTTACGGCAGGTGGTCACAGGATGAGAGAGGGGTCGGGTGGGCAGGAGGTGTTCAGGGATTGCTATGCTCGTTGGAGACCGATCACTGTTCTATGGTAGCCTCGAATACTGAGCTCACTAGTATGGTCGATCAACGCTTGAGCACTTCGTGCATCACAAAGAGACAGTGAACGATACGTATCAACGGAAGTCGGCCACCAGCAGCCTTGTGGGGACAGAGTTTCTGGGGGTGGATCCGCGCTAACCTTATCATCTGCAGCACCATTATCCAACTTTATCATCTTGCTTCACTGCCCAGGAGTTTGCCCAGCACGCCCAGCCGACGTCTGACTGGCTCTCCAACAGCGACAGCCACGTGATGCGGCTTGGTGTTACATCCTTATCGCTTGGGCTAGGGTCGATACTGGCAGGTCAAGATGCCAGTTCTCTGGGCACTCACGCGAGACAGGCCACTGACCGTCCTGGGTATACCGCGGCGTCGGGTTAGCGAGGAGCCCAAGATCATGGCGGGCGCGATCCTTCTGGACCTGCGGTCTACATCTATCGCTTGAGCTGCTGCGACGTCTGTTCAGCTGCCACTGCTCCGAGGCGCGATGCAAGATGGCGATCAAGAATTTCTTTCGAATGCTCTTCAGCTCGAAGGCGAAGAAGGCTGACGATGGACGCGATCAGTGGCCTTCCCGCGCGTCGTTCATTCTGGCTGCCATGGGCGGCTGCGTTGGTCTGGGAAACATTCTACGATACGTATGCGGATCCATTGTCGTGCAGCCCGTCTAGATGTCGACTGACCCAACATAGCCTTCGCAAGTCTACAACAACTTCGGCCTCCAATGGTTCATTCCATATTTCATAGCGTTCTTCATGCTCGGCATCCCCGGATTGACTCTTGAGATATCCATTGGCCAGGCCTTTCGCGGCGGGCCGGCCATTGCTTACGACCACATGCACAAGAGGCTGAAAGGCGTCGGGTTCAGCTTGGTCTACAACGGCTACATGGTCGTCGTCTATTATGTTCCGATCCTCGCATGGGTCATGGCTTACTTCCGCCACTCTTTCAAAAGTCCACTTCCTTGGGAAGGCAACAGTCAAGACTTCTACATGGACAGCGTTATCCGGAATGGAGAACGCACCGCGGGCGAGATTTCGGGAGGCAGCGTCCAGAGCTACACGAGCTACGCCAGCACCGGTATGGTTGGCGAGACCGTCGGTTGGTGTGCCTTCACATGGTTCCTCGTATGGCTGTGCATCTGGAGAGGCATCGGCCAGACCGGCAGGGTGGTGTACTTCACCATGGGCTTTCCCATCATCATGGTCCTCGTGCTCGTTGGCCGCGGAGTGTCGCTCCCCAACGCCACGAGAGGCATCCGCTATGCCTGGGCAACATGGCGTTCCGACGTTCTCGCCGATGGCCAGATCTGGCAGGATGCTTGCGGACAGATCTTCTTCAGCATTGGGCTGGGCATGGGCTACTTCACCAACTACGCCTCATACAACAACAAGTTCCAGAACGCCGTGCAAGACGCCCTTATCATCTGCTGCTCCAACTCGCTGATCGAGATCCTCTGCGGCCTCGCCGTCTTTGGCGTCATCGGCTACCTGGGCACCGACGTCTTCGACCCCGTCGCAGACGCCGCAGCAGGCAACCGCCTGGGCAGCTTCGACATCGCCTTCCTGACTCTCCCCGAAGGCACCGCGCAGATGCCAGCAGCTCAATTCTGGAGCGCCATCTTCTTCCTCACCCTCATGATCCTCGGCGTCAGCTCCGCCTTCGCCCTCCTCGACACCTTCATCTCCCTGATCTGCGACAGCAACTTCGGCCGCCACTGGAACCGCTCCATAGTCGTGACAGCCGCTGTCGTCGTCTCCTTCCTCATCTCGCTCGTCTTCTGCACCGAGTTCGGCTACTACCTCCTCGACGGCTTCGACACCTGGCTCAACAACTTCTCCCTCGTCTGGACCGTCATGTGCGAGTTCCTCGGCGCGACGATGGTCTACCGGTACAAAGACGTGATCGCCGCCGTCGGCCTGCCATCCTTCGCCCTCTGGACCGCCTGCTACCTGCTCTCGCTCATCCTCGGCGTCGCAATCGGCCACTCCGTCCACCCTGGCGCCGGCGCCGGCGTAGCCTTCGGCATCTTCTTCGTCGGCCTCGCGGCCGCCGCCCTCCTCGCGAAATCCCCGCGCTACACTCACACCTACACGCCCCACTTCTTCGCCCGCAACGCCCTGCTGCAAAAACTCTACTACCTCCTCTTCTACCAAGTAAGCCTCCCTCCCTCCCTCCCTCCCTCCCTTCAAAACAAAAACGATCCAACGAAGAAGAAGAAGAAGAAGAAGAAGAAGAAGAAGAAAACCCCCTCAAGCTAACTCCCTCCCTCCCAAACAGGGCCACGCGCTCTCCACCGACCTCAACGCCACCGTCGCGACCGGCAGCAACTGGCGCATCCCCTCCATCTGGGGCCCGCTGCTCCGCTACATCTCCGTGCCCATCCTCGCCATCATCCTCAGCTTCGCGTACCCGAGCTTCAGCGCCGCGCGCCACGACCCGCTGCAGATCGTGGGGTTCGCCGTCGCGCACCTGGTCATGCTGTTCGTGGCGGTCGGGTTCGTGCTGCCGCGGTTTTGGGACCCGTTTGTGCCGGTTGAGATCAGGGGGAGGGAGCCGGGGGAGGTGGGAGGAGGGGAGGGGAGGGTTGTTGAGGAGGGCGTGGGGGTGCAGGGGAAGTTTTAGGGAGGGAGGAAAGCTGGGTGGAGTGGATATGGGTGAGGGTGAGGGTGCTGTGTTCTTGACCGTAGTGGTAGGGTTTGGCTCTCGAGAGCGTGTCCCTTTACAGGTCTGATCGAAGCCCGATTCGTGCCTGGCGACTGCCCGGCGCCGCAAGGAAGCGAGCAAGGGTGCCCTTCTCGACGGTTGCGAACTGCAGCAGCGCAACATGCTCAGAATGCAATTGGACAAGTAGGCCCAGGGGTCCTCCTGTCCTCCGCGAGACGAGTGCGGCTTTGGCTTTGGAATAGCCAACTCATAGCCCGCTGCGTTGGAACACGCAGAGCAACTGATTATCACACCTTCCACCCTCCCCTCAGCCCGCGATCCTCACCGATGATTCTCCCTCCTACTATCGCAAAGAAGGCACCACCCCCGGCCTCTGCACAAGTAAATCCACCAACGGCTGAAACAGCCTCCTCCCCTCCCCGCCCTCCGCACCAACCAACCTCACCATCCCCTCCCACCCCCACTCCTCCCACCCCGCACACTTCTCCACCTCCATAACCCTCGCCTGCTGCCCCCCATCCACCCTCTCGCACACCACAAACAGCGTGACGTAGTGCTTCCCCTCGCTTTGCAAGACGCTGTTCGTCGCCGTCAGGAAGCGCACGTTCTTCACTTCCAGCCCCGTCTCTTCGAGCACTTCGCGCGCGGCGCAGGACTCGGGCGTCTCGCCGAACTCGAGGTGGCCGCCGGGGAGCGCGAGGGTGCCGGCGCCGTGGGAGTTGAGGCGGGTGCCGAGGAGGAAGGTTGGGTTGGCGTTGTTCGGAGAGGAGGGGGAGGGAGGGGAGAGGACGAAGGCGCCGACGCCGACGCGGACTTGGTCTTTGGCGGCTGCTGTGGGCATTGGGGTTGTGGTGTGGGAGGGTCTGGTTGTGAGGGTTGGCTGTGTTGGTTTAGGGAGCGAGGTGAGAGGGTGTCTGGGACGAATCGGGGGTCTAGACGCTGGGGAGTGGATGTAGCGGAGGCGTTGGCTGCGCTGCAGCGCTCGCGAAAACATGTGCTTTGCTCAGTGGTATGCGCGAACTCGTGTGTCGCGACGCAGATGGACCAGAATAGACCGAGGCATGGCACCAGATGATGCTCCGAACACTCGCACTCACATTGACAGCGGCCGGTCCCACTTAGAGCAGCCGTAGCGGCGGCAGGGGAAGAGTCCGACAGCCGGGGCGGGACGGCAGCGATCGTGGCTCAGCGGTTGTCAGAGTGGATTCTCAAGCCGCGCGGTGCAAGCTCGGAAATCAGTAGTGTGAGGTAGCGAGGCCGATATTGGGCGCGAGAGCCACGCTGACTGGGCCACAGCCACACGGGCGTGGGTTTGGAGGGCTTTGGAGGTGGGTACTGGCGCGGGTAGACCGGCTGCGCTCATCTTCAGCCCTGCGCGTGGAGGCTGCTGCAACGTTTCAGGTGGGCTGGCGGGCAGGGTGGTGTGCTGGATGGTGGTGTACCTGGGGCATGATGATGCCGCGTGGGTGGGTGATGAGTGAGATTGTGGGCTGTTGGCATGTTGGTCTAGATCGTGAGCCGTGGTGCATGCTGGTTGCGCACACGAAGAGCGGGACGAGCAGAGACGGCGAAATGAGGTCTCGTCGATAATGGCCTGAGGCTGCACAGGCAGAACGGGCGTGATGAGGCGAACAGGCACCCGGGCACCCAGGCTCACAGGCACACAGGCACTCTCGCCGGGGCGCAGCAGTGGCAGCGGTTGTGGCAGTGCGGCAGAGCAAGCTCAGGCTCTCAGGCTCACGGGCAAGCCAGTGCAGTCCGAGCGCGTTGGTTCGCTCGCCGTGCCGGTCGCTCGCTGTGCCAGGCCGCCGCCGCGCAGCCTCGCACTCTCCAGTCCAGTCTCCCTGAGCAACTGCTGCTGCCCACCCAAGCACCACCTGCACCACCTCCGCCATCACTCTGCCCTCCCACCACCGCCCTGCCTCTCTCCTCCCCAAGTCGCCGCCCTCCCACCCGCCACCAGCAACGCCCTCCCACTGCCCACACCGCAAGCACCGCGACACTCATTACCCGCCCAGCCAGCCCAGCGCCGCGTTGCCTCGTCTCCGCGCAGCAAACACACAGCCGTAAGTCGTCGCCAGCGCGCCCGCGCCCCGGCCAGCCAACCTCTCGCACCCACGCTTTCCCGCGCCCACCTCTCCTGCACCAGCCCAAACAACACCTCCCGCTCCCCCAACCGCCACGCCCACCACCACCCACTCTCATCACCACCACCTGCACCACCACCGCCGCCTCACCACCTTCTCTCCAACACACACAACTGCGCCCGGGCGCTATCCTCTCGCTTCCACGACGACCCATTGACCTCTAGCGCAGATGGCCGAGATCCGTCGCAAGTTGGTCATTGTCGGTGACGGTGCCTGCGGCAAGACCTGTCTGCTCATGTAAGTCTCGATCGCACCGCTCCTCCACTCGTCACCGCTGACAAGGCATCAGTGTCTTCTCCAAGGGTACCTTCCCTGAGGTTCGTCGTCGCCCTCCATCCCCTATCCGCACCATCGCGCATCAACCACCGCCGACGCACCCGCGTCAACACCATCAAACACCGCCGGCACGCATCTCTACACGACCCGAGCAGCCGCACTAACCCTCCGCCCGCACAGGTCTACGTCCCCACCGTCTTCGAGAACTACGTCGCCGATGTCGAGGTGGATGGCAAGCATGTTGAACTAGCGCTCTGGGATACCGCCGGTCAGGAAGACTACGACCGTCTCAGACCCCTCTCCTACCCCGACTCACATGTCATCCTCATCTGTTTCGCCGTCGACTCGCCGGATTCGTTGGACAACGTCCAGGAGAAGGTATGCTGCCCTCTCACGTGCTCACCGCACGCTGTGGAACACACCTGCTTGGCGGACATGTACTGATACGCCCGCCTCATCACAGTGGATTTCCGAGGTCCTGCACTTCTGCTCGGGCCTGCCCATTATCCTCGTCGGCTGCAAGAAGGATCTGAGATACGACCAGAAGACGATTGAAGAGCTGCACAAGACCTCCCAGAAGCCCGTCACTCCCGAACAGGTATGGACACCATCGAGGCGGCTTCGTCACGGCCTCGAAACACGAACGAGAGCCACATGCTGACAGCACCACCACAGGCCGAGGATGTGCGCAAGAAGATCGGCGCCGGCAAGTACCTCGAGTGCTCCGCCAAGACCAACGAGGGCGTCAGGGAGGTGTTCGAGCATGCCACGCGCGCCGCTCTGCTTACCCGGAAGGGCAAGAAGAAGTCCAAGTGCATGATTCTGTAAACTTACCCACCTCCATAATCGACATCTACCAAGTTTCCGTTCCAGCGACACGACGTCTCAGCAGCCGCGCTCTCTTCTCGAAATCACCCATCGGCTCCTCTCGACATGCACAAGCACCCTTGACACACAAACACACACCACCCGGCATCAGCGAGACAAACCCTCCACGCAAACTAATCTTGACGATCTCCGGACTGTAGTCGGAAGGCGGGATGATGGTGGTCATGAAAACCAAATTGCAGGAGAGACTTTTAGAAGAAGAAAAGAAAATACCTCCCAAAAAAATCAGCAACCACAAGCACGTTCGAACCGATCAAGAAGGAAGCGTCACCGCGATACGTGCCCATCGCGCGAGCTCAAGCATGGAAAGCAGAGACGAGACAAGACAAGAGCGGATCTGGCGGAGAATCGATGAGCCACGTTGGCTCGGTGAGAGCATCCACTCAACGGTTGTCATCCTCGCGGGATCTCCCCAGCTTTCTCGTCCCGCTTCCTTCCCTTCCTTCCTTCCTTCCTTTCTTTCTTGTTTTCTGGGTCCTCCTGCATTTTGCCATAGTGCCACCCTTCTCCCCACCCCCTTCTCCACCCCCCAGTCCAGGCGTTGTTTCTTCCTTCTACTTTTCTACTGCTTTTTCTTTTTTTTTCTTTTCTCTTTTTGGCTTTTTACTAGTTGACTAGAGAGCGCGAGTGCGTGGGAGAGAGAGAGTGAGAGGGAGGGAGGGAGGGAGGGAGAGATAACTCCAGATACTTTTTTTTTAAGGGTCTTTGAAGTTCTTTACTTTTTACATCTTCGAAGTGAAGTTGGGAGAGGTGCGCGCTTTCGCCTTTCTTGATGGGTCGGTCTCGATCAGATTTGTCGGGCCAGTCTGCGCTGTGAGAGAGAGAGATGTGTCGAGCCGAGCCTCGTCTCGTATTTTGGTCGACCCTGGCTAGGTCCTGAGGTTGCTGGTGCCTGCGCTGTGCTGTGCTGTGCTTCGATACGTTCCCTTCTGCTGAGTCCCAACCACCTCACCTCCCGTCGCTACTGTGATCTCACGCGAGGATTCATCCGTCGGGTCTCGCAGGAGTTCACCATGTCATGCCTCTTTGCGCTACATGTCCTGTGCGATTCCGGCCCGGTTTGCCTCCGCTGTACTGTAATGTAATGTACTGGAAGCATCGCGCGGCGAGGTTTATATTTCGTGCCCGACATTACCGACAATGAACCAAGCGATGAATGGGTGTCTCTGAACACGTGGGAGGGCGAGAATGTATAGTCAGCAATGTACTTGATCAACCTTGCGATCTCATCGTCTCTATTGTTAAAAATTATTACATTGGTGTTCGGTTTACGTGACGTGGTTGTAGCCAGCAATGTACCTTTCCTTGGTCCCGATCTCAACAACAACAATACTCATAAATTGATGTATGCATGTTCGTCGGCACGTGGGATCGCAGGCGGTTATAGTCAGCAATATGTAACATTTTCCGTTAGCGAGTGACTTCGCCCTCGCCCTTGCCCTCCTGTACAAGGTACACAAGTATCGTCCGCAAGGCACGCACACAGGCACTCCTCCATTGATGAATTGCTACATGCACAACACCTCAAGCGAGCAGCTGACCACGCCAACGAGATTATAACATCCTTCGCACTATCGACACGCGAAGGCACATGACCAGGCGTGCTGTAATCACGGAGAACCCCCCCAAAGGCCTGGATCCACCGCGCACATGCATGCGTGTCGGAAGTGCCCTTGCTCAGACGAGAGGTACGCGAGAGACATACCCCCACGCCGTGGCTCGCTTCCCTGCCTGGGAATAGGGATCACGCTGCGTCGAAGCTGACCCGACCTGACCTGACCTGACCTGATCGGCCATTCCGCCACGTTCGGGCAGAGACGTGACACGACACGACACGACAGCAGCATGGGCGAGAAGGAGCGCGTTCCGATCGATACAGTAACGGCATCCACCCACTACTCTACATACCTAGCAATGCCCTATTGCCCGAGGCGAAGCGGAGACGCAGCACAGTAGCCGGCGCGCGGATCTGCGCTCGAATTGCAGGAGGCTCTGCTCGCTCGTGCGCGCGCGCACCCCCTCGCCTTGGTCCCTGGGCGGGTTCGTCAGGTGTGCTTTGCAGCAGCGCCAGGCCCGCGCGGTGCAGTAGCGCCATCGCGCGGGCGCGAGGCAGGGCGCATGCGGATGTGTGCGGCATGCAATCCCACTCGAGTCGCTTGGTCGCTCTGCGCGGCAGAGACGGGAGGCGCTGCGGTCGGATGGGCTAGGGCGGCGGCGGACAAAGAGCGCGCGAGCAAAATGCCTTCCGCGGACCCTTTGCTTAGGGTGATTATTCAGTGACCGACTGACGCAACGCAATCGCGACAAGCGCCGCAGCATTACACACTGTCGCCTTGCGCACAGTAATCCCACCGTAACCGCCCGCCCGCCAGTGAGTGCTGCACTACACTTCGCCGGCCCAGCGACCGACGGTGGCGTCGGCAGTTTGCCCACGCGCGTGCCCAGCCTTGCCTGCTTGCCTGACCTCTGCCTGCTTCACCACTGCCTGCGTCGGCTTCAGCCTTTCGGTGGGCTTTTAGCTTGCGAACGCGCCCTCCCGCCCACGCCGAATTCACTTTACTCAAACCACCATCGCCCACCCGCCCGCCGCCCACTAAATACCGTCGCCGTCTCTCGCTCTCTCTCCCCCTCCATCACCAACACGCTCTGCCACATCCCCGCGACCGACCCATCACCCTCGCTCGCCTCCCACCACCTTCACACGATGGACTTGATCACCCTCCTCAATCCGCAAGAGCCGTCTTGTGCGCGCCTGCCCGCCGTTTGATTCCCGCCTCTCGCACCCGGAATCCAACTGTTTCGCTCGCGAAAAAAAAGAAGACGAGCACCGATCCCGCTAGCAAGCTCTTATATATACCAACACATCAACAAGGACCCCACCGCGTCGCAATGCAGGGCTGATCGACCGCGGAGCGAGCACGGCTTTCTCGCGACTTTCCCCCGCCTGTGAGGAAGCTGCTCACGTGCGCAGCGACTTCGCGTAGCGACGCTGATTGGGACCGCGAATCTTCGAGTGGATCTCGACGTGGGAATTGCTGGCCACGTAAGGAGGGCACTCACCGGTGGTTCTTGCGCCGGGGGGTTTTCTTAAACCGAACGACGGGCGGAGGACGACGACGACGACTCGCGAGCGCCGAGGCTTGCGATTTCCTGGAACGGAGCGATATCACGCGACAGCGACTTTTCCCCTACTTTTTGTTGAACGTCCCGAAAGTAAGGGACTGGAAAGGCGGCGGATATGGCTTCGTCGGCAGAGTTCAAGAGCATGCAGAATGCTTCACATATCGAGATCGCCGTTGATACACCATCGCAAGACGATGTGATCATGACCGACGCGGAGGACGGCGCGACGACGGGGATTGCAGGGTCCGCAGAAGACGGGCTGCTTGCGCCGATGACAGAAGAATCGACACCGGACGGTTTCAAGGACCTCGGAAACATCAAGTCAAGACCGCCTTCGCCGCCCACGCGGCCCGACTCGCCATCCCTCGACTACCCAATCCGCTTGCAACCCTTCATCCCCCCGCCCAACTTCGGCGCAGTCACAGACCACAAGGTCTTCCGCTCGGCGTTCCCGCAAGACCGTAACATGGACTTCCTGGACGCGCTCGAAGTCAAGACCCTGCTCTGCTTCGTCGACACGGAGCCCAGCGACGGCTACGCGGCCTTCGTGCGCGCCAAAAACGTCGCCCGCCTCCGCATCGACATCTCCCCCAACAAAGAAGGCAAAGTCAAAACGACCGTCGCCTCCATCTGCGACGCGCTCCTCGTCGTCCTCGACGCTGCAAACTACCCGCTCTACATCCACTGCAACCAAGGCCGCCACCGCACCGGCTGCGTCATCGCCTGCATGCGCAAAGTCCAAGGCTGGCCCATCGAAGCCATCGTCGCAGAATACGAAGCCTACGCGAACCCCAAAGCCCGCGCCGGCGACCTCGACTTCATCACGCGCGTCTTCCAGCCCGAGCACCTGCTCTCGCACGCCCGCCTGCACGCGCAGTTCGAGCGCCGGCCCTCCCTGACGTCCCTGCTGCACTCCGGCCTGCTGGACGTCGACAAGTTCGTCCGCATCCTCGGCTCCACGGACGGCCTCGCGCCCTCGAACGCCAGCCTGAGGTCCGACGTCAGCAAGCCCGACAGCGGCGTCGATCTCTCCGGCAGCTCGCTCGACCCGGCTGTGCTGGCGGACGGCGGCCGCGCGACGAAACAGGACGCGCGCGAGTCGGAGGTTTCGGTCATGGAGTGTGGGCCCATGTCGCCGCCTGTTCGGGAGGGCGAGACGATGGGGTACCTTGGATGATTAATCCGGAAGGAAAGCAGTCAGCTCTTTCATGGAGCTTTGAGTTTACGCGAGCGGCCAAGAGAAGCCGCCGAATTAACGGGTGGATTGGAAGAAAATTGCGCTTTCGTTGTTATCGTGAGAATCGTCTTTTCAGCGTCGGCGCTGGTGGACTCTGTGAATTGGGAACTGGGGATTGCATTGGACGGACGGGCTCGGATCTGCTCTGTGCTAGAGGCAGGCTTTTTCGGTTGGGTCACGGACAGGCGATTGTTTTTGGGAAAGGCGTTGATGTCATGATTGGGTTGCATCCAGCCGGGAGTCTGCTGGCTACCTCTAAGATTGTTACAGTAGTGAATGGCGATACAGGATTGCCTTTGAATGAAATATTGGAACTGCTTGAAGGCTTTGGATTTGGCCTCGGCGAGTATGATTGAGATTCACAAGTGCGTGTCGAAGACACTGGTTTTTCTTGAATTCACTGCTAGGTAGAGCATCGTCATTCAAGTGCGCAAACGAGACCAGTGAAGGTTGCATTGAGGGTTGAGGTTACCTTGAATTTCACGGCTGCCTGCCTTCACTTCCTCATTGTGCCTGAGGCTGCAAGCAGCAGCCGACCCTGAAACTCGACTCAAAACGCCGCTATTTCCAGCGCCGATCAACAAAGAAACCGCTTCGTCGCATGCATCCAACTCGCGCAATAATCCACTCGCACCACGCCGGCGCTAATCAACACGCTGTCTCTTCTCGTCTACGACAAATACTTTAACACCAAAACGAACCACCAAACAATCAACCCACAGCCTGGCAACAACCCAAAACCAACCACGACCGCCATCCGCGCAGCGCAAATGGCCGCGCTCCTCACCACCCTCCTCCCCTTCACCCGCATCGCCTGCCACTTCTGCGGCGCCCGCTCGCCGCACGCCAAACTCTCCGCCCCGCCGCCCTCCTTCCAATGCCCCTCCTGCGAAGCAATCAACCACCTCGACGCCGCCGGCCACATCCTCGACACGCCGCACGACACCACCACCTCCAGCACCTCCTCGCCCCCCTCATCCCGGCAAGCTCCCCCTAGCGCCTCCACCTCCTCAGACCAGCAGCAAATCTTCTGCTCCACCTGCCAGCACAACCAAGCCGTCTACACCTCCTCGCTGGCCAACTACCTGCCGCCCGAGACGCACCCTTCCTACGCCGCCTACGAGCGCGCCCTGCCCGCCTGGCGCGCCGCGCTCGAGAAGCGCTACCCGCAGATCTGCACGGCGTGCGCGCCCAAGGCGCAGGCGCGGATCAACCGCGCGGATTACTTCAGCGTCACGGATAATTTGAACAAGGCGCATTTGCGGGAGAGGAGGAGGAGGGGGGGTCGTGGGAGGGGGGTTGAGCAGGGGAGGGATGGGTGGGGGAAGAGGGGGATGAGGGTTCTGCTGGGGGCGTTGGGGGCGGTGAGGTGGGGGTGTGTGGTGGGGCAGGTTGGGTGGCATTTGGGGGGTGTGAGGGAGGGGGTTTTTGGGAGGGGGTTGCGGGGAGGGGAGGGGTTGGTTTTTGGGGAGGAAGAGGAGGAGGCGGTGCAGGCGACGGTGAGGGGGTGTTTGGCGGGGTTGGGGAGGGGGAGGGTTGAGAGTGGTTGTTGGGATTTGCTGGGCGCTTGGGTTCCGGCTATGCTGTTGGTGAATCTGTGTTTGATCTGGTATAACCACGGTTTGAGGGCGTACTACAACCCGATGGTGCGCTACGATCGGATTACGGGGCAGACGCAGCACTTCTGGATTCAGTTTATGGTTACGGCGGTCAGGACGGGAGCGTATCTGGGGCTTTCGGACGAGTCGCGACTCAGTCAGATGAAATGGTCGCAGATCGTGGCGGTTCACTGCGCGACGATTGCGGTGATTTTGGGCGGGCAATGGCTCAGCAGGCGCTCGATACAGATCCACAAGTGGCGGCTGAACAACAAGATGATGCCGAAGCCCGAGGACCAGGACGTCCTAGGCCAGTACGCCGGTCCGGCGATGGAGAAACACACGCCGCAAGCCTCCACCAAACTCCCCTTCGACATCCACGCCAAAAAGCACAAAGAGCCCTTCCCCATCAGCTCCCTCGCACCCCAGCGCTCCACCTACGGATCCCACATCTACACCCGCCAATCCGGCGGCCCACCGCCCTCACCGCAGGGCTCCGACTCGACAGTCGAAGACCCCATGGACCTCGACTTCACTTCCCCCGCGCAACCGCAATCCCGCATGCCCGGCGCCCCCGACACCCGCACCTACAACCCCTACGCCGCGACCGCCACCGGCCGCCAACCCCGCGAAGCCCCCGCCGCCTCCCGCCGCTTCGGTGCGCCCTCGCCCAAAGGCTGGGAAGACATGCGCAGCAACCTGTTCAGCATCGAAGACGACATGCGCGCGCAGACGGAGCGCTCGAAATTGATCGCCGCCCAGAACGCCGCGAAACTGGCTTACAACCCGCCCGCCGAGCAAAACCCCTTCCGCGGCCGCCTGCCCCAGGCCCCCATGAGCATGGAGCGCCGCCTGCGCAACCCCGTCAGCCAGGTGCCGAGCTTCAAAGAGCCGCCCGTCACGCAGCAGAAGAACTTCCTCGAGCAGATGCGCGCGGGCATCGACAAGGGCAAGCCGTTCAACCGAACCAACTCCCGCTCCACAGCCACAGCCACAGACCCCAGCACGCCCAGCCGCCGGCGCTCCGCGCGCCTCGCCGCCGCCGCCGACGACGACGACGCGCACTCCGTCCACTCCGATTTCTCCCCCGCGGCTGCCCGCACGCGCGGGAACCTCGACCTGCGGCCCTCGGCGTGGCACTTGCCGGCCGACGCGGCGGCGCAGGCGACGGGGCTGGAGGACTTGTTCGGCGGGAGCAGTTTTCGGATTTCGGAGAGTCCAGAGCTGATGCCCGAAGAAGGGCGGGAGAGGGAGGTGCCGGTTGGGTTGCTGTGGACGATGGCGGCGACGGTTGTGTTGGTGGTGCTGGGGACGGTGGTGTGGAGGGTGCAGGGGCTGAGGAGGTGGGTTTTCTTGGGGATTTATGATTGGGTTGTTAGGATTGGGTTGTGAGTGGGTCTTGTTTGTGGTGGGATAGAGGGTAGAGGGTGTGGGATTGTTGTGACGGCGAAGGCTGGGACTCTCATTTATTTTTGTTGTTACTGTGGCATGGCGCACGATACCCCTCCTTGCTTGCGCGCGAGGATCGCGAGCGCTGGCTTTTTGAATGTCCTTTATGTATACTCTTTTGTAGGATGGGACGAGTGAACTGCATGGCATGAATTGGCTTACTGCTGTCGGAAATACTGGTGCTTCTCTAATGATACATTTCATAGCACAGTGGCATGGCAGACCACCATCTAGCTCAAACCGACCTCTATTCTTACAATCTCCGATATTGTTACAGCCGCTTCACAACCTCAAGCCCTACCTCTTCCCCTTCAGCATCTCGATCACCACTCTCCCTCCCTGCCCCTTTTTCCCACCATCAATCGTAATCCCAGCAGGGACCACAACCTTCCCATCCGCAGTCCCAAACCCAACCTCCTCCCCCACACCCCCAACACCAGGAACCAAGACCGCCCTCCCAGCCTCCACCCCTCCCACCTCACCCTCCACAACCCTCCACGGCCCCGCAAACACCGCCCTCCCCGTCCTCCCCTCCAAACTCCCCACCCACAACCTCCCAAGCACCCTATCCCTCAGCACCACCTCCTCCGCGCCCCAAACCCCCCACAGCACCCTCCGATTCTCCGGCGTGATCTTCGGCGCATGCGCCAGCTCCCCTCCATCCACGTCCTCGGCCCCCAACCCCACCAAAGGCGGCACAAACACCCCCTCCTCCAGCCCCCTAACCAGCACCTCCGCCCCCAACGGCGCCAGCGTCTCCAAAAGTCCCTGCCAGCGCGCGTCAGCAGGAATCCCCACCCTCCCCGACCGCGCCAGCACAACCCCCCGATCGAACTCCGTCGGGTGCATCGTCTGCAGACTGACGCCCGTGCTCCGCCTCCTCTTCAGCAGAGCGTGCTGGAGCGGCGCGGGCCCGCGGAGGTCCGGGAGCAGGGAGGGGTGGAGGTTCAGGCCGCCGTAGGTTGCAGCGGAGAGGAGGCGCGATGGCACGAGGAGGCCGAAGGAGACGGTTATGATGAGGTTTGGCGGGGTGGGGGGCGTCCAGCGGGTGAAGGTGGGGAGTTGGTGGAGGGGGAGGGAGAGGGCGGCGGCGTGGGATTTTATGGGGACTTTTGTTTTTGGAGTTAGTCAGATTTATGGGTTATATTGGGTTTGGGAGAGCTGGGTGGCGCTGCTGTTGGTGGTGGTGGGAGGGGGGCTTGCGTACCTTCTTGGATTTGTTTGAGGCCGCGGCCGACGCGGGCGTCGGGTTTGCAGACGACGTCGATGCTGGCGATTTTGTCTGGGCGGCGTTTGTGGAGGTTGTGGAGGGCGTGGAGGGAGGGGATGCTGAAGGCGTCGGCGCCGCAGAAGAGGATGCGGAGGGGCTCATGGGCTTTTGCAGATGTGCTGGACCATCTTATTGAGATGATCGTGGACTGCCATGATGGTTTGCTAGGCCGTAAATGCGGCCGGAGACGGGGTGGCATCTTGTGTATAATTGGGTGCAAGTAGAAGTGAGGTTGGATGGGATTGCGGGACGCTGATTGGACGCGAGGGGTTGGGCGGTGGAATTTGGGATGGCATTGGGCAAAAGACATGGGCGTCTTTGCGGCAAGATGGTGATTTTCAGGATCTTTGCGCATCGGCTCCATATGTAGCTATGCTGAGAATGGGCATTTCCAACAACAATTACATGAATTAGCGAGTGTTTTGTGTACTCTTCACGGCTTCCTGAGGGAATTCATCCATCTCGTGGCTCGCCCGAAAGACAACTACACCTCGCTTAGATTCTGTCCGCCACGCAGAGAAAGACAACACGACGTACTCCTTGCTGACAGCCACGTGACAGCACTCCAACAAAGAATGCCATCTGTCGCGTGACAGCTGAGCACGAGCACTCACGACAAAGTACTGTATCAGGCCAGACACCCTGCAGGTATCTCGATCCACCAGCAAGCAACTCCAGTACCGGTACCAAGGACCTCACCCATCACCAACAACCAAGCCAACCCCAAACTCAAGATTCGCCATCCTGCTTAGCCGACATGCATTAACATTGACAAATAAAGGAGCGCCGCCACCCGCCAATGCCACGTCACACCTGTATGCACAGTACAGCAAAGCAAGGAATCCGCCCTCCCGATTCCTGCTGGAAGCTGGCGTAGAAGAACTCTAATCAAGTCCCGCAAGCCGCGCGAGCAGCCTGGCAGGAAACGGCTATAATGACTAAAAAGGCCCGGCTGGCTGGCTCGGCGTGCAGATTGGACATGCCTTCTTCTTTTTGCTTGTGACGCCAGTTGCCACACGCTCTCTACGACTGGCGTGCTACAATCGCAGCGCTCGGCTTCGTTCTCCTAGACTGCACTGCCGGGCGCCGGGCGGTACGTACTGGGCCGATACGAGATCGAGGCGAAGCCAAATGCCGAGCTGGGTGGGTGGGTTGGGGGAGCTCTTGTGCTGCGGGAGCTGCGAGCTGTAGCTATAGCTGTCCTGGGCAGGCGCCCCAATGGTGAGCGATAGCAGTGTTGTGAGGTAGCAAGCGACGAGCGACCTTCACACGAGGCCTGTCCACGCCCGCAAGCGGATGTTTGTTTACCTTATCGCGGGCGGACTGACGGACAAAACGGCGCTGCAGCAGCTCGCAGCAGAAGTCCCCACCCCACAGTTGATCAGAGGAGCAAAAAAGCCGGCGCCCATCATCACCTCGCTCGCTTTTCCGCGCGGCCGCTCGGGGGTGGCCGTTGGCCGGCACGGCCGCGGTAGCGCTGTGAAACGAACGAGTCAAGCTTTGACGGCCGGCGCGACTGTCTGTCTCTCGCTCTGCTCAGCCGTGAGAGTTCGCCAACGCCGCGCGGGACTCGGTGGCGAGCATAATCGCGATCTGCACACTCGTCGGAGCGGACATTTTTGGCTCGTCGGGAACGGCATGGGGATGGAGACTCGACGGTGCTCAAGCTCGCTGGGCACATGCCATGGAGCGGCAAGCTTTAGGCGAATTGCTGCGAGACATCGAGTTTCGGCTTCAAGCCTTCGTGCCAGTGTTGGCCGTCCGCGCGTGCGACGCAGGCGGGCGGGCAGGATTATTGCTGTGTCGCGTGCAGATCATCAAAGAGACGCTGGCGGGCATTGGTTAGGGTTAAGGCAGGCAGGCCGCCTGGTGCTGGAGGGTGCGTCGGAGCCGTCCGTGGGCTTGTAATTATTCGCAGACACAACAGACGAAGATCTATCAACAGAAAGCGAAAGAGAGTTTGGCGAAGCTCCACCTTGCCACCCCGACAATTCCTGCTGGGCGCCCCATCGCGCTGGCTGCGGCGTGGGGTTGAGGACAATGCATGGCGGAGCTTATGATGAACGACAGGCGAGATTATTGCGACGCGGGGAGGGGCGTGCTTGGATGATTAGTGACTCGAGGGAGGGCGTGGGCGAGTTGATAAGCGGCAGATGATTGACACGCTGGGATTAGAGGAGCATGATGATGGGATTCGAGTAGATGGGCCATGCGAGATTGGGTGGCTCGGTGGCTGCAGGGGAGGTGATTGCAGAGAGACGGTCTTCGACGGCGTTTCGGCTGGGCCACGCCGGCGCGGCTTGATTCGACCGCGGCTCTGCGATCGTGTACCTCATCATGCCTGTTTGGGGCGAGCCGCGAGGCAGCGCGGCGCGTGAGTGGCTGCTGGCTGATCGCGCAGTCAGTGCGGTCCGTCAATCAAATCTGGCGGCGTGGGACGAGCGAGGCGTCAATTTGCGGACGGACGTGGTGTTGAATGTTGTCTTGATGGTGGTTACTGTGTTGCTTGGGGCTACCTCATGTGCAGGTGGTCGAGCGTCGTGGGAGACCAGCTCGTAGTACTTCCTAGCTGCAGCTCTCCGCGGCGCATCCAGCATGGCATTCGCCACTGCCATGCCGTGCCCAGGCGAGTCGTTCTGGCGACGAGCGGGCCGACTGCATCGTTCGTTATACTGTACACACGCAGGCCTGTAACACATGCAGAGGGAGCGGCAGGCCGCCACTGGCGCAGCGCTACCAGCGATCGCGCGGCTCCCGTGGCAGCATGGGCTCGGTGACCTGCGCCGTTTCAGCGGGCGTGTGCGTGAGGGCCATGCACGGGAGGGTGGAGACTGGCAGCGCATCTGCCTCCGGAGAATGGTGGTGTTGGCGAGTGACGAGCCGTGTGAGCCTCGATTGTGGTGGGCACTCGCACCGCGCACCTCAGGCCGTTGGAGCAGCGCGGCCAGGATGACTGAGGCCTAGCGCGCGCGCACTAGCCGGGTGTCGGGCACGACGCGCGGCGGCCAATGCACCGGCCCAACCCTCGCCCCTTCTTTCCCGGCCTCCTCCCCAAAAGCTGCCCCCGTTCCTGTAGCAGCCACGCTCGCCCGTCGTGCACCTTCTCTCGCTCCCGTACCTTACCTTGGCTTGGTGTTTGCTTCCTCTTCTCTTCTTCACTCCGCACATACTCGACTGCCTCTGGCTCCTACACTCGCTGTGCTCCCTTCGTTCACACCCCGCCCGCGCCCTTGAAGACCATCCATTGGCTATCCACCGAGTCGCCAGTCTCGCGCAGCAGCTTTACTATACCCAGGTCAGTATCCGCCGCCCGCCGGGACGACAGTCACCGCACCACAAACACGCGTCAATCGAGCGCCGCATCTCCATCGTCACTTGCAACAAGCACGCCAAACGCCCTCGCATCACCGCCTCCATCGCCCGCCGCCTCGCTCGAAATCCGCCCCTATTCCACCTCCGAAGCTGCCGCACCTCCTCAACGAACCCGCTCTGACAGCTCCCAACAGTTATCCACGACCCGTAATTTCAAAAATGTCCTTCAAGTACCTCGCGCCCGTTGTGGCCGTCGCTGGCCGTGTGGCAGGTAAGAGCAGAAACACGCGGACACCACGCGAAAAGCTCCGTCCAAGAGCAGCTCGCTGACAGCTCCCCAGCTCAGTCTTGCAGCGCCGCCACCACCACCATCCAGAACCAGGGTGACGCCTCTGGCCTCGCCGCCTGCACCACCTTCTCTGGCAGCGTCGCCATTGCCACCGGCACCACCGACAACATCCAGCTCAATGGCGTCCGTGCCATCACCGGCGACCTTGTCGCCAACAACGTCTCCGAGATCACCTCCATCTCCGCTGACAGCCTCGAGCGCATCGGTGGTTCCTTCAGCCTGATGACCTGCGAGATTCTCTCCAACCTCAACTTCCCCCAGCTCAACGAGGTTGACCAGATCGAGTGGGAGGGTCTGCCCGGTCTTCAGGGCCTCTCCTTCACCAACAAGGTCCAGAAGGCTGGTGTCGTCTCCATCGTCAACACCTACCTGAGCTCCCTCGAGGGCATTGACCTCCAGGTCGCCGACGAGATCAACATCCAGAACAACGGCTACCTCGACGATATCACCATGCAGCTCGGCAATGTCAGCGAGTCCCTCAGGATCTACGCCAACGGCCGCAACGTCTCCGCCACCTTCCCCAACCTGCAGTGGGGCAAGTCCATTGAGATCAACAACGCCTCTACCATCAGCATGCCCTCGCTCGCCTCCGTCAACAACTCCCTTCTCTTCGGCAGCAACTTCTTCGAGAGCCTCCGTCTCCCCAACCTGACTGACGTCGGTGCCACTCTCGCCATCTCCGGCAACGAGGCCGTTACCAACATCTCCTTCCCCCAGCTCACCACTGTCGGTGGCGGTCTGTCCATCCAGAACAACACCAAGCTCGCCGACGTTAGCGCCTTCCCCGAGCTCGAGACCGTTGGTGGTGCCCTCGACATGTACGGTGATGCCATTGACACGTAAGTTTTCTCGCCCGTTCTCTCCAATACCGCGCAATCGTCTAACAGCATTTTCAGCGCCGACTTCCCCAAGCTCAACGACGTCCGTGGTGCCTTCAACCTCCAGTCCAACCAGAACCTCGACGAGGCCTGCTCTGAGTTCCAGCAGTACAAGGACAACTCCGTCATCAAGGGTTCTTTCACTTGCCGCGGTGAGGAGGAGGACCCCGAGGGCCAGGGCTCTGACAAGCCTGAGGGCACCAGCACCGGCAACGCTGGCAGCGGCAGCAACGGTGGCAACGGCGGCTCCGACAGCGCCGCCAGCACCCTCAAGATCACCGGCGCCACCGGCATCCTCGGTGTCGTCGCCGTCCTCTTCGGCCTTCTCTAAGCAATTTGACCCCCAAATGGTCACTTTTGCTTTCAAACATGGGACAAGCACGGCACGAGGGCGCGCAGTCGCATCTCGGTTACTCAGCGCGGGATTTGAAGCCCGCCACGCACGACACGGTGGAAGATTAGTCGTGATGCGACGACGTTAATAACACACATCCCCTCCCCGCTCCCCTCCCCCGCGAGGGCGCGGGGCCGAATGCTGCACTTCTCTCTCGCTGCCGGACCCGCGCGTCCCCGGCTGGCTCTCGTCTTTCCCTCTTATCATAATCCATCTCTCTCTACTATCACAAGTCACTCCCACCAATGGATTCTTTTCTGGTCTTCAACTCTTTCACTACTCTCGATTGATTGATAAGCACTGCTGCTGCTTCGTGCTCGCTCCACTTGTACTGCGTCTTCTTGCTATTTGTTTTTAGCCAAATGGGAATCGGGTAAAATGGGGAACGTGTCTCTCTGGTTCTGGTTCTGGTCCTTTCTCTTTTTAATCATTGTTTTCTTTTTCTTCTTGAAGTAACCATGCGTGCATAGAATGAATAATAAGTCAAGTCTTCCTCTCTATGTGTAGTTGTTTGTAGGTCTTCTCTCACTTTGATCGTTCGGTTTTGAGTGGGACGCTGGGGCTGGAAGGGATGGGGTTGGTAGGTGGGTAAGTTGCTGGGTAGGTATGATGAGGCAATGAGAATGAGATCGTGTGATAGACGGTCAGTTGAGGTTTTCTGAGTGTTACTCGTTCGCTGCGGTCTGTGTGTCGCGGGGCTATGTGTAGGTTTTGTACGTGAGTGATGCGAGGCACGTGACGGGCGTGATGGGGAGGGGAAGCTGGTTTGTCTATCTTTGCCTCACCTCATGGTACCTGGGGAGGCCGAGGCACGCTAGATGGATTATTGGGAGGTTTGGATGTGTACTGTTTGGCGTGTTGCATTTCGAGGGGCGTATTCGATGAGTTCCTGAACCATTTGCGGAGATTGTAGGTTGGTCAAGTTGGTTTTTGGGTTTTTGGGATGCTTTGGATGCTTCGATGGGGATGCTGGGATACGAGGGCTGTCTTTTGTCTGCTGTTGCTTGGTGTTGTGTTTGATCGATCGATGGTTCGTCGATGGTCAAGTGAATATGGTGTGATTGGTGGCTAGGGATGGCTCAGCCTGGTGCTCGCTGCTTGTCGATGATGAGGTGAGTGAGCGATTGTCACAACGCAGGACAATATTTGGTCGTTGCGGTTGAGCGTTGAGATTGTTGCGCTCAATCTTTCTTCGATCTGTTTTCACTTACTGTAATCACGTGACCTGCCGCCAATACCCCTAGAGCACGTGTCCTGACGTTCTCGTCTGATAGGTGCCTCGCATGATCTGCAATCTCTACAAGGAGCCTGATACTCTGACTATCGGCTAGCGAGATGCAAGATGCATGGCTGCAGGTTTAAATCGGCATCGAGAAATTCGTTCATCTGCTCACGTGCCGATATGAGCGATTTTATTCCTTCCAAATGTAACACAAGATGTTGATTGCGCGGTCTGGGCTAGGGTTTGGCAGCCAGGCATTTTCACCGTCTTTTGCCGGAATGGAGTACGTATGCTGGATACGACCTCCGGATTGATATTGCCGGTTGTACGGTCTTGTCGGAGCGGGTGGGCGAAGAAGTGCCCGCGGTAATGCACCGCGCTTGGCACCCTGCTATGTACGACTTCCCCTCGCCGTGAAACCCCAAAAATTCGCCATCTTGCCGTCAAATATGCTCCGTCGGCATGCCGACTGCCGGCGATGCATCCAGGTAATCGGCATCGCCGCACACATGCAGAGGTCAAGTGCCCCTCTACATGACTCGACGTACAGATCTTCACACACGACGCCTGTCGGATTGACCGCCCCTGCCATCACCCCCACGGCTTCGCCCGCCTGACTAACCCGTTCACAAAGACACGCGCATCTTCGTCGCATGTCTTCTGCAATGCCAGCGCACGCACGCAGGCTACCAGCATCTTCCCGTAACTCCACCTCCTTCTCGAACCTCGCGCAATTGCTTCCCCCCGCTCTGCCTGGCGCGCGACGCCATCACCCGCCTGCTTATGGCTTGGAAGATCTGGCGCGCGCTCGCTCATCATGCGCGTCCTGCACCCACAGCAAGGCTACCGCTGCCAGACGTGCATGGCATATGCCCTTGCGAGCGCCGTCCGGCTGTGCACCCAAGGCTGTCCACCTAGCCCTCTTCCTGCAGGCCCCATGCTCGATCGTCTTTTTGGAAATGCTTGCATTTCGGCAAATCCTCAGCGCCTGTCTGGCGACTGTGATTGCTGCTCTCTGGCGCTTACTCTCGGAGCGTGCCTCGGAACCTTCGACCCGGGGTCGGCGCGGGTTTCCTAGGTATCCGACGCCAATGCACAGCACACGCAACGATTAGAATGCGTGCATGCAATCACCCAACCTGGTCATTGGTATCTCTTGCGGTCATGTTCGGTCGTGATCTTGCAGCGGCTGCACCCGCTGGCCGTGTTTTGTCTAGACACTCCAGCGCTGGATCTAGACGGCAGGACTCTGCTGTCTCATGTCGCTGTGTCACTAGGCCTGGCAGCTCTTCCAAGACCGCGCACACTGGTCGAACCCACAGCGTACAGCAGGAGGGTGGAGCTGCTGTCTGTGCCTGAGCTTCTCGTCCCGTCTCGGTTGCATACGTTTCGCCTGTGCAGTCCTGTATGCTGCCGCACATGCGCTTGACGAGAGCTGCAGACGCAGTTGACCGAGGTGATATTGATTAGCATCACACGCAACAGCTGTCGACACCGATTAATTAGCCGCGCCCCCAGCGCCCCTAGACGCCGGTCCGTAGAAGACGGTCGCCTGCATCATCAACCGCGCCAGCCTGTCGGCTTAGCACGCCGGACGTTGACGACACGCGATGATTGAGTAGATCGCAACGCCTTTGACACATGCGTTAGCGTCTGTCAAGCCCTCCGCTGCGTCTTCAGACGCTGCAGCACCGTTTTGGCCGTGCGACGACAGCACGAGTGGCCTGCCCCAACCCAATGTTTGCTGTGCGCGGGAAAGGCGGTCTGCCAGGCCCCATGCGTCTAGTTCCTAGCTCTGTGCACGGCGAACCCACGCGGCATGGACGACGATGCAGCTCTCATCGGCTTGCCGTGTCGATTGAGGGGCGCTGCGTGGATGATGGGAAGCTCTTTCCGCCTGGGCCGTCGAACTGCCGGCGCAAGCGTAAACACGACATCAAACGGTGGCCGTGGGGAAGAACGGCGAACCACAGTCCGATCACTTTGCACCTCGCTAGTCGACGCCCTGCGTTTGCGCAAGGGGTGGCATCCAGACGTCCTCCACTCAGCTCTCGCGGATGCCAGCCCCCCACGATCCGCTCGGTCTCGACGAGCCGCAACGGGAACGATCGCGACGGATTGTGTCAGTCTCTAGCACTTGATGCTACTGCTGAGCCCTGCTCCTCATCCATGACCGGAGACACATCCTGACATCCGCCCGCAAAGGTGAACGCCGCACGGCTCGATGGCAATTCTCGAACTTAGCCATGTTCCCGTTTTTGACGCCCGAGATCTTCGCTCCTGCCTGTAAGTGTGCAACCTCAACCCGGTGCCATGCTGGTCAGCAGTTATGAGCAGATTCCATGGGGGTCCTCGGCATGGAGTCGGTGAGGCATAAGTACGATCCCTTCCTCTCTTCCATCCAGTCGTCTTCTTTCTCTCCATCCCGTTCGACCCCACCGGACTCTGTGTCCTTCTTTTGACATCTGTTGTGCGGCGGTATTGTAATTTTCGTTGGCCCTGTGAATTCTTGTCTGTGCTTGTCGCCTCATCGCACCAACACCCGAACCACGCACGTACCCTCGACGACGAGAACATCGACCCTTTCACAGCCTTTCAACGTTTTCGTACGACTATCGACAAAGGTCGATCTCTCATAATGCAATCTCTTGAGAGCAATCGCTTTCAAAACATGAGGCTTGGCGATAGCAACACTCTGCCACACCAGTAAGTCAGACGTGCTTGGCTCAACCATGCTTCCGATTTGTAAGGTCTGATGTTCTCTGCAGCCGTGAGCGACAGACGCTTCCTCCCATCTCGAGCTTCTTTGCAACCGCCGAGCGGTCAGATCTTCCACCCGTCTCCCAGCCGCAACAACACCCTTCGTCGTTCACCGCTCTGTCCTCCCCTTCCGGGCTGTCCTTGTCATCCCAACAGTTCCTCCCACAAGGTGCTCAACCTCTGACGCGGTCTCATCGAAGCTATACCAACGCTGAGATCGAATCGGGCTCCTCCAACTCATCTTCATCCCCTCGCACAGCCTTTAACGACTTCACGTTCGACCGCAGCTCCATCTCGTCTTCCAGCCGCGAATCCTCAACCCACCCAGCGGCTTCGGTTTCTTCTACTCCTACCATCACTCGCTCGACTCGCAACAGCCGCAACAAGCGCAACTCTGACTCCAGCTCTGAGCGCGAGGCCAAGCGTCACTCGCTTGACGATGACTCTGACGTCGAGGAGATGCAATGGTGCAAGAAGTGCAACAGGCCCTACGGAGAATGCAGCAACAAGCGTGCGCATAAGCGCACTGTCAAGAAGATCAAAAAAGAGCAGCTCAGCCGTCACAACCAATCGACCTACCTCCAGCATGGGGAGGATTTCCTCGAGAACGCTATCCAATGGCGTGCGCCTAAGGGACAGATGCCCGGCAACCAGAAGAAGTCCGGCCTGATCGGCGACAAACAGCAGGGCTTTGAGGGCCTCAATGTCTTCGCCGAGTTCATCTGGCAGAAGCTCTTGCCATTCTACGACGAGGAGGGCAGAGACGCCCTTATCCGTGAAGCTCGCGCGCTGCTCGACACGCACACCCGCGACAGCAAAGGAAGGGTCCTGCCTCACGGCAGCCTCATGGCTGCCGACACGCCCACCGGCGAGCTCCCTTGCCCGGGCGAGAAGCATGATGGCTCGTGCCTTCTCCACGGCTCTTCTATCGACTGTCGCAAGGCCCGCAAGGCCGAGAACTACTCCCGCAACCTGCTGGCACTCTTGGCCAACACTGTTCCCGGCGCACCCGTCGCTCCCTTCGTCGGCAGCGAGTCTAGAAATCTGGTTCACCGCCACAGGTAATGGTCTCCCACTACCCTATACGTCGAGGGTCGGAGCGGACATTGCTCGCCGCCGCCGCCGCCGCCGCCGCCTCCACATCTACACACCTCACGTCGAAC
Source organism: Cladosporium halotolerans (assembly GCF_011745625.1). Taxonomy (NCBI): domain Eukaryota; kingdom Fungi; phylum Ascomycota; class Dothideomycetes; order Cladosporiales; family Cladosporiaceae; genus Cladosporium; species Cladosporium halotolerans. Next base: position 295,507 of record NW_027191464.1, on the reverse strand, counting down.
GAACCCACCTATTCATCCCGCGGCTCTTTGCTTACAACACACAACACACCGGGCCGGCTTCGAGCGTTGCTTCTTCCTTCGATCCGCATACGAGCAAGCGAGCGATCGATCGCCCCTCCTCCGTCTCGTCCTCTTGCGGGACCGAACGGAGCTTAATGGACGGCACAGTCTTCTTTCGGATTCCCCACCTCGTTTCCTACCTACTGTTCGTTCGCTCTCTTATCACTGCTTTACACAAAAGTTGATCCATTGCTTATTTTTTCGGCTTTGTCATTCCCTCAGTACTGGGCATCTTCAAGCGCTGTGTATCTTACTCTGCGATAGCGGCTTCCGTCTTCTTCGTTTTAGAAGATTGACGGAGGATGGATCGCTGGTTGGTTTCTTGCTTTTGTTCCTTGTCACGACCCTGATCATGAATGATGGAATGAGAATGATGAAAAGGGAGAGAAATACTTGTCATTGATGAGTGTGAATTATGAGGGACGGCTGAAAGATATGAAATAGTTGGCTAGCTTTTCGGTATTGGTAATCTGTAATTGAATCTTTTCCGGAAATGTGTGCCGTCTGTGATTTCGGGGTGGGTGCGAATGAGGGTTGCTACACTGGCCTCTTTCGCTGATAGGTGTCTGGAAATGTGATCTGAAGTGAAATGCGCGTTTACAAGCCTAAACGAGTTTAACAAGACGGTGGTACTCTTTAGCAAGACCCTACATCTCTTAAATGCACATAAGATCAATCAATACTGAAGTCGGTGATTCGAATCACCAACACCCAAAATGCCGGGTCGCGTCTCGATTACCCCAACCCTAACCCTACCAAAAGTCCAGAATGGATCGTCGACTTCTAGATCAGCTGTCGCTCGCGATGATGGTATGTGCGAGATCGCACGGTGCTGTTGAACGACACGATTGACGGCCATGGTCGCACGACTGTACGACCGCCTGATGAATATCCCATGTAATGCAGGGGTCCAGAACAACCAGTGCCAAGGCCGCAACGTCCATCCCCAAAGGGAGGTCCATCCCCAAAGGGAGTCGGCTGGCTGGCTGGCTGAGGCTGGCTGGGATGAAGCGTGAGCGTTTCTGCGGAGGAAGGCGCAATCCCCCCCGTCCTCCCGCGTCGACGGCCACGCAACACGCCCAGGTACCGACCGATCGACCGCACTCGACTCCCCACGCTCTCTGCACCACCTCCTCCTCCACCACCAAAACTACCCAATTTCCTCCCACGGCCGCTTCTGGTCCACGCAGCCACGCTTCAACACTCCCCGCCCGCCCACGCTCCTTACGAAGCCCTCGGACAACCAAGCGCAACCGGCCACCAGCTCGCTACCGGCCGATTCCCATAAGGCCATCCATCCCCAACCGTCTCACACCTTTTCGCACGATCGCATAGAGCGCCGCCTGGCGCAGTAATACACGCCCATGATGCTTTTGCCTAAGGGCGGCGTGACCTGGAAGTCGGCGAAGGCGAGGCTACCGCCGACCCGCGTGATATGGAGGTTTCTCACACAGACTCGGGTCATGCTTTCGCTGGCGATTGCGGGCATTGTCATCCTGCTGTATAATGGGTTAAGTGGCACAGCCGGGGAGATGCAAAAGTACGGACACCCTTCCCATTGAAGCTCATATAAGGAGGCATTGCCGTTCGCGAGAGAGATGGAGAGCTGACAATCGTCTTGCGACACAGATTCTACTGCTTCGGCCCCGCGAAACCTCCCATGCACATGTCCGCGATCGAGCAGGCGCAATGGGCCGGCCACCAGCAAACACCCGTCATCTTCAACCACCATGCGCCGGTGGAGATCAACAGCTCCGACATCCACCGCGTCGACCTGAACAAGGTCAAGTCGACCACCAAGGCCGTGCTCAACGAGGAGCGCGTGCTCATCCTTACACCCCTCCGCGACGCCTCGAGATACATCCTCGGCCACTTCGACCTCCTGAGCCAGCTCACGTACCCCCACCGCCTGATCGACCTCGCCTTCCTCGTTGGCGACAGCTCTGACGACACCCTTGCTACCCTCGCCCTGGAGCTCGAGCGAGTACAAAGCCGCACGGACGGCGTTGCGTTCAACAGCGTCATGATCGTGGAGAAGGATTTCGGCGTCGCGACCGGCGAGGAGGTGGAGGACAGACACGCTTTCGCCGCTCAGGGTCCGCGCAGGATGGCCATGGGCAAGGCCAGGAACTTCTTGCTCAGCGCGGCGCTCAAGCCCGAGCACAGCTGGGTGTACTGGCGCGACGTGGATATCGTGGACAGCCCGAGCAAGATCCTCGAGGACTTCATCGCGCACGATCGCGACATTCTGGTCCCTAGTAAGCTGCCCTGGAGGAGGCCACGCTATGCAGTTACGATGGATTGCTGACATGTCTTTAGATGTTTGGTTCCACCGCTACCAGGATGGCCGCGATATCGAGGGCCGCTTCGACTACAACTCGTGGCAGGAGTCTGATACTGGCAGAAAGCTTGCTGCGTCTCTTGACCCTAACGTTGTTCTCGCTGAGGGTATGTGCTGTCAGAAGATTGTAGGAGAGTACGGCGATCCCTGACATCATACAGGCTACAAAGAGTACAAGACCGAACGCATCTACATGGCCCGCATGGGCGACTGGCGCGACAACAAGGACGTCGAGATCCCCCTCGACGGCATTGGAGGCGTCAACATCGTCGTTAAGGCTGATGTCCACAGAGCGGGTACGTGAACACGAAACTCAACCAATAGAGCGGCAAAGCTAACTCTGACCTTACACAGGCATCAACTTCCCCTGCTACGCTTTCGAGAACCAGGCCGAAACCGAGGGCTTCGCCAAGATGGCCAAGCGCGCCAACTACGAGGTCTACGGCCTGCCCAACTACGTCGTCTGGCACATCGACACGGAAGAGAAGGCGGGCAATGCGTAAAAAGAGCGCCGAAACTAATTCTCATCTGCGCCCTTCGGCTCTTTGTATTTTTTCCCTCATAGATCGCTTTTGTCGTCTCTTTCCTTTTCTCTCCTCTGGTCTTTCAGTCTCTTTCCTTGCTTCACGGCGGAGAGTGGACGTCGCTTCTGGAGAGTCCCTATGTGGCAGCGATCACAGGGCGTGCGTCTGACGAAGGGATTGTGATTTGCTGTGCCCGAAAAGGGCTAATTCTCAGCGTGTCGTGATGGCTGGGCGATGGAGTTATAGGGCTTGGAGTTCAGGTCGGTTTTGAGATAGGATGTCTGGGCGCTGAATCTTTCGAGCATTGTAGATACATGGAGGCTGATCGCTCAATTCTATTCTTGGGTTACTTGGCCGGATGGCAATCGTTGTACTTTCGTTAATCTCAAGCTGAAGCGATGCCTTTGATGCTGGAGCTTTGACGTGACTCTACTTTGCCCTAGATGTTGCTCTTTCATGAGCGGTTACGTTGGCTTTAAAACTACCCGACAATTTTGGGAGTAGGCTCGATAATCTTCGAATAGTCGTAGTCATCCCTCGGTCGATCTAGGTGCACTTCTAGCCCACCGAACCAAATCCCCAGACGATGAAGTCACTCGCGCCAAAGCTCCAAAGCTCCCATCACTCGAGCTCCAGCTCCCAAACAAACACTCCCACAACCGCAAACCCACTTCAAACCGACCTTCTCGACCAAACCTTCCAACAACCAATCCACAAAGCCCCTCACACACAAAAAAAAATCAAAAATGGGCGCCCGCCTCTCCCAACCCCGCGGCCCAGCCGGCACGACCGAATCCTCGCACCCGCCCTCCGCCCCTCCCCCTCCCACTCCCGCGCACCCCCTCGCCAAACGCAGGCCCTTCAACTCCCGCACCATCATCGCCCCCGCTGCGGCCTTCACAATGGCCTGCATCCTCTTCGTCTACACCTCGACGAGCATCCGGGCCGCGAAGGAGAACGCGCGGCGGTACAGGGAGAAGGATACTGGTGGTGGGGGGCTGAGTTTGCTGGAGGAGAGTAGGAGACGGCATGGGCTTGTGAAAGGGAGGGAGGGCGAGAGGGGGACGGTGGGGGAGTTGGCGGGGCAGATTTTTGGGAGGAGGGAGAGGGAGGAGGGTGCGGATGGGGAGGGGAAGGAGAGGGTGAGGAGTGAAGAGGAGGAGAGGGTTAGGGCTTTGAGGGCGGGGAGGTCGGGGAGGTGAGGTGGGAGGTTTTCTGGGAAGTTAATAAGGCTGGAGTGAGGTCTTGCGACGTCCTCGGATCGAGATTCCGGAACAGAGGTTCTGGCGGAGAAGGCTCTCGAAGATGGTACTCTCCGGACGAGGGATCTATGAAAGACATGGCTTGCCCTCTCCTGGTAAATTGCACGGCGAAGGAAGGTCCTTGCGATAGCTACTTGCGATTCGCCGAGTCGGTCTGTCCGATGGGGTGAAGTGCACGGAGAGCAAGATCCGCGTTTGGATTGTCCTATACTGTCGACCAAAGCCGCTTACCCTCGAAACATGTACGGTCGCAGCAGCTCGCCAGCCTGAGCCGACGAAATGCATAGCGATCTGCCCGGCTTCTCGAAGATGCATATGCATCTGGCTGGATTCGCCGGGTCACTAATACGAAGCGGCCGTGTACATTTTTCTCGATATCTAAGACGCCATGGCGCCATTGGACGTCCTCATTCGAGAATACGATGGAGCATCATGCGCTGAGAGGTTCCGGAAACGCATGCATGGCAATTGCAATGCAATACGACAACGACGGCCATTTGGATGGTGGCTGATGACGTAAGTCGTTTTGCTTCAAGTAACATCGCGCTTGCGGTTGGATCTCAGCCACAATGCCACCTTTACCTTCAAGTCCACGCTTGTTATCCACCTGTGCACCATTGAATTCCTAAGGAGACGGTTGATCGCTTTGAACCTCGCATTTTCTAGCTTTTAGTCGCATCCGCCGGGAAGAATGAGCCTTGAGCGACAGGCGTTGGAGCAATTTGACAGACTCGTTGAGCAAGGCGAGCTGCTTTGGCGGCATGATGAACCTCGCCACATTTCGTCGAAGCCATTCGATGTACATACGATCTATATGACAATCCTGCGACTGATCGCGAGACTGATGCACCGTCCAGTTCCAATTTCACGTTGCCAACAGTCTGACCAAGAAGCCGGTGACTGCGGGCAGCAAAAAGCGAACACCAGCTTTCATGGATGATAATCAGGACTTCAGTCTTGGAATATTCGGTCCACGCCACAAACTCATTCTGAACAAGTACTGCGTCACCAGACCTCAGATGGTCCTCCACACTGTCGAATTCGAGTCGCAGGATGAGCTTTTGAATGCAGACGACTTCCATGCTGCTTGGCTTGCTTTGACGTCAATGGGCAACAAATACATGGTGATATTCAACGGCGGCAAGGACGCTGGCGCTTCGATGAATCACAAGCATCTGCAAGTCCTTCCGCGGCCTGAGGGAGCTGGGTTGGAGAGCTTACTCAAAGGGTCGAGTTCAGATGGCATGGGTGCGTCGCATTACAAGACCTTCTTAGATTCCTCTGCTAATTTGATCCCACGAAAGATATACGACTTCTGGATGTGCCTTATCGCCTTGCTGTAGGGACAATACCTGAGCAGGCTAACGGTGTTGCACTTCAAAATCTGTTCCACAGTCTATGTGATGAAGCCGACGTGAAGCCCGGCATGGCTTACAACATGATATTGGTCGGCGGTCGCATGGTCGTGATACCTCGACGTACGGCAGACATAGACGGTATCCAGGCAAATGCCGCAGCTATGATCGGAGTGGTTTATTGCTCATCACAGGAACAGTATGAGAGCTGGGTACGAGAAGGTCCCATGAAAATGCTGGAAAGATTCGGCGTACCTAAAGAACCACGAAATTGAGCAATATGGCCACCGTTAAAACTCACTCATGGCACGCTCTGTGCAACAGCTAGTGCTTTGGCATGAGCCCGGGGTCTCCAAACACGCAAATCCGGCCTTGTTATCCACAGCCACCAGCTGCTCACGACAACAATAGTCAAAGGAACGGCTAGAGCAACATACAGCCACCACTTGGCGCCGTCCAGCATAGACATGCTGAACACAGAGGACAGGAACGTTCCCGGCAGAAAGACCATGGTGAGCGCTGCGATCGTCTTCATCGCTGCTCCGTCGGCTTTAGCTTCCCGCGCGATGGTGGTGCTGGTGGTAGCATCCTGTTGCGTGACCAGATTGAATACCTAAAGGAAGTCAGCTTAGCGTGTCTGGGGCTTGATAGCAAGGCAGCTTACCAAATTCAGCGCGATGTCTTTTCTCGCCTTGTAGCTCGTCAGCCACCTTTTCTGAGAGTCCGCGGACTCCAAGAGGTAACGGAGAGCGTCGAATATCTTCGTGCTCGCATTCACTGCGCCATTCGGTGCGACCAGCTCACGGAACCGGTCGTGCGCGCCTTGCATCCGGCGTATAATCATCGCAGTCATCTCCGCAGAAGCCGTCATCGAATCGATATCTTGCGACACGACATGCAGCTGGATAGTCACCTTCTCCAGCTCGTTCCTGTCCCGCTTCTGCGCTGGCTTGGTCGAGTAGGCGTCGACCAGATCAAGCTGGTTGTAGAGGTTGCCGCGCAGTGGGGTGATGACCGATTTGGCGTCGAGGAACATCTCGTGGATGATGAGGCAATGGAACATGAAGGGGTCTTGCGTGTCTGCTGGTTTCGCGGCTCCGAAGGAGTCGGTGAGGCGCCGTTTCACGTGCTCGAGCCGGGATTGGTGGTGGTCTGTGAATACGATGTAAGACGTCGTACGGTCGCTCAGATTGTGCGTCATGTAGACGCTCATGGGGATGCCTTTGGTGTGGATGTGCCAGCGAGGGTGCTGACAGAAGAACTCTGGTGGACAGAGACGTCAACATTCCGGCCTTTTGGGCTGTGGGAATCCGGAACACAAACCAAGCTTCTGCGCGGCTCCGTTCATGCCGTGAGATACGAAGTCTCCAGGAGCCCAGTAGTCAGGCTCCCCGAGCATGGCGCATGCGACTTGCGGCGATACTTGCAACTCCTCGAGCATTTGGAGCACTACCGACTGGCTCAGAGCGATTCGACATCCGAAGCTTGTCTGCTGTTGCTGTTCGATGTAGCAGAAGCTGTGACTGGCGGTCAACCGAAATAGTCCTTCGAAGTGTGGCTGTAACCGCTTGGCTGCCTACATGACTCGAAAAGAGACCTTGTTGCTGGGAGACATGGAGTTGATGTCCTACACAGTCATGTGAGGAGGTAATTTTAGTTCCCAGGTGGATGGCACTCACTCCTAGGTACGAACGACATTGGGCGTCGTCCAAGAATGTTTGTTGTATGAACTGTCCATCCGAGATCTCATATACGTCCAGCCGACCGTCTTTCGCGTAATTGTTCTGATTCGAGAGCATGCCTTGGTAGTACGCTACATCGTGCAGAGCGCCAATCGATGAGGTTGTCGTCGCTGGATATTTGTCGGTAACTATGGGGTGGATTGTTATAGGTTGCCAGTTTCTTTTCGGCCCTGCCGACATTCGTATCTGTGTAGCCATCTTCGAAAATCGACACAACGATGTGGTAGCTTTCACCTTGTCGGAATGTCCTTCCGATAGTAAAAAGCTGATGATCATTTCTCAAGGCAAATATCAAGTCAGGCTACGCTACCGCCCTTCCGCCTCATAATCTCCTGCCGTGCAACAACTACACTGCCACTCGTACTGAAGTCATCCCGTGTGCGCCTTTGAACGCCTCTATTGGCCTCCGAGTCATGGACCTGGTCATATCTGCGCACATGATTGACCTTGCATGGCTGAGCCGACGAACACGGCTGGCGACTTGCATACCTCTGCCGCATCTCAGCCTCGCGCCTGCCGCGTTGAGCAGTGGTCTAGAGCCTTCAGCCTGAGCTCAGGTGTAGCGAGTTGCACCGACCTATCACAGGCTTGAAGCCTCAGCCTCGTTTTTCTGGAACGGAAAGTTCGATTAGATTGGCGAATGATGCTAGAAAGCGTTAATCCACTATCCGACATAATCCCATCTCTCCCTCCCTTCCCATCCAGAACAGGTCTACTCCAAATCGCCCTCCAGCTCCAGCAACCTAGAAGACTTGCCGACGAAAACCTTCTTCGCCGCCTCCGTAACAACCCAATCCTGCTTCACAACATCCCAGGAACTCACGTCCCTCCTCGCAAGCTCAAACTCCACCTCAACACTCTCCCCCGCCTCGATACCCACTCTCTCAAAGCCCCTCAGCACAACCTTCGGATCGTACTCGCCGCCGAGCGAAACGTACAGCTGCGCGACCTCGTCGCCCGCCACGCTTCCAGTATTCGTGACCGTGGCGCAGACGCGGTACAGCGGCTCCCAGAGCCCCTCGTTGCCGCCGTTGGGGCCTGAGGCGGGCGCGTGGGAGTAGGACGAGCCGTCGCGGGAGCCCGGCGGGATGAAGGAGTTGTCGCCGTAGCCGGGCGCGCCGTAGGAGGCGTTGAGGGACGAGCTGTTGAGCCAGGGGTAGATGTAGAGGGGGATTTTGGTGAAGCCTTCTGGGAATGTGTGCGAGGCGGTGCGGTTGTCGATGCTGCCGTACGTGGGCGCGGGCTCGGAGGAGCCGGAGGACGGCGTGTAGGGTTCTGCGGAGAGTTTCTCGACGCGCAGGTTGGAGTAGGCGAAGGTGGTGTAGCTGAGGCCGAAGCCGAATTCATAGACGGGGGTGATGTTGCGGGCGTCGAAGGAGCGGTAGTCGAGGAAGACGCCTTCGCGGAAGTTGAACTGGGGCACGGGCTGGTTGGGCGTGTAGAGGACGTCGGTGCCGTAGTCGGAGCGGGCTTTGCCAATTGTGAAGGGGAGTTTGGCGCCGGGGTTGACGCGGCCGTAGAGGACGTCGGCGATGGCGTTGCCGGATTGTTCACCTGGATTAGGGGGTTAGTTTGGTGGAGGGGCTGATTGGGGGTTATGGTTGGTTTTACCTGGCAGTCCAGCCCAGAGGATAGCAGTGATGTTCTCGTTGTTCTTGTACTGGTCGATTTCGACGGCGCCTACTGTGTGGAGAACCAAGACAGTGTTGTTGCAGCTGGCGGAGACGTTGGCGATCATGGCGTCTGCGCCCTGCCAGAGAGTCAGGTTCTTGCGGTCACCGAAGTTGTTTTCGATGTTGATGAAGCCTTCGCCGGAGTCGGCGTTAGCAAAGACCAGGCACACGCCAGCTGCCTCAGTCACACGCTTAGACAGTAGGTCAATCTGAGTGAAAGCGCTGTTGTTCGTGATCGACTCGTACGACCCATAGCGAGAGGTGACCTCGTGCTGAATGGCAGCATCAGGGCTGATCAGGTAAGGGAAGTTCGCCTGGCCACTACCCCAGCCAACACCGAGTGTTCCAACATCGCAGCCGTGGTTGCGGCATCCATTGGGCCCAGTGGGGTTCGAGCCGGCATCTTCGCCAATGACAGCGGTCAGTTTTTCCTTGTTGGTCAGAGGGAGAGCTCCCTTGGTGTTCTTGAGCAGAACAGTCGAAGCAGCACCAATCTCTCTAATGAGTCGTCCATGCTCGCGACGTACGTCAACGTGCTTGTTCACGACGCCGGTACCCCAAGTGGGACCGACATGAGCGTGGACGGCTCCGTTCGTGTATGGAGTCCACGACTGGAAGTTCGGCAGCTCGATCTCAGCATCGCCGTCAACAAGGTACCAGCCTGCGAGGATGCGGGTGACCATGTCATCGAGACGCCATTGCGGCACAGTGCCGTTCAGGACCGCAATGGTCAAATTGGGTCCAAAGTAGCTTGCGCCATCGCCAAAACGAATGTCCCCTGCCATAGTCATGTCCAGACCGGCGAGCACTGCCGGGACACCGGCGGCAGTCGCCTGCCAGTCGGACATGACGTAGCCTTGGAATCCAAGCTCGTCCTTGAGAATGTGGTTCAGGAGATAGCTGTTCTGGCATGCCTGCGAGTTGTTGACGAGGTTGTAGGAGCACATAAAGGATGCAACGCCAGCCTTGACGGCGTCCGCGAAGGGCCAAGCATAGACCTCGTGCATCGTCTGGTCGTCAATGTTAGAGGATCCAGGCTCGCTGATATTAAAGCCGTAGTCGCGGGCTTCTGGCGTCTGCCTGAAGTGTTCCTGCTCGTTGCCGACGTAGTGCTTTGCGCATGCCTGTACGCCGGTGCTTTGAATGCCACGAATGGAGTCGGCGAACAACTTGCCGGTAAGGTAAGGATCGGGGCTAAATCCTTCCCAGTTGCGGCCACCTTCAGGTGACTATTGACATAAGTTAGGGCACAGAAGTCTCGATTGAGTGGACAGACTCACCCTTCCCAGGCCGCCTGCGACAGGTCCAAGCTGGACCGTAACACCTTTGTCGCGGCTCTCGTAGCCCATTGCCTTGCCGCGCTCATACGCAAGACGCTTGTCCCATGTGGCTCCAACATTGATGCCAGCGGGGAAGACAGAAACAAGGCTGCACAACCACTGTCAGCTTGTTGTTTTGAGAATGCCAGTCACTGGCCGCTAGAGACTCACTCGGTGTATCGGACGCCAACAGGCGAGTCTTGAAGACACTGTCCTCGGATGCCCAGGCGAGGCACACCACCTGTCTGACCAACACATTGTTCTTGCTGCCATCCAGAGCCTGTGGTGATTAGTCCAGAGCCATTGATATCTAGTAACGCTCTCGCATACCAGTAGTAAGATTGACCTTCTCCTCGAGAGTCAATTGCTTGACGACATCGATAGCCTTCTTGTATGCCTCAGCCCATTCACCAGCACCACTGCCCCAAGGGCTCGGGTACTTGGGAGGCGACCTTTGGTTGGACTGTGCTCCAGCAACAACGTCCGGGTTGGGCGAGATGGCGTCTTCGTAGGTGACTTCGGGAAACTGTGATTGTCAGCACATTGCCGGTGCAGACAGGACTTTCCAACAGCGTGCCGGTGCTCCATTGTTGCCAAACTGCGCCAAAGCCCCAACGGCCAGGCATGCGAGAGGGAGCAGCATGTTGTGCTGCAAGTCTGCTCTTACTGATGTCGAACGCGCGAAGAGTGAGACACGCTCGCTTGCAGGATTGACCGGACGAGGCAGGCGGCGGTGATACTTATATGTCTATTAATTTTTTTTTCTCCAACGGCCGGCGCACATGGCTGCGGATCGTCGACCGGCTCGGCGATCGCTTGCAGAAAGAGGAGTGCATGGTCGCAGTCAAAATCGCGCTCCACTATTCTCCATTCTCGCCCAGTTCACTAACAAATGGGGTAACGGAGTAATATGTGGGACACGAGGACTGAATCCCAAATCCTGGCCGCCTGCCCGGTGATGGTATAGCTTACGGTGGCTGGCAGAGCTGCAAGGTACCCAAGAGCATCTATTACGCGGTGGCAGACATAGCTTACAGATCGCGTGGCTGTTGCTCGTATCCTTGAGAGTGGCCTGCTCTACGGATACTGCCAGTTGCCGGCATTTCTCCGAGGTGGAGGATGTGACCATGGTTGACTCTCGCCCGGAAGTGCAGCTCGCACAGCACGCCGGGGAGGCAGGCTGACATGACTTCGTCGACTTGGCGGCCGACTTGGGGATAGAGGGGCAGGGATAGGATGGTCCGGGTAATGTCTGAGGTGCGGAGAAACGGCGCGAGTCCCGTTTGAAGTTAGGTTTGTCTTTGCATACAGTTTCCCAGGATCCACTAGAGGGCATTCAGCTCGCAAGGCGACATCTTGCGCTTGGGCTGGGATACCAGAAGAGCGACTAGAAGACGAGCAAGCGGTACATCGTGTCGCTTAACGCGAACCGACTCGCGACGCACGAGAGAAGGTGATCAGCTGCTGCTTCCTCAGGGCGGAGTCTCCGCAAGAGCTGCGGTGAGCCTGGGGCACGAGGAAGACGCGACGGGAGTCTAGAGGACTGGAGCCACTTCTCTGGCGCCTCAAGAAGCTGTTGAGGTCCTTATGCTCTTGTATTTTGATGGAGGCAAACGTAAGGTATCCCTCGTGCACACAGCGAGTCGTGTTGCTTTCGTGGAGCCGACCGCAGCGCCTCCACCGTTGCACCCAATTGCCGACATGGACAAACGCCGAAGCCTTGCACGTGGAAATCTCCCGGCACGTCGGGCCCTCCAGGCACCTGGAGGCAGAGAGCAGAGACGACGAGGGAAATTGTCTGCCTTGTTTCACAATAATCAGTACTACTCGGCTTGCTCGGAACCGCATCACAGGAACTGAGAAAACATCCTTTTGTGGGTATTCCATGCCGCTGTGCAGTATGCCCTCGGCCTCGGCCAGCTCTTCCCGATGGACCTTGTCTGCCTGTCGTGTCTCCACCTCAAGACGAGACAGCATCTTCAAGTAACGTTTTGACCTGTATCTTGTGATATCCATGGCATACCTGTGTTTGATCGACCTCACGCGAGAATGTATGTCGGCCCGTCGTCCCGCCTTCACGCCCATTGTTGTGTCCACATGTGGCTACGTATCCGTATATCTGAGCCCTGCGTGCCATTGACTAACGTTTCCCTCTGAATACGAAGTGGTTCAACGAAGTAGACCATCAAGATGGGCTCAATAGACAGATTTGCCTGGCAAGAAGTCAAACCGGGCCGCTGGGAACGAGACACGGACGAAATAGAGCAATTCTATCTCGCTCTCGACAAACAATATGCTGCGAGTGGTCGGCACTTCTTTGCAATCATGGGCCATGTCTCGATCACGCTGGAGGTGCCACCTAATCAGCGCCTGGACGAATGTGAGAGCAAGCTTGAGCAATGTTTGCGGTCGGCTTGGCTGAGACTGCGATACGACCATCCCACATTGGCCTCTTGGGTCGAGTTCCGCGGTCAACAACCTCGGAAGATTTACGAGTCTGTGGATCTGCAAGCGAAAGGGCAGGGTGGTCTCGATGCCTGGCTTGATAGCACATTTCGACCAGTGTTCACCGAGAAGACTGGCCTCGAGTGGTGCAATTCCGACCCACCTCTGCCTCGACTTCCAACGCTGTTTGTGCTCAAGACTTCGGAGTCCCTGGTTGATGGGATAGCTCGGCAGATCGTCCGTCGTGATCTGGTCTTTCGAGCGCCTCACGACATCATCGACGGCATCGGCACTTTGATGCTCTTCAACAACCTCATCAAACACGCATCAGATGCCTACTCGAGCCACGACAGCATATCGCCAATGCCACTCTTTGGCGACGAACACAAAAATATCTCTCCATCCTTTCGAGTAGCAGCCAATCTCCCAGGCGCCATAACACCTCAACAACTAGAACGTATTGAAGACATCACCGCATCAAACGCCTCCCTGCGCCGCGACCTCCCCACCCTCACCGTCCCGTTCAACCAAACCTCCCCGACACCCGGCAAACACCAACGCGTCTCCACAACCCTCTCCGCCTCCAAAACCACCGCAATCCTCCAAGCCTGCCGCGCCGCCTCCCTAAGCGTAACCCACGCCTACCACACAGCCATCGCCATCGCCCTCCGCGACATCCAACCCCCGGTCCCCACGCCCACCCAGAAACGCTACATAAACTACAGCCTCATCAACGAACGCGCCCACTGCAGCCCACCGTACAACACGCCCTCCCACGCCGCGGCAGTCTACCACTCGACGGCCGGCGCCCACCTCGCGCTCGACCTCACCATCCACCCAACGCCCCAGCCCGCCGCCGCCGACTTCGCCCGCCTCGCGCCCCTCGTGAAAAACTACTACACCGCCATCCGCTCCGACGCGGCCCACCCCCCTTTAGTCCCGCACTACTTCACGCTCGCGACGCCCACCGACCCGCGCGTCAAAGACTGGGCCTCGCGCGAGCCGCCTCCGCTGCCGGCGCCGAATGCGTCGCCGTCCGTGTCGATTTCGAGCATGGGAAGAGTGGACGAGATCGTCCCGGCGCGGAGCGGGGAGCTCGAGGTGTGGGATCCGTGGGTGACGGGGGAGGAGCTGGGGACGGGGCTGGGGGCGTTTTTGGGCACGTTTAGGGGCGAGCTGAGGTTGAGCGTTGCGTACAATGAGGCGTACCATGAGAGGAGAGAGGTGGAGGACTTTTTGGGGAGGGTGCAGGGGGTTGTGGAGGGGGGTTTGGGTTTGGAGGTGTGAGGTGTGATGGGATGTGGAGCGTGAGAAATGTGAGGTGTAAGGTGACACCGTAGAGTTGAGTGCGATATTGGGCGTTGAAGCCGTGTCTTGGAATTCTCTGATATCTCGCCGAACATTCTTCTATCGAATCTTTCTCGTCTTCCGTTTCTTTTCGTATAGCCATGCAATTCAAAGTCCACGTCCAAGCGGTGCGTCTACAGCGCAAATCTGCTGAATCGCACACCATCTTCCCAACCCGTAACGCCTCGCTCAACCGGCCCGCAACCCCAATTCTCAACAACTGATTCATCGTCTAGCTGGTCTGCAGAGTAACCTGCTCAGTACCCTTCGTGACCTCCTCCACAGCATCGCCAGCCTTCGGCTCCGTCTGCTTCCCACCCTTCTCCGCATCCTCCACACCAGCCTGGCCCCTCTCGGCCGCCTTCTTAGCCTTCTTGCGCTCCTTCTCCGCCTTGCGAGCCGCAGCCTTAGCCTCCTTCTCAGCCTTCTGCTTCTGCAGCTCCTGGCCGCCGAACAGCTCGCGCCACTCCTTCTCCTTCTCCGGCTTAATAGTCTTGAACAGGTGCGCGGCCTTGCCGATGCGGTGGCCGCCGGGGATGGAGTTGGCCTGCCACTCGTCGGGGATGATGAGCAGCTCCGTCTGCAGCTGGGCGAGGATGGCGCGCGTGGTCGCGGGCAGGTAGGGCGCGATGGCGGACGCGAGCAGGTGCACGTGGTTGACGGCCAGGTAGACGACGGCGTCGCAGCGCTCGCGCTCGTTGGCGAACAGGTTGTTGTCCAGCTTGTTTTCTTGGAGGAGGCGGTTGCCGAGCGAGGAGAGTTCGCGGGCGGTGATGAGGGCTTGCTTGAGGTGCACACCCTCGAAGGCGTCGCGGTACTCCTTTAGCTTGGCGTTGACGTCGGCCTTGTGCTGCTCGAGCGCCTTGTAGAGGTCGCTGTCCTCGGAAAGTTTGGGCGGCGCGGGCACGACGGAGTCGTAGTTGGCGGAGTTGACGTACTTGAGGATGCGGTTGACGAAATTGCCGAAGTTGGCGACGAGCTCGTTGTTGTTGGCGGCGATGAAGCCATCCCACTCGAACTCGGTGTCGCTCGTCTCGGGTCTTCTGAGGAGGAGGAAGTAGCGCCACACATCCGCAGCGATACCAGTGTCCTTGGCGCTGTTGCCGAAAACACCAACACCACGGCTCTTGCTGAACTTGCCGCGCTCGTAGTTGAGGTACTCGGTCGTCGACAGGTGGTTAAGCATGGTCCACTTGTCCTTGGTACCAAGCTGGGAGCAAGGGAAGACCACAGTGTGGAAAGGAACGTTGTCCTTGCCCATGAACTGATACAGCTTCACCTGCTCAGGGTTGCGCCACCACTTCTCCCAGTGCTCGGTGTATGTGGCGGTGATAGAAACGTATCCAATGCATGCGTCAAACCAAACGTACAGCACTTTGTCCTCGTAGCCAGGCAGAGGGACGGCAGTGCCCCACTTCAAATCTCTGGTGATACCACGGGGCTTCAGACCCTCCCTGATCCACGACTTGGTGATGTTGATGCCGTTCTCACTCCAGCCACCCTCTGTGCTGCTCTTCTCCGACCACTGACCTACCGCCTCCTGCAGCTTGTCCAGAAGAATGAAAACGTGCTTCGTCTTTCGCGCCTCGGGAGTCGCGCCGTCGAGCTTGCATTTGGGGTTCTTCAGATCCAGCGGGTCGAGCAGGTGGCCGCACTTATCGCACTGGTCACCTCTGGCGTCTGGATAGGCGCACAGAGGGCATTCGCCTTCCACAAAACGGTCGGCCAGGAAACCCTTGTGCTTCTCGCAGTAGGGCTGAGTGGTCTCGCGCTCCTCGAGGTAGCCATTGTCGTTGAGCTTGTTGAAGATGTCCTGCGCAATATCCGTCTGCTGCTGAGTCGGGGTGCGACCAAAGTGGTCGAACTCAATTTCAAACCAGTCGTAGACCTCCTTGTGCAATTTGTTGTACTTGTCGCAAAGCTGTTCGGGCGTGACACCCTCCTCGATCGCCTTGGTCTCAGTAGCAGTACCGTACTCGTCGGTGCCGCAAACGTAGAGCGTAGGGTAGCCGCGCGCCTTGCAGTAACGGGCAAAGACATCCGCTGACAGAACGCTGCCAATCACGTTGCCCAAATGAGGCACATTGTTGACGTAAGGCAGAGCGGATGTGATCAGGATGTTGTTCTTGCCCTCCTCCGGGAGGATTTCCTTCTTTACACCAGCCATAATGTTTCGCTGCCGATGGTGTGCGGCTCTTGCGATTGCGACGTGTGCGCGATGAGGCGCGGCGATTGTAGGATTGATTTTACTCTAGTAGTATGCGACTGTGAGATTAAGAGAGACAAAGGCGACGAGACTGAGAGGTGGTAGTGGTGGTGTGTGATTCTGTGTGAAGATTCAATTTCTCTTGCACAGTCATCTGGCTGCCCTCCGCTGCGATGCCTCCGAAGAATGGAGGGGCTGTTCGAAAGCCCCACCAACGTCACGCCTGTTTCGCTTCGCCGAGCAAACGTCTCGTGCCGACTTCACTTCAAATAAAACACAGAGTCGTCGCATATGCATATGCCAATTATGTTCGATTCGCGCGTGAAATCATTGAGTTTCGATGAACCCTCCGTCCTCTATTGTATCCCAACCTACGAGGCCTTCTCCGGCCTGCGGTCAACCCCGAACTGGAAGCCTCGAGCACCTCCCATTAATCAGGAGCTTCCTAGTGTTTATTGAGGCGAAGTGGACCTCCCTCATAATGTATAATCTCATTCCACACAGTCTCAGCCGCATAGGCCTCAGCTTTCAGCTCTGAATTCTCTCCCAGCTCCGGGACATACGTAAAAGGCTTGTTTGAACATGCAAAGGTAATTCCAGCAGAATGCCTCGTATTCAATTGCTCCTCATCATAATCTATCTCCTAAAATCAACATGTGGCCCTTCGTTGTGTCGAAAGTCGCTCTTGTCGTTGAGAATCTTGTTAAGCAGAAGGAGGCGCTGGATGAGGGGGAGCATGGGTGGGCGAAGAACTTTGATGCACTGTGAGTCAGTATCCTGCTGGGCGGTTCGTGTCGCCGGTGGGCGTTGCGAGGGTTTGAGAATGACTGGATGATTGGGAGTGTGAGGCAGACGGATGGTGGGGTTGGTGTTCTCTAGGCCTTATGGGGCGTAGTGGAACAGGTGGATTGCTTCACGCGTAAGAGTCGATCAGTTCCACCTTCATTTTGGATATGCAAGTCTAAACCGTTTTCCCGAGACATTTAAAGTGTGGATCTGTTGGGCATTGGAGGAATATGTCTGAACAGCCAGGCATGATGTTAATGAACTAAATTTATTCCATGTATTTTCTTTTCGTGTATATGGCCGAGGGACGTTTTTGCCGCTCAATCTCAAAAACCGAAAGAAACCGAGTGGTGTATCAAATAGGTATCCGATGCCAGCAAGCCCATGATAATCAATACACGCTCGCTCGCCAAACCCGCAAAATTGCTTTTCTTCAGGACATGATGTCCGCAGTGGTGCCGCTGGGTTCCACGCCCAGCGCAGAATCAAATAGAAACGCCACCACATGCCCGCTCGCTGAAACGCAGACAAAATGTCAAAATGCAAATCCTCTAGCACCTCCTTCTTTTTCGCTTTGGAAGACATTACTCCCTCAAGCAACCAGCTTCTGCTGCCTGCACTGCTCGGCAAACGCCTCCCTGGAAATGGCCAGGACGCGCTCGAAGCCCTCGCGGCCCTTAGCCGCGTTCTTGCTGAAGCGGTCGACGGTCGCCTCCTCGATGCTGTTCTTGATCTTCTGCCAGCCGCCGCACAGCGCAATGATCTTGGCCGTCTGGTCGAAGTTGGTCTTGCCCGGGCTGTTGCCGGCGGTGTAGCGGACGGTCTCTTGCACGGACAGCAGCTCGCTCCAGGTGAGGTTCTGCGAGCACATGGTGACGGACTTCTCGCGCGGGTTGACGTAGGAGACTTCGTAGACGAGGCTGGTGTCGTTCGAGCCGAAGAAGGACTTCAGCCATGAGGGCAGGGCTTGCTTGCAGGTGATGAGGCGCTCAGTGCGGAGCTGTGAGAGAAGGCCATTAGTGATCTGTCTGTGCTGCTGCGGCTGGTGGCTCGTCGCAATCAGGAGTCACTTACGATGCCAGTGCTCTTGTCGAGCGACCGACTCAACACGTCCACTCCGATGACATGCTCGGCCTTGTCGTTCCAAGGGCAGTACTTGCGCCAGTTGTTGGTGGAGACCTCTTCCCAGGAGTAGTTATACTCGTGGCGGGCAGAGAAGATCTTCATTTTGCTGGCGGACAAATAGACTGCGAGGCCGAGCTCAACTTGTCGTCGCGGATACTAGACGTGTGGTCGCGAAAAAATGAAAACGGCGCGAAGCCTTCGGATGGGTGTCGCGTGATCAGGAGGCTGTCGGTGTATAGCTTTTCGTCGGCCGCAATCGGCGGGTGTAGTCGCTGTGATGCTCAGGGGCGCGTGGCGGTCGTGAGATTCGTCAGAGCGTCGTGTGTCGATGGGATGGGTGGTGGTGGAGAGAAGCGAGGCAAATGACTGTCGAGGCTGATTTCCTTCCGTGCCCATCTGGAAGTCCGACGCTTGGACCCGGTAGTGCACCCGGTGCGTTCTCTTTCCTCCGGGCGCTTTCGGCTGGGGAAGACCCTTCGCTGTCACATGCAAGGCCAAACTTAAGGCATCCAGGCATCATTCCCTCCAATCCGCGTTGCCGCTGGCGTATACCAAGGTTTTTCGGCCGCAGGTCCGGAGGGGAACCGACATCCAAGTGAATCTTGCCGAGGATTTGATGACGGGTGTGATTAGACAATTAGACATCTAGAGCAACGACTCAACTGATCCTCGGCAATTATGGAATATGCACTGTCAATCATTGGGCTGCAGTTGTGAAAGATTGTAAATGTTCGGAAGGTACATAAGAGTAAATTAAATGTTCTCATGGAGCAAGTGAAGCAAGTGCTTTACTTTTGAGTATTGCCAGACCAGCCGGGGTAATATTGTATTAGAAAACGCAGACACGATCAGTCTGCTCGCATCTTCCCTCCCCTAGCTTTCTTTGTCCAAGCAATACAGGCGTGCAACTAGCAGTCTCGTTGTGATGTGTTCGAGAAGGAAGTGGAAATGACAGCCTCGTCTTCCGTGGACGTTGCCACGAGCGAATGGTGAGATAGAATCGCACTGGAGTTGCACTCGCGATCTCAAGGTGGTGTCAGCGTTCTTCTTGACGCTGCCTCGCGAAAGATCTGCGGTAGAGATATTCTTCGGTCCAAGGAAAATCTGACGGGCGAAGGAAGACCATCCGGTGACTACTTGGAGCCGTTCGGTGGTGCTTCCTCAATGCAGGACAGACCTGCTGTGCATTCGAATGTTCGCGCTTCGATACAGTCTTGCGGAGAGAGTGGAGAAGTGAAATACGATCTGATGGCGGGGAATGCCGTCGCAGTCGATCGGTTGCCAGTCGTTCAAGTGTTGGCCTGGACCTGGCTGATGGGCTCGAGCCAGGGTGCGGTGGCCGAGTCCTTTCTCATCGATCGCACAGCAGGCGCCTGAGGCTGAGGCTGGGTGGACTCCTTCTGCTGCCAACAGAAGGCGGCGAGGCTGAGGGAGAGCTCATCCATGACCTGCTTCTGCGGGATGGAAGACAGGCGAGTCTGGAGGCTGAGCTTGGGGCGACGAGAGCGTTTGTCGGCGTTCTTAGTCCACTGAGTTGACTTGGCCGGTCGTACTGACTTGGGCGGCATGGGGAAGACAACAGATTGGATGGAGTTGGAGCGGCGGCCAGTCTGAGGCTTCGGTTCGGTCGACGGCAGACTGCCAGAGAGGCAACACTGCAGGCAAGGTGCCAGAGGGAAGGAGAGACGAGGGCAAAGATGGTCCATTGCTAGTGAGATTTGGTTGTCGAAAATGTTGGTGATGCTTGTTTGATGCTTGTCGTGGTCGCGATTGGAATCGTAGTAGTCGTAGTTGGTAAGTTTCCTGGTAGTGTTGACGGTGATGGTGACGGTAAAGTTAAGGTTGTCTGGTAGGTGACTTGAGTCGATGGTTGTGGCCAAAGGAGTGTCTAGAAAGCGTGTTGGTAGAGAGCGTGGTGTGTCGATGTCGTCAATTGGTGAGAGAAGCGAGAGTTCGCGGAGGTCTCCCTTATGTTATACTCACAGGCCCAGGCAGCACACAGCAATATCTAAGACAAGTCGGGATCACCCTAGCCAAACGCGCGCCCGACCAGCTGGCTTGCGAGGCTATCAGGCTGGCCCCAGCTCTAGGCCATGATGTTGACAGGCCGGCGTGGGTGTCCGAAGGCAGTGCCGTTCACATCCCTGCCATTTTATGGGCTCACAGTCATAATGGGCAAACAACGGTGCCCAATCGGAGGAGTCGGTAGTGGCATTTCCAGCCCTCAGGAAGGCTGGCGTTTCGCTTGCTGCCTTTAGCAAGCGCCTATCCCTAAGGGTACCACTCGGCACCAAAGCAAAGCGCCGCGGGCGGCTGAGACAACGGAAAAGGCGTTTGCCCAGCGCGAACACCTGCTCGGGGCGGCCGTTGGTCAGTTTCCTCGAAAAGGTGAGGCGCGCACGTGGCCGTCCGAGTATCGGGTCCTCGATGGCGCGGGCACGGATGCCGCGTCTCACGATCTGAGACGCCTGGCTGGAAAAAAGGGCTCGGGCGGCGCCTTTTGCCCTTCGCCTTTTTGCGCAACACTATCACATCCCCTTTAATCCCACGCAGGTGAATCAGGATGGCTGACAGGTGGCCGAGATACTGCATGCCCTTCGCCATACATGCGGTCGCAAGGCTGTGAGGCTGCACGGCGCGCCCGACAGCTGGTTGTGTGGCTGCCTGAATGGCTTGGGTCTCGAGTCAAGGATGCTTTTGGGTAGCGAGTGCCTACAGCACGGAAGCGGTCCCCGACCTCCGCCGTGATCTCATGATCTGCTCCAAGGGTGTTACCAGGTTCTGGGTACAGGATTTTCTCTCGACGCCACCGTTCTCGCAGCGAGCGAAATGGCACTATTAGCTTGGTGTGCGCGAAAGCGGCCTAGGGCGCCGTTTTCCATTTGGCAGGATTGGGGGCTGGACTACCTTACCCTCGGCGGGTACCGACCGCAACACGTACGCAAAGTGAGCCTCATCGACTGTTCCTGGGACAGAGGCGTCGCACCTAGTCGAATGCGGAACTGTAATAGAGAAAAAGCACTGTACCTGCCGTAGCGCTGCCGTCAGCACGAGGTGCGGTCTCAATGCGAATAGAGCCCCCCTGTCTCAGCTGTGCTCCGCGGCAACCGCCGCTTGGCCCTCGCCTTCCACGCCACGAGGTTGCGCAACTCACAACAGCCGGATAGCGGCCCCCCTGCCGCAAATAGAGCAGGCTGGCACCCGGTTGCCAGAGGCACATCAATCTCCACCCTGCTCATGTCTCACAATCTGTCACTTGGCCTGATATCTCGAAATCCTTCCCCCACGCGTGCTTCCCCGAAGGAGAACGTGGCGCAAGACCGCAGCAGTCGGTCTGGAAGGCATCGAGATGAATACCTGGCTTTGCTATTGCAGGTACAGTACGGTACTTGCCATCGTACTGCCGGATCATCACATTTCACGCGCCGATCCCGCCATGCATGCATAGTCCTTCACTCCTACGGTCTCGCTTCGGATGCTGTCTCCGCCCGCGAGCCGGAGACCTTGAGTTTGGGCCTCGTCCGCGACGAGCTTCGCTGACACAAACGCTGCCCGATGAGTCGATGACACGACGACGATATGTCATTCCGACAAATATCTTCCAGGGATTGAGGCCGTGCCTGCTAGACGGCTCGCACGGTGTCGTGAATCCTTCAGAAATTTCACACGTCACAATTTGACATTGTCATTTTGACCCCGTGCACGCGATTTGACAGGAAACCCCAGCAAAGGAACAGAGCACGGATGACCAGGAGGGTTGCGAGCGAGTCAATGGGGCTGTCGCCCAAACGCAAAGAATCATATGTTGTACAAGACGTTCCGTCAGCATGAACTAGGCCGGCTGGCCCAATGGCAAGGCGCTTGACTACGAATCAAGAGATTGCAGGTTCGATCCCTGCGTCGGTCAACAGAACATCTCTCCGATTGAGAGATATCCTTTTGCTTCCTCTCACCCTCTTCCCTTCAAAACAAGGAACCTTTTCCCTTTTCTTTTGCGCGGTTTAACGAACGAAGAATGTGCTCACCCCTATAGAATCCAATGAGATGTAACGGCAGTACAGGTGCACTCCTTGAACCATAATCGTTCACAAGCGTGCATGCGGATCAATGGGCCTTCCTCGTAACTCTTCCCGAGAGTCTTTCGTCAGTCTCAAGCTTCGAAGGCACCCTCGATGGTGCCCGGTTCATAGTCGAATGTTCGCTGGCTGATTATTGAAAAGTCATGAGACGAAGTAAGCCCAAAGTATTCCCGACAGAAGATGCCTCGGTCCGTCTGACCCTCGCCTCACGTTCGCTTGCGGGTACAGCGAGGTATCCATATCCCCGCAGTCCTGAGCTTATTAACCCCGGATATGCGCTCTCACTCCACACAGTACATCAATCGATCACTCGCCACTCAAGAGGCATCCATCACTGCCAGATTAAATAAAATAAAAAACAAGAATCAGGGCCGAACAGCCAGGAACCATTCAATCGGCCAAATCTCAAAGCAAACCCACCAACCGACCCCTCACATCCTGCAACCATGGCCCCCAAACAAAAAGCCCCCGTCTACGTCCTCGGCGTCGGCATGACCAAATTCATCAAACCGCGCGGCAAAGTCGACTACACGGAGCTGGGCTTCGAAGCGGGCGTCAAAGCGATGCTCGACGCGCAAGTCAACTACGACGACATGGACATGGGCGTCGCCTGCTACTGCTACGGCGACAGCACCTGCGGCCAGCGCGTCTTCTACCAGTTCGGGCAGACCAGCATCCCGATCTGGAACGTCAACAACAACTGCTCGACGGGCAGCACGGGCCTCTACCTCGGCCGCAACATGATCGCCGGCGGCCAGGCGGACGCCGTCCTCGTCGTCGGCTTCGAGAAGATGAACCCCGGCAGCCTGCAGTCGTACTTCCAGGACCGCGCGAACCCGACGGGGACCTTTGGCGAGATGATGAAGGCTACGCGGGGCGTCACGAACGCGCCGGGCGCGGCGCAGATGTTTGGCAACGCGGGCAGGGAGTACATGGAGAAGTACGGGGCGAGGAATGAGGATTTCGCGGAGATCGCGCGCGTCAATCATGAGCATTCGAAGAGGAACCCGTACTCGCAGTTCCAGGACGAGTACTCGCTTGAGCAGGTGATGAAGTCGCCGATGATCCACGAGCCCCTGACGAAGCTGCAGTGCTGCCCTACGAGCGATGGAGGAGCGGCGGCGGTGCTCGTTTCGCAGGAGTTCCTTGACGCCCGTCCGCATCTTAAGGAGCAGGCGGTGTTGATTGCTGGTCAGGTGCTGGCGACCGACACGGAGAGTGTCTTCTCGCGGTCGGCCATTGATCTGATGGGATACGGCATGAACGAGCAGGCCGCGAAGGCTGCACTGGCGGAGGCGCAGGTTAATGTGAAGGATGTGAAGGTTGCTGAGGTGCACGACTGCTTCAGTGCGAACGAGATGATCGTTATCGACGCGCTGGGGCTGAGCGAGAAGGGCAAGGCGCACGAGATGGTGCGCGCCGGCGACATCACCTACGGCGGCCGCATGGTCGTCAACCCGTCCGGCGGCTTGATCAGCAAAGGCCACCCGCTCGGCGCGAGTGGTATCGCGCAGTGTGCAGAGCTGGTCTGGCATTTGCGTGGCTGGGCGAACAACAGACTCGTCAAGGGGACTACGGCGGCGCTGCAGCACAACCTTGGGCTGGGGGGCGCGGTTGTAGTGAGTGTTTACAAGCGAGCTGACGGTAAGGCGAGTGAGCCTGTTAGCTCCGCGGATGTTGGTAGGAGGAACGGACTGGGTTACAACCCTGCTGTCGAGGCGAAGGGCTTCACCCGAGCGCAGGTGGACGCTGTCAGGTCGAAGAGGGCGCGGAACGAATGGGCGCTGGGAGATGTGCACGACAAGGTCGAGGCCAGATTCTGAGCGCGTCCCTGAGATGGAATAAAACAAATTGTGTAGAAATTGCTTCGTAGGTATTCCTGTTGCGATCTATCATGGTAACACCTTGCTCAAACAAATTCGAGTGCCAAAAGCGGTATCCCGTATCATGCCCGTATAGACTCCCTGTAACTCCTTCATGATGACAGCGCACCGATTTTACACAGACTGAGAGACGCCGTCCGCCTCGCCAGAGTTCACGGCCTTGCCGGTCTTCTTAATCTTCTCCAGGACGGTGGCGTAGTCGACGCTGTCGTCGGTGACGATGTTGGCGGTCTGGGACTCGAGGGAGACGTCGAAGGACTTGACACCTGGCAGGAAGGATCAGCGACTTGCCACGATTAGATTCTGGCGCACAACATAGACTCACCTTCAAGCTTCTTCAGCACGCGCTCAACGGCGCCGGAGCAGCCGCCGCAGGTCATGGTGATGTTGAACTTGTAGTTGTGCTCGGCCATTGTGCTGGTAGTGACTCGTGAACGTATGTGTTGGTGACAGCCGGATTTCGCAAGAAGAGCTGTAGTTTGGAAAGTAGAGAGCGAAGAGACAGTCACGGCGGTGAAGGTAGGGTGGTGTGCTTGGTAATGTATCTCACGCGAGGTGTTCGAAGCGAAGTGGAGCGGCTCTGGCTGATGATCGGCAGGGACAAAAGGGACCGTGATGACAGACGAGCGGTGCTAGGGCCCTGCTATGAGCATGTTATGTGTTAATATCCTACACTCTGGCTCTGCGACATGACTTAGCGACGCAGCCTCTCGGCCGGCGTACAAATTGCCAGTGAGCAAGTATTCGCTTGTTTGGGCAAAGCCTCGTGTTTCGCCGTGGGCTGGGCGGGATGGCGCGAGATGGCGGGGCACGAGAGTGGCGTCCGCGGCGGCTTTGCCTGCCGGTGGCCCTGTGGCTGCCTCACTGCGGTCTCGCCCCGCGATGACTTCACACCACACCAAGCCTGTGTTTGGTCACGGCGCTCTTGTTTCTGCCGCCGCGACAGAGCTTCTTGGACGGAGGTTTCGTATTTTCTGCTGAGCGTGATCCTGTCGTTCTGACAGGCATAGCCTCGCATCATGTCCGGCAGCAGCAACATCCTGCCCATTCCCTTCCGGCGCACCCACAACTTGCTGCTCTCCGATGCGATCAAGGCCTACATCTCCACCAAATACGATCAACACCCCGACACTTTTGCGCGAGACCTGGAGATAATCGACCAGCTGCGCAAGGATGCCGTCAGCTCACTCGAGCCACACGCGAGTGGCATTCGGAAGCTGCAGGCCTATGCTGCCCAGCTCGTCTGGATGGGAGGAAAGTTCCCGGTTGATGTAGGTTGCAAAACACAAGGGAGAGACACTAGGAGAGCATCCTCACTGACCAAGAGTCATCCATGAAGTAGATCGGTGCAGACTTCACATGGTATCCAGCCCTAGGCTACCACACAACCCATGCTCACACCGAAAACAACCTCCGCTTCGAACTCGCCAACGTTCTTTTCAACCTCGCCGCCATGTATTCGCAGATCGCTCTAGCATCCAACAGAGCGACTTCAGAAGGCTTGAAGACAGCTGCGTCGAATTTCTGCCACTCGGCAGGCGTCCTTAGCTATCTGAAGACGGACATCATTCCTGAGCTGAGGAGCAACCCGCCAGAAGATATGGATGCATCGACACTGGAGAGCGTTGAGGCTTTGATGCTGGCGCAAGCGCAGGAGTGTTTCTGGCAAAAGGCAGTCAAGGACGGGCTGAAAGATGCCTCGATCGCGAAGCTCGCCGCGAAAGTCAGCGATCTATACTCCGATGCTGGCGACTGGGCGCTCAAAAGTGACAGCGTGAGCTCGGAGTGGATACACCATGCCAACGCGAAGCATCACCACTTCGCTGCCGCTGCGCAGTATCGTGCTGCGTGCGACTGTCTGGAGAAAAGAAAGTATGGCGAGGAGGTTGCTCGTCTGCGAGACAGCATGAACTGTGTGAATGAAGCCCTGAAAGAGAGCAGGTACATCAATAGATCGGTGCTGGGCGATCTGAATGGGCTGAAGACAAGAGTGACGGAGGACTTGAAGCGATCGGAAAAGGACAATGACACCATCTACCTCATGCCGGAGCCTCCAAAGTCCGAGTTGCGACCTCTGGACAGGGCGAGTATGGTTGCTTCGCGAGTACCAAAAGAGGTCAGCCATTCGCAAGAGATGTTAGGGGACCACGGCGAGTTGGGCAAGCCGCTTTTCGCAAAGCTTGTCCCGTATAGTGTACACGTCGCCGCGTCCATCTACGTCGACCGAAGGGACAGGCTGGTCAATAACAATATCATCGCAGAGCTCGAAATGCTTACTCAGAAAGTCCATGAGCTACTGTCCAGCCTGCAGCTTCCTGGCTCATTACAGGCACTGGAGAAGCCCCTCGGACTGCCACCAAGCGTCGCTTCCCACGCGGAAGAGATCCGGCAGGCAAATGGAGTACACAGACTCCATGGTACCATATCTGATACGGAGAAGCTTAAGAACAACAACCGTCAGCTGTACCAGGAAGGTGTGGATCTCCTCCGTCAGGAAGCTGGTGAGGATGAAGCGGCACGCCGCAAATTTGGCACCGATAGGTGGAGTAGACCAGCAGGGCCAGACGCCGTGCCAAAGCTGTACGGTCAGGTCAACGATATCGAGGGATACCTCAAGCAAGCAGAGAATAGCGACCGCCTGGTGCAGAATCGATTGCGGGAGAACGAAAGTCTGATTAGACTACTTGGTGGCACGGATCGGGATCTGGAAGATTACGTGCCGTCGAGTCGAAGAGCAACGATCACGGCCAAGGTCGAGCGGGAGGTCAACACATTGCGGGCAACCCTTAACGAAGTCAACAGGCTCGAGAGCCGAAGAAGGAAGAAAGTGGAGACTCTGCGCATGAAAGCCAAAGAAGACGACGTCAACCCCGAGCTCCTGCGCGAAGCAGCCAGACTCGAGCGCGAGCTACCCATGCAGCCCCTGGTAGCCTCCCAATTCGAGACCTTTTTCGACGAGCGCCTGCACAAGTACGACGTCGACGAAGCCGACGTGCGCAAAGAAGGCGCCGAGCAAGACCGGCTGCTCGCGCGCGTCCGCGAGGCCAACAACTCCTTCCAATCCGCCAAGCGCGGCGACACGTCCTCGAAAGAGCGCGAAACCGCCCTGCAGAACCTCGAGAACGCCTACACGGCGTACAAGGAGATCCTGCGCAACCTTGACACCGGCCGCAAGTTCTGGAACGACCTGGCCGCCATCACCACGCGCTTCCGCGACGAGTGCCGCAACTTCGTCTACGCCCGTCGCTCCGAGGCGCAGGGCCTCGAGGCCGACTTGGCCGACGCCATGGCCGGCCTGCGCATCCAGCAGTCTAACCAGACCAGCTTGAGGCAGCAGAAGGCCGCGCAGGAGCAGCATGCTTCGTCGCCTGCGAGGACTGCAGGCCAGGAGCCCATGCCGGCTCCCATGCCGCAGCGGCCGCAGGCGCAGCCCCCGCCCGTGGCTGCCGTTAAGAGCCCCGCGGTGCAGACATGGCAGGAGGGTATGCCGATTGTTTTCGGCGCGCCGGGTGGTGCTGGGGCGTCTGGTGGCGCGCCGCCACAGCAAGCCAGTCAAGGTGCGAGGCAGGGTGGTGCTGTTGATGGGCGGTGGGACCCAAGTCGAGGTGTGAATTTTGGTAGATAGGGCGCTGAAGGTAGGAAACCAATCGTCATCGAGAGTAAGCCAGCAGTTCAAAGCTGGAAGTTTCTTCACTTCACTTTCACGTAGGAATATCACCTCGAGCAAACTGTCTGGAAATCGTGCTGAGATTCAATTTACCTGTATCTTATACGAATATCATTACAACCTTAGCAACCCTCTACTTCAGCGTAACAAGCTCCTCCGCACTGACAGGGTGGATCGCAACGCAGCGGTCAAAGTCAGCCTTGGTGGCGCCCATCCTGACCGCAACGCCGAAGCCCTGCAGCATCTCGGCCGAACCGGCACCCATGATGTGCAGGCCGACCACCTTCTCCTCCTTGCCGGCGCACACCAGCTTGTACGAAGTCGGCTGCTTGTCCTCGGGCTCCATCATGGCGAAGTACATGGCGGTGAAGTTGGTCGAGTAGATCTTGATGTTCTCCTTGCCGTACGCCTCGACGGCCTCGGGTTCCGTCATGCCGATGCTGCCGACTTCCGGGTGCGCGAAGACGACGGACGGGATGTTCTCGTACTCCAGGTGCGCATCCTTGTGGCCGCCGAAGACGCGGTCGGACAGCTTGCGGCCCGCCGCGATGGCCACGGGCGTCAGCTCGAAGCCCTTGTCGCAGACGTCGCCGAGCGCGTAGATGGACGGCACGTTCGTGTTCTGGAACTTGTCGACGGGGATGTGGCCCTTGTCGTTGGTGCTGACGCCGCTGGCGGGCAGGTTGAGCTTGTCGAGCTCAGGCGAGCGGCCGATGGCCCACAGCACGGTATCGACATCGAGTGTGCCCTCGCCGTCCGCGTCCTTGTAGTGCAGCCTCTTCTGCCCGTTGCCCAGGTCCTCAATCTTGCTCTGCGAGGATCGCTTGTGCAGGTGCAGGCCCTGGCGCTCGTACTCGGCCGTCACTTTGTCCTGGATCATCGGGTCGAAGGTGCGCAGGAACTTGTCCTGGCGGATGAACAGATGCGTCTCCGTGCCCAGCGCGTGGAACATGCCGGCCATCTCGACGGCGATGTAGCCCGCGCCGACGACGGCGACCTTCTTCGGCTGCGTCTCGAGGTCGAAGAAGCCATCCGACGTGATGCCGAGCTCGGCGCCCTCGATCGAAGGGATATTGGGCTTGCCGCCGACGGCGACAAGCACGTTCTTCGCCTTGACGCTGACCTCGGTGTTGTCGTCGAGCACGACCTTGACGGTGTGCGGGTCGACGAAGGAGGCCGTGCCGTGCAGGTACTCGACCTTGTCGTTGCCCAGGTTCTTCTCGTAGATGCCGTTGAGGCGCTTGACGTAGGCGTCGCGCTTGTGCTTGAAGGTCGTCCAGTCGAAGGGCGCCGTCTGCTGCACGCTGAAGCCGTACGCCTTACTGTCGTGGATTGTCTCCGCGATCGCCGCAGCATTCCACGTCACCTTCTTCGGCACGCAGCCCACGTTCACGCAGGTGCCGCCGAGCCTCTTGTTCTCAACTGCGATGACCTTGGCGCCGTATGCGCCGCTGGCCTTCCTGGCGCTGGCGAGACCGCCTGAACCGCCGCCGATGACCAGGTAGTCGGCCTCTTTCTGGATAGGAGCCATGATAGCGGAGGCGTGGGAGAATTGGCGAGCGAAGGAGCCGAGGCGCTGGGAGGGGTTTCCGGTGGAGGTGGGAGTAATGTTTGCCGTCCTGAACGTCGTGCGCGCGGAGGCGTTGAAGAGGCGGAGGGGAGACAGCTTGCCGGTGTTGATGAGGGGCGCGGGGTGTTGCTTTTGAAAAGGCAACAACACCGCTTTGAACGAGGGGAGGATTTCAATTACGTGCAGATGTGCATGCGGCTCAGGTTGGGTTGCGCGTTAGGTAAGCTTCGAGATGACGAGATGGATCGGCAATTCTTCGCCTGGCAATGTGGTATAGATGCGATCACAGGTTATCTTATCTGCCTTATGCTAATTACACTTCTGCGATAGACACAATGTACACATCGATGCGAAGTCGTGATTGCAACTATCTTCTAGAATTAACGATTGCTTATTGCCCTCAGATTGTATTACTACTCCGAACACCAGAATCTCAAATCTCATGCATATGGCTTACAAAACTTCCGGGCGTTCCGTCATCGCTCGTCAATGTGTTGGACGATCACGTGACATCACATGATCATGCCGGCATGAGTGCCGCATTGTGTGGACGAAAGCAATATTACCATCCAGTGAGGTCCGCATCCGCTTCAACTGATACGAGCGGTCTGTACGATGTAATGGAAAATCGGGTATCATTGCGCGAGCTTTGCATCCAGGCATAGCGTCTCCCGTACTATGTAGACATTACTTGTACATAAATGCCGAACTTTTTGACTCTTTCATGATGCTGTGCTCAAAATGCGAAAAGTTGAAAAATCGAAGAAAGATTTCATTGCCAATGCCAATTGCCGAACGTCTGACCTATATGGTCTTCACTCCTCGTAGGCGGGGGATGCTGTCGTGGGAGGAACTGCTGGTGGTGGGGGTGTAGTTGCTGCTGCATCGCGGGACTGTGAGACGGGAGAGTGAACTGCTGCTGCCAATGCGACTCCGAAGGCACATCTGAAAATCCGAAAGCACCTGGTGCCTGTACGTCCGTCAAGTGGTTGTTAGGCATGCTCTGAACAGGGAACGGAAGCCAATATGATGGCTGCATCGACACCTCATCCATCGAAGGGAAATGTTGACCGTAATAGTCTTGAGCAGTACCCGCGCTCGAAGGCTGTGAAGATGGTGCAGGGGGTGCGAATGGCGAGTCGTGTTGGCCATGCGAACTGGGTAGAGACTCTTGGGACTCGCCGGAGCGATTGCCCGATTGCGAGGAGTTCTGACGCGGAATAGAAGCGGAATAGAAAGCGGACTTAGGGGAGCCCGAGGCACGCCCACTCCGTCGAGGAAAGGAGACGGCTGGGGCATCTTGGGGCAGTGCGATCTGCCATTTGGCTGCAAGCGAGCGGATGATGTCCACACATCGACCAGCGAAGACGTGGTTTGCTGACATGGCCTGCAAGTCATGCATCGCTTGACTAAGGTGTCGCCCGGACGCCTCAGATGGCAGGTTGAGTAAGTGGATTGTGCTTGCTGAAAGTAGAAGACCTGTGAGTGGTAGGCAAACGCGTCGGAGACCGTACATTGCACGCAGCGCATTCATCAATCCAGAGATTTCGTTTGCACAGAACGTGCAAGTATCCAGTGGGTACAGATTCGCTCCTTGGAGATCGAGCTTGATGTAAGGGCGGAACAGACTGGAGGATATGGTCAGTATGTTACTGCCTCTGAGGAG
Organism: Cladosporium halotolerans; assembly: GCF_011745625.1. NCBI lineage: Eukaryota > Fungi > Ascomycota > Dothideomycetes > Cladosporiales > Cladosporiaceae > Cladosporium > Cladosporium halotolerans. The sequence goes on along the minus strand of NW_027191464.1, from coordinate 264,457 downwards.
TTCTCTGACTTACTGCAGGACGGAAGCATAGTAATACATATGCAGAACAATGACATGCGGCAGAGAGGTCTGCTCAAGTCGAAAATGCTGCGGCAACTTCCTGAACCACTCCTGATAAGCCTCGTAAGTAGTTGACAATCTTCGGCTGGTGAACCGTTCTCGAGGAGCGTAAAACGTGTTAACCATGTCGCTGGCGATTTCGGAGAGATCGCTAAGACAATGCGTGAAACTCATGTAGCGGCCAGGCTGCTCTGAAGCAGGGCTAATGGTCATGTTAGTGTCTTGATACGGCCTCCAGGGCTGCATCTCCGTCCGCTCGCTCACGGTAGGTTTCGCTATATCGGCGGCTGCACGCGGCATCTGCGACAGGCGCCCAAGGCCAACGGAACAGATTCTGTTGAAGATCAGTAAATGGCCGGATAGTAAGCCCCGTAGAATACAACTTACGTCTCGATGTTAAAAACGCCCCAGAATGTGATTTTCCGTGCCTCAAACTCGGCTGGGCGCAAGCTGCTGCTCATGACTGATAGGTGCAGTCCCATCTCCAACGCCACACGCAAGCATCTGCCTGTATATTGGTAGCCATTGCTGTCTCGGCCGTGGGATGTTTCGCGCCAGCTCATGATGCCTAGTGCTTGCACCATTGTCAATGACGGCTTCTCGTCCATGTCCAGCAGCCTTTTGGCCTCCGCAAAAAATTGGTCTCCCGCACTCTGCGGGTCATCCGGATCAGCGCGCGCAGCGGTTCGATCAGAATAATGACATGCAAATGCCGCAATAGCGTTCACAAGTAAAGCGCTGCAGTGTCCAGTCTCGCCGCGCTTGAAGTCGCCAAGGAACCGATCCTGGGAGAACGGTTGATAGAACGGATGAACCCATGTGAAGTAAAGCTCAAATAAATGCTCGATAAACTCGGGGTCTTGGGGGGACCTGAACCAGAGGCTTGGGTTTTGGTAGAGAATGCCGCCGCCCGTCGGATGGTCTTCATGAGTCGGTCTCAAGTGAGGCGGTGAAAATGTCGAGTCGCTCGAAGCACCGTCGGATTGTGCCCTTGCTGGCGAAGGATGTGTCATATGCTGCACAAACTCGGATTCAAGTGTTTGGGGTCCGAAGCTATGCGGTAGGCGAACATTGGTCTGTAATGATTCTGCGATGCCCTCATTGTTATCGTCGCTGCGAAGGCTGTGTAGTAAGTTGATAGAGTCAGATTCCGGAAGTGCGCGGAGAGAGGCGACGATTACATCCAGAGCATCGTTTCGTTGTTGTAATGACTGAATATCACGCTTCAGTGCACCTTTTCGGCGATGATCGCTGTCTTGGTCGTAAAAGCATTCTGTCCTGTACACCGCTGTGCACGTGGAACATGATGGCGTGCCGCCGTCACACTGCGAGAGTTTAGCGTTGTGCTTGAATTCGGAGGGGGGTGTGAACCAACTTTCGATTTGCGCTTTCTGCATGGAATGCAAGCAGAGGAAACGGCACGGCGTTTTGCAGACTTGTTCTCAGCGGGGGAATCGACGCCATCGATCATGCTGACCTCGTCCTTGGGTCTTATAGGGCGGGGAGGCATGCCAGGTATGTGTGTGACTAGACGAATGCACTGTAGCCTGCGCCGCGGGCGTGGGAAGAGAACAGTCAATCAGAGACCTAGCGAGCGGCGGGGGGTCACAGCTTAGAAAGGCTATGAGGAAAGTATTGATGGCAGCCACAGCGCTCCAACTCAGTTTTGTGCAAGCTCTCGGGTGAGATTGAGTCCCCTCGATCCCGCATTTCTAAGACGCTTTCTCTGGCCATCGGTCCATTCCCTTCTCTCGACAGTCTGCAATGGTCCGCCAAGAGCCGTACGGGGTTTGCGGTGCCATAACGCTGGAGCAGGGTGCCGCATTTCAAATGCACCGGCATAGCGCTTGGCGCCTATACAATGGGTCTCCGGAGTCCAACTTGGCGCTCGCATTGGTTGTGGCTGCGAGCCTCAGACCTTCGGGTCGGTATGCGATGTGGGCGCAGATCGTGGCGGCAAGCACACCGGACCCTGAGACGCCGTCGTGCCTGGTGGACGGCTCGGTTGAGACGGCAAAGGGCTCGTCACGACAGCGATAGGCTCTGCGGATGCGGGCCACTGGCGCTCTTTGCGGTAACGTTGGCGATCAAGTTGGGACCGTTGCACTTGATGCCTTGGCCTTGGCCCACTCAACTCCGGCTCAGACCGTTACGACCCTTCCACCGAGAATGACACGCCCCGCGTGAATTATGCGGTGATGTCTTTGCATCCTTGCACATCAGAAGCCGGTGGACGATTTTTTTTGTGGACGGGCTAGGGTACTCGGTTGCCGGCATGGTCTCGCTTGAGCCAGCAGCGGACAGTTGTTCTTCGACTGGGGGGCACAGCCACATCGGATGCCGAAGTAGCCGAGCTCAAAGTTGAGATGCTTGAATGCACCTCATGCCTCCCCCTACGTCATTCGCGAGTTGCTTGCCGTTCTTGCGGAGTCAACTGAGTTACCGCCAGCCTCCATGGCATTTCGGCGAGGGCATGATAACCACGACGTTGTCCGCTAAACTCTGATCGGCGCCAGTCCTGTCGAGGAGGCGTCGCTACTGGAAGTAAGCAGAGTCAAGATGATTGCCCCTAGGGAGGAAGACCACTAGCTGGCCACCGCTCAGACTGCCGAGGTCGAGTAGTGAGAGCCCTCACAGCGTGCCGTGCGGTTGAGCAGTGCGCACTTGCAAGTATAGCCGGAGTTCACTGCGAGCTCGAAGTCCAGGTGCTAATACCAAGCCCTAATCGACTGTCGGCGAAAGCGCCCATCCCCGGGGCCTGCATACATGTGTTTTGTAATACGAACAGTACGAGCTTGGGTCGGATCAGCTGAAATGGTACGCCGGTACTATATGCATCGCCCACGTTAGAGTCGGGGTTCTTCCATTGGGAAAAACGGGGTGACTAAACAATCACGACATAATGAATTCCAGATACCCGACATATCGTCTGTTCCGAGTCGCTCCACGACTTCGTCGCTCCGGCGCTCGGCTCTCGAGATTCAAGCCGAGCACATTCCCGGCGGATCATCGTCACTCTGATGTCGAGCGAAAGCTTGCTTTCATCGGCTGCTCTAGAATCCCCACAGTGCCGTTCCATCGGGCCTCCTTAGGCTGGTAGGGCTGCAGCGTTTAAGCTTCATTCTTTTGCAAGCCTTTGTTCAACAGCATCCTACGACCCATGTGGATGCTTGCTCCGATCACATCTTCGGCTTCGCAGGTGCCAGTGACATATATTGCTGTACCGAGTCCACTCCCCGGACTGCAGAGCCCCTCTCATCGGTTCGCATGCCCAGAAGGGAAGGAGGCCTTCAATCAATCTCTGTTGGGGCTAAACTCAGTGCCCTGCACGGATCGGGAGTCGGCTGACTGTAATCCTACGGTGGAAGCCATGGAAGGTTGCGGCCCCGTCCATGCAAGCCACATCGCGCTAGAACACCACGCGAACATCAGCTTCCCGGCGCTCATGCCTCGAGATGTCACTGCAGGCGCGCGGGTCTCAACCCACCGCCACACTTGCCTTGGCACTTGGCCGGCCCGTTCACGACCTGCCCTTTCGAGCGCAATTCACCTGCCGAGCTAGCACAGCCTCTCAGTCCAAGAGGACATGACTAGGCGATCAAGCCACACTGAATTTTGCCTTGTACTCAACCACACCCACTGAAGATTGCCAAGCGGAGTACTCGCCTACGCCTCGTGCGCTGCCCCATCAAAGGTCAAGCACATGGTGATCCTCTGGGCAAGATATGAGGGCTCACTTGTATATGCCATTATGCCCTAGAAAGCTTTTTCGTCCCTCGGCAATAATACGCTGAGCCGTGGAGATGTCACTTCGCGGAGCTGCCGGGAGTCTCACTTTGTTGACGCGAGACCGACGTTTACCCCGTATACCAGCAGGGGGACATGTCGTTTGTAGGAGAATAATCAGGATCTGCCAAGCGGCACACCGGAACGGAGACTGTTCCACCATCAACCACGCGAGCCACGCTCGAGCTCGAGTCCGGCGGAGGCGGTGTCAGATGATATACCAAGCCAGAAGTCACTGAGTGTGGGTTCTCACACTTTTGGCGCAATTGGCTATTCGACAAGCGGGACGCTGAGTTCGAAGCTGGACCCTGATGTTGTCTAGACTCATTACAGCTGTCGGTGTATCCTTCTGCGAGGGGTCAGTTACATTCTGATGATCTACCTACGATGATCATCCGAAATTGCACAATATCACCATTGCTCTGTGGCGCTGCTGCGTTTGTGCGAAGCTGTCCTCAAGCCTGAGGCATCAATGCTCAAGCGCTTGCCGGGCGTCTGGGGTGTTGTCGGTGTAGGAACTTGAGGCCTTCCAGTGCCAGACTTCGTGACTTGCAGGCTTGTTTGCCTACGTATCTGCCTGGGCAGAATGTAAGTAGCAGGTGCAGCAGGTAGCATGAACTCGAACAGTCACGTTTTAGTCTGCTCTCTGACAAGTTATCAGGACGGACTCAGTGTTTCCGTCAGGCCGACGGTCGCTTGATTAAGGGTGGCCCTAGGGTACGAGCGGAAGAGTTCGAAGCTCTCAGACATGCGCGACAGCTGGGCGTTCCGGTCCCGACAGTCTCTGAGTTCTCTTCTGATACACGAACTATACGGATGGAGTATGTCGGAGGCGAACTTCTGGAAGACGTATGGCCAACACTGTCCGACCGCGAAAAAATCGCTTATGCTCAGCAACTCGGGCGATATATCTCGCTCATGCGCTCAGACCGAAAGGAAAAGATTGCCATTGGCGGAATCAACGGTCCCGCCCATGAGTGCCGAGCGTACGACTCCCACACGGGAGGCCCCTTCGCGAATGAAACAGAATTCAATTCTTTCGTCCTGAACCTCTATACGCAATGCCCGAAGCCTATACGCGATAGTCTGATGTCCCAGATGCGATCAGACCACTGCATCACGTTCACACACGGCGATCTCACCCCGCGGAACATCATCATCAAGGACGGGGGGATTCGCGCCATCATCGATTGGGAGTTTGCTGGCTGGTTCCCTGAGCATTGGGAATACGTCAAAATTTCGAGTGCTGCACGGATTGCCACGACTGGAAGAACTACGCTCCACATGTCTTCGATACATCCTACAAAAAGGAACTCGTGGTCCACCAAGCAATAGTCCGTTGGCAGCGCCCGTAGGCGCACACTGCACTCAACTACTCTTCGTCTTGCGCCTCCGAGATCGCATCGACCATGCCATCAAGCCCTTTCGTATACGCTTCACTTGTCAACATGCCCAGCTCCTTCAAGCGGCTCAACGCCGCCTCCACCCACTGCTGACAATCAAAATCCCAATCTCTGTTCCTGATAGGGACGGTCTGCAAGATCTGGATGAGGCGGGCGCGGTTTGTTTCGACGGCCAGAGACCCGAGGGCCACGATCTTCGCGAGGGACCGGTTTTGTGTCGGATCGTGGTCATCCTTGCATTCGAAGATGTACTGCTTCTTCGGTCCGATCACCTGGATGGTAGCCGATGGTTCCAGGTTCGCGAACTCGAAGTACAGCGAGGTGTGGCGGTACTTTTGATAATCGAGAGGAATGCCCTTTTCGATCACGACGCTGGCTTGTACAGTTGTCGCTGCCATCTTCTTTCACGTCTCACTTGGAGTGCTGATATTGAGCGTTCTCCGAGGGTTTTTTGTCGCCTCGATCAGCCGGCCGCTTTAGATTCTTTAGTGGAGCCGAGGGAAATGGCGAGGCGTGCCAACAGCTTTGGCAGCAGAAGAATGGTAGAGGACTTGTCACCTCTTTTCTTTGTCGTCCATTCTTGCAAAGAAAAGAGGTGACAAGGCAAGATGCCTCAGTACTAGCACCATACCTTTGCCTGCATGGCGATTGGTGCACGCTACGTGTCTGTGGGGTATTGTGCATACTGTAGCCGCCGCCTCCATACCGATGATGGTCTACCATCCCTTATCTGATGGCGCGTCAACCTGGGAACTCTCTGAACAAAATTCGCGTTTAGATGTCCTGGAGGCGATGGTAGCACCTTGTTGATACAATGACCCCGAGAGACGCAAGCATACAGTAAGCGAACACGAATGCACGTTACTTGTGGCACGAGAAGACCTGACGCTGCAGGAATAACGACGTTCGACGTGGCTGAAGCTGCACATGGCACTTTCCTGTTGATTGGGTTGATCAATGAATTGGCGAGAGACTTGAATCCATTGAAATTGATTGTATCTCCAGATATCTGCGACATGGAGGCCGTTTTCGCTTCGCAAGCGCGCACCTCACCCTCTTGACCGCAGCGCAGTCACCTATCGACCAATGAAGTCCTAAGCACTTAGCTTCACCATTATGGATCTATCGAAGGCGCTGTTCCCAGAACCAATCACGCACCGGCCGGAGATGATCGAAACAAAGCATCAGCGCTTGTAGAGAATCAAGAGTTCCGGGGACCTTCTCCGGGCCAGTCGAGCAGGTCGTCCTACGCCAAAAGCTTTGGCAGAATGGATTTCCGGGGCATGCTCGCTAGTTATGCGCTCTCCGTGTGGACTTTGACATAATCCGAGGTCTGCCAATCAGTCTCGGGCCTCTGGAAACGCCTGTCGATGGCGCGTGGAGACGCGACCGATTCCGTCCGACGGCTTCGCTATGAGGCTCCAATGCCTTATGGCCTGAGCGACATTGGCGGTAGATCTTCAGCGAATGACTGCAGCGTCGCTCGGAGTCGGTTGATCGGTTTTGACGTTGGCGTTCGCATCGAGCTTCTGAGCTGAAACATTCTGCATCTGAACATCCGCGGCATTCGCATCGAGAGGTCCCGTTTTGGAGAAAAGCGCCCCGCCCAGCTGGAAAGGGTTGTTCACGCGCGAGATCATGTTGTAGTAGACGGTGATGCCGGTGATGGTGATCTCCTCTTTGGTCCGGTCGCTGTAGTCGGCCATGAACTCGATGAGACCGAGTTTCTTGAGGGCCCAGACGTTGCTGCGGAAGCGCGCGACGGGCTCTTTGTTGGCGTTCAGGAGGATGAAGTCCCAGTGCTTGAAGCCTGTTGAGTGTCAGGATGCATTATACGCGTTACAGCAAAGGGAAAGCCAACGTACCAGATGAAGAAGTCCAATACATAGCCACAGGAAGGCCGCCATCAGCGAAGGCGTCGGAAAGGTAAGTGTATTCGCTCGTCCAGCGCTTCATCGCCTGAATCTTCTTCGCACGTCCGCGGACCTCGCAGTCGGCATGGATAGAAACGACATGGAAAGAGGCGGAGCCGATGGGCTCGCTGTTCGGGCCTGTGAACTTGATGTGAGGCTTCGTGAAGTTCTTGCAGTCGCCCAGCATGATCTGTCGGTCATCTTTGCTGTCTTGGACGTCGAAGCTGAGTTTCTTCCAGCTCCAGTCGACGGTGTACGCGTTCAGATCGCTCGGCGTAGACATGGTGTGCGGCTGTTTGTTGAGAAGGTAGAATCGGGGGTGGATGACAATACTGTATGTGACCTTTGGCTTTTTGATCAACTTGGTTTCTACAGTCGGAAGGATTGAGGGGGTTGCCCTTATTATACACCATCAGAGCATACAGCTTACTACCTACACTTGGCTGTGGTCACTCCACCCTCCACCTACGCCGGGCTGAGCGCAGGCTGAGTTGACACGGCGCAGAGCCCGGCCTGAGGCGCAAGAATCCTTCGAGCTGAATCAAGCCTGTTTGGGAAAGATGCGCCGCTCGCAGGATTTTGGACAGGTCGCCATAGTCACGACGCTTGGACGCGAGATTGGGGTGTTCCACGTACATTACGAGCGGTGAAAGTAGATGCTACTGGACCGCCTCCTATCAATCCCAGCCAGGACAGATTCGACTTCTTATGTCCTGCTGTCGTAGATGCTGTGGAGTCTGCTCCATTTCGGCATCGTAGCCGCTGTCACGCTACAGCAGATGGAGTCTGGGCGGCGGACGAACCAGAGGGTCTGCTGCAGGTGCCCCACATGATGTTGATCAGATTTTCAGATAAGATGACTCTCCGCCATACGTCCGAAGTCCGAAGACGGCGATTTTCTCAACATATGAGTCCCGTTCTGTTCCCCTGTCGCGTTCTTTCGTTTTCTGGCCAGGGAACCTCACCGTGGCATTAATGGCGGAATCAGACATCGCCACGGGTGTCGATGCCCATCGATGGGCCGCCCAACACGACGACCAACACAAAGAAGCTCAATACGACGAAGATGAGGGCCGCCACGTCTCGCTCGAAGGCCCCATGGACTCCTCTCGCACGAAGCGCGTGTACCGCAAACTCGACCTCCGGATCATCCCTCCCTTCTGGCTCCTCTACTTCCTCTGCTCCGCCGTGCGCTCCAACGTCGGCCTCGCGCAAACCATGAACACGCAGGAAGGCCACGACCTCGGAACCCGCCTCAACCTCTCCGCGCACCAAGTCTCGACCGGCCTGGCGCTCTTCTACGTCTCCTACGTCGTGCTCGAAGTCCCCTCGAACCTCGCCATGAGCAAGCTCTCGCCCTCCGTCTGGCTCGCGCGCATCGTCATCAGCGTCGGCGTCATCGGCACCGCCATGGTCGGCATGCAGAACGCCGCCGGCTACTACGTGCTCCGCCTGCTCCTCGGCGCCGTCGAGGCCGGCATGTGGCCCGGCATGTCGCTCTTCCTGACCATGTTCTACCCGCCGCACCGCATGGCGAAGCGCATCGGGTGGTACTTCACCGCCTCGCAGGTCTCCGCCGCCGTCGTCGGGCTCGTCAGCGCGGGCTTCCAGGAGATGGACGGCGACGGCGGGCTCGTCGGCTTCCAGTGGATGTTCCTGATCTGGGGCCTCGTCACGCTCGTGCTCGGCTTCGTGCTCGTCTGGTGGCTGCCGGACCGCCCGCTCGCGCCGGGCGAGCAGCGCAAGAAGAACTTCCTGACCAAGCACCTGCCCGAGACCAAACCCGCGCTGACCGGCGAGGACGCGATCCTGCACTACCAAGACCTCAGCGGCGCCTACCACAGCGCGGACTGGACGCTGCGCGACCTGTGGGCCGTCATGGTGGACTGGCGCTTCTGGCCGCTGTTCGTGATGTACTTCGGGGTCGTGGGCGTGGGCAACGGCGTGCAGTCGTACGGCACCGTGATCCTGCGCGCCATCAACCCGGGCTTCACGGGCGTCGAGCTGAGCCTGCTGTACGCGCCGATCTGGATCTGCGACCTCATCGGCATCCTGTGCGTCACGCCCATCAGCGACCACTTCCACCGGCACCGCGCGCTGTGGTTCAGCGTGCCGACGGCGCTGCAGATTGCGGGCCTGCTGATCGCGACGTACGCGGGGGACGGGCGCGGGGAGAGATGGGGGAGGTATGTTGGGCTGCTGATTGTGGGTTTTGGGCTGGGGCCTACGGTGCCGATTGCCATGACGTGGACGGCGGAGATTTTCCAGCCGCGGCACGGCGAGATTGGCGTTGCTGCGGCGTCGGCGCTGGTGTCTGGGTTGGGGAACTTGGGGAGTGTGGTGACGAACTACGCGCTGTTTTCGGGCTGGGAGGGGGATTCGAGCAGGAGTCCGGTGTATCTGGGGAGCATGTGGGTGATGATTGCTATGTTGTTGGCTAGTATTACGGCCAGCTTTTGCATGCAGTGGTTGCTGAAGATTACGGATGGGAGACGGGGGAAGAGCGCGAGCTAGATTGGGGTGTCGTGAAGCTGTGGTGTGAAATGGGAGACACTCCTGGACCAATGACATTGGGGACTGGCCTACATTGTAGATCTCGGTTTAATAGTAATATGCATATGTGGAGAGATGGCGACTTAGTCTACGTTCTGAGGCGATATTTTCCTCACACTTGCTCGAGTCATAGTTGATGGAGCACATCTCTCACGGCCGCTCTTCGATCGATTGTACTTGAAGACCTGAGGACGATTTTGCTCTATGATCACGTGTCCAACGGTAGTCATCACATTTGGTAATATAGTTGCACGACTGATGGAAGCCGGAGTTGCTTCTGCACTGGTACGAAGCCGAGGAGCTGGATCAAGAAGATCAGCTGAGATCTTAGAAGGGATGTTATGAATTGCTGTCCGTAGCTCTAGTCTTCTAAAGCGACAACGTGACGTCCATGGACGCTTGGCACGTTGCGAACAGGCATGATATCAGTACCCAAGATACCTAGGAACCGAATCATTCCAGCGACGTTGTCTCCCAGCTGTAACCAGCTTGCAAAGTATCACCGGTGAAGTGCAACACAAGATGCACCTGTATGACCGCACAGGAGATAGCTTAACGTGGGAGGCCTTGCTGCTAGCAGAAGCCAAGCCCGCCGTGCAACAAGCCCGGAGTGTCGAGAACGAGACTCGGTCAACGGGAGACATGATTTTTATCTCACAAAAGCCTTGCTTTTACGAGTGATGTTGCACTTGGGCGAACACACACACTGCAGTATGCGCGCCATCAGGCGTGCCGCCAAGCCGAGGGCGACGTGTTAGATGACGGCAGGCTGGCGGTGGCATAGAGATACTATTGCCGGGGTGCATTCGTAGGGCAGGTGGATGACACCCATCTAGATGTCAGCCCATCGCGAACTAGGGCTGAGCCGGCGATCGCGCTTCCGGCGCAGGTAAGCGTCCTCCCGAGCTCGCACGCCGTTGCCGCCAAAAACACCAGCGCATGATGTCGTGCGCTCTGTGAGGATGGTAGGATCACAAGTTCTGACCACCGCTCGGCCTTGATCCTGGCGGCATTCGAATGCCCATTCCGCCTGCGACCGATCCCATTGGTCGAGTCTTGGCCATGTCGACTCGGCCTTTTGCCAGACTGATTGCGGGCAAGACCCAATCTCCGCAGCTGCATTGCATGCCCTGCCAGGCGTATTTGCCGACGTTCGTTTGGCATTTCGGGCATTCAAGTCGGCCGTCGAGCTTGCCTTGTTCCAGCTCAGGCCTCATCCAGGACAGGGCGTCGAGGAAGTAATGCGCGCAAGCCGCGGAGGTGTTTGAAGACTTCTCGCCGGGAGAATTGCGGAGAGGTTCATGCGAGGTAAGATACTGAGATGTAGCCAACGGACGTCTTGGCGCAGCCGGTCAGTAAAGGAGCCGGGACCATCGTAAGGCGGTGCCAAGATCTTACCTGCATTTCTTGCATTTGAGCTCAAAGTCAGACGTGCCTTGCGACTCATGCTCGTCTTCAAATCGGATTTTCTCTGCTTCTGGCGCTTGGCCGCATGCTCTGCTCATCTCAATCTCACGTTGGTAGAGCCAGCGTTGGTAGACAGGGGAGTTTTCGATGTCGTCCGTTTCTGCCATGCGGTGATACAGCTCGAGCTGCTTCATGAAGCCGTCGTTTGGTTCGCAGAATGGTCTGGTTTCGCGGATCTGTGCAAGGGCCTGATCAGGCGTAATACCGTATCTCTGCATGAGGAAGGCGCATGTCACTGTTGCTGAACGAGACTTGCCCATTGCACTAGACGGAATGTCAGCTCTTTGACGGCGCATCAAATATGTTGCATGTTGCCCCACGGCGCTCTTGCGCAGATGCCCGGAATCCTTGAATTTTGGCGTGAGAGATACCCTCGTATGGATACTGTGGGTTGAGATGCGATGAGCAGGGCTCATCCTGGCGGCACGAAGAAGTGGTGCATCTCATGCTGGAAGGAGCTTGATCATGTCGTTCCTTCAGCCCTCGAACCATTGCGTCTTCGCCGTATTTTGATGGGTCTCTCGAGTTGCCAATGGGGAAGCATTTCGTGACGAAAACTATTGAAGATGGAACTGCACGAGATGTCACTTACCAGTGAACCAGCACGCCGCCACCAGATTCGATACCGCTCTGAATGAAACGGTTGCATTCTGGGAAATGCTCAAGCAGATTCTCGTCTTCAACATCGTCTACTTCAACGGCCTTGTGCGTAAACCCCTCGAACAGGCCCTGCTCAACTGGCAGCTTCAACACGGAGAGAACATGGGTGATTCCAGATTGGCGCAGAGACTCCTTGCGGCGGAGAGTGAACAGTCTGGACCGGTATCAGATTCTATCGCTGGTGGCGCTCGGGTCCGCTGACGTCTGGCGGTCCTCGCGAGTGAGACCGGACAACGTACCCGCCGATGTAGAGGTTCAGCTCGCCCGAGACTTTGTCGAGCAGCGCCATCGTGGGGACAATGGTGTCTATGTCAGACCTCGCTTGTGTGTATTATACGACGTGATTCAGACGATGCGCTCGGCTCGTGTCATATTGTAGGTAAGCGTCAAATTCGTGAGGTCTCAGGTGCCGCAGACGCCGCCGATTGGCCGAAACAACGCGCGAGTCATGCCCGGGTGCGTTCTGCTCCAGCCGATCGCAGCGCCGTTGTTCGCGTGCACAAGAAGACGGACTCGGGCCGTGTGCAATCGTTATACCCGTCACAGTCTGCAGGCCGCCCGTGCGGCGTTGCTTGGTCTTGTGTTATCCAGGCGGCGCGCTTCGCATGTGTACGAGCACGGCACGGCGGATGAGCTCATGCTGCGCTCCATGGCGCCGATCTGCGACCGCACGTGCCCATCTTCATCAATGCCGGACAGCAGAGCCCTATGTGGAGGTTTTGCACTGCCCCAAAGACAAGAGGCAGGCCTCGCGCACTTCGCTAGAGCGTTGCCCGAGGGGTTTAAGGTTGGGCGGCGAAGGCAATTTTGCCGCAGGCGCACGAGACAAGAGGCCCAGCAGCAGGGCCGAATGAAGCTTCGCGGCCAGCGAATGAAGCGTGGGCAGTGACACAAGGCTGCCGGGCCCTGGGAACCCCACGGCGCCAGTGGGGTTGCATGTCAATCGCCGCGATGGACGCCGGACGCTGGACGCTGGACGCTGGACGCCCGCGCGACGGCCGGCCTGCTGCGACACAAGCAGCCTAGCGCAGGCGAGCATCGCACAGGTGGCAGGCCGGTGACAGACGGGCTGGCGTACATACGGCAACGCTGCGGTCAGCCTTGCAGCGGCGCGCGCTCGAGGCTCTGAGGCCGGCGGGCGAACGGGCTCAAGGCTGCTGGGCTGCTGGGCGCGTGGGCTTGACGGCCTTGTGCGGCGGTTGTGAAGACTTGGTTCTGGCCACCCGTGCCTGGCTGGGCTGGACCCCTGGAGCCGGGCACCGCGTGCAGCGCAGGTGCAGGCGCAGGCGCAGGCGCAGAGGCGACGGCATGGGATGGGCTGGGACAGGATGGGATGTGTGCATGGGCGCGGCCAGGCGAGCGCGCTGCACTGCCAGAGGCGCGGTCGGTGGTGCAGCGCTCGCTGGGCGTGGTGATGGCGTACGGCGCGGGAGGGAGGCAGGTCTCGTCGCGGTCAGCGGTGGTGAGCAGCGACGGTACAGTGCGACTAGCAGCGCCGCTGGCCACTCGTTCGCCGGCGCTGGCCAGGGCTGGGCAGGGCAGAGGGCCAGCAGGGCAGCAGGGCAGACTCGCAGTGAGTGGCAGAACTCACAGACTGCTCACGGGCACGCAGGGAGGCGGCGGGCGGGAGCGCCGTTGGCGGCACATGGATGCTCTTTTCCCTACTGACAAGCTGCCGCGCTAAGATTGAGGCAGTGCAGCTCTCTCTCCACATTTCGCCGACCAGATTGACGCTCCCATCACCACCTCAGAGCCTCCGGGCGCCCTGCCGCCTGCCAGGCATGTGCGCCGCCGACATCTGCTGAGCCAGCAGCTGGGGACGGCCGCGCTGTTTCTTCTTCCGCACCATAATCGCCCGTCTCGTCGCTGTCCATCCGCTACGCAACTCCGCAGCTCTGTTCGAGGCCCCGATCTCGACTGCCCACCACCGCCGCCTCGCCCTCCCACCCACCCCTCACGCTCCGCCTGTCCTTTCCTCCCTCCCTTCCTCCCTCCCTCCCTCCCTCCCTTCCACTGCCCTACGCCCTATCCAGCCTTACCGTGCGCCTCTGCGTGCCGCCGCCCGCTGAAGGTTCGCCGCTCGTGTGCTCGCATGACCCGCCGCGTGCCTTCGGCTTACTCTTCTCCTCCAACCCCTCTGGCTGGCCGCGCACCCCGGCGCACATAAGCGCTGAGTGTAGAGCTCGTCGTCGTCTTGCTCGCCACAGCCGGGTGCTTGTGGCGGCCCTTTCGCGCCCTGGACATCAGCTCGACCGTGTGTCGCACCCCGTGCTGCCCACACGACTGGCGCTCCGCCTTCGCCACCTCGTAACCGCCCGCCTTCGCCTTCACAATGTCACCCACGTCCACGCCCTCCATTCGCATTTCGGAGCACCAGCGATACGCCAGCCCGCCCTCGTATCCCGGCTCTCAGCCCGACACCGCCGCGCCAATGCCAATCCCGAAGGCCCAGGAAGGCGCACCGCCTCCATTGCCACCGCCCACACATATTCCCGAGATCACCGGCGGCAAGGATCCTGGCTGGCAATGGGGCAACGATCCTAGCTCCTCGAATTTTGGGCGCACCGCGGCAGTGAAGCCTGGATCGAGTCTTCTGGGTGCGGGAACGAGGAACCCGCTTTATGCGAAAGAGCTTGAGCACACAGGAAACGGCAGCATGGACGATGGACGGCGAGGCAGTTCCTTGTCAACTGTTGTTGGAATCGCGCGGGATCATGAGATGCCGGACGCGCAGCAACAAAGCGACGATGAAGGTTCGCGAACAGGATCCAGTTACAGGTACGTGCGCCTCGTTGCGAATGCTGCTTTGAATTGGAGTTGGAGATGTCTGGTCATCGATCAAAGTGGCCCGGCCGAATTTTTGGGATATGCGAAGGAAACAATCATTCACGACCCCAGACATCACTTTATCCTTCATCGTAACAACCGCTAACCTCTTTTGCGAGCAGACTTCAAAGCGAGCGTCGATTGGAACAAACCACGCTCGAAGGCTCTTCGCAAGCTTATGACAAGCAACTGTTGAGTCGAATTGGTGGCCCCAGCACACCCGACTCCAAGAGACAATCAGTTTCGTATGGCTCAGGGATGCAAGAAACAGCGCAACTTGCAAATGCCGAAAGCGAACGACGAAATAGCCAATTGCGGCCTTTGACCGTCCCAACTCACGAGCGACGTCCAAGTTCGTTATTGGAGTCGCCGGCGAATGCTCGTTACCCGCCAAGCATGTCTTCTTCAGGCGCGATATCACCAGGTTTCGCTGGGTTCTGGGAGCACGGGCCTGCAGACTCAAGCCGACTACATACGCGCAATGGGAGCCTTTCATCGTCTCATCGCGGCAGCTACGACAACACAATGTACGCGAACGAGGACTTCCCCATGGAGGAATCTCGCATGGGCAACCTACATATTCACGACCGCAGCCCTTCCGGCTTCTCAGACGAATCTTCAAACGGCGCTAAGGCCGGGACCAAGCGACGAGCATCTTCGCCGCCAAGGGAGCTATACTACGACGAACGTTCGTCTGTCAGCAGCGCATCCGGTCAGACTGATGCCTACAACCGTCGTTCACTTCACCAACTTCCGGAGCGTGGCTCCCCTGTCGCACGATTCCAGCCAAGCCACTCCTCACTGTCTTCGGCATCTTCTTACGCACCTCGACACGGCTCATTCGGTTCGTCTCTCGGCATCCCGAGCGTCCCCAGCAGCGCCACCAGCTATGCTTCTGGTCGCATTTCACCCGGCATGATGTCTCCCGCTATCGACCCAGAGCTACGAGCTAGGACTCCTTCTGGCAGCGACCAATCGCTCAAGCCTAGTCCGATCCTTCCTAACCCCCACCACGGTCGAACCCTATCCAGCAGTACCCAAGGTGGGGCTCATAGCTCGGGACCAGATAGCGCTCCGCACTCCCGCCAAAGTAGCTTGTCGCAGCTGAGGGGCATGTACATCTGCGAGTGTTGCCCGAAGAAGCCCAAAAAGTTCGACAGCGAGGAAGAGCTGAGGTGAGCTTCAGGCGTGCCACATATCTTCGAAGGTACAATCACTGACTATTCGCAGGAGTCACGAGTCCGAGAAGCAATATAGCTGCGCCTACTGTCCGAATCGCTTCAAGAACAAGAATGAAGCCGAGCGACACCAAAATTCCCTTCACCTGCGTCGTCATTCCTGGTCATGCGCCGCCCTCGCCGGCCCAGAAGCCGCCTTCCATCAATCTGTAACCGGCAGCGGTGCAGACGTCTGCGGCTACTGCGGCGAGGAGTTCCAGAACCCGCCGCGCTGGGACCAACGCGCGGAGCACCTCAACCACGTCCACAAGTTCGGCGAGTGCAACAAAGCCAAGAAGTTCTTCCGCGCCGACCACTTCCGCCAGCACCTCAAGCACAGTCACGCCGGCACCAGCGGCAAGTGGACGAACATGCTGGAGAACGCGTGCATGAAGGACGAGCCGCTGCCTGAGAAGCGGGCCGTCGTAACCGGCGGTGGCGCTCCCCAAGCTCCTCCGGCTCTAATGGTCACAACGACCGGCCTCACGGGCTCGCCCATACAGTGCTCAAGCCTGCTCGAGCGCGACCCGCGAAGTACCTAGCACGATGTGTGCACGTCCTCCACATCGGCACCGTCGGCTAAGCTGTAAACTAGAGCAATGCAAGTCCATCGCAGTGCTGATGCTTCGCTCTCGCACCGCGCTCGTCGGCTTCACATCTATTCTTTCGCAAGTTGCCGTGCTCGGCCGGTACCTGCTCGCTTCTACATCTGCTTCGGCGAGACAATTTTCCCGCATCGCATCTTCCGTTCGCTACGATTATCATGACAGACACAACACAACATACATGGGCTTTTTCACTTCCTCTCCGCTCGAGAAAAGAACGTGCCCGTCGGCACCGACAACTCGTCGGGAGGGCATCGCCTTTTTTTTTTTTTTTTTTGCTACAATTCTATTCTTCAAACGCGCGCATGCATGCACGAATGGTTCGGGATCTCGGCAGGCGTTGAGAGTCGAATTCAAACAAAAATTCCCGGAGAAAGGGGGGGGAAGAGATGATATTATACCCGGATTTGGGAAGCGAGGGTTCGGAATCTGGGAACTTTTTTAGGTACCCTCTTTCTACGGAATGAGGGTTGGTACGTATGTGGCGGGTGGGAATCTGGGTTGAGGGTGAGGGAATATTATTGCCTAAGTGGCAGGGGAAGATGGTGAAGGCTCGCATATCCGTGGTTTCGACGAAAGAAAAATGCATTTACATGAAAAAGTTGCTGTACCTCGCTACATCCTCCTGAGCCACGATCGCTTTCTTCTCTTCGATCCGGTACGACTATGTGTTTTTGCTGTGAAAATCTCGCACGCCTTCAACAACGGCTCACACAATCTCCCTCCTTCTTCCATGCATGTACCCGTACGATCGCCCTTCGCGCCTCCGGAGGGGTAGCGTAGGCTACCCCCCCACACCTCCATACACCTCCCATCCCATCCCAAAATCCTCCCCCACGCCACGCAGCTTCACGCCAGCAGGACGCAGAAGAGGGGGGCTCGCATGATCTCTGCACCGTAGCTTCTGGCTCTGTCACCCCGCCTACTGTACCTTCCTTATCTCAGCTTCAGCTAGCCACCTCGCCCCGACCGAAGGATCTCGCTTGCCTGCTTCCGTGCATGCGCTGCTTGCTGCGTTGCTATTCTCGCCGCGGAGGGGAGGGCTGTCCATCCTATCCCACCCCATCCCACAAGGCTTCCCGGCTGGCCAGATCGAGGACCGGTTCTTGCAGGCAGGCAGGACCGCTAGATCTCGGTCTCGTTCGCGCTGCAGCTCGCTGGAAGAGGGACGGGGAGTCGCACGCCTACAAAATCCTTCTGGCAACAGGAACACGAGCCTACGTGTCCTGGTAGTGTATTATTGTAGATAGCACGGGGAAGCTCCCGGGCTCATTTGATATCGCTCACTCAGACACCCAACCCTCCCATATCCCTCATCACCCGGCTAATACACCCCAACCTCCAAGTGGCAAACCCAGGGCCGCAAAAGCAGCTCCGCTCTCAGCCCTGCGCCTCTCAGCCCTCTCTTGTTTCCACCACTCAGCTCTGGCAAAGCCCAAGCGGGACCGGGAAGGATTCGAGCTGCTGGCTGAGCTGCGGACGGGGTCTCACTTGCGTTGCTGGGCGAGGGGCTGAGGGCGGGTTCGTGAAGATGGGGGTCGGGTGTTAGTGCTGACGGGGGCGTGTTTCAGGTTGTTTGGGGGGAGGCGAGGGAGGGAGGGCTGAGGTGGATGATGGGAGGGAGGGGAGCTGGAAGGGGGACTGGGGGCTGGTTAGGGGCTGGTTAGGGGTTCGCGGCGTGCTGTTCTGGGATGAATGGTAGGTTGGTGTGAGGATTTGCGGTTGCGGTCTTGGAGTGAGTGGGAGATTGGGTCGTTGGCTGATTTTGAGGATTGGGACGCTGAAAGGTCGGTGAGATGTCAAGTTTCATTGATGTCGGATGCGGTGACGCTTCGCCTTTGACATACGCGTTATACGACTGGGTAGACCGAGACTCACGGGTGTGCCCATGGAGTTTTGTGGTTGATAGACACGGTCGTTGATATATTATAGATGAAGACGGTGTAGTGAACGACGATTGGGGATGTATTCCGCAAATGTGGAATTGCTTTCAGGTATCATTTGAACGGTCATCGATTGAAAGACAGGTTGTATGCTCTTGTACTGCATTCTTCAGCACCGTCAATCTTGGAGCCTCGAGCCCGCATTGTTCCATCAAAGAAGCTGTGGATGCTTACTCCTTCCTCTGTCTGTGAAACCCCATCACCGATGTTTCTAGAGCCACAGTCTCATTCACATGGATAGAGAGTATGATCCTCGATACCGAGAAACTTTTCCAAGCCCTTCTTGACCCAGCCAAGGGTCAACTTGACACCATACTTGGAGTATCTGCCCACGCCTTCAAGGGCCAGACCGTTCCGATAAGATTCATCCTTTTCCTCCCGACTGTGATCGACTGAGCAGCATGGGCCGTTGCGGGCGTCGTCTTGGGTCTTTTCCAGCCACATCAATTGTTCGCAATAGCAGTCGTAAAATTTGGAGAACCCGACAAGTTCGGAGAACCTGACCTTTGTCAGGCGCAACCTCAAGAGACATCTGAAGACATCAGACCAAGCGGATTGAGAACCCACTAAAGTCACGCCATGCAATGTGAGGGTTCTGAGAGTCCTCTCGTGCGCCATGAGAGCTGTTATGAGGTCTACGCCACCCAAATAACATTCCACGATCTTCAAAGTTTTGATCTGAGAAGTGCTCGACTCCAAGCAAGCGAGGCTTTGCACGGAAAAGTGTTCCACTTGCCAGCTCTTGAGCTGGTCAAATATCACCTCTGCGTCTTCGTAGTGAAGGACGTGTTGGTAGTGGTAGTTCAGGTAATCGTCATCTATGTCATCTGGATGGATCGGCTTATACCCTCCAAAAGACAAGTACTCGAGACTTGGCATCGCCTTGAACAAGTCGAGGACGTCTTCCGCACTCGAGATATTATTGTCGAAAGGGGCAATGTGACGTGTGTCCGGGATGTAGACCTTCAGTTTCTTTGCCAGGATTTTGGCAGAGGGAATGTTCGGAGATGAAAGCAGCGAAGTCAGAGCGTGGATCTTCGATTTTGTACCGACGATTGTCATGTCTGAGAGGTGAGTGCGAGCGAAATCGAATGATGACTTCTCTTGGAAGCTTTTGCAAGTTGCTCGCACGGAGCGAATATCCTCAGGTACGAGATGGGCGCAAATAAGCCCTATGAGTTCGGGCGAGAGAATTTCCATGGTTGGCGAAAGCTTCGTTTGGATGGTCGATGTTGTTCTTGGTGTTGTTTGATCGAGAAGCCATCGTCGAGGCGGAAAGAGCGGGCGTCTTATAAAAAAAAGTCTGCCTTGTGCGTGTAGTGAATCACAGCGGCTCGTCGAGGTTCACCGGATCATTGCGAATTCGAGCGGAGGCAGACATCGCTAGTGAATCATTCAGTGAGTGCCGATCGGAATGGAATGCGGTCGCGGATCGTTGACAATGGTGAGTGATTGTCCACGAGTGAAAGTCCAAATGAAGTGAAGTCACAGGCGTAGTGGATGCCCAAGTGAAGTATGCAACTAGCTAACTGCCCCGGAAAACGTCGTCTGGGCTAATCATAGAATCTCGTCAGACATCGAGACAAAGTGTAGGTACCACACGCGATAGCGCTTAAATCACCGGAGAGAAATGATACAACATCCTGTTTTGGCAAAGCCACAGGTATGATACCGGCGCGCGCACATCATGTTCGCTATCACGAAATGTGAATGATTAACCCGCGTGGTACCCACTTCGGAACTCTTTGGTCCGAGAGAGCACATTCAATTCTTCATGGCTACTCAGGGGTTTGAGCTGGGCCACGTCTTACGATCGATAGCTTCTTTGTCTCAGACATAGCCTCCCTGCATGTCCTCCTCCTTTGCGTCAGTGTGCGCAGGACAGAGGAATTATCCACCCGTGCTTGAGACTAGGGTTTCTTCTCCGGTGTCAAGAATACCCAAACTGGACTTGCGTGAAGCATCAGTTTCCACTATACGGGCCCGCGGTTTTTCCTGCCATAATATACAAGTGCTGGCCTCCAGCTATCTTGTCTGCCTAAGCTGGATGCTCGCTTAGGATCATTCGAGAGTCCAACATAGGATCGCCTTTGGAGTACCTTGTCTGTACTGGCAGATTCCGGTGGATAGAAAACCGCATGGGAGACCGCAACTCATGGCCAGATAACTTTCTAGTATACCGTCTGGGAACCTTCTTCACGGACTATGTGAGGCCATACGATGAATGCCCATCGGACGTCGAGATGAGACGAGCACCCCGGTTCAAGGATTTCCAGTGGGGACACTCGGAAAGGCGCCAGGAGCGTTCAGTCTCTCCCGATTCCTCCTGGCGACCTCGGCGTCTCGCTTCTTCTGCAAACGCATTTGATAAAAGTTCTTCTGGAGTTCGAAGATCCGGGGACCTTGTACGGCAGCTTTGGCAGGTTCCTTTTTCTTTTCAAGCTCCTTCAGCTTCTCTTCTTGCTCTTTCTCATCCTTCTCGTCTTCCTTCTTCTGTTCCTCTTTCTTCTTGTCTTTCTCAGCGTCCTTATTCTTATCCTTGTTCTTCTCTGCCTTCTTTCGCTTCTTCTCCTCGTATTCCTTCTTAACGGCTTCAATTTCCTTCTCAAGCTCCTCGTCTTTCTTCTTCTTCGCCAGATCCTCCTCGTCTTTTGGTATGGCAAACTTCCGATCTGTCAAGTGACCCGGGCAGATATGAAACCAGTCGTCACTCTCTGGTGTGATCAGTACTGTCGACGAAGGCTTGTAGCAGATCCAACAAGCCTTGCCACTACTTTCAGCAACCAGTCTGCGGTGGTACAGATTTTGCGACACCTTCTGCGATGCCATGATGACAAAGATCAAGTCCTTTCCTTTCGATTTTTGATTGCCAGGTGTCAGGTCGTCCACGACGTAGAGGCCGACGCTAAAGTATCTCCAGGATGTGGAGAGCTACCCGATGATCTACCAAATGCAGGGACGGGCCAATTCTTATCGATAAGAAAAACAGACGCTAACCGCCTGCATCGGAGTCAGAGTCCCTCCCTATGTCATTTTGTTGATAAGCCATTGGATTTTTGTTTCTTACAATTTTTATTCAATACATTTCCAGACACTGGGTCATAATCATCGCAACCATCTGAAACAAAACTGACGCAACCATGGCCAGCGAACAGAACGCTCCCGCAGCCGGAAAGCTCTGGGGAGGCCGCTTCACCGGCGGCCAGGACCCGATCATGACCCAGTACAACGAGTCCATCTACTTCGACCGCGTCTTCTACTCGCAAGACATCCGCGGCAGCATTGCCTACGCGCGCGCCAACAAGAACAACAAGCTCCTGACCGAGCACGAGTTCTCCGAAATCGAGCGGGGCTTCAAGCAGATCCTCCAGGAATGGCAGGACAACACCTTCAAGATCCAGCCGGGCGTGGACGAGGACATCCACACCGCGAACGAGAGGCGGCTGGGCGAGATCATCGGCAAGGACATCGCGGGCAAGCTGCACACGGGCCGCAGCAGGAACGACCAGGTCGCGACGGATATGCGCCTGTGGCTGCGCGACCAGCTGGACACCCTCGAGGGCTACCTCGTCGACTTCCTGAAGGTCATCGCCGCCCGTGCTGAGAAGGACATTGAGCACGTCATGCCTGGCTACACCCACCTGCAGCGCGCGCAGCCCATCCGATGGAGCCATTGGATGCTCATGTACGGCTCGTTCTTCGCATCTGATCTGCAGAGGCTGCGTGAGCTCAAGGCCCGCGTGAACAAGTCGCCACTGGGCTGCGGTGCGCTCGCGGGCAACCCGTTCAACATCGACCGTGAGGCGATCGCAAAGGAGCTCGGTTTCGACGGTCTCATCATGAACTCCATGGCCGGGGTGTCGGACCGTGACTTCGTCGTCGAGACCCTTCAGTGGGGTTCAACCCTTATGATGCACTTCTCCCGCTGGGCGGAGGACCTGATCATCTATTCGTCCGGCGAGTTCGCCTTCGTCAAGCTCGCGGACGCATACTCGACCGGCTCCTCGCTGATGCCTCAGAAGAAGAACCCCGACTCCCTCGAGCTGATCCGCGGCAAAGCCGGCCGCGCCTTCGGCCACATGACCGGCCTCATGATGAGCGTCAAGGGCATTCCCTCGACCTACAACAAAGACCTGCAGGAGTCCGTGGAGCCGCTGCTGGACCACGTTAAAACCGTCGGCGACAGCACGCAGATTGCGACGGGCGTGCTGAGCACGCTGGCGATCCAGCCGGACGCCATGCTGCGCTCGCTGACGCCGGACATGCTCGCGACGGACCTGGCGGACTACCTCGTGCGCAAGGGCGTGCCCTTCCGCGAGACCCACCACATCTCCGGGCAGTGCGTCGCGCTCGCGGAGAAGGAGAACACGCCCATGGACAAGCTGTCGTTCGAGCAGCTGCAGGGCATTGATGCGCGGTTCGAGAAGGACGTGCTGGGCGTCTTCGACTACCAGAAGTCTGTCGAGATGCGCTCTGCGAAGGGAGGTACGAGCAAGAGCGCCGTCATGGAGCAGATCGAGGCGGTCAAGAAGGCTCTTGCTGGCCAGTAAGTGAGTAAATGCCAGTGGTGAAACGGGCAGCACTATAAGATATCCATAATTTCTCGAAAGCATGTAAAAACATCGAATCGCGTTCCCAGCGCCTTGAAGCGCATGTTGCTCCAAACCGATTGCACTCAAGTCCACCGAGAATGTCCCCTCCCCTCGTGAAAGCCCTCAATCACCCCTTCGCGGGCTCTCAGATTGAGAACACAAATGCTGAAGCAACCTCCATCACTCACACCTCACGACTCAGTCCTGCCAAGGCATAGCAGAGAGAGCTGAATAAGCTTCCCACAAAAGATCTACAAAACGCACCTGTAAGCCCTCCCAATCCGAGAAGCTCGCATCCCATCAGCCCAGTAGCTCCCGGGAATAATCGTCGCCATACCGACAACATCAACTCAAGCTTCGCAAATCGCCCGAAGCCCCAACCATTGGGACCAAGCGATCGTTGACTCCCATCATCCGGATCGCGCACTACGGCCATCGTTGAGACGTCTCGGCTCCTCGCCGAGATCCATCGCATCAGATCTGTCTGTTGAACAATTACGTCCAGCAATGACACTATCCAGACTCCGGAGTTGCGAGCGGACGTCGTCGCTCGGCGCGTCGACCCTGAAGCCCGCGTCCAGCCGAGCAGAGCAGGCCTCTCTTTCGAAAGGTCCAAGCGAGAGGCTTCAAGCCAGCCAGATCAGATCAGATCACGGGCCAACACGAGGAAACCATTGGGACCGGCCAGCCCGACACCGCAACCGCAGACTGCGGTCGCGCGTTCGAGCTCTTTCCACAACATCACATCACTCACACGAGAAGAAAAAAAAATTTGTCCTCGCGTATTCGCACAATCGCCTAACGCGATCCTTCGCTCCAGGTCGTGGAAGTTCCAGCCCACAGCCAAGTATGTAGGAGGGTCCCGGGGCGTGCAGTGCAGGGGCGGGCGGAGGCTCCGCCAGCGCCCGCGCATAGACATTCCTACTTCGGGCAGAGGGCGTATGGTAGGCAGGAGACTACTCTACTCTAGATCCCCTACCCTAGTCTTAAAAAATCACAGGCCCGCGAACTCAGACACACAGTACAGAACAGTACAGCAGTAGACTCTGCCAACTCTATCCCGAGAGGAAATAGGCGCCCGCCGACGACGCCGGCAACAGCAGACCCCGACGAGTCGTGCAGGAGCCGGGCACAGGCTTCGCGGGACGCAGGAAACTTTCCCCCATCCGTCTGTCTGCCTTTCGTCCTGCGTTTCTGCTTGTCCCAAGTGCCGGCTTGTCAGGGCCGTCGCGGGGATCTAGATCTCAGGCCGCCGTCGGGGCGCCGTGGGGAGGGCTGGGTTGGCCGGGAGGTCGGGAGGTGGACTGCGTGTGTGGGTTGGGAAATAATCGTGTATATGGGCTGGACGGAAAGACGTCGGTTGGTTTGGCAGAGGTAACAGATCGAGGTGGGAGCGCAAGATCGAGGGGACGGATCTCGCCTGAGCGGCTACGTGGGTGAGGGGTGGAGGACGCCGAAGAGGCCGAGTTGTGGTTGCGCATACTCGAAGCGACTACTGCGACGGTTGCCGTGGTATAATACATAGCCGCGTTGCAGTTCGCGCGCGCGAGCGGAAGAGTCAGGCGCGAGGGACGTTACTTGGGTGGATTGCGCGAGCGCGGATCTCACTCTACGCGCGACGATGCGCGACAATATTGCCCTTAGGGTTGCCTTCTTTTGCGTTTGCGTGTGTAGAGCGTGCCGTGCAGATCACCGCATCGAGATCTGAGGTCGGAATCTGTGACTTCGCGACGTGACTACTCGATATCTACTGTAGGCGCTGGGTCCATGGGCACGAGAGCGCCTACCTATCTGCTACCTCTTTAAGGTTTGTCGACGCGGCACGGGAATGATGAATATATGAGGGCATCGAGGGCATGTAACGTCAGTTTATTAGAAGGGTTCCGCGTAACGAGCGCGGCTATTCCGTTTCTCTTGAAGGCTTGATCGAAGTTGATCGAAGTTGGTACGCAGAGTAGGGCTTGATCAATTCGAAGACCAAGATGAATGAGGTCGATATAAGCGAGCCGTGTAGCGGGCTCGTGAAGTTCCTGCCCCGAGTCGACGGACGTCGGTCTCGACTGCCTCAACGTGCGAGCATTGGCCCATGTCTCCTGCAGTGCCGCTCAGGCGCGATCGGAGAACACAAGCGAGCGCGTGAGCGGATGGTCAAGAACCGCTGTGCAGGGGCGACAAAGGATCACTGCGTCGCTCTCCACAATCCGGTGGTGGTCAGTGATGTGGTCGCGAGGGAGAAGAGCAGCTATAGACAAGCGCGCACACAGCGGCGCTGCGGCAGACGCTCTTGAGCAGAACAGACCCCACGTGCCGGTGCTAGGGCCGGACGCAAGGCGTGATTCAGGTGTGCGCTTGCTCCGATGATGACATCTAGTCTGGGGTTTTAGGAGATAGCAAAGCCCCGAAAATGATGCCGGAGAGACGGCGGCGGGACAGTGTAGTTGCGGGCTCCACTAGCCTAAGATACGACGAGGCGACGCGTCCACAATCCGAAACTTTCGGATTTCTGAGGAGTCAGACGGGGCTTCTTTCGAGCAGCGGTGGGGACTAATAGGTCCGAATGAAACGAAGCGATGTTGTGAGATGAGCGTAAGACATGGGCCGGAAGCCGAAGCGACACACCTGCCTGATGAAGTATGGTATCGTTTGTGTGTGGAAAGTCGTTACTAAGACGAGGCTCTGCTGCGGAGCTGGGTGCGGGCTCCCAAGTTGCAGAGCAAAGCTTGGTGGGCCGGCCGTGCTTGGGAGCGCGGCGACGGCGGGTGCGAAGGATTCGGAGGGTGTTTTGTCCTGGCGATCCAAAAGTTCAGCATGGGCGCATGGGTCTTCGTGATCGACGGTCCGAACAGGAAGGATTCTGGAAAACTTCTCTGCATTAGCGGCCAGACGGACCCGACGGCTCTAGTAGGAGTGGGGCGGCCTCTGCTGACGGACGAGTCATCATGATCACACCCAGCAAGCAAGCCTCGTCCGGCGGAGTCTTCTTCTCGCGTGCGGTGACGGGCGCGTGCTGACGGCGTGGTGCTGACAGTCGTGCTCCTTGGTTGAGATGAGCCTCAACGTTCCGGCTGCGAGCTCTTGCTGACTGAAAGGTCTCGCCAGCGGTGAAACGGTGGTCTCAATAATGGCATTGATGGCAAATACACGTGCGACACACAGCAGCGCATCACGAGGCCAGCAGCCCAGGGCGTCCCTGCAACGCGCAGAATGTTCGGCAGGGTGTGGAGCCAATACTTTTCCACTGCCGCCGCCTTCCCACTAGGGCCCGCCAGGGCGTCATTGCCCGCCGCGTCCGCGTAGGTAGGGCGCCGGGGTCGCAGCAGGAGGACAGATCGCCGATCGGACTGCTGGCGCGAGCCGCGCTCGGCATGCCGGCGGCGGCGAGACAAAGCGCGTCGGCAGGCAGGGCGCGGCTGCTGCGGCAGCGTCGGACAGAGGACGAGGCGACACACAAAGGGCGTGGCGGCGGCGAAGTGGCAGAGGAAATGAGCGGGCAGAGAGGCGCGTGGGTAGGGCAATGCGAGGCGAGAGGCCAGGCCAGGATGGGCGGGCAGGCTGGTGAGTGGCCTGCTGCGTTCTGCTGCGTCCTTCTGGAAGCAGAGCGCCCTGAGGTCAGCCAACAGCTGCGCGCCGGCGGGCGGGGCGCGGGCGGGCATGGCGTGTTCTTAGCGCGCTCCATGGACCCACCGCCGGTTTGAGACGGGCACGGCGCTGTGCCGGCGCGGCCGGCGGCGGGCGCGCGCGGCGTGCGATTGGCCGCGCGCCTTCTCGAACGGCGGGAGAAGATGGCGTTAGTCAATCAGCGACGACACCTCACCGCGCCCACCGCGCCCACCACGTCCGTCCCCCAGCGTCGCCCGGCGCCAGACACTCGCCCACTCGCCCACTGCCCGGCCGGTCTGCGTCTCTGCGTCTCTGGCCTGCCTCCCTGCCCGCCCCGCCGCACGCCGACTCCGCAGACCAGGCGCCGTTGGCGAGCGTCGCCGTGCGCGCTGCCTACGCCCTAGTTAAACACACCGTCGCTCGTTGCGTGCGCGCGCCTTCGCCCTGCTCCTGCCCGCCGCCCGCCCGCCCTGACCTTATTGCCGCCAGCGCCAGCGCCCCAGCGCCCGTCCTCACCTCGCCTGCTCCCCTACACCCTCCCACCGCCGCTGCGCCTGCGCCTGCAAGCCGCCTGCCCAAACCACCGGCTCGGCCTGCTCCTCGCGCCTGCGCCCTCTCCTCTTCCATTCCCACCCACCTCACCTCGTCTCGTCTCGCCCCCAAAAACACACCCCGTTCACACACGCACCCTCTCGCTGCGTGCGGATCCCACCGACCAGGCTCGCGCTGCTGCTGTCTCCCTAGCCGCCGCCTGTCTGTCTCAGCCCTGCCCGCCGACAAAGTCCCGCCCAGCGCATTCCTCGCCTTCGCACCCTGCAGCCGCCAGCACGCGTCAACACGGCGCAATCGGCCCTCCAGATCTCGCCCGCCCCTTCTGCTGCCTCTGCCTTCGGCCGTTCTCACCACCACCGACGCTTCGGCCATAATCTTAATTCGCCCTCCCACCCGGCTCCCGACCTGCCCACCTGCTCGCCTGCTCAGCACGCACCGGCAAATCCTGCCCTACTCTCCACCTGCATCCTCGTCGTCGTACACAGCGCTTCCTTGCCGCACCCACCACCCTTCTTCTTCTGCCGCAGCCCGCGCACCATACTCGTCGTTTCGCGTTGAGTCACCGTGCCTGAGCTCGCCGTGCGACTGCATTCCTCCGGTTGAGAGCGCACCGTCACCTGCCAGCCGCCCGACACCCACCAAACGCCCACCTCGACCCTGCATGGCTTGAGCCGCACAAGCAAACATCACGCCCGCCCTCGCCCGCAAGCAAGGTCGCACCCCACTCCACGTCATACAAGATAATATCGCCCTCCGCCTTCGCGACACTCGCGCAACAACTTCCGGTTTGAAGGCGGACGTACAAGTGAGACGGCAGTCGTGCCCGTCTCCCTCACCTCAAACTGGCTTCAGTACAGCTGCCCGCGCGAGCCGGAGTTAACCTCCAACGTCGCAAGGCCGCTTCCAGCAACGCCTGCAAACACACCTTCTGGAACGTTATGGTCACGCGGAAGCCCTCGTCGCAATCCACCACATCATCGACAAGCTCTTCCCGCTGCTCATCCATTTACCCTTGCTCCGCCTTGACTGACGGCTGGTCGGCCGACGAGGCGGACGAAATGTCGGCGGACGAGTCGAACTCGCCGTCACCGCCCTTGAGCGTAGCCATACCGAAAGCCGCTGGCGCACATGGGCCCCATTGCCCTCGGAGACCGAACCTGAGGGAGATCCTCGCCAACACCTCCCCTCCACCCTGGACGCTTGCGGCTTTTATGGCATACTTGTCGAGCAATCATTGTTTAGAAACACTCGAGTTCACCATGGATGCTGGTCGTTACAAGAAACACTATGCGAAGATGCTCTCGAAGGCCCAGGGCGAGGAAGGCCCGCCTGCCAAGGACAGAGAATACGTTCAGCTGTTGTGGACTCGCCTGATCGATGCGTATATCCAGCCAAACGGATCGAGGGAGGTCAATCTGCCTTCAGAAGTCAGGGATCCTATACTCAACATCAAGGTCGAAGACCTACCGCCCACACCTGAAAAGCTGGATCCAGCCGTTTCAAAAATCTACGAGCTCATGGAGGAGTCCGTTCTGGTTCCCTTCATCAACAGCTGTTACCCTCAGAGCGCAGCACCGACCGTCTCTTCAATGCCTGTGAATGTCTCCACAGATAGCCTCTCTGGTGGCAGCCATTCTCGCGGAGGCAGTGCTCCTCAGACATTCAAACGCCATGGTCGGAACGCTCGTAGTTCGCCTCCACCTCAAACAGCGGTCGAGCCTTACGCTCACACTTACGCTGCGCCCTCGACACTCAACCGAAAATCAGCACCATCAAGCCTCACTACAACACTGCACAAAGCCCGCTTCAGCATGCGTCTTTCGCCTACAACATCCGCTCCCGCACAATCTAATCCTCCAAATATCATTGCGCCCTTTGCATCCGCCACTTCTGGTACTTCCGACACGACTGTGAGCGCTTCTGGATCTGGTACTGCTCCGGGGATGACCGACGACAGCACCGGTACTCCCAGCCCTGTCAACGACAGCCCCATGACGCCGCCCACCAGTCCACCTGTTGGTGACATTGGTTCCCCAGCAAACAGTCCACGCACCAGCCGCGATAGCAACAACGTTTGGAAGAAGCTGGGCAGGTTGAGTGGGATGAAAGTTGGAAAGAAGAAGAGTTCGGCGGCCTTGAAAGAGGAACAACAATGACCTCATCTCAGGCCTTGATCACAAGGTTTGACGACCAAATCATTGTCTCTTTTATATTGGCATGCCACTCATTGCGCATCTTCGCTGTTATTATTCGCCGCCTTTAGCGATTGTTTGGCGCATATCAGGCGCATACGAGCCAAGTCTGGGAGAGGCTTGCCTTGGTGTTTATTGGGATGTGTCGGCCAGGGAAGGCTTAAATAAGGCACCGGTCAGGATGGGAGTTGTTGCTACTAACTTTTGTTGTGTTTTCCCTACTCTTAACGATGTGGACGTGAATGAGTCCTGCAAGGACCGGGATGCATGGGAACGAAACGATACTTTTGATACTCTTACAAACATTTCTATCCGCCATCATGGTGGAATTTATGACACGATATCTCCAGTTCCCAGTTTGCACATTTCACAGTGACCCTCGCCTGCGCCTCACATAGGAGTCCTGATTCTCGACCCAGGCCAGTTCGACTTCCATGCTACGCACTGCTCAATCGCCAGCGAAGATCTGCAGCCCTCGCCTCGCATCCGCATTCCCCAACTACAGCTGAACCCACCCCAATCCCCACCGCAACGCATCTACATCTACCCTAGGAACTACCTACACAATCCACCCAATCCCACCACCGCGCCCGCGCCACCGTCCCAAGACCGACAGCAAGCGAGACGCCCATCACGCGAAAATACAACCGAAGTCGTGGGTCCCTCAAAAAAGGGTCCGAATACGCTTTCGAAGGCACCCAACTCCACGGCCACCGGCAGCACCAGCAGCGTGTTTTGGCTTGCCACTAGGGGTTTAAGGTTGTTCAGACAGCAGGATGTCTCTCCCTCCTCGTCGGACCCTGTGGCGCGCGCGACCCAGCGTGTGAAGACGAGGCCCGCGCTTTTTACTTTGAGGGGCTGGCTGGTGATGGCGCGCGCGCGCGTTTGGTGATTGGGGCGGACGGAGCAGGTTCGTATCTTTGGTAGATTGGGGTGTGATAGCGCAGATCGTGTAGTGTAGTATCACTCCCGCAGACCGTTGATCAGACCGTGCTTTGCGCGCGCCTTGTCATTTCTGTGACAGGCGCGCACTGGAAGTAGCTATTGCACAGTCATTGCACAGGCACAAGCACGGCGCCCGGGCGGCCTCCGCGCACGCACGCACGCTTGCGTTGGTGGCTTTTGCAAGGCTCTTCACAAGAAAGCGGCCTCGCTCGCCGCCTGCCTTAGTACCGCGCTGCCGCACGCCTTGGACGAAAGGCTCCGCAGCTAGCGCTGCCGATCGCAGCTCGCGAATCGTCTGCCGCCAATGGACTGCGTGCGAGCGGCGCGCAGATCGCGCTTTGGAGAGCCGCGGGTGGACGCATCATCAGGCACCGCCGCACCGGCGCTGTCACCACCTCACCACCTCCCGCTCCGGCGCGGAAGCGACTCCACGCATGGCATGGCACACGCGACCGCTACGCTACCCTGGCACCGGCAGACCGGGCAGACGTGACTGCTCTGTCGCGGCCTCGCAGATCCCTCTCTGCGTCCAGGCATCCTGAAGCACTCCGCCCGCCGCCGTCTCCTGCTCTGCGCAATCGAGCGATGCTTGCCCCATCGACGTCTACTGCTGCTTGCTCTCGCGGCACTGGCTGAAACCCAAGTGCCGCCGCTTGCCCGCCTGAGGGCTAACCCAACTCCACCGCACGCTTTATCCGCCTGCCTTGCGTCGCCGAGCGACCTCACCTCGTCCGCCATGCCCTTTGGGCGCCTGAGTCCCGTCAGCGAAACGGACAGCGAGAGCCTGCACTCCAGCCGCAACCCGTCCGTCGACCTGCGGCCCAAACCCCTCAACTTCTCCCGCCCCAAGCCCCAGGACATCCCGTCGTCGCGCAACCTCAACCGCGATGGCACCTACGCGGCCTCCACCTCGTCCTCATCCAGCAACGCCGGCGGCAGCATCCGCGGCGTAGGCGCCGCCCACGACCTGCCCGACGAGCCTCGCTTCTCCCTCGACTCCGACCGCGACAGCCTCGCGCCCTCCACCCACTCCGCCGGCTCAGAATTAGTCTGGGACCCCGAGACCGGCGAGCTGCGCTCCAAACGCACCCTCCCCCGCCGCGGCAGCGACTACGACGCGCAGCGCTACACAGCCAGCGGCCCACCAGCAGCGTCGTCGTCGACGACGACCCCGCGCCGCCCTCCCAGCAGCCGCGCCGACCACCCGCTCATCGCCGAGCTGCCCGGCGACGCGCCCCCCGCCCACGCCGTCGCGCAGCAGCGCCTCGAAGCGCAGACGCAGCGCCCAGCCCTCTCGCCCAAACCCTCCAGCACAACGCTCCCGGACCCGCAGCCGCGCATCGAAAAGCGCATCTCGCTCGACCAGCAGTCCGAGCGCCTCAGCATTTCCTCGTCCCTCGAAGCCGCGCGCACCAACACCAATGGCGGGGGCGGGGCGACGGCGGGCTGGGAAGATATGCGGAGTCATCACACGGCTTCTGAGCTGGGAGGAGGAGGAGGGGGAGGGGGAGGCGACGCGAGGACGTCGCAGGACGGCGGCTGCGGCGCGGACGTCAGCGCGCTGGGCGAGAAGAAGCTGGCGAAGCTGCGGAAGAAGGGCATCAACCCGCAGCTGTACTTGGAGATGAAGGCGGCGAGGGGCGGGAAGGGGAGGTTGGTGGGGCCGCTGGTGGGGAATACTTATTTGGGTTGATGATTGATGATTCTGGAAGGGTTCTGGGAGGGCAAGAGAGGTTGGAAGCAATGCGAGTGCAGGTTGCAATCGATGGTTGACACGGACTGCGCTGGGCCTGCTTTTGGGGGGGAATTGGGTGGAGATTTTTCTTTGGTCATCACGGTAGACACGAAGTGCACGATACATTTGTAATGAGCAATCTATAGAGACGCAAACTTTTTTTTTTTGGCACAGGATGTGGGCGAGGGAGCAGAGACGAGACGAGATCACTTTCAATAGACGACTATGCTTTTGAGATGAGCCGGCGTTTATACTTTGAAGATTGGCCTGGCGATGGCAGGCAATGATGTCTTGAGCACGCATCGTTGAGATTGTCAGAAAATGTTTGTATAATATATATTGCACAAAAGAGGACTTATCAACAAGTAGGCCGGCTGGCCCAATGGCAAGGCGCTTGACTACGAATCAAGAGATTGCAGGTTCGATCCCTGCGTCGGTCAATTTCTTTTGCCAACCTGGAGTATATTATCTTTTGCAGCCACTTCTGCTTTCATTCTTTGTTTTTGTTCTTTTTTTACCTCCAGTCGTCTGTAATCCTCGCTCGACAGGTATGTCGTTGTCTCATTGAGAGGTTTTGAACGGCGGAGTATCACGAACTTGGGTATCACTGCGAACGACGTAATATGCGTGTCTTTTCGAATAAGCAGATTGAGGCGTAGGAATATACGTATCGCTAGCATCAGGTATGTGGATAAACCCCTTCCGTGGTTGTACCTACTTCACTATCAGACGGGAACTCGAGCCCGTCTCCAGCGCCCCCGTTTGCAGATCCCAACCCGCCTCCACCAATTGATCCTGATACTTCGACACGAGCTCAGACGCAGATGCCATCGATCGCTCCAGCAAGCTCAACTCATCGCCCTCAGCTTCTTCACCATGCACCTGCCCGTGCGACCCCTCCGCCAGCGCCAGCGCATGCCACCACGCCGTTAGATGATCCAGCGGCGTAGCACCCTGCTTGAACGCAACATGCACGCTGACCTTCTGACTCACGCTCAGCGGGTCATACCACATCAGATATTTGCTGTTATCGAACGGCCTGAGCAACTTCGCCAGCGCCGCGCTCGGCACGCTCGTAGCTTTCGTCGCCGCGTGTGCAGGCCCTAGAGTTCGTAGAAACGAAGCCAGCGACGCGCCCAGCTCGCAGAATCCCAGCGCTCCGCCCGCCGAGCTACGCAGCACGCCTGGCTGCTCGAAGATGTGCTCTTCCCGCGAGACTTCCGTAGGTGTGGGAACGTGGCCGCGCCGCAGGTGGTGGTAGACGAGGTTCGCGCGCTGGCGGTTGAGCGTCCGCATGCTGACGGCGCGGACGGCGCGGCGGTTGGTCTCGAGATGTACCGAGAGAAGCACGATGAGAGTCGTCCAGGTCGCGAGCGGCGACGTGACGTACTGCACGACGAGGCTGCCGACGAGCATGCCCAGGAGCGAGATGACGGTCTCCTGGCTGGAGTCCTTCGCGTTCAGCTCGCCCAGGTTGCCCCAGCGGGCGAAGTGCGCGCTGAGACTGGCTTTCGCGGAACCCGCGGCGACGCCGCAGAGGGCGCGCAGGACGCTGCTGAAGCTGAGGACGAGGACGCGGAGGGGTTTGGGGAAGGCGGGGGACAGGCAGTCGAGGACGAAGGCGAGGTCGTTGAGGATGTCGGCCAGCAGGCGGTACATTTTGCACTCGGGCTCGAGGGAGGTGCCGAAGCGGTGGGCGAAGAGGATTGTTGCGATGCGGCCGGCGGATTCTTGGATGATGGAGAGGATGAGGGCGGCGGTTGGTGAGGCGGAGGAGTCGCCTACCCCGACGCTGGAGAGGACGGCGCGGGAGGAGAGGAGGCCAGCGATGCTGCTGGAGAATGCTTGGAGGGAGTCCTTGGATGTTTGTCAGTCGAGTGACGGTCTATGCGGGTCGTGTTCTCATACATAAACCTGATATCTTGCCAGATGTCAGTCAAGACAATCGATAGGAGCATTACTTTCTCGTGTGGACATCTACTCACTCCAAATAGTCATCTGTCACACTGTGGGGGTATCCTGCGGGCAGAAACACGTCTAGTAGTCTTTGCCAGACTGGTTTCGTCTGCGTTGGAAGAATGACATCGACTCGACCGACACCTTCCTTGGAGCCGGCGGTCTGCACGTATGTCGCCGTGACATTTCCTGCTTCGTCACATTCGACAATCTCGCACTCTTTTGCAACCATCGCAACTGCTCAATGCAGGTTGGAAGTTGTGGCACAGTATCGCCCTTCAGGCTGTTCAATGAGGTGCCCCGCGGGTCGACCTCACCTCTTGGCGCGATCCTGCCGCCTTCTCGCGTAACACAAGCGTGTATGCACAACCATTGCTAGATCTTGCATACAAGAGCTTTAAAACGCGGTAAATCTGCTCGACACTTAACGATGTCATCCTCAACCATATCTTACACGTCTGCCCAGCTCACGGTATGCGCCAGCGACGCCAGTTCTACGCGATAGCCCGCGTTGGCGAGCGCTATCGAACGATAGCTGCAATTCACAGCCAGTGGTTGATGGAGCTTTCAGCGGTGCGGCAATACCTTGTCACATTGAAGATCCTGAGGGCGCCTCGCAACTTTCCTGCAATCCGACGAGAGTTGAAACTTGCCGCATCCAAGCCGGCGGACTTCTGGAATCCATGCAGTAGAGGCGATCGATCTGAATGGGTGAGTGCGATATCCCTTCCTTGCTTGCTATCCAATGTTACCAGTATTTTGTTTTGTGATTGATCCAGATTTGATTGCCTGGAAAATAAGACAGCACATCTCCCCCAATCCTCGATCCAGATAGCTAGTTTTTGACAGCTCTGATGAATATCTAACAGGGCATCGATTTCCCTTTCATGACCACAGCCCTACTTCTCGGAAGTGACGTCCGACCTCCATCCCACGCGCTCTCGCCCGCCCACCCGCTACCCATTGACACACCACCCGACCAAATCCAGAACGGCGACGGCATCTCCATCTTCGACATAACAGAGATCGGCCGCCCGCGCTACGCCATGATGCGATGCGTCGCAAAACGGCCTTGCGACCGTCATGACGGATTGTGTCACAGCCGGAGCATCATGAACGCGAGCGACTACATCCGGAGGTACCGGGCCGAAGATGAAATTTACGACGACGCCAATGACCATTCCGATGGCCCTGGCTGCTCCAATCATGGACCTGCTCTTGGCAACCCCGTGGCCGAGCACTTCCCGGACGAGGTGCGTGAGTTGGATGCGTTCCCGCTCGTCCGCTGCTGCGATTTGGATAGCGTCTGACCGCAAGGTGGTGGATTCGGGGCCGTGAGCTTGCCTTTTGACGGCGAGGGTACAGCCAGTAAGCGAGTTTCTGAAGAGTTTCACGGCTCTAATCGCCACATCCCTCGTTCGAAAATTGAATCGCTGGGCAAATTGATTGGGAACGGGGTCAAATCGGGCGGTCTCTCCTGGCTCGAAGAGGTTGAAGGTGAACCAGGCTTCCCAGAGGCGTTGCATGCATACGTTCTTGCCTCTCCTGAGGATTTGAGAGATGAGCATTTGTGCACGTTACTAGAGCGAGCACACAGAGGCTGTACTACAGTCGACCTCAGCCCTTTCTGCAACCTCTCGCTAGATAAAGTTGTCACAATCGTGAATGAGTTGTCGGATGACCCAAACCAGAAGCTACGCTTGACCTTGCCAGATCTGGAAGATGTCACGGGTGGGGGTCTTCAACGGTTGATCGCCAGCGATAGCATTGCTGAGCTATCCGTTGGGAAACACGACACTATCGATCTCAATGACATCGTCAGCACCATCGATGGCACCGGTATTACAAGCCTCACCACGCCCGAGCTATACTCTCGCAGATTTGTGAGCAGCAACGACTCCAACCAAACAAGAGTCCTATCAGCCCAAGGCATCCGGCCCAAACTATAGAACCCTCCGCTCCCGGCGCTCCCACACCCCAAACAGTTCCCTCTCACGCAGCTCGTATACTTCAATCTTCCGGAATCAGCGGAAACAAGCGCCACGATCACGCCACGTATTGAGAACGACGGACTACGGTGGTCCGAAGTGCTGGGAAATAATGACATCAACGACCGCCCCTCTGCCAACAATTAATGTCTCCATTTGAGCGATAGTTTCCTCACAGCCGATGAAGGCGTTGCGGCCTTCCCCATGTTCTTATCCATTCTCGCGGAGCCTTACGCGATGAGTCCCGATTGGGAGAGAGGATGGGCCATTATGCAAATGGCAGAGCGCGTGTCATTGAAGGTAAGCACATCACTCCGCCTCCAATCGCTCCAACTGTTGCTCCTGCGCATCAGCATCCACGGACACATCTTGGGTCTCACGCTAGTATCCGTTCTGCTAGAACACAAAAATAGTGGTGTTCGGAACAAGCACTGCTAAAACCCTTCGCTGGCCGCTCACATCGCTGCGCGGCTTTGCAACCACTCCAACCTATACTCTGCTAACTTATCCCAGGACGACCTCGCCGTCCACCCCCTCCCCGGCGAACTCTGCGCCTTCGCCGCCCGAACCAGCCAAATGTCGCCTGGCCCTTTCATGCCAACCGCACCCCTAACGCAAGGCAAATGGACCATCGTCGTCTGCCACGGAATCATCGAGCGCAGGGACCCCATGCTCACGAAGCTCCGCTACAGTTCGCCAGCCTCGATGCGGAGGGCAACACTCTGGTTCTCGACGCCGCGTGCTTCCTTCGGAAATGCATGCGGGAGAGCGAAGAGCATGAGGTCGAAGCGTGCTTGAAGAGGTGGGAGAGTGAGGTAGACGCACTGAGGCAGTGGGCGTACACGGAGCGGAGCGCTTATGCTGCTGAAGCTGTTAGGTCCGCTTCTGAGAGACACGGTGAGATGCAGCTTGGACTATGCGGCGTTGCGGAAGTGGATGAGGCTTTCAGGGCGCTGCGCGAGAATGGAAGGATTGTTGCAGTGGCGCCTCAGGCTGCTTGATGCGTCGCTATTGAAGCGATCAATGGGAAGGTGACTAACTCTACAGCGTCCACCCTACTGGGATCTTGATAGATACAGTTAAATCGACTGGTCAATAGGGTAGTGTCGGGTATACTACTCGCGAATCCGTACGCGCGGATGATCACGCAAGGGGTTCCGGATAAGTTGTATTCACACTTCACGCCGCGTTTCTGCGGACCGTTGCTTCGAAGTCACAATCCAGAATTCCTAAGGATCGGCGCATTGCTCCTCCAATGCGATTTCGTCAAAGCTGCACATTTTCACATCACTCAGCCGCTGGTAGCCTCGGGGCAGAAAGGACCGAGATCCAGGGGCTGCCCTGGTGGAGGGCGAGGTGATGGGGCGATCTCACCAAAGTAGAGAGCCTTTGAGTCTACTAGCGAGAGCAAATCGTGGCCTGTGAATGGCCGAAAGCTAGAGCTTCTGGCGAAAGCTGTCAATCGCCGACCAGTAGGATCACCGCCCATGCGGCGATCAGTCAAAGGATTCGCAACGAGCGAAACGCCATCTCCCCCACCTCGTACACAAGCGAGGCGTCCAAGCGCACCGCGCAAGCATTGACGGTTGCGGTGTGAAGATCTCCTGCGACCAGAGCCCACCGCGCCCCTCGCCGCTGGACATGACACGGCGTCCGATGGAGACGATTGCGAACATCGGAGCAGGCCATGGGGCTGGACGAAACGGCGGGAACGGCGCAGAACGGTGGAGGGTCAGGAGACTTGCGCGGCTGCGGGCGCCCCACGGGGTAGTAAGCCTGCTGATTTGCTGCAGAGGCAGAGGCGCACACGCAGGGTCACGTGCATAGCTCGGCTGGCGCCGCAGAGTGAGGGATGGGGCGGCTCACGCGTCTGTCTGGCCCGGATCTGGCTGTGCTGCAAGCCACCGCCGCCGGGCGAAATGCGGCCTCTTTGCCGTTGGTCGAGGGTCTTGGGTCGAGGCCGCGACGCTGCGCCAGGGCTCGGCGGGACTATGTACTCTCTGCGGCGGACGCTGGTGTCGCCGAGCAGTGCGCTCGAGTTGCCAGCTGCTGCCGTTCGAGGCAGATTAATATTGCACCGCGGCTCACACGCGTGCTCTGGCAATACCTAGGTAATAAGCACGGCGGCAGACACGCGGTGCGGCCGCGCGCACTGGACACAGCGCAGCCCCCACGCGACCGGCCAGCGTCTGCAGCAGAAAAAGGCTCAGCCGAATTGCGGAGAGCGCGACGTCAGCGGCCCAGGAGCAGCAGGAACAAGCGGCCGATGCGTGGGCTAAGTTTGTCTAAGTCTGTCGATACTCCAGCGCTCGCCTGTCTGGCGACGCGCGCCCCGGTACTTTCCACCCGTCCGCAAATCAGCGGCCTCGCCGCGCTTTGCCTTTGCCTGCCCCAGCTCCTCGACCGCCGCCCGCGACTCGGGGTCTGCAGAGCCCGCGATGTGAAGGCCTTCCCGCCTCGTGGTGGACCCACCCGGCCGGCCGCCTTTGCCTCCGCCTTCTCTGCTTGATATCGTCTGTTCTCGCCGCTGTCCGCCCGCCTGCACACCACACCATCCGCGGCCCTGCGCCGACATCCTGGATTCGAACCACCGCCGACAACACATCGAATACCGCAGAGCCGGCCTGGCTTGATCGGAGGGGACTCTGCCGACAGCGACGCTGGTGAGGCATGGCGTGGTCGCGAAGGCCGCCTAGGACAATTGGAGGGTGAACTGCGCACAACTATCGGGGGCCGCCGGCCGCCCGCATACTGTTACACTGGGCATGGCGGGCATGAACTTGGACCACAATGATTTCCAGGGCCGAGCAGCGCCTGTGCTGGCGGTCAGCATTGCGCTGGCCGTCCTATCCACCGTCTTTGTCCTTCTGCGCATGCTGTCCCGTGGCGCAATCGTCAAGAAGATCGCGCTGGATGACTACTTCATGGTGCTCGCGTGGATCATCGCATTCGGCATGACGATGGCAGTGATCTGGGGCACACGCTACGGACTCGGACGACACGAAGAAAACATACCTCCGGAATGGGCGTCGACGCTCAAAAAATCCAACTACGCCTTCAGCGTGCTTTACAACCCTGCCCTCATGATGTCAAAGACATCAATCCTGATATTCTACCTCACACTTTCCAAGAGCAACCACACGTTTCGGTGGGCGACAATTGCGACACTTTTTGTGGTCAACGCTGGCGGCTTCGCGTTGACTATGCTCAATATCTGGCAATGCACGCCCGTCAACGCCGTCTTTCAAACGCCAATTCCCGATTCAGCCAGTTGCACCGATATCGTCACCATCTATTTATCATCAGCACCTCTCAACATCATCACCGATCTGGCCATTCTATTTTTACCTATGCCTATTCTCACGAGCATGCGCCTGCCGAAGAAACAGAAAATCATTCTTATAATCACCTTCAGCTTTGGTATCTTTGTCGCCGCCGTCGATGTGGTACGCATTGCGTACTTGCAGTCTGCGGCAGAAACACGCATCGCCAACATACACAATAATCTGAACGAGGACAACAACCTTACCTCGGAGAACACGGACTTTGCTTGGTACGCTTCCTTGAGTTTCATGTGGTCCGTGATCGAAGTCAACATCGGTATCATGTGCGCATGCGTACCTGCTCTCAAGCCGTTGGCTTCGAGGTTTTTGCCACGCATGCTTCGCGACGCAGGAGATGTCACCGAAAAAGACTCGTCCATCTCGGCTCCAAGGTACACTTACAACTCCGAGATGGCCAACGCACACCGCGTTCCGTCCATTGTCGAGACGCCGCCTTCAGCAAATGAGAGCCATGCAGAACCACACGAAGACGAAGGGCCGATGGGTATGATGGACTTTTTGACGACGCCTGATATGAACGGCGCGAACGGCGCAAGACTGGACCGCACGACAACAATGCTCAC
This sequence comes from Cladosporium halotolerans, assembly GCF_011745625.1. Classification (NCBI taxonomy): domain Eukaryota; kingdom Fungi; phylum Ascomycota; class Dothideomycetes; order Cladosporiales; family Cladosporiaceae; genus Cladosporium; species Cladosporium halotolerans. Next base: position 224,557 of record NW_027191464.1, on the reverse strand, counting down.
CAACACAACGCGGAACACGAGGCCAGATTCGCCCACCTTTTTCGATTTTGTGAACCTCAACCAGAAGAAGAGTATGGTACAAATGACGAGTCGCGACTCAGTCTTCCCATTCGCCATGGTATCGCTTCTCTTCTTTATCTGGGGTTTCGAGTACGGCTTGCTTGATGTGCTCAACCAACAATTCCAGAGCGTCGCTCGGATGTCGCCTGGACAGACATCGAGCATTCACAGCGCATACTTCGCTGGTTACCTCATCGGACCTTGGCTTGTGGGACGTTGGGTTCTCGAGCACTGGGGTTTCAAGGCATGCTATTCCGTCGGTCTGAGCATATACGCTTGCGGAACTCTCATCTTCTGGCCATCGGCCGTACTAACATCTTACCCGGCTTATCTGATCACGAACATTTTCGTCGGTTTCGGCCTGTCGATCTTGGAGGTTTCGGCGAACCCTTTCATCGCACTCTGCGGTCCGCCGCAGTACGCCGAAATGCGGCTGTTGCTCAGTCAGGCTATCCAGGCCGTTGGCACTGTCATTGCGCCTTTGATCGCCAAGAAGGCGTTCTTCGAGACGTACTTTGATGCTCCCTCCCTGGTGGACACGCAGTACGCGTATCTTGGTATTGCGCTCTTCACGGTCCTGCTGGCTGTAGTCTACCACTACGTGCCACTCCCCGAAGCCACCAACGCCGAGCTGGAGGATGCAGCGGAGCGCATGGACGGCGCAAACAAGGCCCAAATCCGCTCAATCCCCGTCATCTGGATCATTCTGGGCCTCGGAGCATTCAGCCAATTCTGCTATGTCGGCGCGCAAGAAGTCAACGGCACGACCTTCGACGAGTACCTCGCGGCCGTCGTCGGCACAGACTGGAGCGCATCCAACTACCTGGCCGTCGCGCACACCTGCTTCGCCGTCTCGCGCTTCCTCGCCGCGGGGCTGACCCTCCTCGTCCGCCCCCGCTACCTCATCCTGATCTTCTTCCTCGGCGCCATCCTCTTCCAGGCCCTCTCCATGCACCTCACGGGCCGCGCCGGCCTCGCCATGCTCCTCATGGTCTTCTGCATGGAGGGCCCGCTGTTCCCGCTCATCTTCGCGCTGGCCATCCGCGGCATGGGCAAGCACACGCGCTTCGCCAGCGTCGTCGTCACGTCCGCCATCTCCGGCGGCGCCGTCTTCTCGCCCATCAGCAGCCACATCGTCAACGAGGGGCGGGGGCCGCAGTTCGCCGTCATCGTCGCCGTCGTCGTCTTCGCGGCGGGCACGGTCATGCCGATCGTCTTCAGCTCCGTCGGCAAGATTCGCCGCGTCGTCGATCCGATGTCGTGGTCTGAGGCGGCCAGCGACGGCCGGCCCAGCTCGACGAGCAGCGTGGCCAGCCGCGCGCTGAGCATCGTCATGATGGGCAAGCGGCCTAGCAAGGAGAATGGCGCGGTGGAGTTTAGGGAGCGAAGCAGCAATGGAGGAGGGCAGACGTGAAGGGATCGTTCATGGCACGCACAAGGGCGTTTTTTGGGAGGTTCTCTGGTTTTTGAATTCTCTTTTTCTTTTGGGACGGGTCTTTTGATTTCACATGATACCAATGGGTTGCTCTTACGAATTTTTGGAAGGCGGAGAGAGGGAGAGAGAGGCTTGTTACATTTCGCAGCTTTCCGCGAACAGCACGGCGCCGGGCTTGGGGGAAGGGAAAAAGAGAATTTTGGGACGGCATGCCTGCATGATACGATTTTGTCTGGTCTGGAGGATGATTGTCCACATTGTACATATGTATGTCAGCGGAACGAACGAATGTATATTTCGCATGAACTGAATCCACCGATCCCGAGCCACGGACTGTGCGGTCCTCTTCAGTGAGCTTGTTCACGCGGCCCCGCGTCGGCTTGAGCAGGATCCTCGCCACGGACCCGCCGTTGGCCAGACGTGCAGTTCCCCCTTGGTGCGATCATGCAATATTAATGCGGCCTGCTTACGTGAAGCGCATAGAGTTTCGAACATTGGATCGCGGAGAACGACTTGCTAAGAGCCGTAACACAGCGGTGGAGAGTCTGCCGCAAAGCCCCGCACTGCTGGTGGGTGAGACGGACGAAAGCGCTTCCAAATGGCCCTTAACTCCGAGCCTGAGCTTCCCGCTGCTAGGTAGGTAGCTGTAACGTCATGCGTGAACATTGATGGGCGGGCTGTCGTGAACGCGGCAATGTGATGTGGCGGATATAAGGGGAGGTTCGAACGCCTTTCCGCTTCTTCACATTGTTGCTCTTGGACTCCAACAGCATCTCATTTACTTCGAAAACAATCTGCCAAAACTCATAATGGACAAAGTACAGCAGGTCATCGGCAAGGTCACCGGCCAGAGCAAGCTGCCCACGGCCAAGCTCGGCAAGAATGGACCGCAGGTCAACAGGTTGGGCTATGGTACTATGGGACTGGTGAGTTGAGGGTTTTGTGAGTTCTTGGAAAAATGGCTGGTCGCTGACATTGGGATGCAGAGTGCTTTCTATGGCACTGCGAAGCCGGATGCCGAGCGTTTCAAGGTGCTCGACAAAGTCTACGAGGAGGGCGACCTTTTCTGGGACACTGCCGACATGTACCAGGACAGTGAGGATCTTCTCGGTGAGTTGTCTCAACATCTGATAGCAATGCGAGGAGAGGCCTGCTAACACCCCACCCCAAGGCAAATGGTTCAAGCAAAACCCCGGCAAGCGCGAGCACATCTTCCTCGCGACCAAGTTCGCGAACGCGATGCGCGAGGACGGCAGCCGCTACGTCGACAGCAGCCCCGAGTACTGCCGCAGCGCGTGCGAGCGCTCGCTGCGCCGCCTGGGCGTCGACGTCATCGACCTCTACTACTGCCACCGCGTCGACCAGGTCACCCCGATCGAGAAGACAATGGGTGAGATGAAGAAGCTCAAGCAGGAGGGCAAGATCAAGTACATCGGCCTGTCGGAGATCAGCTCCGAGACGCTGCGCCGTGCGTGCAAGGTCGAGCATGTGGATGCTGTTCAGATTGAGTATGTTTTATGTCCGGTCGTGAAACTTGAAGGATGAGACGCTGACGCGCTTCGCTCCACACAGGTACTCCCCCTTCAGCCTCGACATCGAGTCCGAGCAGATCGGCCTCCTCAAGACCGCGCGCGAGCTCGGCGTCGCCATCGTCGCCTACTCGCCCATCGGCCGCGGCATGCTGGGCGGGCAGATCAGGAGCCCGGACGACTTCGAGGAGGGCGACTTCCGCAAGTTCGCGCCGCGCTTCTCCGCCGAGAACTTCCCCAAGAACCTCAAGCTCGTCGACCAGATCACGGCGCTGGCGCAGAAGAAGAACTGCACGCCTAGCCAGCTGACGCTGGCCTGGATCCTGGCGCAGGGCGACGACTTCTTCCCCATCCCGGGCACGACGTCGATCCCGAGAGTCGAGGAGAACGTGGGCTCGCTGAAGATCAAGCTGAGCAAGGAGGAGGAGGCGGAGATCAGGAAGGCGTGCGAGGAGGCGGAGGATGCTGGGCACAGGTATCCGGAGGCGTTCGCTGGGTCGCTGTACGCTGACACTCCGCCGCTTTAGATGGGGTGTGAGATGTGACTGGCGAGGTCAGACAGAGGCCATTGCGGCCATGAGAAAATAATGGATAACGAAGAACAGTGATAATAAGGTCAGTAGCGCGTGATAGCTCGCAAAATGCGTACCGAATGCCTTCGAAGCAATGGCTATAGCCCATACTCCTATACGACGTGACTTTTCCCATCACACCTCATCACGCACGCCGTGGTGAACTTCGAGCAGAAAGACGAGATGAATGGCCATGGTACGCTCTCGTCCCGAGACAGCCGACCACCCAGCACGAGCCCCAACGCTGCACCACAGTCCCTTACCGTGGAACCACGAGCATTGCTCGCGGTCTCACAAAGACGCACCACGTGAATGTTTCCTCCGAGGCACCAAACAACAAACGTGCCGCACATAAGCTCAGAGCCAGGGCTCGCCTGGCTAGCGCGGGCTCGGCAGCAAGCGGACCCTGCAATCTCGCCTTCCAACGGCCGCCCAGATCTCCCAAACTTAGCAGTAGCCCATACCACCTCACTTGCCCCGATACGCCTAAGAAGCCGTTTGTCGCCAATAGACCCTCCGCGGTGGCGAACTCGCCACCTTCAAGGTACCCAGGTGGCCGGCTAGACGCACGCCCTGACAAGCACCAGGGCCGCGCAATGTACACGGGCTGCAGCTATGCTGAGGGGGAGCCGGCCGTGTAGGTACTTGTTACATGCACATGCACGGCTGGCGTGAGACTCGTCGCGACTCGCGAGAGCCGCAGGGCCGTTCACGGGGTGTTTCTGCGGTTCCCAGCGCCCGCCGGCATATCGCCTGCCCTCTCTCTCAGCTTAGCGGCGTGCCGCGAGTCCAATCACGCGCGCCGCCGGCCGCCTCATTCCTGCAGAGTGGTCTGTGGGCGCTGCTTTCCCCGGAGTCCGTCTGTTTATCTGGCGCTGGCTCTGGCTCTATTGGGGACTGGATGGGAAAGCAAGGGTATGCGCGCGGTCTTTCCTCCTTTTGCTGCTGTTTGCCGGGTAGGTATACATTATTTGTTTGGGCCTCTCCTCCTCCGTTGCCGTGTCGTCCTGTCAGCTCCTCTTCTCGTTCTGTAGCACAGTCTTCTCGCATCAACACTTGCAGAAAGCATTGGAAAACATACACAACGCTACATCAGACATCAAAGACTACATCAACAAACATGCAGTACACCACCGCCCTCGTCCTGGCCGTCGCCGGCCTCGCCGCCGCCCAGTCCACCACTTCCACCGCCAGCGCCGCGACCTCCTCTGCCACAACTAGCTCCTCCGGCTGCGGTGAGGCCATTGATGCGTAAGACCCACCCCAAACGCCATCCTCACACTCAAAACCACAAACCTAACAAAACCCCACCAGCATCATCTCCAACTGCTACGCCTCGACCTCCGCCCGCGTCCAGAGCTGCGACGACCAAGACTGGAACTGCAAGTGCGACAACTCCCAGGCCGTCCTGACCTGCTACGACAACTGCCCGTCCGGTAAGCCAACGCCATCACAAACCCCCCAAAAACCCACCAACTAACCTCCCCCCAGACCCCAACCGCTTCGCCGCCGACCAGCAAAACGTCGCCTGGTGCAACGCCGCCAAAGCCTACAGCTCCAGCAGCAGCAGCGCCAGCTCCTCCCGCTCCACGGGCTCCAGCACCGCCACGCAGTCGTCCGCCGACAGCACTTCGACGGGCTCCGAGGCCGAGGCGACCGAGTCCTCCGGGTCCACGTCCACTTCCGGCGGCCGCGCGGCGTCTTCGACGGCTTCGGACGCCGCCGCGTCCGCGACGGGCGATAGCGCGGCTGGTAGCGTGGTCGTGCCCGCTGCGGGTGTTTTGGCTGCCATGATGGGTGTTGTTGCTGCGCTTTAAAGGGCGTGATGGGTGTGATTGGGGAGTAAGAGAGTCGTTCGATTCTAGGTTCTTTTTTCTCTCGTAATTATTAGTGTTGTTGTTTCAAATTTGGCTAAACGCCTCGTAAGCAGGGAGGAAGACGCGAGGAGGCAGAGGAAGAGAGGCTGATGAGTCGGAGCACGGAGGGATGTGTACGGCCTCTCGTCCCTGCCTGCCTTCGACGAAAGAACGGCGAGGGAGTTCCTGGTTTCGAAAGCGAAAGCGCAGATGTCAATGTCTTTAGTATAGCTACTTGTAGCCCAATCAGAAAGGTATCGCCAAAACTCGGATTTGTCTCGTTAGGTCAATCATTCCGGTCGGCGGTCATAATAATATGTGATCCAGCCCACGTGAGCGGATCCTGCCCGGGTCTCAGACGTGGGGATTGGTGAGAAGATTGATGGGCAATGCCTTTGCCTGCTTGTCTTCTCTGTCGAGCAGCGTTCTAATGAACCCAATGGTCATGGCACGCCAACCACGCCACATACATCCGGGGCCGCCATGAGCATCATCTTGGCGCAACTCACATAGAAACAGCAGATATCACTTGAAACCCCAGAAAAGAACAAAGGCAGCTTAGGAAAAAGTGAGATACAGCTCCCCATCCGAATGTGCCATCCTATATTTTCCTCCGCGCTCCATCTCCTCTCGAAGTCATTTCGTTGCCCGAAGCGCACAGCAGTCCCTCTTGCATGATGATGATGATACAAGCGGGACGCGCGCAGCAAAACCCCCCACATTCATCCATCCATCCGTCCTTCCATATGTATCAACAATACAACCCCAAAGAACCCCCTTATTCGATATATACCCCCACATCCCCATCTACTCCTGCCCAAAACCGACCGTCTCCTCGACCGCCCACGTGAGCTTTTGCTGCAGGGCGTCGTAGCTCTTGTAAGGCGGCAGGTCGAGGCGGTTGAAGCACGTGTGGGACTTGGGCAGCTGGCTCTCCTCGCCGGACTTCTCGATCGTGAAGCGGCGGGGCCCGTCGGACCCCTGCAGGTCCTTGAAGCCGTTGACGGGGATGCGCGAGGTGCCGGTCGCGAACTGCAGGAGGCGGGACTTCTGCTCTGCGTCCCAGCTGCGGATGACCTGGTGGGGTTGGGTGTTAGCGGGACGTGGGGAGGGGGTAAATGAGGAGAGGGATAGGATGCGTACCTTCCAGAAGTTTTGCACGACGAGGTCGCTTTCGGTGTAGCCGCGGTAGTCGGTGTGCTTCTTCCAGTCGTCAACGTCGATGTCGGCGATACCGCCGATGAGGAGCTCGAGCTCGCGCTCGTCGAAAACGTTGACGAGGTCGGCGGGGATGAGCTCGTGGAAGCCCTGGACGAAAGCGTTGAATTGCTCCTCGACGCGCTTCTGGATGCGCCACTCGGTGATCAGCCTGGGAAAATGTTAGTAATCTTGTTTGATCGATGAGAAAGATACTGGGCGAACATACTCAACGTATTCCTTCTTGTTCTCGTTCGTCACCTCAATGTCCCTGCCGCCTTCTTTGAGGTCAACAATGACCTTCTCACCGAAGCGCTCATCGTCGACCGAGAAAGTGGAGTAGATGACATCAGTGATGTCGTTCTCCATGGTCCAGGTGAGCGTGCGGTGGAACTCGGCGTCGACACCCTCCATGTCGACAAGGGCCACTTTCTTCTTGAGGATCATCTTGTAGAAAGCGCCAATGAAGAATGCGTCCAGGAAGCGTCGGTGGAAGATGGCCAGGCCGACGACACGGCCAATGAACTTGAAATATCCAAGATGCTCAGGGTTGATGCCAGAGTGCGGGTTTATTTGGAGAGTGTAGTTGTCGTGTGCCGAGTACTCGAACAAGCAATAGAAGGGGTTGAACATTTCGTGAGAAAGCAGGAAAAAGAATTCACTGCGGAAGCATTGTCAGTAATGTTTTTTTTTTTGGAAGATTGCAAGGTTGATCGACTAACCGAGAAAGACCACCGTAATCCAGACCGTCTTCACCATCGAACTTGATCATTAGCCTCTTCTTGAGGTCGTTCGGGCTTTGACGCATGATTTCTGCATATGAGTCCTCAAAAATATGCGATCGTCGGACCTTGACGTGGCATTGGCCAGACAGAATCCGCAGTGCTGGTTGCGATCGGAAGTAAATGAGCTTACGTCTGAAGTCACGCTTGTACTGCGGAACGTTCTGGTCCAAAGATGACGGCAGACGAGGGTCATCCCATGTCGTCGTCTTGGTGTTGTGGTCCACGAAGTAGACACGTGCTGTGTTGGTAAGACGCATTTCCCAGCCGCTGGGCAGAGGTCCGAGTTGCGACACCGGTTGCTGTTGAATAGTGGTGTTGTTTCCGCCGGCGTTCTGTCCGTACATCCTGATGTACTGCTGCCGCCTGGGGTCGACCCACGTGGTGGTGCGAGTGTTGTGATCAACAAAGTACGCGCGCCCCTCAGGCGTATGCCTTTGCTCCCAGCCTGCTGGAAGTTCGCCAGTACCTGCAGTTGTCGCACCTGTAGCCACCATCTGGGCTGCAGTAGCCTGGTTCACTGGGTTCGGAGTCTGAGAAGGAGAGTTGCGATCGGAAGTTGGTGAGTTGGCACCCGTCCTGTCTTCCGGCAACACACGTGCTTGATGTCTTTGTCTTTCCACATTCTGTTGCTGCTGCAACTGGTTCCGCTGCTCGCCAGCGTCATAGTTGGCAGTGGGTCTAATCCAGGTAGTCTGCCGCGAGTTGTGGTCCACGTAGTAAGTTCTTCCTAGGTTGTCTTCCCTTCGCTCCCAACCGCCTGGCAGTCGTCCTTGCGCGTCTTCAAACGCACTGTATCCGGTCCCGTCAGCGCGCCTGTTAGCCGCGGTACCGTTGGTGGCAGCCGGAGGGCCGGCGGCATTGGTTGGTTGCCTAGAGGCGTTGCTCGCAGGTCGGTCGGCGTTCAATGATGCTTGCGACTGAGCGCCTGCAGGCGTAGAAGATCCTGTGTGAGCGCCATTCGTTGACGTTCCGGGCGTAGTAAGTGCTGGTCTAGATGAACTGTTTCCAGAATTGTTGATGGGTGCCCGCAGGTTAGTGGAGAGGTTAAGAATGAGCTTTCCATTGACGACGAGGTTGTCGTTTGACTTTCGCAAGTCTCGCGTGAGCATCTCTGGTAGCGAGGTCAGTACGTGTTCTCGCACGGGGCCTGCGCCGAGACATACCGTCTCCGCCAACGTCCAGATCTAGGACACTGCCAATGCGCACGTTGACCACACCGAGGAAGCCCTGGTCCTTTTTCTTGAACTTCTTCTGGTCAAAGATCTGCACCGCGAGTATGCTTTCGTCCGTCGCACGCCTGTCGCTCCCCATTAGCGTCTTGCCTCCGCGCATGTGTAAGCTTTACCGCCGGCACCTACATGTCAAAGCTCTCGTTCCAGTACGGGTTCAGTGTCTTCTTGATGACGCCCGTGGTCCTCGTCTGCTCGCCGCCAATCGTGGCGACGGCGAAGGGATCAGGGAAGCCTGTACGCATATTCCGTGAGCATGTGACCCTCGTGGGAACGGGGGTTGCGGTGCTTGCCACTTACGGAATACATCCCTCTTGTACAGACCATCGGCGGCGATGACTGGGAAGGGTGGGTTAGTCGTGTCCTGCCCGTGCGAAGCAATGTGCGTGCTCTTGCGTACTCGTCACCCGCAGGTTTGGCTGTGCCGGCAGCTCCATGGCTGCGAAGGTATGCGGTCCCGCGCCCTCGGTAGTCGGTGGATGAGGTCAAACGTCGGCCGGCGATGACGGTGTGAGTTGCCAGTAGTCGCGCGAGACTCCAGGCGGTCCGCGTGGTGTAGGGGGTGTAGTGGAAGCGGCGAAGAGATGTGATCGGTCGAGGCGCTCGCGGAGCGGGCGCGGGTGGCAGTGGTGGGATGGCTCGATGCGGTTACGACAATGTGGCTGTGTCAGCACAGCAGGGCGCAACAACGGCGGACGGATCCCGCGCCAGGCTGGTGAGAGGGGGTCGGCGGCGGTCGGGCAGGGCGGCGGGGCGTTGTCGTTCTGGCAGACGACGGCGGGGCCGGCGGTGGTCTGGCTCTGGGTCCGTCAGGTGGCGGAGAGAACTGGCGGGTCGCAGTTGCGGTCGCGCTTGGCGGGCGGAGACGTGGGAGGAGTCTCGAGCAGCAGCACGCCGCACGCAGCGGAGTCGCAGGCCGCCCGCAGCAGCCTCAGGGCGGACTCAGCGCAGCGTCACCAGGGCCCTGTGATGCTCGCACGACTGCTGCCCCACCACCGATCGAGCGCGCCCAAAGCCGCCCGTTCGCCTTGCCGAGCTCGCCAAACGACGCGGCTGCGCAACGGAGAAGGCGGTGCGGTGCGAGTGCTAATAATGGCACGCATTTGAGATCTCACATGTCACCATTGTGCCGCTTGAGCCTGCCGTTGGTGTCGCTAAACATCAGCATTCGTCCCGTTTCGCGCGTCACGTGCGCATCCGTTTCGTTTCCGTCTGTGCCTGCATTTCGCCGAATCATGGAAAATACGGGTGACAGACATTCCTTTTGCAAGAGTATAGCGCATGCATGGAAAACACGGATGACAGACATTACTACTACACGAGTATCGTACATTCACGTCTACACAATGTATCGAGTGGCGAGAGGTAATCCGTCTATCGCGTGTTTAACCACACCCCAGCATAGATGCATCCAACGACACGACCGGGCTCAGCGACGCCTGCTTCATCAGCACCGTCTGCACCGGCCATTCAACCCAGCTCTTCCACTCATCCCCCAGAGAGCCGACAACATCCCTCAGCACCCTCCTGCCCCAACCGCGCGCCCACCACCTTGAGTCGAGCATGTCCAGCAGCACCGTGTGGTACGCAAGGATGACCAGCGCCTGCGGATGTCGCCTCTTCAGCAGCAGCGAGAACCGTGTGGGGTCCTGCTTGGGGAAGCACATGATCATCGACATGCCGCAGCCACCCTGCGAGCTCAGCACCTGCGAGTACAGCTGCTTGAGCTCCGCCAGGATCAGTACGCACGTGCGCCGCTCCTCGGGCACCATGCTATGCATGCCGATCATGAAGTCGAGGTGATTGAGCCCGAACTCCATGCCCTCGGGCAGCGTGTCGCTGGCGACGCAGTCGCCGCTGCCGGAGTGTCCGATGGTGGGCTCGAAGGCGAAGGCCATCGAGAGCGCCGTGCCGTCGTCTGAGAGGCCTTTGTTTTCTATGAATGCTCGGGTGAGGATGGGCGCGAAGGGCCCTTGCATTATCCACAGGAGCGTCTCTTGGAGCACGACTTCAATGCCCCTGACGAGCGAGAACAGTTCCACCATTGCTTCTATGGGCGGGACTGAAGGCGGGATGGCAAAGGCGAACAGTGCCACTAGCCATGAGAAGCTGAACCGCGCGTCTGCGTTCTCCGCCGTCGCGGGCCCGCTGTCTTGCCTGTAGAGCACCAGCGCTTGGTCCAGATGGTTGGTTGCGCTGGCTCGTAATAACAGTGCTCGTTCGGGCTGTAGTGAGGCCAAATGTAATGCGGAGAACCCAAGCAAGCCATGCATCACGTACTGCGAGCGGAAAGCTATTCGAGGCATCTCGTGCTGCCACATTGATCCGATCAGGTCAAAGTGCTCGGTCATTATGTCGTTGCTGAATGCTGTAAAGTGGTGCATCAGCTCCAGGTCGAGCATCCAGGCTTGGTTTGTCAGTGCCGCGTTGCGGTCAATCGACCCTGTGAGGACGCGTATCGAATTGAACTCGTTTGAATCTACCGGGCTAGCTCCCACGCTCGTCGATGTCGCAGACGCAGTAGCGGTCGTGCTCGACGCCGTGGCATCATATGACGACGTCCTCGTCGACAAACTCGACACCGACGTCGCCGGACTTCGTTGTTTGGGCTTCGCATCATCTCTTGGGACGTTTGGGCCCCCGGCGAGCGAGCACGCGACGCTGTGTCGTATGCAGTTCGAGCACGGTGCTTCTTCATTGCACTGCGAAAGCGAGCAGCGGTCAGCATTGTCCGTCGCTTCCGATGGTTATTTAACCGCGGAGAACCACGCACCTTGACATGTCTTCTCTTACACTGTGCACAACCCTTCCTCGACTTCTTGTGGCCGACTCGCGGCGCTCTGCTCACATTACCACTGTCCATTGTCAACCCAAGCGGCGCGATAGCTAACATCGTAAAGTCATGCACGAGCGCAGCAACATATAAGGGCAACCGACAAGGAAACCCCAATGACAAAAAGAGAACGTGGCCAGGTCAGCAACGACCACGACGAGACACTAAACATAAATAATGAAAGGGCAAAACAAACAGTCGGCGGCCGGAGCGTAAGTAATAAAAGGTGAGCAATTATAAATGGGGGCCTACTGACTTCTGACGACCGCCCTGCACCGTGGAGGAGCCCAGCTCTAACTCCGACGACCGCGTTCTGGCGCGTCGAGCCCCGTGAGTGAATCGTTCCAGCGCATGCAGCTTGGACGCCGGAGGCTGAGTCGCAGCATCAATCATGCCGTGCCGGAGCGCACCACCGTCATCGCCCTCGCCGACGATAGGGAGGGGCTTGAAGACTGCTGCCTGGTGGGCGGTAGGGCCAGTGAGAGGTACGGTATCGCCGGCCGCTCGGTCCAGTTTCAGCCGGCCGAGTGCCATGGCCGGGCACGGGATTCTCGATTCGAGCTGAGGGAATCCCACGGGGGTTCTAGCGACCTGGGGTAGGGATGAGTCGAACGTGCAGTAGCAAGGGAGCGGAATGGATAGGGACGACGGCCAACGGAACGACGAAAAGGTCGGTGAGAAGTGTCATGTGGTAGATTGTTACTTGCGCTCGTGGAGTTTATCATTCCTACAGCTCCCGTTGCGCCCGCCGTTGCGCGTGGCTCTGCAGGATCCAACACGATATAGGGTTAGACACCGCCGCCGCGGTAAGAGTGGAAGCGTAGGGCAGAATGGCAGTTGGACTAGGCCGGTTCGAGCTCTGTTCGCGACGGCTGCGAAGTCTCGCATTCGCATTGCGCTGCTTGGCAGGTACTTCGAGCAGCAGTGCCTGTTGCTATACTGCTTAGAAGGACAGCTGTCAGTCGCTTATAGTGTCTGAACTGGGCGTATGGCGCAAGGCAAGTGTGCATGACACCACGACTTCCCAGATATCGCTGGTCGAGACGTACGATCTCGCAGTCGACGGAATTGCACTGCCTTCACTTGAGGCGTCTTGATTCGCCAGCTCGGATCTCGCGTACAGTGGCAGACGTCGGTCGGGTTTGAGCAAGTTCCGCCCCCGACCCCGGACGAAACGGCCCCCGAGTCCAGGCACGTGTGTTTAGTCAGGATGCTGATATCAAAGGCAGCAGGCTAGAGTTACCCTCCTTCAGCCATTGTCAGCAAACTGCCGGCGCCGAATAGGATCACACGCCTAGTGGAACTTATTTGTGTGCGCGAAAGCTTGGAGACCGAACACAGCCTCAGCGCAACGTATGCCCTCTATAGGGCAGAGGTTTGTCATCAACCTGCCTAGGCGAACAAGATTCCCCAGGAAAAGTCTCCGAGCTGAGGAAGATGACTCCACGGTACGTTACACGTCTACGTACAACTTACGGCCGAAAGTCCCCGATAAGAGGCTCACCACTCACGACCACGTGCACATGATGCGGAGGCAGTCGGCATGATGACAGCGGTTAAAGTACCTAGTCTTTTGGGCAGGGCTTTGACTTTCAGTACCGTTGTTTCAACCTCGCTACCGTTGAAGTTTACATCTTGCTCACAGTCTCCAGATCACAAAGTGAAATCATGTCAGACGTGCATGCGCCAAGGAGGCTCCGCCACATCTACATGCTCCTTCGTGTGGTGGCCGGCTGACTTTCGCCGTACCAAGAAGCTTCTATCGGTACGTGCTTTGACAGGGGATGCTTCGAGAAGTCGTATGATCCTTCTCTTGCAGCACCGATCGTCATGCTGTGCTGTCCTCAGACGATTGTTATTCCACATCGCCAGGCTCGAACCTCGGCATGTCCGAGTGTTGCCTTGACTGTTGCGCCTCCTCTTCCATCAGTGTCACATTGACAAAGCCACAATCTTCTTGCTGCCTGATGTTGCGGGTACAACACCAATTGATCAGATGAGTGGCTCTGGGCGACATTGAACTCGACATGTGGCCCTTCTTTGAATCTCAAATCTCAACCGAGAAGTGCCTGGACGATGCGGTTTCTCACTCTTGACTCTTCACGGGATGGCTCTTGCTCCACCTTTGCATAATGGTAATTCTTGTGGCTTCTTTCTGTTTCACCCAAATCCCGTTTTTCTTTCTTCATCTCGACAGGGCTATAGCACACGCATCACCGATAGAAAAATCAAACGCCTGACCCTTTAGCCTCTCCTGATTCCAGAGGTCGTAGTCTTCCCTTTCGTTTTCATCTCGCTCGCGCCATGGGCGAGTCCGCTGACAGCTTGTCGCATGGACCTGACGCATGCAACAGGGCAAGATCCAGTTGATCGGTAGTTCCTCAGTATGGGTTGTATCCGCGACCACGGCCGCGGTAGCCCCCGCGGTAGCCTCCCCTAGGAGCGTAGCCGCCGGGCGGCCCGTAGCCACCACGCATAGGAGGGGCACCGTAGCCGCCATAGGGGCCACCACGGCCGCGAGGTCCGCCGCCGCGACCACGACCACGGTTCATGCCCGGGAGGTTCGTGCGCTTGGGGACAACCTATCAATCATTGATTAGCGCACACCATTTGTGCACCCGACTCTCTCGTTCAAAATCTCACCTTCAGATTCCTGTTCCTGAACACGCTCTCGTTGAGCACCAGCGCCTGCGTGACCAAGCTCGGCTCCGCAAACTCGACGTACGCATAGCCCTTGGGCTGGCCCGTGAACTTGTCGAGCAAGATCGTGACCCGGTTGATGCTGCCGCAGTTCTGGAAGTGCGCCTGGATCTCCTCCGGGCTGGCGCCGTAGTCGACGTTGCCAACGAAGATGCTGCGATTGTCGATGTCCTCCTTGCTCTCGCGCAGGTTCTCCGACTGCGAGTCCAGCTGCGACTGCATCTCGCGCAGGCGCGCCGCCTCCGCCTCCATCTCCTGCACGCGCTTCTTCATCGCCGCGATCTCCTCCTCGTCGTCACCCTCGCCGTCGCCCGCGCCGTCCGCCTCGGGCTCCTGCGCCGGGGCGGCCTCGTGGCCATCTTCGGCGGGCTGGGCGTCGAGGGGCTCGGGATCGCGCTTCTCGGTGTCGGCCATGGTGGACGAAAGGGTCTTGATGGGTTCTGTAGAGATTCACATTAGCAATGCTTGTTCAGATGGATCACTGCGATGCTTTGCGACAGTTGGTACCTACTGCTTCAGGCAAGGTGAGGACTGCTGGTGGCAAAGGTGTCGAAGGGAACGTCCAGTTGCGGACTCAAGGTTTGCGGGAATTGGCGAAGTGATGTGGTGGTGGGCGATGAATCGGTTACTTAAGGTATGTGAACAGGACAAATAATCCCACCAGACGCGCGCAACAAGGGAGCTTTCACAAGCTTCCGGCCTCACAAGGGTCGACGCGGCTCCACAATGCGCTAGGCCACATGCAGCCGATCCCGCAAATCACGTGGGGCGAACGACTTGACGACCAACACCGACAAGCTGCGTGAGTTTATAAAGGTGAAAGCAGGTGTCTGTCTATTGAGCGGCATTTTCATTGATTATCTAGTGCTTGACATGACATGAGTCTCGTTAGTCAGTCATTTAGTAATATGTATCGTGATACTGTGTCGAGCTCAGCCCCATGCATCACCCCAATCATCATCTTCTTCTGCTTCCTCCTGTTGCTGCTTCTTCACTGTCTCCGTCTTCTTGGCCATCGCAGCTTTGTTTGTTCCAACACCTGCAGATGCCACCTTTGTGCTTACAGGCGGTTTGCTTGCTGCAGGCTTAGCGGCCGGCGATTTCTTCGTGAGACCCTTTGGCAAAGCTTTGTTGTTCTTCTGCTTAGCTGCAGCTTGTGCGTTCAGCCAGCCTTCGAAATCTGGCTCACCACCGTCATCGTAATGCGTGGTGGGTTTTGCTGCTTGTGATGAAGGCGCAGCGCCCGGTGTGGGCTCGGCACCCCAGGCGTCGGCCACCCCCTCGTTGTCATCCATGTCGCCCCATCCGTCACCGAAGTCCTCATCTTCGACATCTGGGGTAGGAGTTGACGTGGAATTACGGAGATTGGACGGCGCGCGAGGCACCGCTGGCGCTGATGGGACAGTATGGCTTTGTGGCCGCGTGGAAGTACCATTCGCGGGTGGCGTTGACGAAGGGCGTTCCATTGGCGTGGGCTGGGTGCCGTCGCTGTTTGGCACAATATCTCCGCTCGCAGTGCCGAGCTTGTTTGTGAAAGATGAGATGGCCCAACCCATCCATTGGTTGCCCGGTTGAGGTGAGCTCATCCTCGTCGGTCCAGCAGATTGGGACTGCGGCGGTGGTAAAATGGTGTCAGGGAGAGTAGTTGCATATTTCCGTATCCGTTCGAGGTAGATGTTCATTGTCTTGTTGGCTTGATCTCGAATCATCTTCTCCTTGTCCACCAAGCACGGGCAGATAGCTGGCAGCATCTTCATGGCACAATCATCCTCTGGATAAATGTCTGCTGTAGCGGCGAGAGCCATGAGCGCAGCGTTTCTGCCGTGAACGAACGGATCCCTCAGTGCGCGTGAGAAAGCGGCAGTCAGGACTTTGACTCTGGAGCTGGCGCTGAGGTTGCGGGCGATCTTCCCCAGACAGATGGTGGTGTTTGTTCTGATGCCCGGTTGTTCGTCGTTCGCGGTTTTGGCTAAATGTCGCAGAAGTTCGCCGTTGACAACTCGGTCTGAGAGCTTTGGCACGACCACCAGTACTGCTTTGACCGTCTGCTCGCGCACCAGCGGCGCCAGATCACCGAAGCCAGTGACCATTTGTGGGAATATCTTGTCGCTAACGATCTTTTGGCTGAGATGATCGATCATCAATGGCAAGTTATCTAGTAAGCAGACTCGCAATGCTCGATCAGGACTGGTGAAGAGACGAATGATGACTGGCGTGATCTGACTGTCATACTCGTCGTCGGACATCTTTGTGGCAATGCGCATGACCAATGCGAAAGGCTTAGGGCCTCCGCCACCAAACTCGACAGATTTGAGGAGCTCTGGTACGACCTTCACTCTGAAGAAATCTTCAGGGAAGTCATCAGATTCCGCGACCGCCTCGAGTTCGCTGCATGATCGTCAGCTAAGCGCTAGTCCCCGGTAATATGCCTTGACTTACTTCAGGAATGATTCACGCTCCGATTCAGATTTCAGTCCGAGATTGTCGATGCCGTCAGTCAATTGAATCAAAGGCGTATCGAAGAAGCCTCCACTTCTGCTGCCCTGATCCAAGAAGTGGCCAATACTCAATCGCATTTTTGGCACCGCGTGCGTCAGCCTCTTATAGCTGGTCTGCATGGTGAGTGGGATGTTCTTTGTGCTGCCGATCTGGTCACTTCCAGAGAAACCACCGTTGAAGACTTCCGTGACCAGGATGCCGTAACCGTAAGAGTCCACAGCATGGATTGGATTGCTTCGCACGGCATCCCAGCCACTCTTTGCAATCTCGGGTGGAGTGTAGCGGCCAATATCAGGCACGAGGCTGCCCTGTGTGAAAATGATCGCGTCATCTTCCTTCATGGAAGATAGGATCTCCAGCCCTGCAAGCTTCCATTCTCCGCTCTCGGATGTGAATACCGAAGCTGCGCGTACATTCCCATGCACAGAAGCCGCTTCATCGTTGACGAACTTGAGTGTTTTCTGCTGAAATCAGCATAGGCTTCCTTGCCTGGCTTTCCTTTTCCCTGTGTCCACATACAGCAATGTTGTGCAATCCCCACTTCAAGCTCTCTTCTGACAGCGATTTACGCTTCGTCGACCATCCAAGTGGTGTCACACGCTCCGTTGCAATATAGATGAGTTGGTCTGTCTAGCTTGTCGTCCAATCAGCGGCATGCTCTTGAACCTGTATCTTTCGTCGAGGAGAACCAACCTCCACCGTATCCAAGACCCTCACAACACCAGGGTGACGCAGCGTTTTGAGTTTCCTAAGGGCATTGCGAGCGAGAGGCAGGCGGGAGCGGTTTGCGTTGACGTCGAAGGAGAAGATGCTACATTTCGAATTGTCTTCCTGATGGTGTGTAAGCGGCGCCGACAAGTTGTATTTGCATGAGTTCAAGTGTGCGTACCCTCCTGGTGCCGTTGTGTAAAGTCCAGATTGACTGATCGATGTCGACTCGGTCGCCAAAGGAGTATGGAAACGCTGGCCCTTTGGCGATAGAAGCGACCGCCGACTTGAGAAAGTCCATGGTGAGCGACCCAGACACCGCGATATCAAAGGGATAGCAACAACACAGTAGGTGTCTGGTTAGATCTTATCAAGTCGAATAAATGCCACCAATTCGAATCTCGCTTCGGGACATCTATCCCACCACACGCTCGACGCTCGCTGCCTGACGTCTGACGCACGGGCGCGGACGCGGGCGAACGCCAGCTGAAACCCTTGATGCCTCATCCCTGCGTGCCTGCCCCGCGACTTCACTCGCGCTCGCGCTTTCCATCTTCGCGACCGCGTACATAGGCAGCCGTTCGCCGCTTCATTTCCTACTCACAACACAAACACGAATTCCACCTCTGCTGGTAGATTCTCATCACACCGGTTCATCACTTTCGCATCATCAACAGCGGTCCGTCACAAATTGTGCACTGTCGTTGCTTTGCATAGGCTACCGCAACCTTGAGCACTGAGCAGCCATCGTGGCGTATGTCGATCGAACTCCTCAACACATGGGCAGATCTGGGACACTATCTGCCCTGACTTAGTGATGAACAACGAGCGACACGTCGATAAATTCTTTGAAGCCTGCCGATGAGTGCGTACAGATCGCACACACGCTCATTCAACATGGGGCAGGAACAGTCTGGGCCTGCACAGCAAAGCCTCAACAACTCTGCTGTAAGGCCACGAACGCTATCGGGTAACGTAAGTTCATGCTCCCCTCTTTTCGTCGCTAAGGCAGCGATCGTTCACAAGGATGATATATTATGGTAAAAGGTCTGACCCCCTTGAGGCGTGTTTCGGTTTGCTCCGGCAAACACTTAACCTGTCGAGGGGGGCTGAGGCAAAACTTTCATGTCTGAGTCGCTTTCATTCTCGTTACGGCATTGTAGTCGTCAAACACTGTGTGCTTCGCGAGCGCTAATGTCACCTCCAGGCAATGCAAGACCGTGGTTCTGATTACAATGACGCAAATGATACCTCGATCGGAAATTCGCGCCGCGATCGAGGCAGATCGCCTACCGTGTCACGAGAGTCCTCATTCTCATTGCCTCGGAAGCGATCGGCGCAGTCGCCAGATTCTGGCATACGTCGACGCAGTCCGCCAGGCGTGTTCCATAACAACACCAGTTCTCCGGTCGCTTCTTCTGGGAGCGTTCGTCACAGATTTGTGCGTGATAACAATGAGAGGATTCCAAGGACAGGTGATTGCTATCGCCCTAATGAAAACTCACCACTTTCACCCGTGAGCAGTTTTACACCGCAACCCAACCTCTTGAGATATCCGCCTCGTACCGTGGACTGGTCTTTAGAGAACGCTTACAGGCGACCTCGAGATTCGGAAGATGCTCACGTATTCCGCGAGGGCGGGACAAGCCCTCACAGTTCCAACTCTCGTGGTCGAACTAACAGTGTCGGGAGAGTGATCGACTTCGAAGGTCTCAAAGATGTACCGGTTGGTCCTAAGAGTATCAACCTCAACCAGGACGAGTTGCGAGATACCGAAGAAGCCATGCAATCTCCTCATATCTTCATATCAGCCAGGGATCTCCCTGTGCTTGTCAAGATAGAGACTCATCTCAAGGGCCTGCTCAAATCTCTCGGACCGAGGAGAATACGGAGAGACCACAGTGGATGGTACTTGATATACGAGAGAACTCCAACGGGACGTCAAACACTGGAGCGATGCCACAGGGAATACCACATGCGCTGTCTGTTTAATGAATACCAGCTCAACATGAAAAAATTCCCCCGGGGTGTGAGCGGACAAGCCGGAGGCATCAGCAAACCTGGCTTCACCTCTTCGAATCAAGACCAACAAGGGATCTCTCCTTCACAAGCGCCGCCAACATCGTGCCTGAAGCGCTCCAAGGACCAAGAGACTTCATATCCTAACTTCCTCAGGGAAAATCAGGCAGCCAGAAACGGATCGCCAAGGCTAGAAGAGCATGATTCATCGATACGGGTTGCGGGTTCGCAGCCTCAGCACCGTCACACGCCTGTGCTGCAAATGGATAGGCGTGGCACACATGATCTACCTTCCAGCCAGCTGTCATTGCGTTCTGAACATGATGACACAGCGTCACTGGCCAGCGCTGTCACTCGATCCGATAGTGTCCGACAGAGTACACGAGATGCTTGTCATGTTTGCAAGCAAAAGCCTGTACCAGGATATCCAGACCTCGTGCAATGCTCGACTTGTAAGAGAAAGTATCACGGTCGATGCCACAAGGAGCCACCCATTCCTGCCATTCTAAGCGACGATCATGCCTGGAGCTGCCGTCGTTGCGTAAGGAAGCGCATGAATATTAACACTGCAGTTCCTTCTTCCGATCCAGCACCCTTCCGATCAGAGAGTCACACCTCACCGCCGCAGATCCGCGCTGAGGGCCTTCGTGGATCGTCTAATGATGTAGTTTCAGCGGCGGGTGATGCTCCAACCACAGACACGCCGAAGGCTCCCGCTAGCGATGAGATATACGACTCGAAGATGCAATCGATTGAGCCAAGCCATGAATCGTTCACAGAATTACCCTCGATAGCAGGTAAAGAAGCGGAATCGCTTTCCGATACTGACCTTTTAGTTGCGCAGAGTTTTGCAGCGGCTGAGGAAATGATCAACGCCAAAGATAATGCATCAAACTCGGGCAAGTTGAAATTCACAAGGACAAAATTGCTACCGTCAATGTCCAAAAGTTTCGATGAGACTCGGCAGCCACAGCCTGAGAATATCAAGGAGAAACTCGTAGCCCACGAGCAATCGCGCGAGCATACTCGGCAGCCACAGCCTGAGAATATCAAGGAGAAAGCCATTGCCAACGAGCAATCGCGCGAGCATACTCGGCAGCCACAGCCTGAGAATATAAAGGAGAAAGTCATTGCCAACGAGCAATCGCGCGAGCATACTCGGCAGCCACAGCCTGAGAATACCAATGAGAAAGACGTTGCCAACGGGCAATCGCGCGAGCATACTTCACAGACTGTGAACAACGGACAGAGCAGCGCAAGGTCTTCTGCTGCGGACCTAAGAGCTTATGCTCAGCGGAGACATCAGTCCGAGATTGCGAAGAGCATCGAACCCAATTCATTGGGTGTGCAGAATCAAATAGATGATGCGACGCCCACTGGTGAACCAACGTCCAACGTGATGAGCTCGTCGACGAAGATGTCCAGTAGATCGTCGTCAGCGAAAAGAGAGCTTCCAGCACAAATTGCGCCACATGCAGGAAGTCGGCTCGAAGTCCCAGAGTCACCGGAAGAGTCCCGCAAAGGGGGAGAAGAGAAATTCAACGCGAGCAAAGGACTTCAAGCACCTAGCGCGCAGCGTGATTCCCGAGAGAGACTTTCATCGGACACTCTGAAGGGTGCGTCTCGCTCAAGCCTGACTGCACGATCAGGTCCTGCAAAAGGCCCTCGAGGCCCCAGGACCGTGGAGTGTCAAGAGTGTGGTAAAAAGATAGCGCAAGTCCCGTCCGGTAAGAACAAGTTGTGCACTTTTTGTAAGAAGAAGGCAGGAGCGCCGAAAAAGGCAGCCACGACAGAGAAAGCACCGTTACCGAGTGAGTCTATTGGGGGCGCCGACATGCAACCTGCGGCTGAGAGGCGTGCGCAAACACCAGAGGACGATCGCATGGATATTGACGAAGATCAAACAGCTAGTGACCTGCTAGCTGCTGGTATCGAGGCGTGCGACATACTCGACATGCAAAAGGGTGGTAACAATGCGGAAGGCACACCAGAGCCGGCAGCTTTATCTTCAGATGATGAACCTCTTTCCAAGCGAAGGCGGCGCATTGAACAGCTGAGCAATGCTGAACACGGTTATTTACCGCAGCAGACCCCTTCACGCGTGAGCATGCAGCAAGCTCAGCCTGCTGTTCAGGGTGCGACCAAACCATCTACAGCACCAACATGTGGAAACTATGACGGCTCGTTCATTCGTTCTACTGCTCCGAAGAGACCCGGATTGGTGACTCTGTCTGTCCAAGGTCTGCGCAAGTTCTCAGGACAAGACCTTCCCCTCGACAACAATCAGGATAAGCCCAAACGAATGGTTACATCCCTCTTCGATGAGTGGCCAGAGTACCGCGATGAGGAAAGCTTCGACCCCGAAGAGAAGCTAGCGGAGATCCGCAAACGCCCAACTAGGAAACAGATGTTCGGCAAGCCAGCGTCGCATTCGCGCTTGGGGAGACAAGAGGGTCGCACAAGTATCCCGATGAACCCGACGATGGCGTCGCCGGAGAAGAGGTCGAGGACACTGTTCGATGCCAGCAACCCGTATCCCTGGGAGGACCCGGACATCGACCCCACGCGCAAAGAGTGCAAAACACTGGAGGAGTTCTGGGATTATCCGGCGAACATGCTTCCGATAATATCGGACGGTCAGCTGGCTTATCGCGACGGAACGAGGAACGAGGATGGCAGGCTGCCGAGAGCCAGAGAGATTTTCAAGCCTTGAATTGGCGTTTGAGCGTGGTGTTGATGGTTTCGATATGCATCGGCATTTCTCGGCGCGATGGCATGCATGCATGGTGTGTAATGGAGTGTAAGCATGAGGTCAATTCTGTTTCGAGCATTGCATTCACTGCAGTCTCTATGAGCCTCAATGAAAAGATCCAGTTTCCTTGATTTCACCTTCCGGTAGTGACGACTTAGCCTTCACTTGAGTGACTTCTAATTGAGTGACTTCCGTTGTAAGACAATTAGACCTCAAATCACTTGCGCTCAGCTCGAACATAAAGGAACCGCTAAGTACGGCCCTGCCGGTCTCCGGCGCGCGAACAGCGCGATCGCACCAGGACCCAGTACGACATGTGAATCACTAAATGGCAGGGCGGCGAAGATGCTCTCGATGTCGGGCCTGACTAGACCCAGGGAGTGTGTCATCGACGATTCATAGCTCGCCAGAAGGTAGTAGCTGTCGATTTGGGCGAAAGGTCGTGCACACTGCGGCAACGAAAGCGCTTGTCTCGTACGTCGTCGATGAGTCGATGAATGGCATCGGCCGGGTATAATGGCATGCGTTTGCGAAGCACGATCGAGATGCACCCCAGCGACAGCGTCACTCCCATGACCTAGAAACTGCGTCGAGCGCAGCTTGGAAGAACTCGGCGGCTGTCGCAAACAGCTTCGTTCGACCTTCGGCGCCTCGGGAGACTTCAGAGACGAGCGCGAGACCTTTGCGGCGATGGCAGCAGCGTCCCGAGTCTTTCGACTGACGACATCGGTTCCAGACATGGAGAACCAAGGGTCGTCGGGCAACGGGTGTCTTCAACGGCGATCTGTAGTTACATCTAGCTGAGGACTATGGCAGCAGCGCGTTCGCTTCGTCGGAGAACTGAGAGTGGAGGCTAGAGATTGCCGTCGAAGTGAATGTCTTCCTTGGGCAGCACGCGGACTTGATGCACAAGCGGGTCACCTTGGCAGACCCGGCATAGGATCAGGACGCGGCTTCTGGCGGCAGGCGTCGCATGCAAAGCGAGGCTTGCATTATAAGAGGCGAAACCGTCAAGCCAGACGGCATCTCAAGGTAATTCTTCGGTCCAGTTGGGCGAGGTGTTGCATTGTGAGAGCCCGCGTAGCGAAGTCGCCATGTACTCCCTGTCGATTCTGCGTTTCGCCAGTGGGGTCCCAGAGAGTGCGTTGGGAGGCGTTGGTAGCAGTACATATGATTAAATAGGTGCGGAGGTGCGCAGTGGAAAGCTGCATTTGGGGATCTGGGAAGCGGGCATCTCAAGGGCATTGCATGAACGATGATGATCCACGAACGACGGAAGCAACACATGAGAATGACTGAAGTTGCGAGAAAAACAACTTGATACTCGAGAAACGCCCAAGCAAACACTCAAAAGCAACGCGCAGAGGTTCCCGTTCTCCCTCCTCATGACTAAAACAACAAAGCAGTAGAAAGCAGTCTAGTAATAAAGGGTATCTTCAAGCGGAAACGCCTTTGCTTGCCGCCCATGTGATCGTCATTCGTGATTCATTCTCTCGTTCTTGCAGTGCCTTCAATGACCCGAAAGCAGATATTAGCACCGCCGCTCAGCAACGTATTGATTTATCAATCGATCGATCGATCGATCAACCACCCCGCCTAGCTCAACGAGCATAGATCGAAGGCAAGGAATTCTCGTAACCAGTGATGAGGCGCGTCCCAGTCGACGCTAATCTCTCGCGCTCAATCCGAGCACCACGCGCCTCGAGCCGCCTGACGCTCTCGCTGAGGTCCCTCGGCTTCCCGCAACCACCCTCGTCAAGCGGCGACTTGGGGAACCTGCTGTCCGGGTGCCACTGACGACGACAGATCGTGTCGTCGAAGAACTGGCGCAGCTTCCAGACGACAACGCACAGCGAGTCCTCGGTCAGGCGGCGGTCGGGGCCACCGCCGGGCATGTGCTTGAGCAGGCGCGCCTCGATCTCGAAGAAGTGGTCGAGGTGCGCGTAGGACTGGTGGTCCATGTTCCTGCCGTCCGCGAGCTTCAGGATGGGCTGGTTGGTGCGCGAGGAGGAGCGCGCGTCGTGGTCGATGGGCAGGTACTGGACCTGCACCTTCCAGGCGCCGCCGCCGCGGCTGTACTTCTCCTCCACCGTCTGGTGGTACTGGCCCTCCTCGCCCTGGCAGCTGAAGGACGTGACCTGCAGGCAGCGCGCGATCTTCTCGCCGTCGTGGCGCACGTACGTGTCCCAGACGATCGTCGGGTGCCCGCCGGCGTGCTCGTTGACATGCGGCTGTCTCCTCAGCTCGCGGGACTCCCGAAAGATGCAGCCTCTCAGTAGCGGCTGCGGCAGCTGGAGAATGAGGCCGGGAGCGACGTCGTCGGCGTTGACGAAGTCCCCGGAGTCGCGCCTGGGAGCATCGTGCTGGTTGCGCTGGTTGCGCCACGAGTTGTTGGTGTGGCCATTGAGACGACCAGAGCCAGAGTTGTTGCGGTTGCGAGGACCGCTGGGGGCGTTTCTCCTCGGGAAACCGTTGCCAGATGACTCCGAAGAGTCAGAACGTTGCCCACGCCAGTTGGGCGAGCTGTCCTCCTCGTCTTTGGGGGGCGACGTGCTCCGGGAGGAGGAAGACTGCCGGTCTCTCCAGTTGATGTTCCTCACGTCTCGCTCCCGCCTGGGTGGGGAGAGGGACTGGTCGTCCCTGCGCCTCTGTATGGGGCGGTAAGAGTTCATGTTGACGTGATTGGCTTGCTAAGAGGCTTTGCGGTGTGTTTGAGTGGTTGGGCTGGTGTCAGCGTGCTTGTAGCCAAAGGGGACGGATTGGTAATGGGAATGGTATCCTTGGAAACAACCGTAATGCAGGCATGATGGGCGTTTATGATATACTCAGGGAACAGACAACGGTATTACTGCTAAGTTTCGCATGAGGACATTGTGAGGACAAATGAGGACGCGTGAGGACATGGAAACCAGACTTCCGGTCTTATCAATTCGCAACGATAGGATGGCGTTTCTTGATAGCAGCTCTAGAGTTGGTATGAGGACAGTGTGAGGACACTGTGAGGACAAACGATGGTCTCCTCATCCTGAGTGACAGGGTCGGTGTGCGCATATTAGCGGCTGCCTGAGGTTTTCGTATGAGGACATGGGAGCGGACTCAGAACGTCGTTTCGGATCTGATAGCGGGTGTAAGCACATAGCAGATGGTAGCATATCGAGATGTCTAGGGGAGATGAGTACAACTTCAACGCAGGGTTGTGTGTCCCTGAGGCAGATCTTGAAAGGTGTATCCATTGGGGATGACGATAGCCCGACATGGCCAGCGGGAGGTGAAAAGCCAGGGCTTGTGAGGAGCGATACTCGCATATGTCCAAGTGCATAGATAGCAGCTCCAGATATGCGGGAAAAGAAAGCTCCAGTCCCATTCAGTGATCGACAATGCTTCTCCAGTATTGACATCGATCGAGCAGTCTTAGACAGCGACGCGTTTTTGGCAGACAGTCCTCCATGTCGCTCGTCTCCTCGTTTCCTCGTCTTTGGAGGCAGCAGCATCGTCCCTCTCCCTTTCCTTCTCCCTCTCCGCTTCGCCCGCTTCTTCCACGTTGTGTCGACGAGCGTGAGTTCAGGGAGGACCACCTTTGGCTTCCCGTCCTCAGCCGTCTCTTTGAGATACTCGTTCCACAGAGTTTCCTCTGGGTCGACTCTCTCGAGGCGCCCTTCGGGTTCGTCTTCAGCAGCCGATCCTGTTCCTCAGGCGTTGATTGCTTTGCGTCAGGTTCCCAGAGGTGCTCGGCCGACGAGGACGCGGGTGTATGAATTACGATGAGGATAGCAGCGTATGACGTCGAGAGCATGAAACGTGTCGGATGGAAATTTGTTGATAGGAGGCTCCGATCTCAGCTTTCATGATGAATTATTGTATGAGTGCGTTTGACGATAGGAGCTTCGAAGCCAAAGGCCGGCAGCAACGCTGCAATAAAGTTCGGCATCCTTCCTGAAGGGATCACTTCAAGGTTCCTGCTGCGCGGACCGGTCCTGCTCAGATAAAACGCCCACTCAACATCTCAATAGCTTCAGCCATTTCCCAAAAAAAAAAAAAAAGTCAATGTCGAGCCTTCCAATGCCCTCTGTCGTCCTCCAACAGCCGCGCCGGAAGTAGCGAGCGGCGCTCCTGATCGAACGTATGCTGATGATACCTCAAGTGTCGCCTTCGGCCTTGCCATCTGCGGCGCGAGAGCTGTACATCATCCATCAACAATAAGCGAAACAACATGTTCTCAGATACGTACGTATATCCGCAAACCTTGTCGAGGCAGTCCGCCACAGCACCGCAACCATCGCCGCCAACCCTCCCGTCCCCCCAATCTCCACCGCGCGACCGAGCCTCAGGTCTCGCCCGACCAAAGACACTCCCAACCACACCCTACCTTCCAGCCAGCACGAAACCTATCGCATCAACGACAGCAACTCAACGCAGTCCGATCGCTCAAGGTATCGATACATCACAGAAGTACCTCGCGCAAGAGCAGTGCAGTCCAAGCCATCACGGTCCGCCCCGCCCTACCGAACGTCAGGGGTGCAGCCCTCGCAGCCCGCGCTGGCTCAGGGGCCCGCCCGGGAACTCAGGAAAATCTCCGAGAAGTCGTACCACGGTTCAGCGCGCCTGAGTCCCGACTCCACGGTTCCACTTTGCGGCACTTCAGTTCGTGGCTTTGAGAGTGGGAGGTAGCGAGAGAGTGAATCTGTGAAGATGAGATTGTGGAGAGAGCGTGAGGCAAGGCAGGAATAAAGTGCAAGATTGATAGATAAGGTATTATCGACACCGCCGTCACTAATGAAAAGGCCGACACGACCGACCGACCGACCAGGCCGGGATCCCTTCGAGATAGTTGAACAAAGTGTCCAAAGAAGTACGTCGTTGCGATTGTCTTTTCCCCTCTTTCTCACCCTAGATCTTTTTATGTATTTCCAAGAACCAAACAAGAGAGCATTCGAGAGACCAAGGAAACAAGTAATAAAAAGTTCAAAGGTGATATCAAGCAAAAAAAACAAGCGCGGTTTGACGTAAAGGAAAGGACGGTGAAAGGAAAAGATGAATGTAAAAGGTGTGTATCTTTTCGCCCCCTCCCCTCCTCTCTAACCTCTCAACCCAGGACATCCGCTAGGGACGAGGGTGAGATGGCCGGATGGATGGATGGAAAGAGCGAAAGAAGAAACGGGTATAGACAGACACAAGATATGAATGCGCGACACCCGTTTGTCCGAGCGAAGGAAAGCAAGTGCTTGGCTATGCACACAAGAGCAGCGACGCTTCTTCGCATGTCATCAAGTCGTGAAGAGGTGTGTTGGCTGGGTGCTGGGGGTTTCTCAGACTCTCAGACCGCGCGGCTGGCGCGGCTGCACTTAAGCGCGGCCGTACGCGGCGGGGGCCTCGTAGGCGGCCGGAGCGCTGTAGGCGGGAGCGCTCGACTGCTCGGCGGCGGCCATGCTGCTGGCGCTGCTGGCCTCCGGGGCGTACTCGAAGCTGGTGGGGATCGCGTAGCTGTCGGAGATGGGAGCGGTGTTCATGGCGATGCTCTTGGTGCTGTGGGCACCAGTGCCGAGGGGAGTCACGGGCTTGGAGCTGGAGTAGCCGGTGGGCTTGGCCTTGGTGACGAAGCCAGTGCCGCTGGGGAGGTGGACGACGGGGCTGGAGGGGCCAGTCGGGTAGTAGACGGAGTTGGACTCGGCGACGGGCTTAACGTTCTTGCCGGTGCTGGAGGCAGACGGGGTGGCGGTCACGGTCTCAGTCTCGGTGGCAGTGACGGTGACAGTCTTGGCCTCGCAGACGTCAGAAGCACCGCTGGAGTAGTCAGCGGGGCTGATGCCAGTGCCGTAGGCAGCCGGGGCGGAAGAGGCGGGGCTGCCAGTTCCGCTGGGGACAGCGGCGCCAGTAGACTTGACGGGGTAGACGGTGATCACGTTGGTGATGGTGGAGGTGGTGGAGCGAGTCTTGGTGATGTCGCTGTCATCGGAAGAACCAGAGCCAGAGCCACCGGTGGCGGTCGCCTTGCGGGTCTCGGTGAGAGTGGCGGTCATGTACTTGGTGATGGTGGAGTGGATGGTGGTGGTCACGACAGTGGTGGAAGAGCCAGTGCCGAGAGTGTAGGTGAGGGTCTGGTCGGTGGTGTAGGTGGTGGCGGAGCCGGTCGGGGCGGGCGAGGACTCAGCGGGGACCATGCCGGTGCCAGTCGGGCCAACAGGACCAGCCTGAGAGCTGGGCATGGGGTACGGCGGGAGGGAAGAGTCCTTGGAGCTGGGGGCCTCGTACGCGGGAGCAGAGTAGGCCGGGGCAGAGCTGGTCGGCATGACGTCGTCGGCAGTCGAGGCGTTGGAGGTGGCGGCGCTCGAGGCAGGAGCGCTGGAGTACTCAGCAGGCTTCATGTAGCCACCGGTGGAGAGCGGCACGTTCACGGAGCTGGAGGTGGAGAGGTTGTCAACCAGAGAGCTGGAAGAGGCACCAGTGCTGAGGGGAACGGAAGCCGGAGCCTCGTAGCCGGAGGGAGCCTCGTAGGCCGGGGCGGAGTAGCCAGTGCTGAGCGGGGCGACGACGGAGGAGCTGGGGCTGGTCGAGCTGGACTGGACGTCGGAGGCGACGCTGGACTCGGAGCCGTAGCTGGGCGGCGCGGAGTAGGCCGGGGCGGAGCTGCTCGGCTGGACATTGTCGGCGGTGGAGGAGGTGGTCGGGACGGCGCTGCTGACACCGGTGCCGAGCGGGACGGAGTGAGGCTGGCCGTAGGCGGGCGGCATGTTGTAGGCAGCCGGGGGGCCGTAGGAGTCCTGCCTGCGCTGGAGGGGGGTGGAACGAGCCATGGCGACAGAGGCCAGGCCGGCGACGGCGGCGATCTTGCTGATGACCTGCATTTTGATCGTTCAGGAACGGAAGAAGTTGGATGTGAGTGGTTTTGGGGGAAAGGCAAAAGACCGCGACGAGCACAACACACAGAAAAGAGTGACTGGGTTGGAAAGAATGACAAGTCTGCAAGAGACAGCAAGGAGCGAGAGTGTTCGTCGCGAAAACGGAGGCCTTGTGTGAAGCAGGACGAAACGGAGCGGCGACTGGGGATGGCCTGAACAAAAGGGCATGCAACGGGGCGGGCGCCCCTGCTGGCGCGGGCGTGCAGAGGCCAGCACGGCCATGCGCGCGCTGGGGCGTAATTTAGGAGGATCGGCGGGTGGTGGTAGTCTAATTTGCGAGACACGCCTGCTAGCCGGGGCTAGCGCGGCGTTCGTGTGACGATTGGCCTGTTCCTGCCTCAGTCTTGCCCCTTTCGTGCCCGCGCGCCGGATGGCGGGCAGTAGGTTGCGCCCGGCGCAGGTACACAGACCTGCAGCCGCAGCCAAAGCAGCCCTGGAGAGCGCGAGAGTTTGCCGCCTGCTTCACCATCGCCGCCGGCGCAGCAGCAGGTGGTATTATTGGTTTGGCGAGCAGATGCCGGCAGAGGCACCTCTCCGCGTTGCCGTGGCGAGCTTTGTTGCTGCTACTCTCCGCCGCTGCGTGCCCTCACGCTCTCACCCTACTCTCCAGATCCCCTGCGAGCCCTGATCAGCCGCCGGCGTCACGGCCTCATCCATGCCTCACCCATGCCAGGCCCCGGCCTCGACTGGGGGGCCAGCGCGCCTGGCGCCGCGCTCCTCATATTATATTGTGTTGTACTGCGTTGGTGCAGCGCGCTTGCTCGTCAATCTCGCCTAATCAACCCAGCCCTGTCCGCAGCCAATCCTGCCGCGCAGACACTCAGCACGCTTCTCGCACCCCAGCCAAGCGCCGCGCAGGCCTGAGGTCCGCTGCGCTCTGGGCTCGGAAGGGCGAGCGCTGCGGTGCGACGCTCGCGAGAACGACGCTCCGGCTTCGCCGCCGTGGCGAGACACTCGAAGCGCCCGGCGTGCTTCTAACGAGTGAAGGTTTTGAGCGGACACATCTCGCGATCTCTCGTGTCGCCACCCACGATGGCTGCCCGCCCAGCGTCTCAGCCTGAGCCCTCCGCCCGAACGCGTGATTCGTGCGGGTGGGCAGCGTGGGCGGGCCAGTGCGCGCGTCTTCAGGGCGCCGCCCCTCGTCGTCGAGCGAGCAGGATGATGCCGATGGCCCGCGGGCGGCGAGCGATTAAGTGAGATTGAGGCTTGTCCGCCGTTTCGCCCACACTCCGCTGCTGCGCACCGACCGTTGCCTCTGCGTCCAATCTCCAGCGTCCGCCCGCGTTGCCCGGCGGCGGCGAATGGCGATGGCAACGGCGAAATTGGCCCTCATGTCCCGGCATTTGCTGCTAATCGTCGTAAACTCGTAGCCGCCCGCGAAGGAAGATTGCTAGCCGCACGGACTGGGGGAGAGTGAAGGAAGAAGCCATGAAGAGCAGCAACAGCGCGGTTGTGGTTGTGGTGGTGGCGGTCGTCGGTGCTCTCCCTCCCCCCCTCCCTTCAAGGCTCCCTCCCTTGTTGTCGGAAGGCGCGTTCGGCACTCCTGCGTTCCACGTGCAAGACACGCGCGTCAGACAGCATCTCACAGTCCAACCACCTCAGCGCGCTGCGCCCTCTCCACATGGCTTTCCCTCTCACACACATGTCTCGTCGAACGACATCATCGCACCATATTCTGTGAACACACATCGAAACACCCTTCAAGGCGCGCAAGTCCAGGCCCTCCCCGCTCTCCGGTCGGAGTGAGCACGCGTAGCATTGGCCGCCGTTCCGGCGAGAGCTTCTTTTGAGGACGATCGTCGACTTTCGGATAACGGCACCCAGCCTGCACTGCATTCCTGTCGTCCGCGTGGCTGCCCTCCGCCCCGAGCACCTGGACATCTGTGAGCACACGTCCAGTAGCAGGGTGGAACGCCACGCAACGGTGCCCTGCGCGCGGCGTCATAAACAGCAGACGCCCACTTACGTCGTTGCGCCTCTAACCGTCGAAGCTGTTGAAGACTGGTTGCCGGGTGGCTGCTGCTGCTGCTATAGGTTGGTTTACATTGCGGTCGTTGGCAACGACTACTGTATAATCACAGACACGCGCGGGGAAAGCAGTGCTCACTCGCGCGCATCGACTGATGAAACAGCCTCGGGCGCGAGAATCGCAGATCGAATGCGAGATGGAAAAGATTGCCGATGGGTGCGAACGGATCGATCGTTCTGTCTGTCTACAGTATCTGTCGGTCGCCTCCCGGTCCTGGCTGAGCATTGGATATGTACAAGCAGCGGCATCCTTGCCTGCGGCGTGAACGTCGACGGAAGAACGACAACCCCCGTCTGAAGCAGCTAACCCTTCAGCCCACAGCAGCACCACTGTTTCGTCCATCCCGTCCATCCGTAACGACCCCAAAATAGCGTCACCTCACCCAATCCACAAGAACAATTTGCCACACCACCCCCCATCCATCCAGCTCACCAGTCTATCTCGAAACCCTAACCACCCCAACCCTCATCATCAACCCTCACCCCTAAGGCCTAACAGCCCTCAACCACCCCAACCCCAAATCCCACAAAAACGTCGTCCGCGCCTCCTCCACCGGCACCCTCTCACTCTCCTCGTTCCCGCACCTCTCCTGCCAGTCCCCGAACGCCGCGCTCTTCGCGTCCACCAGCGCCCTGTACTCCGCCAGCGGACAGCTGCGCCCGGGCCCGCTCTGGCACGCCGCCACGGGGTAGACGGCGTCGTTGAACTTGACGCGCACGTGCTGCTGCTGCTCCTCGCCGTCGGCGCTGGAGTTGGAGTACGCGCCGGGGCTGCTCGAGGTGCACGTGAGGCGCTCGAACGAGATGGTCCCGCGCATGGGGTTCACGTTGGTGGCGCGGTAGGTGCGGTTGGCCAGCACGCGCGTGATGGGCAGCCGCGGGTGGCCGTCGAAGACGCCCGTCGCGGCCGCGAGCTGGCTGATCTGCCCGTCGTTGGCGAACGTCGCGATCAGCGGGTTGGGCGTGAAGCTGCTGTTGTTGTCCGGCCCGCCGGACGCGTAGGTTGCGTTCGGGCCGTCGGCGAAGCGCTGCAGGATGGCGGTCAGGAAGGGCAGCATGAGGTTGCTTTCGAGCGAGGTCCCGGGCCCCGTGCCGTAGTAGTAGCGCAGGTCTTGCGCGTACTCGTACTGGGCGATTTCGGACTCGGTCCAGACGGAGCACCAGGGCGAGCGCGAGCCGGTGATCTGCGTCTCGAAGCCGCAGAGGTAGGGGAAGGAGGTGATGTCGGACTCGGTGAAGTTGAGGCCGGAGAGGAGGGAGTTGATGCGGGCGGCGATGGGCGGGAGGTAGATGGAGGCCCAGGTGGTGGTGTTGCCGGCGGGGTCGTCGGCGTAGTTGGCGCAGAGGTCGGAGGGCGCGAGGGAGTTGGCGATGGAGCGCGGGTCGGTTTGGTTGACGACGTAGACTTGGCCGACGGAGGTCGCGTTGGGGCCCAGGTAGCCGCGGGCGAAGAGGCGGCCGGAGTCGACGACGCGAGGGCCGAACTCTTGGTACTTGTTGGCCCACATGACGAAGGGCTCGTTTTCGCTGTACAGGCTGGGGTACTTCCAGCGGTAGTCGACGCCCATGTCGTAGAGCTCTTTGTAGCCGCCGAGGGAGATCTGGGCGATCTGGGCTGCGGGGTTGGTGAGGACGGGTTTCCATGTTTGGAGGAAGGCCAGCTCGGAGGCGTTGGTGGTGAAGGGCTGAGCGTGGATCTGCGCGAGAGGTCAGTATTGTGCTCCTTGTGATTCAATGCTGTGGTTGTGATGTCACCTTCTCGCTCAGTGCGACCCAGCCATTGTACGCTCCAGTGTCAGGGTATCTGGATCCGTGCCTGGAGGCGAAAGCCACTTGATCTACCGAGCAGCCTTCAGGCGCATCAGGCGAGATACCGAAGACATTGGGTCCTTCGAACCAGGGGCTGCTGCCACCAAGGTGGTGAAGAGGCTCGAACTGTGCCTCTGTCGAAATGGCGAATGCCGCAATGGTTGCAGCCGCGACGGTCTTCATTATGTCAATTGGCCGATGTAACAGTACAAGTCCAGTCGATCGGAGACGATGTAGAACGAATCCATTGACACCAATGGACGCTGTCCGGGCTTTTTTATGTTTTTCGGGATGCACCTACATCAAGCGTACATCAAGCATACCGTATCGAGTGGTGTGTTTTCCTAGCTCGCTTAGAGCGATAGGCTCTTGGAAGAAGAGCACGTTGCGCGTTCATTGGCGAGCAGCGTGCAATTGTGCCTACTTCATATCGAAATTCGCTTGTCGACCTCTCAGCGTTCCACTTCTTTTTCTAAGCGAGATAAATCTGAGATAGAGGCTCTTGAGTGAGAGCATGTGGTTATGAGGGTAGAAGCCATTGGCAAGTGTTGGAAGTGCCAGGAGATCGTGGTTGATGAATGGCCTGGCGAAGCGACGCTTGAGGCTGAGGCTCTCCTTCGTTCGGCCGAAAGATTGAAGTCTGTGAGATTCTATCATGAAGTGAATATCACTAGTCATCTCAATTCCCCCGATAGAAATGATTCTCAACGCACTCACTTTTCTTCTAGTTGAACCCAGATTCACGTCTGAAGAGCCTCAAGTCGTGACCATATCGGAACGGGTCGTAGTCTTCCGAAGCTACAATCTTCCGGGTGAGAGGTGGGTGGCTCGGTGCTCTCGGTATTTGGGGGATGGAGTCAATTGCCGGGTGACATTACCCCAACCCTAACCCTATTATCTCTTGATGAAGCGCCTTCGGGCCAGTCCAAAACGTGCATCTGCGTTGTTGCTGATGATCGATGCATCGCGACATGAAAGTAATGTCGAAACGATATCCAGCAGCTATTTCTCCGTCTTGGAAGGCCGATAACGTTACACGAAACATTAAAAAGCGATCACGCGTGGTTTCGGCGTTTCACTATCGATGAAGTGACCTCGGGACGTGATGTTGCAATGCGCCTTCATTACTACGAAACCTCAGTCACGATGACATGCGACAGTGACGATACCAGGAACACGGGAATTATAGCACAGCCCAACATTTATCCATATGATCATGTCAGCTGGACAGCCCTCCAGCAACGCTCTGGAAGCACCCAAGAAGGCTGGAAGATCGATGGAAGCCATGCGGCAGCGTTCGGCGGCATTTGCAGCCCTCCACGCCCGCCCCGCGAAAGCGGGGAGCGCCACGCGATTGGCGGAACAACCACGCAGCAGGTCGCCGCCAGACGCCTGTCGCTGGCCGGATAAATCGTGCGCACCTCCGTCGCCAGCCTAGCCCGAATGGCCGCACGATCTGCCCTTGGCGGGTCGCCGACCGCGCAGACTCGTCCATTGCCCGGCACCAGGCCGACCGCGGGCTGATCACGCCCAGGCGACCGCGATGCCACGTTAAAGCGCCTCTTGCTCGGGATTGCAGGAATATACCCGTCCCGCGAACTGAGAACCCGCCGCCCGCCGCAGGCAGAACCACCTCACGCTACCGTAACCTTCACCCGCATACACACACGCACACGGAGGCTTTGTGCGCCGCCGCCGCCGCCTGGATCCCTCCATCCTCGATTGATCTCCCGTCCGTCCACCAGCGGCAAGCGAATGCTCCTGGAGGCGAGGCGACTCTTCTCTCTCTCCGGACTAGGCGCCGTTCCTGCAGGCCCTTCGCGCGCGCGAG
Organism: Cladosporium halotolerans; assembly: GCF_011745625.1. NCBI lineage: Eukaryota > Fungi > Ascomycota > Dothideomycetes > Cladosporiales > Cladosporiaceae > Cladosporium > Cladosporium halotolerans. Next base: position 189,819 of record NW_027191464.1, on the reverse strand, counting down.
AGTGAGGCTGGCCAAGGACGAGGGGAGGAGAGGCTCTTCGTTGCGAGGCTTGGTCTGTTCCCCTTTGGCCTCGCCATGAGCAGGTGGGAGTCCGCGGCGCAGCACGTTCGTCCTTCGTACCGTACCCAGCGAGGCCACGGCGCGCACGACATCTCGATTCGGTGATCACTTTGGAACAGGCTGCGTTCAGTCGAAGAGGGGATTCGGTTGATCTTGCAGCGGCGAGAGGAAGGAGAGACTTATGGCGACTGTGCTGCAGGCTTGTGAGCCTGTGCCTGCCATGACGAAGTCCAATGGGGTTATGAAGATCGAGGAGATCATACACTCGGAGCCGCCGCGGTTGCTGGTTCTGTTTGATGAGGGGCAGGAGGATATTCTTCAGATCGTTGCGGATGTGGTCGGCCAGCCATACGTGGCGGTCGATGCAGCGGACGACATTGCAGGACGGCAGGTCGATGTGGTTGTTGGAATCAGCAACCAGAAGATCTCGGAGCCGGAAGCGTTGCGGCAGATTCAACGGACGATCCTTACGACGCACTGTCTCGATACTGGCGACTTAAGAGACGAGGACTTGACTTCGGTTTGCGACTACGAATACCTTTACACACTGAAGCCATTTCTCCGGAGAGACCTCGCAAGGTTCTTGGGATTCGTGCTTGGTCAGATCAAGCCGCACGAAGATCTCAAGAAGAAGAGGAGGACGACACTTCTGTCAACAACATTCCCAGACGTGCGCACGGCACTGCCAAACCTCGACATACTGTCGGTCGGTGCCGACTCAGTCGAGATCCGTGTGGACTTGCTCAAAGAGCCGGAAGCAAACGGAGCAAGCGACGCCGCAGCAACTGGCGTCCCCGGCTTGAAGTATGTTGGGGAGCAGATCATGTGGTTGAGGCAGCGGACGGAGCTGCCCATCATATTCACTACAAGATGCACGAATGAGAACGGGCGGTTCCCGATGGACGACCCCATGCTTTTCTATCGGTATCTCCGCAAAGCGATACAGTGGGGTTGCGAGTACATCGACGTCGAGCTCTGGCTACCCCACGAGATTCGTCAAAGGCTATCGCGAGAGAAGGGCAACAGCAAGATCATCTCGGCGTTTCATGACTTCTCAGGGAAGTTCAAGTGGACGTCACCCGAAGCGCAGGCACTTTACAAAGAGGGTGCCGTCTACGGTGATGTGGTCAAGATGATCGCACTCATCACGTCCAACGAGGAGAACTACGAACTCGAATATTTCCGGTCAATCACACAGTCGACATATACTCACCCCCTCTTCTCTGGTCTTAACATGGGCCCGACGGGCCAACTCTCAAGAACGCTCAACAAAGTGTTCACACCAATAACACACCCACTGCTTCCGATGATAGCGGCTCCAGGACAGTTGAGTGCCGCCGAGATCAACTCCATGCTGCACTCGATGGGTCAGATGCCTGGCTTGGACATCTATGCCATCGGGAATGTTCGCTCGGACGGCCAGGCAATGTTCTTCGAGAAATGCCTGAACGAGTTGAGCCTGCCCCACCAGCTTCTTTGCGTTGAGCAAGCGCCTCGCAGTCCGATAGAGCCCATGCTGTCGAAAGCGAACTTTGGCGGTGCTTTCCTCAACCCACCTCTGCCGGCTACAACGGCCTCCTACATCCCATCGCTTTCTGATGCCGCCGTCGCAATAGGCCAGATCGACACCGTGGTGGCGAGCTCGAAATCCAACACCGGTGGCGGCTCCCTTGTGGGCGACAACGCAACGTGGAAGGGTATCCGTGCCACACTCACCGCCGACTACATCCCCTCCGCGTACACCGAGCGGCCGGCGCTGATTTTGGCTAGCGCCGAGTCGCAGGCAGCAGCCGCCATCTTCGCGCTGCAGAGCCTCAACATCGGTCCGATCTACACCATCGGCTTCAAGGCAAAGTCCAATTACGCAGCAGACGTGCACCACTTCCGCGGCATCGAGGACATGAAGCGCGTCGAGGAGCCGTTCGTCATCATTTCCGCGCTGCCGGCGGAGAAGAGCTTCGTCGTCGCGCCGCTGCTGAAGCACTACAGCAGTAGCAGGAGTGCACGGCGGACTAGCCCGCACCAGCGGCCGGGCAAGGTCTTCGTCGACCTGAGCAGCGGCGTGAAGAAGGGCGACCCGATCGCCGTGGCGGCGTCGTTCGGGTGGGCGGCATACGGCGTCGCCGACGTCAACGCCTGGACGGCCGTCGAGACGCTGCGGCTGCTCGTCGGGCAGAACGTCCCGTTCGATTTCGTCCGTCTTGCGTCGGGGAGGAGCCTGTACGCTTGAATGGGTAGGCGGCGGGAGCGTGAATTGGATTGGATTGCATTGCGAGCTGTCAACCGGCGCGTGTTGCGCTCGACACGTTCGACGTGGTATATGACCTTCCCAGGTGTGCTGCGGCGGCTGGGGCGGAGTTTAGGGTACAGTACATAACTCGATTCTTAGGACTTAGGGTACAGATCTCGGTTACACGCTGGGATGCACGCAGAGATGCAAAGGACCGTCTGACGTTCCTATTCTTACTCTGCCTATTATCGCTCGTGACACTTGCCTTCCACTGCGCCCGGAAAAGTGCACAACAACGGGACCACACGGGGCTCCAGCATCAGGCGCGCAGATTGACTTCATCTAAACATCAGTAGCAGCCACAGCGCCCAAGAAGTACACAGTGATAGTGTCATCTACGCCTCCCCGAGGAGCTCTCCCCTCGGCCCAGCATTACCCCGGCCCCATCGATCAAGCAACCCGCACGGGCCCCGGCGCCCTCCCTCCCTCCTCCAGCCCGCACCTCGCTTGTCCGCACCCCGCCTCGTCTCACACCACGCCATGCCGCAAACGACAAAGGCTCCTCTCCCGCAGGCCTGCACGCCGCCGTGCAGAGCGGCCACCGAGCCGCCGCTCGAGCCAAATCACGGCCCCGGTGATGCTGCGGAAAGCGTCCGGTGCCAGCAGGCGGTGGAGCGCAGTCGCATCTCGGCTGGGCCTGAATGCGGGCAGCCCGCCGACCAAGAGAGCCAGCCCTAACGGCTACCAGCACTGGACTGCACAGCAGACGCTGGCCTCCCTCCCTCTCGTTCGCCGTCTGCCGCTGCGAATGGTCTGGCCGGAGCGTGCGGCCTGCGCGCTCGAACGGGTCAGGAACAGGGCGCGGAAAATATAATCGGGGGCGCGGTGGGCGTCCCCGTCTGCAGGCAGGGCTGTCAAGCGAGCGAGCGAGGGCCCAGCGGTATAGAGCCTGCCAGCCAGGCAGGCAAGCAACTTGGTCGCGAAATGACCTACGGGCCCTGCATCAATTTCCCCGCTTCGAACTGAACCCACCCAGGCCTGCCGAGCCAAATGAACCAGTCGCCGTGTGGGTGTGTAGGCTGGTCCTGCGCACACGGGGGCGGCTTCGGCTCCACACGACCTCCCCCAGCTGCCCTGACCCGGGGCAGAAAGACAGCCTGCTGCGTGCGCGCATGGGTCGTGAGTCGTCGGCCGGCTACCGCGGTGCGGCTGCTGCAGCTCCCTCTGTTGTTCCTCTCTGCTCGCTCTGCTCGTCACCCTTAGGCGCTTAACGTTCCGCCGGCCAGAGTCTGAACGTGACGGGGCGCGTGGTTTCTTGTGCTTGTCTTGGAGGGCCGCTGCTGGGCCCGACTCACTACTACTGACTCTAACAACCTAACCCTGTTCCCATTCTCCTCTCGTCTCGACCGTGCATCTCTCCCTCCCACCTCGCCACACACACGCGCTGGAAGATGCCGTAAGGCGAACCCGCGACCATGGCCTCCGTCGTGGCCCCGGGCTCCCATGGTAACGCCGACAGCAGCATGATGCCGCGGCCTCAGATCGGAATCGAGCGCCTGCAGGTCAGGCGGCCGAGCAACGAGCCCAAGGAGGCGATGAATTGCAAGAGCTGCCGCAAGCGCAAGGTGCGTCTTTCTTCTGTACTTTTATTTTGTTGATCGGTACTGCTGGAGCCTGGTAGTCTTGCTTTAGCTAACGCTCTGGGCGAAGATCAAGTGCAATCGACTCAAGCCGACGTGCGAGGCGTGCCAGGCGTTCAACTGCGCGTGTATTTACGGTACGTCGCTGTCCGTAGTCAGAGGAGTGAAGCTGCCTGGGATGGAGCTAATGATTTTTCTGAAGATGCTACTCCGAAGAAACGAGGACCCAAGACAGACGTGCTCGAAGCCTTGCTCAAGCGGGTAAACGGGCTGGAGAAGCGGCTAAAAGACGAGAACAAGCCAGGCGCGGCAGACGACCTGGCAGTCGACGACACCACCAGCAGCGCCAATGCGGGTCCTACGGAGCCTGTCGCCGGCGCAGAGAAGAACGCTGAGCCCGCCGCTGCCGCAACTTCTTCCAAACCGGAGCAGCGCGGCCAGGCAGAGACGCGCATCGACCCGCAGCTGCAGCCGGTGCTGGCGCGCCGCGAGAGCTTCGCCACGAAAGTGGAAAGCCATGGCGCGAACGCTTCTTTCACTGAAGCGCTGATTGATACATACTTTGCCCGCTTGCACGGGAAACCCTATTACATTCTTGACGAACCGGCGACGCGGCAACGATGGCGGGACAACCAACTCCCGCGATATGTCGTGAACGCCGTACACGCGGCAACGATCAAGTATTCTAGTCACCTCTGCGGAGGCCACAATGGCGCCGTCTACTCTAGTCAGGAATACTTGGCGCAGGCTCGAGCCGAGATCGACGTGGACGAACCGAGTATCGACCACCTCCAGGCGCTACTACTCTTGACAATGGCGAGTTTCCAGAACGGCAGAGGAAAGAGATCGTACATGCTGCTGTCGCACGCGATCAGCATGGCTACAGCGCTGAGCCTGCATCGCGAACTGCCCTCGCATATGCGAATAGCGCCTTCAGAAAGAGAAGGCCGCCGCAGACTCTTCTGGACGTGCTACCTGATGGATCGATTCACGGCCAGCGGGTCGAAAAGACCCTCGTCGATATCGGACGAGTCTATCCGGCTACGACTACCTTCATGGCTGCCTCCTGGATCTCACATGTCAGTGGATGGGAACTTCTTCCCCAATGGCACCAGCCTCCCGAACGCGGCGGGTGGTTTCAACGCTGGCCAGGGCAGTGGCGCGATGCTCGTAGAGATCGTTCGCATACTTGGCATCACAAATCGCTACCTGGCTGCCGGAGGCGTCAAAGGCGACTCTCACTTCCCCTGGCACGCGCAATCGACACTGTCGAAAATCCGCTCGGAACTCGACTACTGGGCCGCCAGCACGCAGGATATGTTCGGCTCGGTCGAGATGCTGTTCGGCCAGGCGGATAGCTCGACTCTGGTGCTGAGCAAGCTCATCTATCACCTTATACATTGCCTGATATACAGGCCTTTCTTGCCCGTGGATCTGGCTGAACTCTCTGGAAGCGGACAGCATCAGTCTTGGCAGATCGAAGCGACGAACTTCTGCTTCCTGCACGCGAATGCTATCGCTGAGCTGGTTGAAATTGGGAAGAATCTGTCGATCGTCGACTGGCCTTCTTTCGTTGGATACTGCATTTGCACGGCCGGAACTATTCATGTGCACGGTGCGCATTACATGTCACTGCGCGAGGGAGATTTGTTTGGCAACAGCACGGAGTTCCTTTCGCGAGAGATGCAGCAGCTGGGAGACCTCCGATTCGTCTGGGCCGGCATCCAACACCAGCGGGATACTCTCCAGGTGGTTTACGGAAGCCACTCACAGCTGGTCAAGTCGTTGGCCAACAATCCCATGCGGTACTCGCCCGTCTTTCAAATGGAAGACTTTTTCGCGCGCTACCCAGGGGTCTACATCGACGGAGCCCACGTCACCTTCGCCGATGTGATGGTGGATACATTGCAGAGCGGCTTCCAGAAGTTTAATGGCCTGCAGAGCCCGAACGACGCACGAGGCAATCTGTTCCCTCCTGCAGGCCCAACGCAATTCACCACTCCCATGGCACCAACACAGTACATGACGCAGAACACGATGCCCCCCACGACCCGCAAATCGAAGAAACGACGCTTGACGACCTCAGTGATGCCCTACCCCACCCCCAGCGCCGAGACCTCCTCGGGGAGCATCTTGGAACGCACGCAATCATACGACACCGCTCTTCCGACTCAGATGCAAGAACCCGCTCCACAGCAACAGCAACAGCAACCACAAACCACCCACCCAGACTTCCTCCCTCCCGCAACCGATCCATCACAGCCAGTCAACGACCAATCTCAAACGTTGACACAGAGCGTCTTCTCCCCGACTTTCAATTTCAGCCCTCTTCCCGCGGGAATAAGAATGCCGAACGATTTCAACCCCTACGACACGCTGTACGGCGGCCAGGGATTTGACCACCAGACTCCCAGCGGCTTGAGCGCGAGCGCCGAGTCGGCGCATACCGATCCGGATAAGGATCCTTTCCTCAGCTTGCTCGAGCAGCTGGCAGAAAATGATGGTGCTGGTGGAGCGGGGATGGCGGATTTGGATTTGTTTCTGAACGGTCAGGGGCTTTCTGGCGAGGGAGGGTCGTCGGGGTTGATGGGTGATGGATGATGCGGAAACGCAAAAGGGATAAAGGCGCACACGGCGAAAAGTAAAAGGATAGATTCCTCAAAAGATCTAACGACGAACGATGAGCATTATGGATATCCCGTGTGTATGATAGAAGCAGACAATACCCTGCCTCGCTAGAAGATGCTGCTAGTACACATTACCATCAAAAAGTCCAACACCCAAGACCATTCCTCATTACTCGTCCCTTCCCCCTCACAAAATCCCCGGAATCACCGCCTTCCTCCCCGCAACCTTCTCCTCCCCAAACTTCTCCACATACCACCTTTTCCCAGCCAACGCCCGCGGCAACATCGTGCTCACCTCATTCACCAAAAAGCTCCGCGCTGGCACACACCCCCAGCCCCCAACCACCCAGAAACCCGCCCACTCCACCCACTCACAAAGATAATGCGCATACAGCACGTAGCTGAACAGCCCGTTCTTCGGCAGCATATACAGCTTCTCGACCCCCTCCACCGGCTTCCCCTCCCTCTCCGCCCTCTCCCTCTGCCTGCGCAACGCGCTCCGCCTGATCTCCCGCAAGTCGTCGTCGTGGAACATATTCGCCAGCAGGCCCCAGCCCCAGATCACGAGCCCGACCTCGATCTGGTACAGCTTGCCCGCCCAGTCGGCCTCGCTCGCGGGCCCGTACCCGCCCACCCAGCCGCCGATGCTGAGCCCGTTGAGCACGTTCCAGGCCGCCGCGGAGAGGAAGACGAAGGGGTGGATGGGCGACATGGTTGGCTGGGCCCAGGGGAAGATCAGCGCGCGGTAGAGGTAGTGCAGCGTGTAGGCGCCGGCCATGGTCCAGTTGGCCCAGGGGAGGGGCCCGGTGTTGGTTTGGGCGGGGATGGCGAGCATGCAGTAGAGGACTGTGAGGAAGCCGGTGGATTCCATGAGGGCCCAGGCGGGTTTGCCCGGCAGGTTGAGGCGCGAGTCGATGCTGGTTTTGCCTTGCGGGTAGAAGTCGGTGAGCCATTGGGCGGCTGTGAGCTGTGTTTCCGGGTTAGTTTTTGTTCCGTTCACTTTTCCGATGCGCGGGAGGTTTATGTGATGGCGGCCTTACCAATGGGAAGAATTGCCAGAAGTACACGATGAGCTCCCAGTTCTCGCGCGTGGGCGGGTACCAGCCCTGGACCACTGGCGAGATCTGGGAGGCGTTCAAGCCTAGGAAAGATAGTGCGGATGACATGCTAAGAAGTTTACTTGGACAAAGTGTTGTCCAAAGCTACATCTGTCGTCTCTCTGTCGACTTTCTGTCGTTCCAGCATCGCGTCGCGTTGAAGTCGAAGTCGAACGATGGTATACTGATGACGTCAGGATGCGATGCGGTTGCTGCCGGAACCTTTGTGCCCACCAGTCATCCGGAAGTTTGTGGCATGGCGCTCTCCAGCGGAGATTCCAATCCCGAAATCTAATGGGAGATGGTAGCATTTCAAGCGCGAACTAGATTACAGAGATGCTTGACAAATGTATAGCAGTTGTTGCTAATGTACATGAATATGTCGCCGTACAACTTCCCGCCTCGAATTTCCGAAGATGACGTTCCGGTGAAGAACCTACTATGTAGCTGGCAGGCCACAAATCTTCAGACAAGTGGTGGTCGGTGGAGCACGCTTGTGGATGGAGGAACATCAAAGTTCCGTCTCAAGGCGTGCCGTGTGAAAACTACACATCGTTCACGGCTACTACATCCACTGTCTAGAGGAATGAGAACACACGGCTCCTTGACGACTGTCAGCCACAGAGACGTGCCAACTTAAAGAAAGACGCAATCTACACGTGCCCCGCCTGCCCATCATACCATAAGTGAAGGTTAACGACGGCGACATCTCTGCGCCACAATATCAATGATCCGGAATCTCGAGACGTATTGCCGCCATCTGCTGTTTCAAGGCCCAAAATATCGCCTGGCTGTCGCATGACAGCTCGCGTTTCAGGAACTATTCGCGGACAGCCTGCTTTGGTGCTTGATGACGTCTGCGTCGCTTCCTGTATAAGCGAGGGCAATGTAAATCTTCCAAGTTTCCTGCACCCTTCGCTACACACACGTGCCTAGGCCGACGTCAGCTGTCATGCGTGTACCAAAAGATGCCCATTGCGAGGAGAAGATATAAGAGGTAGGGTAACATGCTGTAGTCATTCTCCTTGTTCCCTCACACCTACCCACAATCAACCATCAAGTCATTGATCATCACTCAACCCCGACTTCAAATCAACTGTACCTATACCACCTATACCCAAACCCCCAAAATGGCCCGCCACCGCACCGCCCCCACCACAACCACCGCCCGCAAGCCCGGCCTCCTCTCCCGCCTCGGCGGCCGCAAGAAAACCCAGCCCGCCCGCGTCACCGAATCGACCTCCACAAACCCTATCACCGGCACCACGACGACCACACGCAAAACCACCACGCACCCCAACGGCATCGGCTCGCACGGTCATGGCGGCCGTGGCCCGCTGGCGTCGACAAAGGGCACCAGCACTGGCGCCCACGGCCCTGCGACGACCGGCCGCTCGAAAGGCATGGCGACGCAGCGCCGCAAGCCGTCCATGGGTGATAAGATGAGTGGCGCCGTTATGAAGCTGAGGGGGAGCTTGACTGGGAAATCGGGTGTCAAGGTCAGTTGAAGAGATTGTCTTTGACTCCGCGAGATCATGCTGACTGTGTTGGTGATAGGCTGCCGGCACTCGCCGCATGCATGGTACTGACGGCAAGGGGACGCACAGGGTCTACTAAGCTCTGATTGTTTAAGGCTTTTTGTACGATGATACGATTGACGCTGACGATTTTGAGAGACGATTGTTTAACCAGTAGTCGGTGATACCCGTTTGATAGCATAATGTATTGAGTCACATATCTACATGCAGATTTTATCCAAGCGAGCTTGAACTTCAATGCAGCTGCTGCAGGTCCGGGTTTTATGGTCAACTTTAAAGACCATGGTGTATGCTTTACAAGAAAGCGCTTAACCAGATGCGAGCTTCTTGAGAGAGTCAAGGCTGCCGTTGAAGACGTCAGAATCGCCGCCGTAGGGGTTAGAGTCGGCGTTTTGCCAGCTGTGAGAAGGAAAGAGATTAGCGAGACTTCCACAAAGCAACAAGATTTATCCAATACTCACATAGTGTAGTAAGGCCAGCCACCCTGCGGCGTGCAAGGAGAGCTGCTCCAGCAAGCCATCATAAGCGGGTTGGTGCTAGTGAAGGCGTTGCTGTTGCCGGTGCACTGCTTCCACCACGAAGGGCTGGAGTACAGCACGGGGTACCTGCTGGTGAGGGCGTGGTAGCGGTCGGAGAACTCCTTGATCCAGCTGACGGAGATGCAGTCACCCTCGAGGTCGAGCATGCCCGGCAGCGTCTTGCCGTCGTTGGACCAGCCGCCGCCATTCTGCACGAAGTAGTTGGCCTGCGAGGTCGCGCTGGTGTCGCCGTGGGCGAAGTGGTAGCCGCCGCGGATGAAGCCCGCGTTGGTCGCGGAGGTGTAGTGGCTGGAGAACTTGGGATCCTTGTAGGTGGTGCCCTCGGTCGCCTTGATGTACACGAAGCGCAGGCCGCCGCTGTTGTAGGCGGCGTTGAAGTCGACGCTGGACTGGTAGTGAGAGATGTCGAAACCCTTGACAGTGGCGCGCTTGCTGAGCTCGGCAGGAGCTGCGGCGGCAAGGCCGACGAGAGCGAGGATGGAGGCGAAGTGCATTTTGAAAATGTTCTGTCGTTTTCTTTTTGTTTTCTCGAAAGGATGGTAGGGATATTGTTGTGAGAGGAGGACGAAACGGGAGTACTTATATGCACCAGATGCTACGCATGACATCAGACGATTGATCGACCGTGATCCTGATGGGTTCTGCTGCAACTCTGTAGGTTTCACGTTAATGCCGTCGATCTCCTACAAGGCAGTGATAGACTCGCTCCAATGGTGAGCACGCTATAGCAGCACATGTTCCTGAAGGACAAACCGTAAATGCTAACTAAGCCGCTTTGTTAGCAACCATCTCCAATAAGGCCGAAGTCGATCCTGATATCAAAGCCAACGGATCCACAATACGAAGCCTCACGAAGAGTAGTACGTTCGAAGGATCATGCAGGAGAGAGTCACGACGACCATTGAGGTTCATACACAGTGGCGCACGGCCCGAATCCACCCTCAGCCTCGCCCGAAGCGCCCTGTCGATCAACCGCGATCCTCTCCACGCGCCCCACCGTATCAAGCATCGTGGCCCAGCAGCGCAAGCATCGTGGCCAATGCTCTGAAGCTTCATTCGCCCAAGCTCGACGAAGAACCGCTAAGGCCGTCACGACCGTCTCCCAACGCTCGCTTCACAAGCGAGAGATCAGCGTGGCCTGCAGTAGTCCATGAACATGGTTGGATCACGGAGAGCGACTATCGCTGCTAACACCTGCGCACCATGACGATTGCGGGGGATGCGCTGCCCTACAAGGAAGGTCAAGACTTCACTCCTGGACGCCGGACTGTTCGCTTCCTAGACGAGTCAGCTGGGGCACTACTCCGCCACGGGTCTAGTCAGGCCCGATATCGAGAGCATACGTCCGTGACGTCCATCGCGACGCCACAGTTCCGTAGCGACGTCTCCGACAGACGATGAGTTCTACCAAACTGCGGTCGACGCTGTCGCCCGGTCATCAGAATGGCGGTTCCAAGTTCGATACAATCCCATCAGTAGCCGCGATGCGTTCTGCATTTCGCCTGAGTCCGCAGACCCAATCTTCTGTTGAGCGACAAACCACACGTGACACACTTGAGACTCTGTGAAGAGGACGATCGAAAGTGAAAGAACAGTATTGCACTCATTTATACAGCTAACACTCAAAGATAACACGCCCTAATCAAAAGAGCATCCAGACTCATTGTTTACCTATTGCCATGAACCCAAAAACCACGGTGATATCACAAAACCAGGCAGATAAACCCGCGAACGCCCGTAGAACAACGATGCAACGCAGTCAATCCAAAAACCCCTCCTTCATCCCATCAATCCATTAACATCATCATCAGAAGTCACCATCTAGCCAGAGCACATCAGGCACGACTCCGGGTTCTCAATGCTGCAAGCGAGGGCCGCCTCGGCGTAGATGTCGCCGTCGGGGCCGTCGTCCTTCTTGGCGCCGTCCTTGACGGCAGGCTCGGGCAGCTTCTCCTGCTTGGGAACGGGGTTGAGGCCTTCCGTGGGAGGCATGGGCGGGCTCTCGGCCTCCTCCTGGTCGGCGGGGAATTCAGGGTTGTGGACGGCGGAGGAGGTGCGGCCGAACTTGCGCTCGCGCTTTTGAGGGCCTGCGGGCTTGGGAGCCGCAGCAGGAGCGGGCGTGCCGTTGCTGGCGCCGTTGGGGGCGCCGTTGGGCTTGTTGCCGTTCGGGATACCGTTCTGGCCGTTGGGCATGGTGGTGTCGTGCATGGGGCGGGGGACGGGAGTCGACTGAGGGGAGGAAGAGACAGCGTTGTAAGCAGCGCCGCGCTTCTTAGACGAGGGCTTGCTGACGTTGGTGTCAACGACCTTCAGAGCCTCCTGGTCGACAGTGAACTGGATGGGAGCAGAAGCGGCTTGTGTGCGGAGGTAGTACATGCCGGTCTTGAGACCGAGCTTCCAGCCGGCAAAGTGCATGGAGGTGATTTTGCCCATGGTGGGCTCCTGCATGTGGATATTCAGGGACTGAGACTGGTCGATAAAAGCACCACGGTCGGCGGCCATCTGGACGATTTGGCGCTGGCTAATCTCCCAGACGGTCTTGTACAGAGCCTTGATGTCATCGGGAATGTTGGGAATGCGCTGGATGGAACCACCGTCGGCGATGATGCGGTTCTTCATGTTGTCGCTCCAGAGACCACGGTCGACAAGGTCCTTGAGAAGCCACGGGTTGACGACCTGGAATTCACCAGCGAGCACACGACGGGAGTAGATGTTGCTGGTGTAGGGCTCGAAGCACTCGTTGAAGCCCATGATCTGAGAAGTGCTGGCAGTGGGCATGGGAGCAACAAGGAGAGAGTTGCGGAGACCGTGCTCAGCAATCCTGGCCTTGAGAGCGTCCCAGTCCCAAAGGTCAGACGGGGTAACGTTCCACATGTCGTACTGGAGCTCGCCCTTGGAGGCAGGAGAACCCTCGTAAGTCTCGTAAGTGCCAAGCTTCTCAGCAAGGTCGCAAGAAGCAGTGAGAGCGGCGTGGTAGATGGTCTCGAAGATCTGGATGTTGAGCTGGCGAGCCTCGGGAGACTCGAAAGGCATGCGCAGAGCAAGGAAAGCGTCGGCCAGACCGCTGACACCAAGACCGATGGGACGGTGACGGAAGTTGCTCTTGCGTGCCTCAGGGACAGGGTAGTGGTTGACCTCAATGCACTTGTTCAGGTTCTTGGTGACCACCTGGACAACCTCGTGGAGCTTCTTGAAGTCGAAGCGCTCCTCGGCAATGTCAACGTAGGTAGGGAGAGCGAGCGAGGCAAGGTTGCACACAGCGACCTCATCGGGGGCAGTGTACTCGATGATCTCAGTGCAGAGGTTAGAGCTGCGGATGGTACCAAGGTTCTTCTGGTTGCTCTTGCGGTTGGCAGAGTCCTTATACAGCATGAAGGGGTTGCCGGTCTCGACCTGGGCTTCCAGGATGGCGTACCAGACCTTCTGCGCGCGGACGGTCTCACGACCACGGCCTTCGCGCTCGTACTTCTCGTACAGAGCCTCGAACTCCTCGCCGTGAACGTCAGCAAGACCAGGGCACTCATGCGGGCACATGAGTGTCCAGTTGCCGTTCTGTTCGACACGCTTCATGAAGAGATCGGGAATCCAGAGGGCGTAGAAGAGATCGCGGGCACGAATCTCCTCCTTACCGTGGTTCTTGCGAAGGTCAAGGAAAGCGATGATGTCCGCGTGCCACGGCTCAAGGTAGATAGCAAAGGCGCCAGGACGCTTGTTACCACCCTGGTCGACATAGCGGGCAGTGTTGTTGTAGACGCGGAGCATGGGAACGAGACCGTTCGAGGTACCGTTGGTGCCGCCAATGTATGAACCGGTCGCGCGAATGCGGTGAGTGTTCAGACCAATACCACCGGCATTCTTGGAGATCATGGCGCAGGTCTTGAGAGTGTCGTAGATACCCTCAATGCTGTCATCCTTCATGTCAATGAGGAAGCAAGACGCCAGCTGTGCTTGGGGAGTACCCGCGCTGAAGAGCGTGGGGGAGGCGTGTGTGAAGTATTTGTTGGACATGTAGTTGTAGGTCTCGATTGCGGCCTCAATGTCGTTGCCGTGAATTCCGACAGCCACACGCATTATCATGTGCTGGGGTCTCTCTGCAACCTTGCCGTCAATGCGGAGGAGGTATGAGCGCTCGAGCGTCTTGAAGCCAAAGTATTGGTAGTTGAAGTCGCGGTCGTAGACAATGGCAGAGTTGAGCTCGTCTGCGTTCTTCATGACCGTCTGATATGTCTCTTCGGAGATCATAGATGCGCGCTTGCTTGTCTTGGGGTTGACGTAGTCGTAAAGGTCCTGGATGACCGCGGAGAATTGCTTCTTCGTCTGCTTGTGAAGGTTGGAAACAGCGATACGAGCGGCGAGGATAGCGTAGTCAGGGTGGGTGACGGTCATGTACGCAGCAGTCTCTGCGGCCTATAGTGTTGTATCAGCAATCGTTGTTTGCTCTAGGTATTCACGCAAGAAGAGCTCTCTTACCAGGTCGTCAAGCTGGATGGTAGTAACACCCTGGTAGACACCCGAAATGACCTTCATGGTAATGGCGGCGGCGTCAACATGGTCCGGGTCAAGGCCGTAACAGAGCCTTGATACACGGGCAGTGATCTTGTCGAAAGCAACGCGCTCCTTGCGCCCATCTGTCGCGTGTCAGTACATGCGTGTCGAGACGTGTTTCTTCCATGGCTAAGCCTGCCACTCGGGTGGCGAATGAGTATGCCCTTGTCCTTCTTGTTTCCATACTCTTATTGTACCTATTGTTGTAGGAGAGGTGCACGTACCGCGCTTGTAGACGAACATCTTCGCCTGTGACTGGCGACTTTCGCCTGGTGATGCTCGTGGGACGGTAGAGGGGTTGGCCTTGATTGAACGGCGGGGCTCGTGTGAAGAGTGAAGAGCAGGCCTGCTGAGGTCAAGGACCGTCTTCAAGGGTATCAACAAGGAAAAGGAAAGGGCGTTGGTATGGAGATGATGCGTCGAGCACTGGGCGGCGGGAGTCTCTGTGATTTAAAAGGCGGGCAACTCGCACGGTCTCTCGCACTGTTTGGCGGACGCGCGCGCGACGCGATTGCCAATTAAGGGCGACTCTAGCGCGTGTGGGCAGGCAGACTCAGGCAGCAACGAGCGTCGGCTTAGAAAGCGACCGGCTTGGCGAAATTTCATCGTCTGATCTTGAGACTTCACTTTCGAGGCTTCATCCTCCTGCACACCATTCTCAAGCGACATCGGTTATGAAGATCTGGCGAATGTGTAGTCAAATCAGACAATTATTACACGCGTATGATCAATGCTTACACACACGGACCTAGTGCAGCCTGTCCCGTGAAACCGTAGGCCTACTGCGGACGCCTCTCATTCGTCACGACGACGTCCGCATCTGGAACCATCTTATTATCTAGCAATGGCTCTTTCGAAGACTCGGCGACCTCGACTTACACACAGTCACGAGTTCAAAATTGTAGCCTAAATCGAGCCCAATCGGTTGTCCTCATAGGAGACCGTTCTCACTTCGCATCAATGCTGTGTCCGAGCCCGGTAACGGTGAGCCAGGAAGATGCAGCATGCATCAAGTTGATGAGAGACATATACATCCGTGCTGTGATGACTTTGCATTTGCGACGACGTCTTGATATCGCTACGTTCGTATCTGTCTGCGAATTGTGAAATGCGATCATTTAATAAAGCAATTTCTAGAGTCTCGCTGAGATGCACCATAGATTCTGGTCTGTCCAGGACACGATATGGCCAGGGCGTAATCTTCATGTCGTGTTCCAATGAAGTTGACGGTAAGATGCGCAGGATGATTGATTGGCATCGCCATAATCGTTTTCGATCTCATGCCCATCTACTTTATAGTGCACCCAAGTCATCTAACAATCGCCAAAAGACTCGCCGAGCAAACTGCAAACCGAGCCAACACGCTTGAAAAATGGGTATCACACCGCATAGCATGCATTCCCTTAAGCACCAAACTGCCTCTCGACCTCACTGTGCCGCCTCTGCAGCTCTCTCTTCACATCCTCCTTCCTCTTCTTCGCCACGGCCTCAGCATCCCTCTGCATCTGCTCCCTTCTCCTCGTAGCCTCCTCGCCCACCCCCTTGACACCCTTCTTACGCTGGCGCTCCTCGTACTGAGCCTTGTTGTCAAGGATGCGCTGGACAATGTGGGCGGCGTTAACATCCTGGAAGCTGTGCGGGGGCGTCTCCAAGAAAATGTTCAATGCCTTAGCATCGGCGTAGGCGTCGAACGGCGCCTGCATGAAAGCCGTCGGGCCGTGGTAGACGATGTCGGGGTGGGGTCTGCCGGCCGCAGACACGGTGGGGAGACCGCTGAGGAAAGCCTTTGTGGGCGCGAAAGGCGCGCTGAAGACGACGCTGTGGACGTACGTGCACTGGACGACGCACAGGCCGCGCTCGAAGATGTTCATGATCGGGTAGTTGATGCCCTTGTAGTGGTTGATGACCTCGTCGTCGTGCACGCCGGCGATGATGTACGCGGGGCCGTAGTCGGAGCCCGTCTCGGCGATGCGCTGGCTGGCGGCCGCGGGCAGGAACCAGTCGCGCTCGTGGCCGAGTTTGTCTTCGAGCTCGGCAACGGTCTGCAGGAAGGCGATGTGGCCGGACGAGAAGAGGTCGAAGCCGCCGTCGACATAGACGATGCGTTGGCCGGGGCGAGGGCCGTGGCCGTCGACCATGGAGGAGAAGGTTCCCTTGCCGCCGTCGTGGTGATGGTGGCTGCTGCTGCCGGCTACGTCGCTTGCGTTGCTCCTGATGCTGCTTCGTCTTCTCTCCATCGGGCGGTGCTTTGGGTGGAAGCTCCAGATCTGTACGAATGGGTCTAGGCCGTTGGGCGCAGCGGCATACTCTCTGAACCGCGTCTCTACTTCCTTGCCATGCGCTATTCTCTCCTCCTCGCTGCCTCGGCCTTCTTTACCAGCAAGGACGTCAGACAAGCTCTTGATGAAGTGATCTTTGGTGCACAGCAGCATACGGCCTACCAGGTCCGTAGTGCTGATGCCTGGTGTTCTCTTCACGATCTTCATGCGCCCCGCCTTCTTGACGAACCGGTAGCAGTCATTCCCGTCGGCGTCACTCGTGATATCGTCGCCGTGCACGACGTACTTACACCCGTAGTGGCTGATCCAAGGCAAGCTAGTCACGTAAGGCGCGTGTGGGACACAGAGGGTGCTGAATCTGCAGGCGTTGACGGCAGCGGTGCGTTCGGCTAAGTTCATCACAGTCGGACCTTTATTCTCTGCGATCTCCTCGTCTGAGTGCAGGCCAACGAGTAGGGAAGTGCCGAGGCGGCGGGCCTGCAGCATGACACCCGCATGGCCGTGGTGGAAGAAGTCGAAGCAGCCGTCGATCCAGAGACGGTCCTCTTCTATCGCGACGTCCGTTTGAGGGTCTACAGGCCAGTCTCCGGGCTCGGGGATTGTGCAGCCAACCTCCGGGTCGATTTTGGGTGCCATATTTGATGAGGGGTGGTCTGGGAGGGAAGCGTAGGTGCTGTGTAGCTGTGGTTGATTACCTATTCGCAGAGTAGCTGGTCACTATTGGAACGCTTGAGCAACGTAAAGAGTGTTTCCCAGAAGTGAATGTGAGTGAGCAAATCCGTGGTTGGAAGAGTGAGCGTAAAAGCACGACTGCGGTATTTGTTTGCGGCGATGAGGCACTTCCAGGTTCCTGCCCCCTCGTGGGACACAGAACAAGCGGGGCAGGGTCAAGATCAACAACGAGCGACGTCACGCTTGCTGGGCGAATTTCAGGAAACACGCCAACGAATCGAGTCAAACACCGTTCGCGAGCACTGCCAGCCTGAACAACCACACACTCGGCATAGGCGTACAGCGGTCGCAGCTCACCCAACATGCCTTCGCTCATTCTGGTCGTCTTCATCTTCCAGCTGCTCATCCACTTGGTTAGCACGTTCGGAGGCCAGACGATCAACGACCTGGTACAGAACCCAACATCTAGCAAACACCGTCCACATGGGAGCTGACCTTCGCCAAAGCTATGGCTACTGTATACCAAGCTACCGACACCGCAGGCAAAGCAGGCAGCTGCGGGCGTGCAACTGCGAAAGGAGGTCGTGAAGCTCAACCGAGAGATGACCAACACCTCGGCGCAAGACGACTTCTCAAAGTGGGCCAAGCTGCGCCGCCAACACGACAAGAAGAAAGCCGAGTATGAGAAGAACGGTACGACGCAATTCTACCCATATGTTTGTACCCGGCAAGCCTACTGACTCCCCACCAGCCCAATCCCTCCAGTCCTTCCGCTCGAACTTCGACCGCATCGCCTCCACCCTCCGCTGGCTCGGCACCTCTGGCGTCCGTTTTCTCATGCAGTTTTGGTTCTCCAAGCAAGCGCTTTTTTGGATCCCGCAGGGCTGGGCGCCCTACTACGTCGAGTGGCTTCTGTCTTTCCCGCGCGCGCCGCTGGGTAGCGTGAGCGTCAATATGTGGTGGATCGCGTGCGCGAGTGTAATAAAGATGGCGAGCGAGGGCTTAGTTGCGCTCTGGACGCTGAAGACTGGCGAGGTGAAGGTTGGCGAAAAGAAGGGGGAGAAGGTCAAGATGGATTTTGGTGCTGGCATGGGGCAGGCCGGCGAGAAGAAAGAGCTGTAGGAAGGCTGTATCTGTGTACAGGCGACTTGTTATACATGCCGGCAAATATACGTGCATTCAAGGTGTCTATGCGGCGCGGAGCATTTGATGTTCTTCACATCCACAACCCGTTCTTGTTCAGACGGCTGTTGTCGCACCGCGACTGGTGCCGATTATAGGCATGCTGGAAAGGTTTACAACCTGCGGCTTTCGGGATGACATGCGACTCGTTGAACCTCGAGGATGAGAGGTCGGATGTAAAGTTACACCACTTGTCATCTGTACCGCAAGCTTGCAACGATCACGCCCAGAGTATCGCTTACCGCAGTTTTTCCCCCGGCTAACAAAAATGATACAAACGTATTTATTAGAATGCTGTTCAATTACCTAGCAGCTCGGGGGAAGATGTCTTCAGATGTGGCGCGCAAAGCCCTGACAAGTAGCTTTGTAACAGCTGACACAGCATCTCACCTGGTCCAGCCTCAACCAAAGCAAGGCATCTCTCGAAATTTGTACGCGAGAAAGATATTGTTAATTGAACTGACCGAAGAGAAATAGTCGGATCTGAAGTCACGTTACCAGTGAATTCAATACAAGCAATGCCAACTCCAACGTTCGACGTTGCCGACGACCCAGCGGCTTTCGCCAGAGACCGTCGGGCCACAGCAGTATCAGAACTCCCTTTCGCAGGACGTATAGGCGGGAATCAAGAATTCACCGTATCCGACGATAGCGAGAAGACCCGGGAGATTCTAGAGAAGCAACCAGACGCCGTACGCCGCCCTTGAAACTAATTTCGGATACCCTCATCTAATTCCCCTCCAACAAAGGCACCACTGTCCTCCCTCCGCGCCTCCCTCAACCCCGCCGGCTTCCTCATCCTCGCTAACTACCGCGCCGCCGTGATCGAAGGCTTCGCGACCTGCCTGCTAGTCTTCGCCAGCGGCGCCGCGTCGTCCGGCCTCGCTACGAGTAATGCCTCGACCCTCGCCATCAGCGCCTACGCCGCGCTCACGAACGCCGTCAGCCTGTCGCTGTTCGTCTTCGCCGCAGCGCCGGCGTCGGGCGGGCATCTGAACCCAAGCATCACGATGGCGACGTTCTTCGCGGGGCTGAGCACGTTGCCGCGGAGTGTTGTCTATATCGCTGCGCAGTGCACTGGGGCGATCGTGGGTGGGTATTGGCTCAAGCTGGGTTTGGGCGAGGGGTTTTTCCCGACGGTAAGTTCAGATGCGCTGTGCTTCGAATGCAATTCTGGGCAGACTGACTTCCGCTCAGGGAGCCATACCAGGCTGCACGGTCGACGCGGCGCAAGTGTCCCCCGGCCAGCTTTTCGTCCTGGAATACATGTTTGCTCTAGCACTTACGTTCCTCGCTTTCGGGGTCGGCCTGGATCCTCGGCAAGGAAGGGTCTTTGGGCCCGCTCTCAGTCCCGTGCTTGTTGGTGCGACCCTTGGGTTCGCGACTCTGGCATCGTCGGCAGCGAAGCTGGGGTATACGGGTGTCTGTAGGTCCAGTTGGGTGCTTCCCAGGGCGTGGTGTCCACTGACCATCTACTAGCTTTCAACCCGGCTCGCTGTCTGGGCTTGATGGTCGCGAAAGGCGAGATGCAGTATCATTACATACACTGGTTGGGCCCGCTGACTGCTTCGATGGTCAACGGATTGCTGTATCACTTTGCGCCTCCTTACATGCGCAACAAGTCACTGGCAGAGGCCGCGAGGGCGTCGGCTCGTTTGGCCTAAATGCATGGCGAAGGTGGGCGTGCTCGTGGCTCTCGTTATTTGTGGCTGATATCGCTGCATGTAGGGCTTGCTGCGCCCGAATCGCGGTCGAAGGAATGATAGACAGCTGTTTTTGTACAAAAAAGTAGGGCAAGCTGCTCGCCATCTAGGCGAGCGATAAGCGAGCAGTGTGATACAGTACGTGCGTGCGCTATTCTTGAATAATGACATGCATACTTACCGCCTATCGTTGCAAAGATAAATTCCTCAATTGAAGAGAAGCCGTATTGATGTGGTTTTTTGCTACAAGTGGGCTCAATCTGCAATCATCCAGTGGGAAGAGTAGAGTTGACTTGCCCGCATCTGTACATCACGACATCTTACACTTTGATCTCGCTGCTAGCAGCCCTACGAGGGAAATTACGGCTCTGCTGGATCTTGATTCTGCTTGGTGATCTTGATCGGCGCCGTAGGGTTGCTGTGCTCAACGAGTCGACATCGGCGATGGATTCGTCGCCCAAATTTCGAATGTTTCTTTGGGTGGGGCTCCGAACGTGAGACTCGTGGACAGGTACATAGGTAGTAGCGTTGCCACGTCGTGCTGTTGTTGCGCCTCACGGTCTGACCAGGTCCACGGCTGCAACTCTAAGCGCGTGAGGACTGCAGGTACCGTGACCGCCGTGCCTTAGGCCGTGATGATTGTGGATGCGGTGGCTTGAGAATTGCTGGCCCTGTGCCTGTAGTATTGGTACCCTGAGCCGCGCTATAGCACGAAAGGGAAAACCGCATGCACGATTGTGGGGATACGGCGAGCGAAGCTTCCACTAGCGGTCCTTCACTAATAACCGCTGTTATTGTTACCCGTGGACAGTCGCCTTTTGCAGCGGTGGTGGGAGGTTTTGCGGGCGAAGGGTGCAGTGTGGGCACTTGGCAACGGCCGTTCGGCGCGAGCTCTCGAGTGGTGACGGCTGTGCCCAACGGGCGGGTGTCTTCATCTGCTGGCGACGTCGGGCGTGGTCGCACGGCATTTGAGACTGTTTCGCAGGCGGCGGCGGCAGCTGGCCGGGAGCTGCGGTGCTCTATGCGAGGCCGACTGCCGCACCCGGCACGTGAGCGACGCGGCGGGCGCTGGGAGCAGCTCAACGATGCCAGCACAGCCATCGACACATCGACACGGGCGCGGAGCATTGCCTGCTATCAGTGCTGGATGCCACAGGCCGCTGCCCTGAGCGCGCACACACCAGGCTCCGGCGAGGTCGTGGTCTGGCCGGGGCTTAGCGGCGGAAAGCGAGCCCGGGCGTTCACCTCTAGCGTGCCCTCTCCTGCCAGCCGCAGCAGGACGCAGGACACGCCCAGCGTGACTGCTGCTGTGCTGCTGTGCTGCTGTGCTGCTCCCGCTGCTCTCCCCGACCCCGTCTGCACCGCACTGCACAGCACACCGCGCTGCACTTCACTTCACCCTCCCTCCGCTCCACCTCCGCCCGCCCACCTCGCCCGCCGTCACCGCTCCCCCCAGCGTCCCCGTCCACGCCAGCACATCATCTTCCGTCCGCCAGCACCACAGAAGCGGCGGCAGGCCACGTCCTGCGCCCTTCTCCCCTACCCTTCCCGGCCATCCGACACCGCCCGTGTTGTTTCGCTGCCTGCCAGCGACCGGCCGCCGTCCTCCCTTCCCTAACACCTTGACACGACCTGCCTCGCACCACAGCTCGCAATGGCTTCCAGCAGCAGCAATGTTGTCGGCGTGCACTACCGCGTCGGCAAGAAGATCGGCGAGGGCAGCTTCGGCGTTATCTTCGAAGGGACCAACTTGCTCAACAACACTCAGGTTGCCATCAAGTTCGAGCCGAGGAAGAGTGACGCTCCGCAATTGAGGGACGAATACAGGACGTACAAGATTCTGGTTGGATGCCGTGAGTGACGCCCCTTTTCCTTTCTGTTTTGGTCAGCTTGTTATTCAAGCAGGGCTCCGGGGAGGAAGTAAACATGTTTACTGACGTTGTTTTCCCTCACAGCTGGTATTCCCAATGTCTATTACTTCGGCCAAGAAGGCCTGCACAACATCTTGGTCATTGACCTGCTGGGCCCTTCGCTCGAGGATCTCTTCGACCACTGCAACCGCCGCTTCACCATCAAGACTGTCGTCATGGTCGCGAAACAGATGCTCTCCCGCGTCCAGACCATTCACGAGAAGAACCTGATCTACCGTGACATCAAGCCCGACAACTTCCTCATCGGCCGCCCCAACAGCAAGATTGCGAACGTCATCCACGTCGTCGACTTCGGCATGGCCAAGCAATACCGCGACCCCAAGACCAAGCAACACATCCCTTACAGAGAGAGGAAGTCGCTCTCGGGTACCGCCAGATACATGAGTATCAACACCCATCTTGGCCGAGAGCAATCTCGCCGTGACGACCTGGAGGCGCTTGGTCACGTCTTTATGTACTTCCTGCGCGGCGGCCTCCCCTGGCAGGGCCTGAAGGCTGCCACCAACAAGCAAAAATACGAGAAGATTGGCGAGAAGAAGCAGACGACACCCATCAAGGACCTCTGTGATAGTTTCCCGGAGGAGTTCAACAAGTACCTGTCGTACGTCCGCAACCTCGGCTTCGAGGACACGCCTGACTACGACTACCTCCGCGACCTCTTCACCCAGGCATTGAAGAACACCGGCGAAGTCGAGGATGGCGAGTACGATTGGATGAAGCTGAACAACGGCAAGGGTTGGGACATGCCCCGATCTTCCGCGGCCATGAGAGATGGCGAGCGGGCACACGCATCTGCTGCTGACATCCGTCGACAAGATATGAACCGTGCCTCCAAGACCCCCATCGCTCCAGAGCGTCTCAATGCCGACCTTCCCAAGCCTGGTGCCGCGCGCGCTCCGCCTCAGTCAGCAGCCCAGCGCCAGCAACAGCAACAGCGCGCTGCTCGTCATCACAACTCGCAAGATCTTGCTGGGAAAAGGGCCTCGCAACTGGAACCGCCGGAGGCCGGCAGCACCACGGCGCAGTTCGCGACTAGCACGCCCAACCTCGCGAGCGGACAACGCATGAGCAACCAGAACCTGCCGAGACAAGCAAGCGGCACGCAGGCACAGTCCCGAGTACAATCGCAGCAACAGCAGGGCCAACAGCCCGAAGAGCAGCGGGAAGGTGGCGGCTTTGGTAGCAAGATCCTCAAGGCGCTTTGCTGCGGTTAGTGCCAGCGGCTATACTGGCGGTTACGCAAAATCACATCTTAGCTCCGGCTCTCGAATGTTGCGAGACAGCAAAACCAACTTGCTTAGTTCTCGGCAATTTCGGGAGACCTGCATTAATTCTTACATTTCGGGGGGTACAGGAGGGCTTGGAGGGATACAGACGTGCATTCTTTTCGCGGCCCGGGCTTGAGCGTCCGACGTTCAATGGAAGGGACCCGGGACGACACTCGGTTCTCGTGGCGCACGCCCCGCGTATAATTTACCTTCGAATCTCGACAAGTCCACCGTTCTCGGTCCAGCGACACCAGCGTCGTAGCTCCTACGAGGCTCAGCTTTTTTGCCCGTGCAGCTTCATTCGGCCACCTCCGACTCCCACCCAACCTTCTCCTCTGATGCCGGCATCTTCAGACAATCTCGGATTCAAACCTCACACGAAGAACCACGCTCAAATCCCCAGGTCATCAGAACTCTTCCTTTTGTACGGGCGCCATCAGAGAGGCGCGGGCTGGGAGAGATGTCGGCTGGCTGGCTGGCAGCTCGGCCAGGACGCTAGAGCACGCGTGGACTCTCGACCTCCGCTCATGCGGCCGACTGGCGCGACCGACAGTCCACCCTCATCTCAATTGTTTCCTTTTTTCTGTGTTTCTTTTGGTTGCACCTCTTGTCATTTTGTCATTTTTTTCAGCGAAGGCGTTCATACATCCCACATCAACACACTCACACACCAAAAACTCCTGGTCGGGTTGCTTCATCCGGCGAATGTTCTACGCGTCTCATTGGGGAACGATGAGGGGGATTCCACCCCTCCCATCTTCTCTATCATACGTGACGGGAAGGAAAAGGCGTCCGCCGCGAAAGAAAAACTGCTACTACCATCCACACACACAAAAACAGACGGGCACGGGAAACGGGGAAACGGTCTGGGCGCGTTGCTTTGTTTTCTTTTCGAGGGTGGGAAAACACATCCGGTAATATCTTTTCCTTTTCTTCGGTCTTCAACATGGTGCGAGAGAGACCGCCGAGCGGGCCGTCGTCTGGTGGATGGCAAAGAGAGCAGAGAGCACAGGAGGGAGAGGAGGGGAGAGAGATGGGTGGTGTTGTAGTGTAGTGTAGAGTTCTAAAGACTTATGGATATGCTTTTTCGTTGCTCTTCGGTTTGGTTTCGCTTTCGTTTCCCGTGTCGTCTGGTTTTTGGATTGCTTAGGGTAGATCATTGAATGCATCGTCATCTGTAACAAGGATTGCATCCGTCGGCTACTGGGCTTCAGAGGTCACACAACCGATTGTGCACATCGACATCACGTACAGTGGCCAGCAAGCACCGCGTCGGCTGTATGTATGTACACCTTCGATTCTCTGTGGTTTTTCGTCCAGAGCACTGCGAATCGCAGCGCGGGTATCTATCCGTTTCATCCCATCCTGCCATCATCCCCAACCCAAAGAAAATCCCCTTCCCAAGCGCCTTCAATGCTGCCCATAGAAAGTGCACCAAGCCAATGAGAAAAGTGTACCAAGCGTCGTCTCTCAGCTCGCCCCCTCCGGCTTGACAACCGCCTCCCGACACAACACCGCCACGGACTTGAACAGCCTCCTCCACCCGACCGGGTCGCCCTTGGCTTTCACGAACCGCACGCTCAGGATCCTCGGGTCCCCGGACCGCTCCACCACAACGCTTCCGTGCAGCGGCTGCCCGCGCGCGTCGGCGGCTTTGAAGCGCACGCTCAGGGCGCCGTCGGCGTTGCCGAGCGGGTCGGCGAGGACGGCGGCCGGCAGCGGGGGGACGGGGATGTTGAGGCGGTGGAGCGAAGTCAGGAGGAGGTTTGTGAGCGGCGTGGGCGGGAGGAAGGAGTAGAAGCGCGTGAGGGTGTGGGAGGGCATGATGTCGGCGAATTGGCGCGCGGCTTGCGTGAGGGTTAGGGGCACGCTGGGCGTGGGCGTGAATTGGGACATGGCGGGGTCGTCGGCGAGGGAGGCGAGGAAGGTGGCTGATGGGGGCTGTTCGGCGTTCGTGGGTTGGGAGAGGGAGGTGCCGCCGCCGCCGCCGGGGCGTGGAGGGGCTTCCCATTCGAAGGCGGAGTCGGCGATGGGGGTTTCGGGTTGGGTCGCGGCGAGGGCGGACCATTCTTTGCTGTTGGCGGGAGGTTGTGTTGGCTGCGAGAAGTCGAGGGCGGTCTCTGGCGCGGGCTGCGAGGTCGGCACGCCCTTGTCGAAGTCGATGCGCAGGCGCTCGAGCATCTGTGTCGCGAGGCCGACGGGGTCTGCGGCGCGGCCGCGCGCGTCCATCTGCGGGTTGGATCGCGTGTACCACGGGTGTTTCTTGACGGCGTCCAGCGTCATGCGCTCGCCGGGCAGCACCCTCAGCATCCCTCGCACGAGGCTGAGGCAGTCTTGCGGGACCTTCTCCCACAGCTCGTCCTCCGAGCGCCCCTTCGTGCGCAGGTACTCCGCAAACTCCCAGCTGTCCTCCTCCACGGGGCAGTCCCACGGCGTGTTGCCCGCAAGCAGGACGAACAGCACGATCGCGCAGCTCCACACGTCCGACGCATCGGGGGAGTAGCCCTCCTTGTCCTCCCCATTCTTTCTCTTATTATTCGCGTGTCCGACCTGCAGAATCTCCGGCGCGATGTACGGCGGGCTCCCGCAGACCATCCCGCACGATTTCCTCTCCCCCGTCCGCGGCGAGACAAACTGCGTCGCGAGCCCGAAATCCGCCAGCTTCAGATCCCCGCGGTCGCTCAGCAGCATGTTCTCCGGCTTGATGTCCCTGTGCGCGATGCCCTTGCCATGGCACCAGCCGATGGCCTCGACGAGCTGCGAGAAGTACAGGTGCGCGACGTCGACGCCGACGCCCTCGTCGGCCTCGATCTTGTCGAACAGGTCGCCGCCCTCGGCGAGCTCGAGCGCGAGCCAGATCCAGGCGTCGTCGGCGCCGGAGGACAGGTACTGGATGATGTTGGCGTGGCGGCCGAGGCGCTCGTGCAGGGAGAACTCGATCTCGATTTGCTTGGGCTTCAGGCGGCCTATGCGGTAGGCGTGCTCTTTGTTGATGAATTTGATTGCGATGACGGGCTTGGGCGCGCTGAGGGGGGTTGCTTTGCGGATGCTGGGCGGCGGTGGGTTAGTGGGGTTGTTGGTGGAGGTGTGGTGTGGGCGCGGCACTCACGAGGCGTAGGCGCCGGAGCCGATGGTTTTGGAGACGATGCGAAAGGGGAGGTTCGCTGGGAGAGGCGCGACTTGCGACTGGATAGGCTGGTCAGTGGTGTGGTCTTGCGACAAGGATGTTGGAGGGGTGGATGGGACTCACGCCTGGCGGCGCACCACCCATGATGCCAGAATGCTGCAGCCGGCAGATCAGATGCTCAACAATACGCTGAATCGCTATTCAGGGCGAAGAAACTCAAAAGCGGCAATACTAGAAACTTTTGTGCAATGCAGTGTAGGCGTTCGAAGCTGAGAGCTGTCGTCCGATGATCGCGCCAAGTCAATAAAGCGCGTGAGAGCGCGTGCTCGCTTTAGGCAACATGTTTACATCCAGGTACCAGCCCACTTCTGGCGATCTCTGCCGCAGTGTTTGGTGGGCATTGGCCGCTTGTATGCTGGAATAGGTAAAATCATCACCATCACCATCGCCATGGATAGCAAATGTGGTTTGACGCCTTGTCGCTAGCGACCAAGAACATTCTCCGTCGGCATGTGCACCAGCGGGGTCGTTCGTCTTGCAATCGCCGACGCCTGGATCAAACCGAGCTCTACTCTGCGCAAAGACGCAGCACACCTACTAAATCACATATTCTCACTAAAACCGTGAAGCCAGTAGGATGATGTTTCAATTGTTTATTGTTTTCGGCGGATTATAGCTAGGTACTGTACATTCCGCTCTCGTGACAGCCAAGGTAGGTATTTCGGGATTGTAACAAAAAAAGTAAAAGGAAAGAAGGGAGTCGTTTCTCCCACCGGATTTCACGTCTACTGCCTCTTGACCGCTCGCACTGCTTTGCACTCGGCTGAATCCAGCTTCAATCAAAGATCCGACGATGCGAGCAGTAGCCAGGTTGTTCGTGCCACGTCTGCAGCTCGCAAGGCGCGAGCGAGAATGTCGGGTCACGTCAGGCTGCACTAGCAGTAAAAGAAACAAGCAGGCGAGCCTTGCCGCCTCGTCGGCCCGCTCGTGTCTAGAATCTTTTGCCGGCCAGCGCTAGATACGCAAAACACAATCAGCCGGGAAGAAAAGACCAGAGGCGAGCCGTCCGTCGTGCAGAGAGAGAGGGACCGAGCGCTCGCGCATGCACCTTCCGCTTCGGCGGTGTCAAGAATCCTTTGACGACAGGGACAGGTGCGTCGGGGAAAAGCTCCGCGTGAAAGGAGCCCTAGGGAGGGAGATCGTTTAGATTCGCGCCAGATCAGAGCCAAAAATGAACGCCAGGCGCTAGGAGGAGTTCCGCTCGTGAGGAAAAATAGCAGGTCGATAGGCGCCCGCCGGTCGCGCGATTGAATCAAGTAAACAGGAGGAAAGGAAACGAAGAATTAGGCCGGCCAGGCTCGGGTCAGCTGGGCGTCGGTGGCAGTCGGCGTGCTTGTTGGCGGCACTGGCTGAAACGGTAGCGCCGGCAGGTAGATTGCGAGCTTCTGGTCAACAGCCAAGGATAGAGCCGCACGGCAGGCGAAGTCTGGAGTTGCCGCGGAGACCTGTGCGCTCTCGGCGAAATTCGGGCGAGTCGCGCTAGCAGCGATCACCTCCACTGGTGACGCTTGCTGACTGGCGATCATGAACTCACGGTGCCGAGTAGCCGTGGGAAGAATAACGCTTGGGTATCTCAGGATGGAAAAGATCGTAGGAATTGGGTCGAAAGGCAGTAGGTTTAGTCGAGGTTGCTGGCGGCGAATTGGTTGATCATGCCCTCGAGATTGCGCTCCTTGAGGATCTGCGCGTACTTGGGCTCGCGCGAGAATTTGGGCACCGAGTCCGACGCCATGAGCTTGAAGACGCTGCTCTGGGCCTGGTCGAAGAGAGTGGCGACCTCGTCAAGACTCTTGACCATCTGCTCGTCCTCGCCGACTGCGCGGGTCATGCGTCCAGCAAGCGCGTTGCGGAGGTTGTGGTCGATGTTAAGTTCGCAAGGAGAGCCGGGTGCAAGGAAGGCGTTGTACAAGCCTGTGACGAATTAGCAATGTGAACAATAATAACATTAATGAGGCGACAACACATACTGTAAGCTGACGCCAAAGTCTCCCGGATGATATCCAGACGAGGCGAAGGTCCTGTCTTCTTCGCGTGCTCATAATCTGCCAAGAAAGCCTGGACATCCACATAAAATGACAGGTTCTCCTCGCAGTGAGTCTCACGAAGGTACTCGCGGAACAGCAGTCTGAGGGCCGGGTCGCGAATGATGACCGTCATACGGTTGGTATTCGAGTCGCGGCTGACGCCATTGGGGATGCGCTGCTGGGTGGTAGCCTCGTTGTTCACGGTGCCGTTAGCACTGGTGATCCAGCCTGCAGCACGCATACCCTTCTGCGTAACAGCGTACTGCACGTTCTTCGAAGGGTTGAACTTAGGTGTCTGACCAGGGGTCACAGGGCTCCTGTCGTCGACAACTGGCTCAATGAGACCGTGGAAGAGGAACAAGCTGGCGATTTCATAAACCTCGCGCTTGTCCACAACTGTACAGCAGTTCATAACCCAATCGTAACCAGCCTTGCCGGTGAAGCAATAGGGAGCATCCTTGTCGCCACGGCGAGAACGCTGCATCTTGACACCGACCATTCCAGTAGCGTACTCGTTGAGCGAGTCGGAGTCGGAAGATGAAGAGTGAGATTTGAGGTTGGGACCTGTGTCGCCAGCAAATCGTCTGAAGATCACGCTGACGGTGGCGTCGTCGGAGTTGACCTTATCTGTCTCGTTCTCACGCTCAAGGATCACCAGCTGCATCATGTTGCGAGGAGAGTCCAGGAGCTCATTGACGTGTCTCTGGTGAATACCATTGCGTTGGCAAAAGCGGCCGAGGACGTGCATGCCCTTGGGCGTAAGCTGCCACACTGCACTCTTGGACATAAAGTCTGTTTTTCCCTCCACTGACTCGACGAAGCGGGCGTCGAAGAACCTTTGGCAAACGGAACGAGCCATCTCCTTCGCCATTGAGAAGGTGGTCGTCGTTGTCGTCGTTACTATTCTCGTAGGATCTTTGGGGTCAGGCATGCGATTTGACTGGGAGAATTTGAGCGAGCCGAGGTTGGTGAGTGCCTCATCCGTGGTGAAGGTGTGGTCGAAACGGGTGAAGCGGACTCGGTGCGAATTAAGCGGCAGGCTGACCATGAGGGTGGAAAAGAGGTCCTTGAAGTCCTGTAGAGAGGTTAGACGGTGTACAGGGTGGGACGGTAAGCAATGAAGCTCGCTTTGGCGGTTCCAAATGAATAACAGACGCATTGCAGGGAATGTGCAAACAAAACGCAGCAGCAAAGACGACGGCAAAAGCGACGACGGGGACGGCATGTACATGTCCATTCCCACGCAGTGTTGCAGCCATGTTACTCAGGTGCAACGCAGCCATCCACTGCCTCGGAACGAAAGGGTACACATACGCCAAAACCAGTGCGACTTACCCTGGTGAACGGACGGTCGTCCTCCGTCATGCGGAGCAACCGCGAGGATGTTTGGTGCATCATGCGTGGACGGCTCTCGAGGAGCCTGTGGTATTGTTCGGTCGGGTCACAGACGGAGTCTTCACTCTTTGCTCTCCACTCTGTGGACGCTTTGGGCTGTGGGTCGCGAGCGGCGGGCGATTGGCGAAGCTCGTCGAAAGATTTTGTGTCGTGAAATTTCTCGTCCGAGAGGGTGGTCTCAGATGAGTGGTAGGAGGCTGTGGAAGGCTCCGAGCGCTTGTGAGAGCTGGCAACCGAAGGCGCCGGCTTGACTGAAAATGTTCCGGCGGGTAGGAGAGGCGGCTCGGAGGGGGATTCGGGTTGCTCGAGAGGCTGCTGGCTTCCGCGGGAGCGTATCCGGCCAAAGGATGCGAGGCGGGAGTGCGCACGCGACTTGACGGTGGCCGCAATGGTCTTCGGTTTGGAATCCACCTTGTCTGCGGAGGGGTGGGCGGCGCGAGGGCGGAGCTCGCGGTCGACGGCGGCGGGCGGCAGAGCGGGCAGTGTAGACGCTGCGACTGGGGGGATGGCGGCTACGTCAGGGCGGCGCGGGAGGGCATATGGCGGTCGCGTGGCAGCACGTGCGGGCGTGAGGGCGGCGGAGGACGAGATGGAGGAGGCGGAGGATTCGGGTGGGAGGGAGGACGGGCGTAGGGCGGCGGAGGGAGGAATGCGGGCGCGGTGGTCTGCACCAAGGGCGGCGGGCGATGATGAAGAGGACGGCATGGACATAGTATAGAGCGCGGTGGGTCCAGGACAGACATGGGTAGGCTAGGCCAGGGTCGTGCGCCCACGCCCTCGCCCTGTGCGGTCAGAGTGCTGCTGATCGATCCGCGCTGCTGCCAGCGCCAGCACGCACGCGCGCCCGCGACGGCGAGCCACAGCGACGGCGCCAAAGGTCGCGGCCGCCGCCCGGCGATGGACTCAGCGGTGCGGCCTGCGCGCCCTCCCGCGCCAGCCCGCCAGGGCACGCCTGCCATGACACATGGCACGCCCGTCCGCTGCCCTGGATGTGCGAGTGGTGCGCCTGCGAGCGCCGCAGCAGCAACTCATCCCGGTCGGCCGCCGGGCATGGATGGCGGCCGGTCGATGCTGTTGCTGCTGGGCCTGCCACGCCTGCGCGCCAGCGTGTGCGTCGTCTCACACCTCTCAGGCTCTCACCGCGGCCTCGCCTCGCCGCACAGACAGGGAGACAGGTCCTTGGTCTCACTCTCCCGCAGGCACCGCCGTTGGGCGCCCGGCTCACGTGTCAGGCCTCGGGCAGAGTGCTACCATACACACCGCATGCGACTGCTGTGCCAGCGCTCGGCGACTGCACCCAGGTGTCCGCCACCACTTCTGCCGCCGACCCTGCCCACGCGGCATCCGCGGCACCGAGCGATGGCCGTCTCACCAACCTAAAACATGGGCACGCAGCGCGGGCGGTATGCACTCCCATCTCACGCACGCCGCGCGGAACTGCGCCGGCTCGAGGCAGACGTACGATGCGCTGTAGCCATGCGTGCAGTGCGTACCCGCAACAACGCCATACTTGCATGCCGCCTTCGACAGATCCCCATGTCCTCCTGGCCGCCTCGCACATCGCACACCTCCCGGGTCCACGCCGTCTCGCGTCGTGGTCACAGGGTGACACGGGGTTTCAGGTAGATGCAGAACGTTCGAAAAAGCTTCTGTCCATGGGTATCCCATGCTCGCCCGTCATCAGGATGAGGTGATCTGCCAGTGGGGCGGCCATCGTGCTCATTCTCACTTCACGTGTCCAGGAGCAAAGGCCGTCGTGTCCAATGCGGCAAGTCGACGGGGTGACGGCCTGGCGATGGTTTGCTCGCACTGCCGATCGCGCGCTCGCCTCTCGCTCGCTGCGTGCGTTTCCCACATGGGCTCCAGGCAGCTCTCCCAGCGACTAGGTAGATCAGCGCTCGGACAGCGCCGGCAATAAGAGCATCGCCACGCCCACCTCCTCTCCTGGCCGTCAGAGTCATGGGCGCCGCACCCGCTCGCAGCCATGCCGCGACTTTTGGCCCGCAGTGCGCCCGGGCGTAGGAATCATCTGCCGGGCTGATCCTTGCCGGCGACACGTGCAAGGCGCATGCCGACCTGGCGGCAGCGCGGTGGGGACGGGCAGCTCGCCGTGCGCCATCCAGCGTGGCCGCCTACTTCTCGCCCTACGCACGACTTTTCTGCAACAATTCTTCGCCGCGTTGGGGGCACGTCTCTGCGCACGCGTGGCGTCGGCTATTGCTTCTGCTCGTCCGTGGTCAAACCATAGTCTGCGCCCGTCGACGCTAGAAGGCCGTGAAAATTTCCATGCCAGGGGAGCCGTTCGAGTGGCTTGCCGCCGAGGTGATCGACTCGCGCCCGCTTGTACCATTCCCTTTCCGCCACGCGGTCTAGGGCAGCGGCGGCAGCCTTGCGCTCAGAAGTCGGTGTCGATAGCATACCTTAGGTATCACCACTACCGTCACCTTGACGGCCGCTCAGCCGCTCGTCCGTAAACACCTCTTACCTTATCATGTCCAAATCCATGTGTCGCCATTGCTCGCCGCCTCCCCGAGGACGCGACAGCTCTGCACGCCGCCCGTCTGCCGCCTGCTTGATATGACACCATGACGCCGCACATGTACATCCTGCCTTCCCCTCACCGCGATCGGCGGCGTCGTGTAAGCGCGCACACCCGTTCCTTCGACACGTTTGCGGCGTCGCACGGCAGCCTGCCTCGTGTTTGATATTGACATGCATCAACCCCCGCCCGGTGCCACACAGGCGCATTGCACGATGCAGCTGGGCGTTCGAGCGTGCTATTCCGTCCCTCGCAGGCCGCAGCCCCACGCCAAACGTGCAGGCCTGCGTGCATGCACGCTGCTACTCAGCTGCGCGCTCTCAAATCATCTCATTGACTCGCCACGCCTTGGCGCGAACATGTCCGGACGTGCGGTACCTCGCCAACGTGGCACATTATCGACCGTTGGCGAAGCGTAAATCACTCTAATCGTCAATCGCATGCTCTCGTGTAACCCCAGGCCACATGGCCATTCGAGCCAAGATGCGTGCTCTTCCCCCTCCCCCATGGCTCCCATCCCGATCCTCCGTCCTCCGAAACGCTATTACCAAAAATACGAACCTTTTCCGGTCGATCACGGCCGATGAAACTCGCGGCTACCTTTTAATTCAAGCGCCGCCATCCCTGCACATCGCCGCCTCGCCATTCGCCGACCGTCGGCAGACCGCCGAGTAGTCAGCGACGCTGATTTGAGATGCCGTCGCCTGTCTTGACCACATCTATCGCCCTCGAGTCTAGGAAGAGAGCTGTTCGCCCACACCACACGTGCGCGGGCAAGCAGGGGCCGCGGGCGTATCCCACGCCTCTGACTAGCGAGAAAAAGCGACACCTCTCTCTCATGCCCTCGTTGCCCTCTCGCGCGCTAGCCGGCTGGACGTCTTCAGACCGCCTGGTGCGCGCGCCACCGATGCGCGGGCGACGTGCTCGCCGCCCACCGCTTCGTTTGCCTCGGATCGCGGAATCGCACCTGGCAGCTCAAGAAGGCTTCCACGTGGGCGGTCACGCCCCCAGCACTTAATGCAAGCCACGCCAGCCCGCCTACGGCTCTCGCTCTCCTTGGCCGTGCCCCTCCCAGCGCCGACGCCGAAGCCATGTGGGTCGCCCAACACGTGGCATTAGGCTCATCCTCACGCCTGCGCGTCTGGCGTGGGCGGCAGCTTGGGCATGGCGCTGGACTGTTCCCTCTGCTCGCAGGGCCAAGGTGGCAAGGGAATGCCTGGCGACAGGCTGCGAGCGTGCCATGGCCGGGCAAGGCTGACGGAGGAGACGTGAAACGAAGCGCTGCGCCCGGCGCTCGTGGCGGCCATGTGCGTGGGATTCCGGCTGCGAGAAGCGGGCTGGGCTGGATGGATCCAGAGTGTCTCCACGCCTGCAGACCAGCGCTGCTCGCGAATTTGATGAGACGCACCGGCGCAGGCGCGTTGGAGGTCTAAGGCCTTCTTCGCAAGGGCACAACGACAAGCAGTGGACTGCTGTAGCCTCCAACGGACCCATGTGCAACAAGGTACCTTAGCCAGCGCTCCAATCCCGGAGATACCTCGCCGCCCGATGTCCAACTGCTTGACCATGACAGCGCTCATACCGTAGTGTACCAGGGGCTCGCCCGACCACGCTCGCTTCGTTTTACTCGTAAAAATTCCCTTTGCCGCACATTAGTCGGCAGGGCGAATTCGGTATCATGATCGTACGTGAGGCAGCTGCCTTGCAACTTGCTGCGCAGACCCGTTCGCGCTCAAACGCCGACAGAATCCCTCAGGCAGGCAGGCGGCGCGAGCGAGGTGTCCTCCGGTGCGGAAGTTCGGGATCGTGCATGTCGCCGTTGCAGCAAGACCACATGGCATGCGCATGCGAGATTTGTGTGCCACTGCTACGGGAGCCGGCGTTCGCTCGTTGCGGCGTTGGGTGCCATCGCTACGCCGCCGCCGTCGTCTTGCCTGCCTGCCCATCATTGTTACCGTCGCTCGCTTGCTCAACTTACCCGACCGCCGGGTCGGCCATCGTATTCCCCTGCTACGCTCGATCATGGTTGTATCCCTTCATATCATCCCCTCTACATTCGGAGCAATCCACAAACGACCCCCACGCCCGCCTACGAACGTCGTCTCTATGCAAGGCAACCACCGTGCGTGCGCGCGCATCCCCGATCCCCCGATCCTCACGATCGAAACAACCAGCTCTCCTCGCCTCGCAGCGACGCGAAAACCTCTCTCCCCAGCTGAGGCAGATCACCTCCCCCTCACAGCATCCTCCCCGCCAGCACAAAACCCCCCACCAAAGTTCCCTAATAGGCAACTCTCCAGCCCAGCCTCTGTGTAATCTCGCCCGGAGCCCGCTCCGCCCGCCCAGCGACCGATGGTTGGCCTGAAGAAGCCCGCCGTCCGCTCTCCGCCGCGCAGACTGCTTGGGGCGTCGATATGTCCGAAACGCACTGCACGTACAGGACAGCACAGCACAGTAGCAGAAACAACCACGCCCACGCCTGCGGTTCTGATGTCAGGCGCTCCGGCTGCCGGCGGGGAAGACTCCCATTCGCTGCTTGCTGCTGGGGTTGTTCGGGACAGAGTTTCGCGAGACAGGCGCACTATAGGGCTGTCAGGGACTGATGTGTGAAGACGCCTGGCGCCGCGCTTTCGTGATTTGGCTGGCGATGCGGCCCGCTTCGCTGCTGGCTGGCGACCGCGAGGATGAGGCTCGGCTCGAGCGAGCGGCGGGCGTGGGAGGAGTGCTTGCCTTGTCGCCGTCGGTGTGGTTGTTTTGCGGAAGTTGCCGCGCGGACTTGCTGACTGTTCAGGCTTCGGGGTTGGCAGGTACATAGTATTGTAGGCTTGTCGTGAGGGGGCTTCTGGGCGCTTACGGGCGTATGGTGATGTGGTTGTTGACGGGGCTGCCTGTCTGTGCTTGGGAGGGAGTTGGCGGTCTGGATCGTCGAGATGACGGTGATGGGTTCGCTGCTTGGGAGTGATCGAGTGAGTGTTGGGGGTTGTGTGGCGGGTCTGCCAAGTTCATGCGATCGATAGGTGTTCTCGTGGATGGAAAGCCGGAGCTAGGAGGACCGACTGGGGAGTTGATGCGGGTGTGAGTGTTCGCTGTAGTTCAGTGGGCTGACATCTTGTGTGAATGGCGTACGGAGTCTCTGTCATGACGACGCATCGTCTGCTCCGAGTTGGGTTGCGTGCTGTGGTCATCGTTGGATGGCATGCTCTGGGAGCTTTTTCTTTGGCAGACGGTTCCACGTTGTGTTGTTGCGGGCTGTCGAAGTGAGTGCCCGCTGGTTATTTCCAGATTATTGCTCGCCATACTCGCCGTCTGGAAGTGCTGTTAGGGTCAAAAGCAACTTTGAATCGACGCAAATCAATCGTTGACAAGTCATCGAATCACCCTACGATGCGTTCGCTGGGAACACACCCCCTTCGAAAGACTTGTGGAAGTGTACAATCATGCCAATATCAGAAGCGAGTCCGTTCTTCACTCCTAGGTGTCTGCAAACTCTCAGAGACCGGTACTTGGTATGGGAGTCCTTCTCAAATGAATCAATCGATCGATATATTGGTCCAACTCGTTCACAATGACGGGAATTGCCCGAGTGCCAGAGAGCGGATTCTCGATGCTCATATATCTGATTGAGGTCTGCGAAAAGGTTGAAGCCAACGGCGTCGATAGCGACAGCAACAGCAACAGCAGCAGCAGCAGCAGCAGCAGCATTCACGTGACATGTGACAGCGACCCAGACCACCATCGTGCCTTCTCTTTTCGGGTTCCTGCCAATCTGCGTTTGCATGTGACTGCTCTCAACGCCACCATCACTTTTCCTCTCTCAGCGCCCTCCAAACTGCTACCATCCACTCCACCACCGATCCTCCACCCACCACCACGGAGAACAATCACATGGAAGGCAAGTACAGCATGCGTGAGGACCAGATCGTCGAGGCAGCGCGGAGGGAGGAAGCAGCACAGGCAGTGAAAAAACCCACCACGATCCTCGACTTCCCCAGAGAGGTCCGCCTCCGAATCTACGGCCACGTCTTCGACTCCCTCAACAGCAATCCCGCCATCTCCCGCCTCGCCACCTTCCCCGTCCCGCACTTTATGCGCGCCAACCGCACTCTCCGCGCCGAAGCCTGGGAGCCCTGGTTCGCTCATCTCGACTCCGCCATCGCCGCCGACGAGAGGCTCCTGCGCTGGATCATGTGGGAGCGCCAGAGGATGGACCACCTGAGCCGCACGCACCCGGTCACTGAGATCGATACGGACCGCCGTAGGCTTTGCATCGGGCGCAACCGCTGTGTGGCCACGCTTGCTATCGACCGCATTGGGAAGAGCAAGACTCTGCGCGCGATGCGCGAGTTCATGGAGAGCGGCATTGAGCTCGCCGTTGGCACACCGGAGCGGTTCTGGAGAGAGGGAGTTCCGCCGCCGAGACCGGTCACTGTGACTGAGGTGAGTGCCATTTGTGTTCTTTTGGGCAGGTTTTCGAATTGACTCTCTTGCAGGAGAAGCGTGAGTTCGTAGAGTATGGCATTGAGCTCGCCATTGGTACTCAGGAGCAGTTCTGGAGAGAGGAATCATCGCCGCCGAGCCCGGCCGCTGTGAGTGCGAGTGGGTTCCTTCGAGAGGAGGTTCGAGCTGACATTATCGCAGGTGATTGAGGATGACGACGAGATCTACTATATCGGCGGTGCCATGGGGATGGGATGGGCCTGAGATTGATTCCGAAAGAACAGGCGGGAGTCGAGCATGCTAAGGTTCAGCTCAGCGAAGAATGGAAAATAATTGGTTGGACAGCGATGAGCAAGTTCAGGAAAGTCGTAATGGTTGGTTTCTTTTTGCTTACCTGCCTCGAACATTCAGGAGACACTATAGCTCCCTAATCAAATCAATGCACTGAGATTTCCCCAAAAAGCCTCTCCTCTCACACACTGTCGATGTCTCAATTGCAACATCTCTTCGAGCATCTGAGTCTGATCTCACAACTGGACGATTTGAGACCTCAAGCCGAGGCAACACAAAGCTGGGAGCAGATTGCTGCCTCAGAATCATCATAACAATAGTGCTCACAGCCACATGCCTGACAACTGAACCGAATAGAGCGGAATGCTTTTCTTGAGTGGGCTCAGCTTCATAGGTGGAAACGGAACTGCAGGTGAATGTCATAATGATCAAATTCTTGATTTCACTGTAGCTTACCTAAGCCACATGATCTTACAATCTCCCGCAAATGGTCGAGTCTCCTCGAGAGTAGAGATAGACTCGGTCCAATGCTGCCGCATAACATCGTACCCAACGCCTAGCGCCACGCTTGAAATGATTTTGCCAAACCCTGCCTCCTGGGCTGGCTCGCCAAACTGTTACCCATGATTTCCCTCGCAAGCCCGCCTATGCAAGTGATTTCTGCAGCCACCACTTTACCTCTTGTTCTTGTCCCTCGGCTTGCACTCATCGCCCTGGACCGGGTGCAGCATGATCTTGTTAGGGTAGTCTGAGCGGTTGTGCTGGTGGCCCTTGCTCCAGTCATAGCTGACTGCGTAGGCAAAGATGGTGCCGGTCCTGTTGAAGTCGGTCGCGGTGATGCTGCCGCCGACGTCAGGGTAGCCCTTCAGTCTGTGCTTGGCGTCCTTGTCCCAGAAGTGGAATGTGCCGTCGGCGCCTGCGGTGGAGAAAGTGCCGTGGACAGGGTGGAAGGAGATGGCATTGACGGAGAAGACGTTCGAGATGTTGCGGTCGGCGGCTGAGTTGGCGCGGTGGCACTTGAAGCTGAAGTTGTTGGTCTGCTTGTCGTCCGGGATGTACTGGATGGCACAGCGGCCCTCGATGCTGCCGATCGCGAAGCCGGTGGCGTCGTTGAAGGTGCGAACAGTGCGGGTCTGCCACTTCAGGGGCGATTGAATGGACTTGAAGAAAGTGCCGGGGTTCTTGAGGTCAACAACGTTGATCCAGCGCTCAGCAGTGCCGACAACGAGAAGATCGGTGTTGTTGGTAGTTGCGTTGTGTCTGACATCCATGGTGTAAACACGGTCCTGGCAGGTGATGGAGGCGACAGGTGACTGCTGACGGAGATCCCAGTACTTCACGGTCTTGTCCCAGCTACCAGTGACCAGCATGTGCTGGCCGTTGACGAAGATGCTCTCGACGCACTTGATCGGCTCGTCGTGCGCCGCGACTTGCTGCGCGGTGGTAGCACCAGCGCCGAGATCGAGCATGCGGGCAGCCTTGTCAGCGCCACCGCCGAAAACCTTCTGACCGTCTTTTGACCAACAACACGAGAGGACCGGGCCCTCGTGCTCAAACATAGCCTTGCCCTGACTCTGTCCATTTCCGTCGATCTCGTAAATGCGGACCTTCTTATCCCAGCTGGCAACGGCGAGGTGGTCGCTTTGTGGCGAGAAGCTGATGTCGGAGATGCTGTCCTCAGGCGGGTTGGCCAAAGGCACGTCCTTGCTGAGGTCGCCCTGGGTAGGGTTTGCGTTCGAAGCGGCAGCTGCGCCGCCGAAGAGAGCCATTTCGGTGTTGCGATCAGATCCTGAAGCTGCGCGTGGGACGGTTGAGGGTTTGCGCAAAGGCTGAGAGGAATTAGAATTCTTGCTCCTGTTGAAGTACGACATGGTTGCGGTTGGTGATGCGCGGTTGGGTGTGGGTGGATGCTTACTCGAAGTTGGATGCGACTTTCGTATCGCGATACTTAGCTTGCGCGCTGGTTCAAGTCTCGTGAATGACGTGCAGCGCGACGCATTCACTCACGTGCCAAATGCGACGTTGCTCAGGTACCTTGAAGTGAAGTGAACCTGTGCCTGCCAGAACGCGGACCAGCTCCGAAAACGCGCTTGCCTGCTTCTCTGCGGTCGCGTCCAAGCTCTCGGGCTGGCGCCAAGCACCGCCCTTGCCCGCGGCCACTCCCGGCCGAGTCTGCGCTTCAAAAAGCTTTGCTTTCCAACTTCATCTCTCCCTTCTGCAACTCCTCGCTCGACAAATCGCAATCAAAGCTTACAAACAGACGGCTTCGTGCCTGTCCTCACAAGCAGCTTTGGGAGAAAGTCCCCGGACAGCCTTACATTGTAAGGACATCGCCGAAAGGCGCCGCCACAGAAGCAGTTCGCGGCTCACTCTTCGCGCGGCCTCCATCCCTTCCTTATCCCTTCTCGCTGTCTGCACTCTTTCCTGGAAGCTGTCTGGCTCGGATCGCCAGCTTTGGGACCGGTTCGTCAGGGCCGCCTCGAAAGGGGAGACGAGGATATGAGTCTGCGCCCTCGGCTGGTGGGTCTTGCTGTCAGGCAGTGGAAGGGGGGGAGGAGTCGAGTTGGTGATTCAGGGAGCAAGTTGGGTCCAAGGTATGTGCGAGGGCCATTCGTCGTGGTCAATAGACATGCGGTTGCTTGCCTCTCGTCCTCGGGCGAGAGGTAAGTTACTCGATGGG
Organism: Cladosporium halotolerans; assembly: GCF_011745625.1. Lineage (NCBI taxonomy): Eukaryota > Fungi > Ascomycota > Dothideomycetes > Cladosporiales > Cladosporiaceae > Cladosporium > Cladosporium halotolerans. The sequence continues at coordinate 149,955 of NW_027191464.1, read as the reverse complement.
GCTTATTCTCGAGGCGAGGAGTTCCAACCACCTTTGGGTCTGTCGGGCAGGATCACTGCGCCTATGCTGTGTCGAAGCAGCCAGATTCTTTTAACATGCAACGCGCTACAGCAGCCGAGAAGTTTTGGTGATGACACCAGCAAATAGAGTCAAGCACTGAACACGGGTTTGCGGTGTGCCATTCACTTGGTGCATTTGCGGCTTTTCATTGATGCTACAATTGCCTACGACGGTATCTGATAAACTTCTCGAGCCAATGCTTGCTAGTCGCAGCGCATAGTCAATACTCGTTCTATCTCTCGCAAAATTATTCAAAACATCATTTATCACTACTGGTACTTTTCTACTTCTCGTTGGTGCCAACTCAAACCGTGAAGACTCTAAGGACTGCTCATGTCACCGCCCCTTGGAAACTGCTCGATCTATGTTCGTGCTGCGGCTCACGCTTCTGAAAAGCACTTGCTTTCAACAATGAAAGCCAATGCTCTACTCGCTCAAGAATATGCGCATGATCGCTTGACTCGCTACCGTATAGCCTCCCCATCAAGCATGTTTGTCCTTCTCGGCTTCTCCCTTAAGTGTTCGCTCTAAATTCATTTTTACTGAACCGGCTAACTCTACTGCCGCCGTTGAAGGATTAAGTTAGCTTGTCGTTAACCGATCGACCAGCCAATATCTCCAAAGGTCGTCTATCTTTACCAGTGTTTTGTTAGGTGGCATGGAAGTACCTCATGAAATCACCGACGAGAGCCGTGGTGGATTAGCTGCGGCACACAGGTCGACCCCAGAAGCTTCGATCTCTAGTCACAAACTGACAACTGAGAAGTGTGCCGCCGAGATGACTGAGAAAGTATCTCTATGAGGTACCACGGCTTCAAGCTCCTACCTGAGCTATTCACTCCAAAACGGCGACATGTGCTGGTGAGGGCCATCACACCAGGTGGGGAAGTCTGGAAGTGTTTCATCATCCTGATCTCCGCCAGCGAAGAGATTTGTGGATATTGTTTGAGTATCTCCGCTCCTTTGTGCTGGTACCTGAGATGCTGAACGTCTACAGCGACGTCTCGCCAACGAGAAGACTCCTGAAACCAATCCGCCAACTCGTCATTGAACGATATGCTGGTACATTGGATGCCAAAACGTGATGAACATGGTCTGCCATTGAAGAACATCTCACGATACCGTTGTCTCTCGTGAGATGGGATGCTTTTTGCTAATATACAAAATGCCTTGCAGAGACGCGCCACCTGCCACTAGGGAGGTAATTGCCGGTAGTTCGGAGTACGAGGCGGCGGTGGAGGTGGCGCAGAACTCCCGTACATCGCAGCAACATCCCAACTCCAAAGCGACGCGTCCTTCGCCTCCCGATCCGCAATTTCATTCCCCTTGGTCCCAGCATGGGCTTTCACCCACTCCACCAAAACCACTGGCCCTCCGGAGCTCTCGAGATCCTGGATCCGCGCCACGACCGAACTCGCGAGGAAGCCGAGCAGAGTCGGCGTGGTGCGGCCAGCTCTCGTATTCGCAATGAGATTTCTGCTGTTGAGAGAGTCGGTGATGATCTCGACGTGCCTCAGCTGATCGCCGCGTTCTAGTCGAAAGTCAGTGGAAGCTCAACGGCAGCTCGGATCGAGTTGGAAACGTACGCGACCGGACTTCCTTCGCGTGCTCGATGGCACCCCAGATCGCCCACATCTCCGTGAAGTCCACGTTGTTGTTGTGGCTTCCGACGTAGAGCTCTCCGAGAGCGGTGATGCGCGAATGCCAGATTCCGTGGGTATCGGCGTAGACAAACACCGATCCTCCAGAGCGCTGCGGTCTTACTGAGCCGTCCGTCCAGTACTGGATCCAGCTGAGAGCGCTGGTACTGGTGTAGCCCTGTAGCAATGGGGCGGAGATGGCGACCCGACCGAGCGTCCTGTCCTTCCACTGGAACCATTCCGGCACCGGCTCCTCCGACCAACGGCACCAAGTATCCAGTCCCTGCTCTTCCTCATCCCGATCCTTCTTCTCGCCCTCGACTTCCCTCTCCGTGTCAACATCACCGCCGGTACCAGCTCGTGAGCCGATGTCCCTCGCAATCATATCTTCCTCCTTCTCTTCCTCATCTCTGCTCTCATCTCCCATCTCCACATCGTCTCCGGGATCAGCTCGTGAGCCGATATAAATACTGGCGTCGCCGCCATCGTCGTTGCCATCGTCGCCTTCGTCGTCGGGATCGTTCGCGCGGCCGTCGATCGTCGCTGCCGTGGTAATCTTGTCATCGTGGAGCCCGGTGGCTCCGCCGATCTGCTGCGGCTCGTCGTCGTCGACCTGCGAGCGAGTTAACCTTGCGTCTGTCATTGCGGCAGGCACGCGAAGGGAGAAAAGGGAGAGGGGGGGAGGAGTTTGTTATCCAAAAGCGAAGCAATGGAATGCTTGTTTTCAGATATTGATCGCGGTATCAGAGTGCTTGTGAGCAGATTGATATGTGGTCAAGGGGGATGCTGTGCATGAGGAGGGGAAGAGAGCGGTCGAGGGAGCCCGCCATCGAGTTGATATTGATCAATCGCCTGGCGCCCTGGGAGACGGTTGTCAAGAAGCGTTGTTGGGAAGGAGCGCGGTGCTGCATGCTGGCGTGGAAGGAACGACTGCTGAGCGTCGACGAGGGCGATGGAGTGAGGTGTGATGCTTCGCTTGAGGCAGAGCGTGTGGTTTGCTGTGTATTGAGTTGATTTAACGATCGATTGTAATGGGTTTAAGGAGCTCCTTTCACGAAGCGTAGGAGCACGCGGGCCTCGTTTCCTGGCTAGGTTCAGGGCATTGGCTAGGTCAGCATCGCGTGAGGGTTGCGTATTGATCACAGCTTTTTTAGGAGTGGATGCAACACTATTGATGATCGACAGGACCATACCATCGGAAACATACTCAGGAATGATGTACTGGATTTGGAGCGAACAATCAAGCTTGGGATACCAGATCACTATCGACGACCGGCAGCCGACGTCCGGATTCGACCACTCTCTCGATCAGCTTCTGTCTCTTCTTCTCTCGCAACCTCTGTACAAATGACTGCACTATCGCATTGGCAGGCTCATACTCGTTCTGCCATCTCAAAGACCGAATAATGAACCTTCTCGTCGTCGGCTGATGCAACTCCTTCGAATACAGCTGGAAAAGATGATGCCCCAACCCTTCCACCGCAACCCTCGAAAACAACTGGCTCACCCGCTCCTCCTGAACAGCAACATAACACCTATGCAGCGGCCTCGTCTCCGCCGTCCCACCATACTGACAATTGAGCGGGATCAGATAGACATCCGTCCCCTCCACCCTCACGCAAGAAACCCTCAAATCTAACCCCTTATTCGTTATCACATACGGATCTCGGTACGCCTCCAGCAGCCGCACAGAGCCCGAGTGCGCGAAGAACTCGACGCCCGGCGCGAGGATGCCCGAGCGGTAGCCGACGGGCGGCGCGGCGTAGCGCCACGCGAAAACCGACTCGTCATCCGTCTGCCGCACGATCTCCTGCTGCAGGCGCAGGAACGCTTTGCTCCCTTCGCCGTACAGCAGCGGCATGTTGATGCCCAGCAGCCCGAGCAGGCAGTACGCGATGTCCTCGCGGCGGGTCGTGGAGCGGCGGGAGGCCCAGCTGAGTTTCTGCGCGACGCAGGCGTTGCTGAGGGAGAATTGGGAGGCGAGGCAGGAGGTGGGGATGGAGGTTATGCGGGAGACTTCGGAGAGGATGAGGGCGTCTTGCTTTTTGCCGATGATGTGCCAGGTGGTGTCGCAGAAGACTACGACGCGAGGCGCGAGGAGTTCTTGGAGAGTCCAGCCGCGCGAGAACCATTCGCTCGCTCTCCGGCCGTTCGCATTGAGCGGCTTGGATTCGTCGTAGTCAGGTGCACAGGGCGACACATCCGCTAGATACGCGTAGCACTCGCGAGCATTGGCGTACCAATCCCACATGGAGTTGATGGTCTCTGAGAGCTCGGCGCTGCTCCTCTTGTCGATGCAGCAGGTGTCGATCCAGACGTATCCGCGGCCGCGAGACCGGGCCAGGTTGCAGCAGTCAAGGACTTTACGTTGACCAGGACCGTCTGGGATTTTCCCACTCGCGTATTGCTCGAAAGTAACTTCGTCGGAGCCCCAGCGGTGAGAGAGGATGGCGTATTCTGGCGGTTGGAAGAACTCCTCGAAGGCGAGGGTTGTGGTGTTAATTAGACGCATGTTTGACTATCGAGCCGGTGAATTAAGCTTTCTGCTAAGGCTTAGCATTTCGCCTTGTTTTGTTCTTTATCAGTATAGTTTGCGAAAAAGAAATTTGGAAGAGGTATGTGATGTTCAGCTGAACATGCGGCTAAACGAGGCGCCGCCGAACGCCACATGCCACCAGCTTGATGGACCAAGCGAGACAAGGGAAGCTCATCCCGTGACACCTTTCGATGAATGTACGACATCTTCGGGATCCTTTGTAAATCTACTGTCCTACCACTACATTTGCAACGCTAAACTGAGGGTTAGTATACCCTTCTGACCTACATGGCAATCAAGCCACCTCTCGCCCCCATCAATCCCCCTCCAACTCCGCCCTTCCTTCAACAACAGGCCTTGAATCCGCCTCCGCCACCCCTACAGCACCCGCCACGTCCGACGACGCAACAGACCACCTCCGCTTGTCGTCATAGAACTCCGTCGCCGAGTCGAAGACGCGGACCTCCAGGTTCTCATTCGATAGTCTGCGGCGTTGGCGGCGGCGGCAGAGAACGGCAAGGGCGGTAAGGCCGATGAGACCCAGGGCACCTGCCACGGCGCCGGCACTGATGCCGATGATGGTGCTGGGTGTGAGTTTCGGGGTGGGGTCGGTGGTGAGATTGGGGCTGGAGTTGGCTTCGGCTGCGTTGGAGGAGGTGGAATTAGGGCGCTCCGAAGTGGTACCAGAAGGGCTGAGAGATGTGCCTGTCGAAGTTGACGAGCTGGAGGGCGAGATTGTCGTTGTGAGCGAAGCTGATGTTGAGGTAGCGGTTGCAATGGCGGCAGTCGAATGAGGTACGAGAGAATCGCTGGAAGCCCAGGCGACGAAGATTCCGTGGACGCCCAGCATGACATCCTGAACGATTGTGCCTCCCGTTGGCAGAGCTAACGACGTTGGAGAGTCAACGTGCGTGAAGCAGCCAAGCTCACCGCCGCCATGAGCAGTCATGGACCTAGACAGAGTTAGCTCGTCCTGACTTAAAGAGCCCGTTGCCTTACGATGGACAGCATAACGCCGCTGTGACGTTGTTGGTGCCGTAAGATGTCGTCGAAGACGCGATAGCGTAGTTCAACGGGCATTGACCTGGTGAGAAAGGCAAGTTCTTCGACCAGATCGCGCGAAAGCCAGACGGATAGCACTCCGTCGATTTGACTTTGACATCTTTGACGTATACGTTTGCGCCATACAAAGTGAAGCTGTTATCCAAGCACGATGCTGGGGGCGTGAAGACCGTCGTTAGCGCAATCTCAGACATTTTTGGACTAGGGTGCCAGGGCAAGGAGGGAAAGTGCTGAGCGGTGCAGGAGAAGTATCGCAGACGGGAGGTATTTGACGGGAAAAGTCATTTGTCTTTGCGATCGCGCTGCGCCTCGCGGACACGAGTTTGCTGCGGTGCAAGGGTCGACTACGTCCATTTGTCGGGAAGCTGCTTGTCAGTGCCTTCAAAGCTCGACTCTGTGTGACCTCAAGGATAGCGTTACATCAGAGCTTGCCGACGCCAGACATCAAAGCAAATGGTTCGTCTAGCGTCCAGCGAGCATATACAGCCGAAATTCTCTACTCAGAACAGGATCATCGTGAAAAAGTGGTGGGATGAGGCTCCTCTCGGTTGCAAAGGTGGATGTGAGTCTTCGAAGAGTTGTGTTCCTCATTTCGGATTTTCGTAATCATTCAAAGGTGCCCAGTCACATGAGTGCTGACCATGCAAGTCGGAAAAGCCGCTTTTTCCAGCCTTTTAGTATCTCCCATGCCTCATCTTGTCCCATTTCGTCCCATGTTCGTATCATGACTTCTTCATATTCCCACCTCACATATCGACACTCTGCTTAGCCATCTGCAGCGCACCATCAAACGAAGCATTGCCACCAATAAACCCACTGGCGTGGACGAAAATCGCACCCGGAATGCCAGAAACCTTGCTCAGCTCCTCGTCCCTCACACCCCTCCAAGCCTCAGGCAAGCCCTTCCTGTTCTCAAAGCTGCCGGGCTCAAGGGAGACCGCGCGGATGCGCCACTTGCTGTCCGGCTCGCCGCTCTCCGCGAACAGCGCATACAGCACGGCACCCTTGGCGCCGTTCTCCTCCTCCAGGTTGTACAGGTGCTCCATCCAGGGCACGCCCTCGGGCTTCCAGGGGATGACGATGATGCGGCCCTGGGCGTCGTACTGCGCGCGGTCGGCAAAGGCTTGCTTGACGACTTCGCGCGCGGGCAGCCAGGAGCCGGCCTTGTCGAGCAGCTCCGCGACGAACTGCTCGCCGACGAAGTGGCTGGCTTTCTGGAAGCGGGTGTCTTCTTCCTCCTGGGTCTTTTGCTTCGGGGCTGCGGGCGCGTCGGCGCTGACGCTGGCTTTGGCGGCGTTGCGGGGCTCGGTGGCGGCGTAGTTGAAGCGGTTGACGACGCCGGCCATGCTGAAGCCCTTGTCGGAGAAACGCTTCTCGATACCGGCGCTGCGAAGGGCGGCGGGGTCGTAGATGGGGATGCCGTTGTCGTTGGCGTCGAAGGCCTCGATGAAGTCGGCGTAGAGCTTGTTGTAGAGGAGGTCGTTGTTGGCGTCCGAGGTCGCGAGGCCGGTGACGGAAGCAATGATGTCCTTGCCGTAGTGCATCCAGACGAGGCCGGCGCTGCTCAGCTTGGTCGCGCTGCCGGGGAAGACGGCGTTGAACTCGCGCTGGTGGTGGTCGTATCTCTTCGCATCGTGGTCGTGGACGCCGCCGACGTCGCAGACGATGTCGCAGGTCTTGAGGACTTCGGCATCGCGGGTGCGGATGAGCGAGCTGTTGGCGTACTGGGGGAGAAGACGGAGGAGGTACACGGCCAGAGCCTCGTCGGCGTGGAAGTGGCCGTTGTGAGTGCCGATGACGGGAGCTTTGGTGCCGTCTGCCATCTTGATGCGCTTAGCCTCGGGCTCGGACATGTGAGGGCGGACGAAGGGTCGGTGAAGGGAGGGAGATTGGATTGCCGGGGGAGGTATGAAGGCGAGCCTAGGGTGTTTGGGCAACAGGGAAATTCTCGAGCGAGCTATGGCGGTCGCGAATGCTGGCCTCATGTATCCACTCTAGCAGCGTCGTCCAATGCCGCCGCCTCTGGCTTCACCCGACTATGAGCTTTTCCTCAGGCCGCGGTCATCATCAACGTTTGGAGCAGGTCAAGCGACAGGGTCCGCGCGAGTCACGGCGGGCTGTCAGGCTTGCGGGAGCAAGCGAAAGTCTAGTCGCGCAGGCATGTGAAAGGCGAGAAGGCTGGGCCCGGCGAAGTGAATTGCAGGCACGCGCGTGTGCGGCCGCAGCGGTAGCGACAGCCGCCTCACGCGGCCACGTCTGATGATATGTGCGGCACACTATGGGTGGAGTGCAGGTAGAGAGCAGTGAATAACACCTCTGGGGAATGGCATAGTGACACGCGCGAACAGCGCAGAAGCAGTCCGTGGCGGCATCAGCGCAGCGCAGCGAGGGTGAATGGTGTTGAGGCCATCCAGGCGCTGTGGATCGCGGGCCAGAAATCCTGCTTGCAGGCCTGCAGCCGGCTTGCGCGGTGAGGTGTGTGTACACGCGACACCCGCAAGATTCTATTGCAGCGCTCTGTCCGCTGCCCGGTATTTAGGTCGCACAGTCGAGCAGCCGCCTGCCAGCTGCAGTTTTGCCCGCCGTCCTCGCCCGTACCCCCTACGTGCGCCGCATCGCCCTGCGCCGACCGCACCGCAGACTGCTCGCGCCCCGCCTGTTATAGTCGCGCCGCGCCCTATTTCTGCATCACAACCACCGCCAGCCAGCCCGCCCCACTCCGCTGCGGGAGAACGACGAGAGAAGGAGCGGTCAGCGGAAGCACGCGAAGAGCCACCACGCGACGTCGCTGCTCTTCAGCCCTTCAAGAGCCGCTGGTGCTCCCGACACCACCACGGCGCCCGCGCGCCTTTTCCTCCACCACCTGAGACCGCTCCCACTGCCCGCCTGTGCAAAGCGCACCCCGCCTGCTGAAGCATGATCCTCCGATTCCTCGGCGCCGCGCTCTTCCTCTTCGCCATCGTCTTCACCATCCCTCTCGCCTTCGATGTCGGCGGCCGAGCGTGCGGCCTGGCCTTCAGCCTGTCCCTGGCTTCCTACTACTTCTTCCTGAGCTGCCTCCGCGTCGCGACACCCGCCGAGTCAAGATGGCGGAAAGCAGGCGTGCGATTCCTGGCTAGCTTGCAGGTGATCGTCATACCCACCTTGCTCATCTGGTCTTTGAACAAGTTCAGCGTTGAGGGCGAGGAGGAGCCGAGCTGGGTGTCGAGGGCATTCTACAACGCTACCAAGCCGCTGCAGCAGAATGCAAGCATGAAAGATTGGGTATTCGGTCGGGAAGGCTTGCTGGAGATGACTACTCTTGGGTCGTGGGATAAGCTGCTCAGGTACTCGACACCGGTCTTTCAGCTAGTCGAAGGCTTCTGCAGCTTGCTCGTAATCCAGGCCGCTGGACAAGTTACTCGCTACCTCGTCAACGGTGAAGGCGGAGACGGCTGGATGATCGGCCTGCTCGTCCTGTCTGCGAGCATTCTCAGCAGCTCGTTCTACTTTATCTGGCGCATTACCACTTTCCCTGGCATCGACAGCCAGGACGCGATCCTTATCGGCATTGCCATCACCTGCGCCTTCTTTCTCTGCGCCTGGGGTATTGGCTCCGGACGCGGCAACGTCGTGGAATCCTCTCTTTTGTTCGCATACATCACGCTTTGCATTTACCAGATTTTCACCGACTACCAACCCTCCTCGGACGCGGCACCTGTGCCACTGCCTCCTTCAACGGACGATTTCCCGCCCCTCCCGCCCGTCCTTATGGCATCATACACCACGATCCTCCAGGCGCTCTCTACCCTACCCACAGCACTGCACTCAGCGTTCGGCTTCGTCGTGGCAGCCGTCAAAACCATCACGCCCTCCGTCATCATCTCGCTCGCCTACCGCCTCGCAGTCCTCTACAGCGCCGCGCGCATCATCCCCGCAGTCCGCGAATCCGGCGCCCGCGCGCTATCCGAATCGCCCTCGCTCGAAGACAGCGACGGTGTCGGCGGTGCCATGGCATTCCTCTCCTACTTCAGCCCCAGCATCCTGATCGCCGTCTACACGAGCTTGCTCATGCAGCACTTCGCCTCCGCCTCGGCGGATCACCCGGGCGAATGGTGGACAACGCAGGGCGGCGAGGGTGGCGGCAATGCGTGGCGGTGGGCAAATCTGGCTGGTACGATGGCGCTGTACGCTGTGGAGCTTTATCTTGGGAAGGAGAATGACGATGGGCTGCACTGGAAGATGGATTGAGATCACTGTGGGGACAAGGACTGTACGAGTGAGAGAACTGAAAAGGACATCGCCAGTGCCAGTTGGCGAACACCATTATTGAGATAAAGGGTACAGTTTCGGGCGAGTACCGCGCTTTGGGGGCGCACAGTGAAGGCTCGCCCGTGATTGCAGCGCAATTTGGCGGTTGAGTGGCCAGCCATCTTTTGCAGGAATAAGGACTTCTACAGATCCGGAGTCCTCGCTCGGAAAACCGCGACAAGGAAGGACAATTCGCCAAGGGAGAGCAACTCTACCTTAGATGATGGTGGACGTAATGGGACGAGGGTTTGGAGATTTGCGGGATTGGAGCAGAAGGTTTTGTCGAAGCCAACATCAGAAGGGGACTGAGTCGTAGCCCAGGAGGCTACGGGAAGAGTGTCAGAGACAGATGTGGGAGTTTTTGTTCAGTTCATCGAGATACCTATTCGCAACGATCAAGTTTTCAGAATGCCCATGTTCTCGCAACCGACTGGAGTCAGCATGGAGCGATACACGCTTGCCCACAACTAGGTGTCATAACTTTCACATTGACGTTCGTTAGAAGAAGCTCTATCCTAGCAGATTTTCACGTGCTCGCGCATCACTCAATGCTGCCGATCGTTTTCTGACGTCATGAAACGCGCATAGTGGTCCGTCCCAATGGCGGCGCATTCGTATGGTGAACTCATGATGGCACGGAAAAATCCTCAGTGGCAAGTAGAAGCTCTGGTCGACACCCTACAAATTCACCTTCATCAGTAAAACTCCAAATCAACAGAACAAACACTTATACGAAACCGAGACCAGCCAGGAACGACCGAATCTCAGCATGGCGGCAACCCACCACTTCGACGCGAACAAGCTGTTCAACTTCGAGGGCTTCACCTGCGTCGTGACCGGCGGCGGCACTGGCATCGGCCTCATGGCCTCGCAGGCCCTCGCGGCCAACGGCGCCAAAGTCTACATCACCGGCCGCCGCACTGAGGCGCTCGAGAAGGCCGCGAAGTCCCACGACCCCGACAAGGGCGGCAAGATCATCCCCATCGGCCCTTGCGACGTGCGCAAGAAGGAAGACCTCGAGCGCACCGTCAAGGAGCTCGAGAGCAAAGAGAAGTACATCAACCTGCTCATCTGCAACGCAGGCGTGCCCGGCCCCAAAGCCGAGCCCGAGCACGACGACGCCGGCGACCTGAAGGCTAAGCTGTGGGAGAACGAGAGCGTCGAGGACTGGAACGAGACGTTCAGCGCCGACGTGACCAGCGTCTACTTCACGACCGTCGCCTTCCTGCCGCTGCTGCAGGCCGCCGTGCAGCCCAAGGGCCCGCTGCCGCGCTTCGCCGCCAGCGTCATCACCATCTCGTCCATGAGCGGCCTCATGCGCCACGCCCAGGGCCACTTCAGCTACAACGCCGCCAAGGGCGCGACGGTCCACCTCACGAAGCTGATGAGCGCCGAGTTCCAGCGCGCCTGGATCCGCGTCAACAGTATCGCGCCCGGCTACTTCCCGTCGGAGATGACGGCGAAGAGCTCGGACGATAACCAGAAGAGCGCGCTGCCGGCGGAGAAGGTGCAGGAGAAGGGCCATGTGCCTGCCATGCGTGGCGGGCGCGACGAGGAGATGGGCATGACGGTGCTGTATTTGGCGAAGAACGAGTATGTCAATGGCCAGATCATCGCCGTCGACGGCGGTGTGCTCAACAGTGTCGCGGGCGCGTAGAGGGCGGCTGGACAGGATCCATGCTAGGTGTTCTGCTGATGTCAACGCAGCTGAGGTTGGAGTTGAGAGCGCTTTATTTTCAAGGCGTCCAGGAATTGCATGTCTATTTTTGCCTGGACTATACAGAGGCTTGTGGAGCCGGGCAGGGTTAGTTTACGCGAGATTGTTTGAAGCGTGTTTCCCGCGAGCACCTGGAGTATTATGATCAGCACGGTGGTGCAGCACACGATGATTAGATTCTAATGATAAGCGACAAATTTCACCGTCATATTGTTGCAAGAATGGATGAACTTGACGTATGGCCAACGCGTAACAACCAGACCGCACCAGCAACAATCATCCTGGCGCGGTGGAGTCGTGCCAGACATGAAGCCGTGGTCGCCCCAATGAGAGCCGGCCATTGCTGAGGCACACGGCAAGTTCCACGAGCTCTGGCAGCTTAGCACTCCCTAGCCCGATCCTTCGGCATCACCTCTGCTCTGAACTGGCTGGCCGGGCTCCACAGGGCTTTTGGGAGACTCCCCTTCGCGCAATCCTCAGGGATCCTTCAGGCCTCCCAACTTTATCGCCTTTGCCGTCTTTCCAGACCTTCGAGTCCCGTGACGATGCGCAGGCTGTGACACCACCGCGATGGCGCACCTCTTCTGCCTCCACCACAGGCCCTAATCCAGACACCATTCCGTCTCCCAAAACGCCGCGGGGAATCTCTCGACGGCTGCGAGGCGGCGTCCTCGCTCAAGCGCCCGATCTGCGGACATGAGCGCATGCAGCATCGCATTAACGCCCGCCAATCCCTCCCGCCGAGGAAGGTCTAAAGTCAAGACCGGCTGTCGCACGTGCAAGTAAGTTGACTTGTTCGCAGCCGTCTTCCACCACCCATTGTGTCTTTGTCGCTTACAATTGGCAGGGCGAGGAAAGTCAAGTGTGACGAGCGCTTCCCGGCGTGCCACCGCTGCGTCTCGACAGGGCGCGTCTGCGACGGCTATGGCATCTGGGGCGGTGGCGGCAACAGCTATGGCGAGCGCTATGCGAAGGCGCAGTCAAACTCGCCGCCGGACTCTTCCACCTTGACGGTCCCAATCGTGCCCCGGGTCTCTTCACGCCCTGGGTTGTCGAATGCTAGTGAGAGGGCGTACTTTGACTGGTTTCACGGCCAATCCGCTGGCAAATGGCCCGGCATCTTCGGCTCGGGCTTCTGGGACACGTTGGTCTTGCAAGCAAGCGTCTCGGAACCGGCCATCCTTCACGCGGTGCTTGCCTTGAGCTGCGCCCACAGGAGCTCGTCCATTGCGGGATCAACGAGGCGGTCTCTCACTTCTGCCAGCCCGGATAAGCATGAGCAGTTCTGTCTGCGCCAGTACAGTTCGGCCATCTCCGGCCTGAAACCTCATTTCATGAGCAACAGCAAGGCGTCCATTCGCGTGGCACTCATTGCGTGCATTGTCTTCACCTGTCTGGAATTTGTCCGAGGCCATTATCAAACCGGCAAGAACCACTTCTACAATGGTCTGCGGCTCCTCGGTCAGCTCAGAGTTCTCTCCGGCAACGCACACCTCACAGAATGCCCGAGCATGAGCAAATCCGAACAATCAGTCGACAACTGGCTCGCGGAGCAATTCGCAAGACTCCACCTACAAGCCCGCCTTTTCGGGCAGAAACCCATTTCCTCCCCCACCGCCACCCCCGAGCGCTTCCCCGTGCAACCCGTCTCCTTCAACTCCCCCAGCCACGCGCGCAAATGCCTCGACCAACTCATCAGCAAAACCAGCGCCCTCGCCGAGCGCCACCGCGCCTCGCGCCCCCACACCCTGCCCAGCGCCGACACCCTCCAACAGCAAGCGCGCATCCAACACGCCCTCGCCGCCTGGCTCTCCGCCTACGAAGCCTCTGCCACGCCCGCCGTCAAGCGCGACATCGTCTCCGCCATGGGCTACAAGATCCTGCACAGCTATTACCTGGTCGCGCACGTCACGGCGTCGACCTGCCTGCGGCTCGACGGCGAGATGGCCTTCGACTGCTTCACGGACGATTTCAGGACCATCATGCGCAACTCGTTCCAGCTCGGCGAGATCGTCTTCAACGACGGCCCCGGCACCAAGTGGGAGCACAACCCCGCCGTGCCTCCCATCGTCGCCGACATGGGCTGGATCACGCCGCTGTACTTCGTCGCGCTGAAGTGCCGCGTGCGCGAGGTCAGGATGGAGGCGGTGCGGTTCCTGGAGCATGGGGATTGCAAAGAGGGGATTTGGGACGCGGCGCTGGCGGCGTCGGTTGCGAGGGAGGTTATGGCGGTTGAGGAGGAGGGGCTGGGTAGGGCGGACTCGGTTGGTTGTGGGAAGGCGGAGATGGACGAGGAGGAGGCGAAGATGCCGCCTGAAAGAAATAGGATTCACGATGTTGAGATTGTTTTGCCTGAGGGGCCGGAGGGGGAGTTGGGGATTGTCTGTAAGAGGAGGGTTGGCGAGGGGCAGGTTGAGACTATCGAGAGGTATCGCGATGCGATCTCGCGGAAGTGGAGTGGGAGGAAGGTTTGATTGGAGCTGGATCTTCTACGTCTCATTTCCGGCAAGCCAGGACGAGTGCTGTGGCTGCTGTCTGCGAGGGGCCAGGGTCCGTCCTGATGCGTCTGACGACAAGCTCTGGCCCGGACCTGCTTGTGCGGCGGAAAACGATTCTCTGACGGAAGACCGCGTTGGTCAAGAGACGAAAGTACACACTGCTACAGGAATTCTGACTCGCAGAGACAGCACCAGAAACGCCAGGGACAGCAGGCCTGGCAAAACCGATGGGAAATATTCTCGGTCAACAGCGTTACGCATTGACCGAGGGGAAAAAACCAATGCCGCCATGAGGATAATCGCATTACGAATTGCGATGTACCCAGCGAGCTTGACCGACGTAGTTCGGCCCATGATGAACAGCTATTATTATCAAGAACACGAGCGATGGCCAGTTCTCACAATACGCCGAGGAAGAAGAGGCGAAAAACCGCATGTGCACCGCAACAGGCATCCTGATTACTGGCTCACCACACCCAAACGCTGGCTCAACAGACAACCAGTACATAGATGTAACATCAGGCCTCACGAGAACTAAATTTCACAAAGGCCATGTCATGTAATTCACTGTATGCATAGAATGCCAAAATAATTGTCTAATACGCATCATACCTGTGGTTGATGCGTGCAAATGTACGCTCACATATCCGGACCTCCGCGGACCACGGCGCACAATTGGTCCGCTCTCCGCTCGCATCCGGGTCCCACGGTCGGCTACCTTGGTCTGGGTACCACAGGTACCTCATACCTCATACGCCCACGTCGGAGGACTTAACGCCGCAACGCCCGTAGCCATCTCTCCTGACGGCCGATGGCGCTTCAGGTGGGCTGTGCAAGCCGTCTTACCAAAGTCGCAAGAGGAAGCGACTGCGAGACGCCCTCTCTTCCCCTGTCACGCCATTGCGAACGGCGAACTTAAGCCCCGATGTCGCGGTAAGCTGCACAAGACGTACGTCTGCTGGGCTAAGATTTGTGTGTGAGTGTCGACCGCGCCACGATGCCGCGCAGTCTTTTCCCCGCGACCTTCATTCCGCGGATTTGGCTGCGGTGGCGTTAAATTCGACCGAGAGTGGCATGTTACGGACGATTGGGAGATGGGACGGGTTTTGTTTATATATATGCCTTGTGGCATGAAATAGCATGATGGCTTGTCTCCAACGGATGTCTCAATCGCAATTCATTGCCGGACTCATGGATGTCATCACGCCTCGACCGGTTCATCGCCCCAGCAAGCGTCTTGCATTGGACAGAATTCTGAAGAGTCTTCAAGAGGAAGAGGATTGTTTTTCTGGTTCTGAATGTTCATCGTTCGCCGCAACACCAGTGGAGGAAAAGGAAGAGCCAGAATTCGATTCTGGGCCTTTGCCGTCACGAGGTAGACAAGCCAACGGTGCAGATGGACAGAATGACAGTAAAGAACGAAATCACATCGAATCTCGAGGGCAGCTGGAACCGAAAAGCGTAGTCGAGAGAATGCTCGCAGACATGAGCAAAGCCGATGTCGTTGACGAGCTGATTGCGGATGACGCTGAACTCGAATGCTTCAGTCAGATAATCTATCAACAGGAAAAAGTGAGTTCGGGTATCACCTGCAGCACAACACTGCATTGAAAGCTGACAGCGTGTGTAGCTTGCCGTAGAGCCCAATGCCAATGTCGACGGTTACCGCACTCCGATACACAGTCTGCTTGCAAGCTTGCACAGCGTTTGCTCTCCTAATGGTCTCCAAATCGATAACGTCTTTTCTTTGGGCAACAACGTCGCAGTATTTGGCCGTTTCTCATACAAAGATCGAACCTTGAATCTTATGTTCAATGGTCGATTCAGTGTTCATGCGAGACTAAACGATGCTCGAAACAAAATCGTGCATCTTCGTTGGATGGACCAAGCAGCGTGATTCGAGGCATGGCTTTTCATTTCTTCATGCAAACCGGGCAATTAGGAAGCTGCAGCGTTTCAAATAGCATCTCATGATACCATCAATCAGTCGTATTCGTCATAATAAGCTCCAGTCTCCCTCTGAGTAGAACACCACTCTTCGCTGGCAAGTCCCTTGTCCTTCTTCCTTGCAAGCAGCTTGGCATCCTTGTGCCAATCGCAGGCCCACTGACACGGCGCTTTCGATTCATCTCCGAAGTAACTTGCAATCAGCTTATGACGGCAATTCTTGACGGCCTCGCAGTAGCCGATCAAAGCTTGCAGGCTCTTAATCCGGTTCACCATGGCCTGCTCACCTCTCGCTGCCGCGCTACCTTTCGCATTTGCGTTCTTCTCCCTTTCCCGTGACATGGTCATTGCAGCCCGATCGCGGTCTTCACGGCTGTAATAGAGTATGCATATCGACGCCTTGCCGTCTCTGCCAGCTCGACCGGCTTCTTGATAGAATCCCTCGAAAGACTTGGGCATCTGCCAGTGCACGACGAAGCGGACGTTGTCTTTGTCGATGCCCATGCCAAACGCTGTAGTCGCGACAATGACATCGTAGCCCACCTTGTTCGCCACCCAGCCGTGCAAGTGGTCGTCTTTCTGTTCGGTCGTCAGGCCGGCGTGGTAAGGCTTTGCGCCGATACCGTCGTTGCGAAGGCGAGCCGCGAGCGCTTCTGTGTCCTTGCGGTACAGGGTGTAGATGATCCCGGGGACATTCGTGGCTCGCTCGTTCCGTTGCGAGAGTTCTTGTGAGCGTGCGGCGTTGTTGGCTCTGCGAGCATAGGTCCCCTTGAGCCAGGCGAGGAAATCGTCGTAATGGTCCTCCTCGTCGCATTTGAAGCGGATCTCGTAGTGGAGGTTCGGGCGGCTCGTTGTCATCATGAAAGACTTCAGCTTCGTTCGGTCCAGGCCGAGAATGCTGATGACATCGTCGCGGACGCGGTCCGTCGCTGTCGCGGTACAGCAAATCATCGGCACGTCCGGAAATTCTCGCTTGAAAAAGTTGAGCTCCTTGAAACTAGGCCTGAAGTCATGGCCCCATTCTGAGATGCAGTGGGCTTCATCGACCGCAATTCTCGCGAGCTCCCTTTGCTCGTGGACGATACGGAGGTGTTTTCGGAAGTTGTCCAATTGGCAGTACTCTGGTGTTACATAGAGCAGACGCGTATGAGGGTGGCCGCTTTTCAAATCTTCCAGGATCGCAGTCTTGACGGAGTGTGGTGTCGTGCTATTGATGGTCGCCACATTGATGCCTGCAGCGCGTAGCGACGCGATTTGGTTGTTCATAAGCGCCAGTAAAGGCGATATAACAATGGTGATGCCATAGTCAACCACGGCAGGCAGCTGGAAGCATAAACTTTTGCCAAAGCTGGTTGCAGCCTGGAGGAAGACGTCGTGGCCGTCCAGTCCCGCGTTGATCACTTCACGTTGAACGGGCCTGTAGAGGTCAGCAAGATAGTTGTGAAAACATTTTCTGTCGCATACTGTACCTGAAACTATCTTTGCCAAAGATTTTGCGAAGGGTGAAGTCGATGTCGACCTTTTGGCCCAGTTTCTTGCCCATTCCGCCAGGCATGACACACAGAAACGATCAACGAATATGTTGTCGAGTCGAATGCCTGATGACTACCGCTCGCAGGTGGCAATATCCTGATCATACACCAATGACATGAACAGCATGTTCGCTATCTGCCAGCCAAAAAGACATTACCGCAGGCAGTATAATTTGCAACGTCAATCGTAGGAGGTGCAAGGGAAGTGCGACTGAAGTCAAGAAAGTCAGGCGTGCACGTGCCAACACTGGCAGGCCAGCGCAGTCCTATTTACGGTAAACAATGCCTGTACTTAAGAACTGGCTGTTTCGAGGAATACTAATGCATCTTAAGATCTTGTATTTGAACATGCTTCAGGTATAATAATATGGTACAGTTTAGGGGTGCACAGCCGCACCGCCCCGAGCCGTCTGGCCAGCGCGGCTCGCAGGCACATCATCCTCGACTAGCTGCAATTCTTCCTGCTGCGGATCTGAAATGCTAGTCTGCGATTCATCGGACTCATTGCCAGTGTAGGCGCTGTTGGCCTGTGCCTGCAGCAGCATGGCCTGGTTCTTGGCCCACTCGAGCCAGTTCGCGTACTGCTCGTCTTCGAGGTCCATACCGATCTCCAGCGGACCCTTGCCGAAGAATGCTCCATA
The DNA here is from genome assembly GCF_011745625.1 of Cladosporium halotolerans. Lineage (NCBI taxonomy): Eukaryota > Fungi > Ascomycota > Dothideomycetes > Cladosporiales > Cladosporiaceae > Cladosporium > Cladosporium halotolerans. Next base: position 132,032 of record NW_027191464.1, on the reverse strand, counting down.
CGCCATCGCCTCCTCCTTCGCAACACGGTTCTCAATCTCGCGGGCGTGCCGTGTCCGGTAGAGCTCCTTTCTCGCCTTGTCGTATGCCGCCGCTTCTGTCAATCCAACGTTCCTCATCAACCACTTTTGCCTCTGCACCACCGCTTCACCGTTGATCGGTCTGTTCGCCTGAGCCTTTTGCTTCTCCTGCCATTCTTGCACGCCCCTCAAACCAACGTCCTTCTCCTCGGGTTGGCAAAGCGCGTGGCCCCAGTCCCAGCGCTGGTAGTCTTTTCCGTCATCCTCCAGAATCACTCGAGGCCTCGCCAGTTCCCAAGGGTGGTCATTGAAATACTCCCATCGTAATCTGTCCTCTTCGTAGGAGACTTTGACAGGGCTAAATAGTCGTGATGCCTTCTTGCCGGCTTTCTGAGGGCGCTGCATGACTGGGCGGACCAGGCGGGCTGAAGGAGGAACGCTGCCGACTGTCTCATACCAGGGAGGAGGTTGTCGCAGTCTTCCGGCTTTCATGAGTTGCGATGCATACTTGTGCACGCGCTGTGCAGAGAGATCCAGGCGGCCCATCTTGAAGTTAGGGCCTGAGGGTGATTTTCGAGGACGGTGTTGTGCGCGCCTGATGCGCTTGTCGTGAGCGACCGGAGAGCGGCTCTCGTTGTAGCTTCCTCCGGAAATCCGAAAATAACTTGCTTCTGCCCCCAATCCAATGCTGCGTCCGTCTCGCCGTGTCGCTCGTCCTGGGCCAGCAGCCAAATCTCGGGGGTTTGCCCGCGGGCTGGTCGGAGAAGCGCTTCTTGGCGCGAGTGATGGCCGACTTTCATCTGAGGCGTCGAGGGTGCACGGCGAGAACGTGTCAGATCGACTTGCACGCGACCTACTGTTTTTTTGCGAGGCTATACAGGCATGAGCATCGCCTGCAGATGAGCTGATTGGACACAATGTTTGGCGCTTCATGTCCATACTCGGCACTCTTACGAGACGGCATTCCTCTGTCCCCTCGACGTCGATAAATGCCTGTTCTCGCGTTGCGCAAGATCTGCCTTTGATTTTTGAACGAGCACTGGGCGGCGACACACCGACAAGGTCCGACCGGAATCGACAGCATGGCAACGCTTTCCGGCGTCCGCAGCCCGCCCAATCGGAACTCGAACATGTTTTCATACAGTCGCTCGTCGCGGCAGGCCATTGCAGACATCACCGAGCAGACCTGTCTAGGAGATGGCAACAGGGCGCGAGGGGATGGGGAAAGAAGGATAATAAGTCGCTGAATACCGTCGGCAGCAGGCGTGGAATATCAACAAATGCTAAGAGGCAGGAACATGCTGTGGCCAAAGCACTGGAGGAGGAAGAGCCTTTGCCTATGCCGGAGATTTCGAAAGAGGAATACAAGGACATTGTGAATACGTACGGTACGCCTTCAGACATGTGGGACCAACCGGCATTTGGTCTGCAGGGCCGCAGCAGCAAGAGGAAAAGCAAGGGACAGCCTCTCGCGCCGCGCTTGGTGGTGACGCCGCGAGAAGAAGACCAGCCTCCGTACGCTCCGCGCGTCGTCCTCGAGCCTGAAGACGATCATCACGAAATGCAATTGGATAGGCTGCACGACTTATTGCGGCGGCCGCGCGGTAAAGCCTCGCATGCTACCTTATGGAAGGCCTATCGAGCGTTGAGAGCCCCTCGTTTACGATATATGAGTGATTGGAAGATTCGAACCTTGTTGAGTCATTTAACCTGGACAGAACGTGTCTACGACGAGACTGCGCGGAAACGATATTTCTCGATACTGGAAGACTGCCTGGGCGAGCAAATCCAACTCACTGAGAAAGAATGGACTTCTGCCATACAATTTGCTGGTCGCGCGGTGAAGGAAAGTACTGATCACGAAGTCAAAGATGCCATCGAACTATGGTTGAAGATGGAGGAAGCAGGCGTCAAGGCTGACAACGTGACATTTAACACTCTGTTCTATGTTGCAGTCAAAGCGGGTCGGTTTGCACTGGCGGATACGGTCTACAGCGAGTTGAAAGCTCGTGGAATGGAGCTGGACAGATACTTTCGTATTAGCTGGATTTACTACGCAGGTTTGCGCGGAGAGGGCGATGGCGTTCGCAAGGCCTTCAACGACATGGTCAACGCTGGCGAAATCATTGACTCAGCTGTCATGAACTGTGTAATCGTCTCTCTGATTCGATCTGGAGAAGCGGGTGCTGCAGATCATGTCTTTCGCAAGATGAAAGCTCTACACGCAGAGAAGTTCGGGACCAGAGGACCAGACGATTGGAGAGGGCAGCGCCAATTGGCTAAAATGCTCAATAAGGCTGGCAAGCAACTGCGAGCAGAGCGTGAAGCGCACGAAAGATCATTCTTCGGCACGCATTTCTCCGGGGACGATCGACGAGAGCAACTTCAAGAAGCAAGTCCTATCAATCCCAACGCCAGAACCTACAGGATCCTTTTGCGCTACTGCTGCAGAGTTTCAGGAGAGCTAGATCGTGTCAAGGAATTGCTCGCCGAGAACAAGGAGCGCGGGTTCCACGTCCAGGGCAGTATTTACCTCGACATTTTCACCGCCTTCATCATCCACGGAGGCTTCGCCCACTCAGAATGGAAACCTAGCGTTCTCGAACATTTCTGGAAAGATTTTCTTGAGGCGTCCACGGCGCCAAACGCTGGCTATTGGCTCTCAACTGGTAGTCAGAGCGTTCAAACTCTTCATTTCAACGTAGGAATGCCGGACGAGGATGTGGATGTCGATCAGTCCGTTGGACCCGGAGGAATGTTGTCACTGGCAGATGAAGGCGAAGATCCAGGCCGCTTGGCAGTATCGGAGGAAGACAAAACGCCGTACTTCACATTGAGTCTCGCAAAGGTGGTAATTCGAGCTTTCGCCAAGTGCATGGGCACTCCACGGATGCTGGAGGTAGCAGAAGAGATCAAAGCCCGGTGGAAGGACTGCAACAGCGACGACCTGCTGCAGTTGGAGAGGTTCGTCGAAAGCAAACGGGTTGACCGTTAGCAACTCATGCATTTGCCAGCGTCTGCATTGATATCCCTTGCAAATAAGCACAACAGCCTGTATTTTATGTAGATATAATGAACCAATATCCGCAAACCCACCCCGGCATTCCCTTTCTTCACACCCCGTTTCGGCAAAGCGCAACTTCCACCGCCGACTGTCGGCCGCGCACCGCGCTCCACCTCCCACGAAAGCGGTCGAGTCTAGACACCGCGCTGACTACTAGCACAACATGGATTTGTAGCGAGCCTCATGCACACGACAGTCCGTCAGCTTTACTGCTTGACGACCGTCTCCAGACACCAATTCCTCAAAGCCTCCTGGGAGCACCGCCGCCGCTTCTTCGCGACAATGTCCGGTGAGCAAAAGACCCTATCCCCTCCAAAAAGCCCACAGACCCCTCAAAAACAACACCCCACCTCCTAACAACAATCCTCTCACGACACAGACACCCGCCCAATCGTGATCTCCGGTCCCTCGGGCGCCGGCAAGTCGACCCTCCTCAAGCGCCTGCTCGCCGCGCACCCGAACCGCTACGGCTTCAGCGTCTCGCACACGACGCGCAACCCACGCGCCGGCGAGGAGAATCACAGGGACTACCACTTTGTGACGCGGGAGGATTTCACGAAGCTCGTCGACGCCAACGGCTTCATCGAGCACGCGCAGTTCGGCAGCAACCTTTACGGGACGAGCGTGCAGGCCGTGAAAGATGTGAGGGAGAAGGGGCAGACGTGCATTTTGGATATTGAGATGGAGGTAAGTTTCGCTTTGATCGTGTAGGGGGGTTGCAGAGGCTGATGTTGGGGATCGTTGCAGGGAGTCAAGCAGGTCAAGAAGACGGATCTGAACGCGCGCTTCCTCTTCTTGCAGCCGCCGTCCGTGGAGGTCCTGGAGCAGAGGCTGAGAGGCCGTGCTTCGGACAGTGAGGAGGCAATCCTGGCGCGTCTGAAGCAGGCGGAGAACGAGATTGCGTTTTCTAAGACGCCGGGCGTGCATGACAAGATCGTGATTAACGACGATCTCGAGAAGGCCTGGGCGGAGTTCGAGGCTTTCTGCGCGCCGGAGACTGCGAAATAAGGAAGCATTGAAGAGCATGGGTTGGGAAAACCTGAGACCGGGAGCGGCAGAAAAAAATTCAGGAAGAGGCTTGGTGTTTGCCAATGACCGCAATAATAAAGATGTTTCGGACGGAGTTAGGGGAGCGACGGCGAGTGCAAGGAACCGAATAGACCTGCATTGAGCTGGACACGCAAGTCACATCAGACAGCATATATATCTGAGTGCTGGATTGAACGACAGCTACATTTCAAGACGCCCCATGGAAGCCCACTAACGTCGGACCTCGTTGCTTGCAGGAGACAAATAACGAGGCAGCATCATAGAAATGAGATTTTGAGAATCGACCTCTAGCAGGAAAGACTTCATCATGGAATGCCAATCTCATCAATCAATTCAGCTTTCCGTTTCAGCTATCCGCTCCAGCAGACGACTTGTAACCATCCAAACGAGTCTGACGTGTCCTTCGTTGATTAATGCAAAGACACCGAGATCGAGGCTCTGGTACTGGTCTTGAACCTCCTTGTACGACCCATGAGTACCTTGGAGGGCGAGATATATGTCGCCTGAGAAGAGCAAGCAAGCGAACAACATCCGCCACAGGCCCTTTTTCTTCAGCGCTTTACCTGTCGTTTCCCATCGGACTTCAATGTCTTCCCGCTCCGGAATGACTATATGCCAGAAGCCCAAGTCAGATGGCAAGAGAGCTCCACTCAATTATGCAGCAGCGACTAATAGACAACCGCCTACTTCTTCGAGCCGTACCATGGCATTGATAGATAACAGCAGTGATGTCTCTACCATCAGCAACAGCCGAAGTCAATCTTTACCCAGGTCTTATTGCATGAAGGTCTCCACCTCTGCACCTGCGTCCCTCGCCTTGAGATAAGCATCCTAATCTGTACTCTAACAGGAGCTTCAACTACGAAAGCAGCTCGCGTGAGACATATCCCACATGCCTCCCCACAAGCCCCACCAATACAGGCCTTATCATACCCAACTCCCGACTCTCGCCATGCATGCGTTCCACAACTACATTGAGTATAGCCAAGAGTCGTTAGCGGATGCCGGTTATCGTCCGACATATGAGTCTCCACAATCACAGATCTCGATTTACCCTGAAGGAATCCTCTTCGCTCCGGACCGGGCACAGACCGGAGGACAGAAGCGTGAAGCTTTCACGCTGTGGCCACCTTTCTCGTGCCGAAGGCACTTTCACGATCACATCACAGCAGGCAATGGACAATCTGTCCAACGTTCCAAACTCGCTCAGTTCCACAACCAGCCAGCACACCCCAGAAGCGACGATCCCACAGCCAGCGACTCAAGCACCGTCAATCCCCGCGAACAGCAAAGCACTCCCCCTCCCCTCGCTATCAACAAACACCTCTCTCTTATCAAACCCAAAACGCCCCACCCTTCAAACCCCACACCACTCCCTGCCGAAGGGTTTCAGAATCCTTAAGAGGTACGCTCCTGCGCGCCTGAGCACCGCACGATAACAAAAACACGCACCCCCAAGTCGTCAGAGTGCCGACCTGCGCTCAAGCGAAACATAGCTGACCCCGATATCGAACTCTAATCCCCCACCCGGCGCGAGTCGCAATGTTGGAGTTATCTTCAGCAATACGTGGTCCCCTCCCCCTCAGTGATCGGGCCAATCTCCGAGTCGTGAAACGCAAGAAATGTCGCCATCACTGGGGGGTGGGGAGCCAACAACCCAACCCCCGCTCCCTCTCTCTTCCAAGACCCAGCGCAAAGGCACGCTTGGGGAGCGAGAGACTACCTTACTGTATGTCGCATGACGTTGTGTGCGACGCTCCGAGACGATGCGCAATGCAGCGGGAGGAGAGGTCGCCAGCCAGCGTAAGGTACCTTGGTTTGTAAGGTATGCGCTCTCGCCGCCGCTCCCCAAGCGCCCCTGCACAAATCTGCAGCCACGCAGAGCAGACGAGCCCTCTCTGTCTTTCTCCAAGACCGAGCCTTTCGTCACGGCACAGGAAGGACCGCGCCGTAGCTGTAAGTGTGCAGGTGGGAATCCTGCGAGTAGCGAGCGAGCGAGCGCCAGCCAGCCACACGCCGCGCAGGTGCGCAGCAGAGGGAGGGTGTCGCAATCTAACTAATCTGCAGATTAAACGCCTCTTGTGTGGGGTAGTGCAGGGGATTTTGCAGTAGTGGTACTGTATGGAGGCGCTATATGTACGGGAGTGTGCTCGTGCCGACGATAAGGCGCGCGGGAGATATGGCAAAGGGCGCGGGTGCGGCGTGCCGAGAGTCGCTGCAGTAGCATATCACCTAACCATACATGCCGCAGTAGTAGACGCGATGTAGATAGCACACCCCAGGGTCAGAGATAGACAGACAGACAGGCAGACAGGCAGATAGTCCTCGCCCCGCAGACCGTGACGAAGCGCCCGCCGCCCATCGCGATCTGCACAGCACAGCACAACCACGCGCACGCTCATCCCTCGTGTCTCCCGTCCCTCTCTCTCATCAAGCAGGGACGAAGGACCCCTCCTCCGTTCTCTGCTCGGTCCCCTTCCCTTCCCTTCCCTTCTTCTCCAGCCCACGCACGCACGCACGCAGGGTGACGCGCCAGCCCCCCCATGGCGTACTCTGCATCCTCCCATCCAGACGCAGGCGCATGCAGTCCCAGCGCCCGCCAAGCGCGCACCTCCGCGCGCTAAAGCGCGATGATGCGTGGGAGGTTGTGTTCGGTCCGCGAGCACGAAGGAGGAGGAGGCTGGAGGCTAGCGAGCGGCTGGCGCTTCACGCGTGACGAGGGGTGTGGGATGCGGCGCTGCGCTTGGTAGTGGAGTGGAGTGGCGTTTGTGGGGTTGGATAGGGCTACGTTGGGGGGGAAGAGGACTATAGTCGGCAAGCGGAGGCCGAGGAGGAGGGGATGTGGGACGGATTGGCTTAGCGCGGGGTGGAGACTGGAGGCCGCTGTACAGTAGTCTGATGGCTGTGGACTACAATAGTGGGTTTGTTGGCGGCTCGGGGACGGGCTGGAGGCTGGAGTCGATGACACAAAGGACGGGGTGGAGTACAGGCGGGTGACACGGAGTGGGGAACGTATTCTGATGGTAATGATTCTAGTGGAAGCACCGTGATGTTTGGCTTACTTGGATGGAGAGTGGCACGAGACAAGTATGATGAAGATGATGACGATGGAGAGGAAGTTGTGTGCGCATCAAGGTGCTCGGTATTGTGATTCGAGTGGTGCAGCGCTAGCTAGACTAACTCTATAGCCTCTTGCCCCTATACGGAGCAAGACAGGCAGCTGACGTGCGGTGCTGTTCGCTCGGTGGCGAAAGCAGGACTTTTTGGCGAAATTGCGCAAGAAAGCCTCCCTTTGCTTTTTCCCTTCTCCCCTCCTCCCATTCCTCCTCCCGTGGTACATGAACATGATGCATAAATCAGGGTATCCTCCGTCCGTATGCAGTAGCGCGCGAACCCGTAAAGGTTGAAAACATCCACATGAAGCGCAGCAAAGACTGCGAGAAAATTTCAACGCCGTCCGTTGCCAGTGCTCCTTCAGAGAGAGAAAACAAAACGCCGTTCCGTGTGCTTGCTGAGGCGGAAAATGCCTCAGCCTAGCTGGTTGGGGTCGGCCCCGAGAAAGAAGTCGATCGTGAAACCAAAGAGACTTTTAGTACATGATGTGCGTGGCGCTAATGCAGCGATCATAAGATCGTGGTGACAAAATCCATAGCGTAGATGAGGGGAGGTTGTACAGCTCCCATGCTGTCGGACTGGGGCTGTTAATGGTTTGTTGTATATTTGATTTGGTTTGAAATTGTTGGGTGAGAATTGAAATGTGGCGTGGGTGGTCGTTCAGTCAAGTGGCGTCAAGACATGTCGACGAGATGGTCATTCATCGAAGGCTGGAGCGACGCTTGGCAGCGCGAGTCTGATCGAAGGAGCTAAAGTAGTCCTGAAGAGCAGCACGAGCCTGTTTGCTGAGACCGGCACTGGGGACGGATGAGCTCGAGGTGGACGACAGCGAGGTTCGCGACGATGAGGGAGTCAGTGCTCGTGCGGCAGAAGACGACGACGATGATGTCGAAAGTCTCTTGTCGTCCCTCTCGGTGAAGTTGTAGGCAGGAGTGAGGACGTATCCAGGGTGGGCCGAATCCCAGCCGTGCTCAGAGCGGGGAGTAGTGGGAGTGGAGGCAGAAGTGGGAGCCTTCTCGAGGTCTGCCAGACGGCAGGATTGTGAGCAGTAGGAGCCTTCGCACTGCTTGTCGCAGGCAAGGCAGAAGTCCTGGAAGCAGTCCATGGTTGTTGTTGTGGTGGTGGTGGTGGTGGTGGTGATGTGTTGGTCTGATGGGGACTTGGTAATTGGAGTAGGGGACCAGCTTGTTGATGCTGATCAGGGTCTTGGTGTTTGGGGGATTAAATGGAATGGATTCCAAAAAACGGCGTGACGATGTCAATTTGTATGCTGGAAAGTTCGAGGTCGAAGATGACTGTGTGGACGATGGCGGATATGGTCAGGCACCGTGATGATTCATAGGGCGCACGGATTGGATTGCGTGCTAAGCGGTATCGGATGGCGCCAGAGGGGTGTCGGACAAGGAGCTGTCACACGCGTGGCGGATGGTGTGCGGACGAGGGCCCAAGGTGCAATTGCTGTCGAGAGTGGAACTGGTGAAGGTGAACATGAGAGGAGGCGATGGAGTGTTGCGGACGGGCGATTGCGTATATGTATGTGGCCGGCTGCTGGAGGGTGGGCGGGCGTGCAGGCGTCTGCTGCTGCGACAAGAGGAGGGGCGTGCATGCGTGCCTGGACCAATGAGGGCGCGGCCTGGGCGCGTGTGAGCGGGCGCTGGCGGGCGATCATGCGCCATCACGAAACCTGCAGTGGGCGGCAGACCCGGGCGCGCGCTACGGGCGTGGGATGGCTCAGCATGGGGCTGATGGGACCGATGGGGCCCTCGCAAGTCGCCGCCCGCCAGCCCTCAGGGCCCTGCGCGCCCCAGCGCTTCCCGGAGCCCTCCACTGCGCGGCCTGCGCCAGCACCACGTTTTGCTGCCCGGCCCTGCTGTCGGCGGGACCCCAGCGCCCGACCCACCCGCGCCCATCTCGCGACGAAACATGCCATGCCATGCCATTGCTGCTGCTGCCTCGACCCGCCTGTCTCTGCCACACCCGCGTCCGCCCGCTCGTTGGCGCGGTATGATTCTCTCCTGCGCAGACTCTGCGGCTCCCTTCGCTGGGGCCCGCCTGCAGCGCTGAGCCTGAGCGGAACTTCTGTCTCGCCGGCCTGGCCGAGCCCACGCCTGCTGACTGCAACAATACGCGACGGCGCCGCCCGTGACATTTTCACCTAGCCGCCCGACGCCTGGCTGCGGCCTGCCTGCCTGCCTGCCTGCCTGCCGTCGGACTTCCACGTCCCCAAGTGCTGCTGTGCGAAGCGGCCGCATCCACTCTTCGCCCGGGGCCTCCTCCAACTCGTCCGGCGCACCGAGTCGAGTGCGACCTCCTAGTGCCTCTCAAGGCTCGTTCGGCGAGTGCACGGCGTTGCGGCGTGTGGAGGACGGCGCGCACGGGGCAAATAGCACAGTGCTAGATCGTCATTATTGCTGACTAGCCCGACCACGGTGGTGTGTGCACTACTTTCTGCTCGCAAAACTACGCCATACTCCGTGCGCCTGTGCGCCCTCAGCTGGCCCGGACAGCTGACTCTCTGTCTCGATGGTCTAGGACGCGCGGGTTGCGCTCGTCGCCCGATCGAGTGAGCACACCTCGCCATGGACCAAGGACCCCTCGCCCGCCGTCGTCCAGCAGACAAAGCACGCACTCGCGCACGGTCGCCACGTCCTGCGAGGATGCCTTCATTCCCCTCTTTGTCCGTCGCACGGACAGGCGTACGTAGGTACATACAGTACCATACTGTGTACACGATGTACGTGCCTGCCAATGCGCTGCTACATGCTACTACTGCACGTTTCGCCACGCCCACCGGCCAAATCAGCGTCCGGGACGGCGAGGCACGCAGGCTTCATGCCCGCGCTCGTCAGCATCGCTCGCAACCTGAGACGTGCCCTGCGCCAGGAGCGTCCGATACAAAAAAAAAATTGTGAGAGTTGACGGTCCAGCTCCGCTCAATCCAACACGCAATCCCCACACTCGCCAATCGCGAACCCCGGATGGGCCATCCAGGCCTACAAGCCTGGCAAACCTTGTCCATGCGAACAGGGACCCCCAACAGCATTGCGTAATCCGTGCGCCCATCCAACGGTACGTACCTCGAAATACACCACAGCCTCGCCCAGCCAGCCCAGCCCAGACGAACCCCAACTGCCCATTCGCCGCGTTTCTGGGGTTGGCTTGGAGAAGGCAGAGCCTTGGGGCGGGCAAGGGTCCGACGGCTCACCCGTCGCTGAGCGAGCGCACTGTCTTTCTCCCTGAGCCTCTCTTCTCTGTCTGTCCTCTCGTCAAAGAGGCCATCGCGCATGCTCACCCCACGTCGCTAAGCCCAGCCTGCGCCGTGGTTCGCTTCTCGCTTCCCACGCCGGCACGCGGTACTGTCTACTGGACGGTGAACGTGCCTGGCGCCGACTCCCCACGTTGGCTCGCACACGCGATCCTGCTCTTCCGCCCTTATCGCTCGTCTTCCATGCAGGTGATGCGCGGCGCTCTGCGCGTGCGAAACGACGCTACTACTGCGCTGCGCACGCACGCTCGCAGGGCCTGCTTCTGCAAACTGCACGAACGCTCGCTCGCGCGCGTTCCTCCGCTCGGCGCGGCGCAGATCAATGCGTGCCGGACTGCTAGTCCTATCGTGAAGGCGGCGATTGAAGATTGCTTGCTTACTTGCTTGCTTGCTTGCCTTCAGCAGCCTGCCCCTCTTCGTGCTACAGTCCCTCAGCACTCGCATTCCCGACCCCAAACGAACGTGCGCTGCGATTTGACTTCCCTTTCCGCCCTCCGCTCTCCGCCATGTTTCATCTCCCCATGCCCCCAACCTGAACTTCCAAGACGACCACTCTCGCAACGGGGAAAGGCGCGCTCCCCCGCCGCCCCGCCCAATTCTAGGCTCTCAGTCCAGCTCAGCAGAGCCGAGTCCGCAACAAGCAGCCAATACCCGCTCCCCACCCTGCCCTGGCACTGTACGTACAGTACTCTACAGGCGCCGCACAAGTACTGTACTCCTGCTCCTGCTCCTGCTCCCCGCCTCTCGCCTCGTCACAGCGCAGAACGTGCTGTACGTATAGTAGTACTGTACATCACCCCGCATCTCCACTGCCCTCCCCCGGGGGCCGTGCAACGTGGATCGTGGAACGAGCCGACAGACGTGGGCCCCTGAGGCCCGAACCCGTTGAGAGGAAGAGGGATGCCCAAGGCCGAACCCGCTGGCCGACCGGCCTGGTGCGTCGGGGGACCGCCCGTCCGTCGCGTCGCTCCGCGGTCTCGGTCGGTGTGCTCTGCGTTGCCTTTCAAGCCACAGCTCGCTACCGCTCTGGGCTTGTGGCGATCAAAGTCTGTAGGTTCGGCAGGAAGCGCGATTCGCGGACGTGCGAGGAGGGTTTGGCTGTGCTGGGGAGGGCGGGGGCTCAACTGTAGTGTGGTTTGTATGTTGAGGTTCGCGGTAAGTCATCCCTCGAAGGCATTTTTGCATGCCTGCCCCCGCCTGTCTGGTCGTCCGTAGCACCGTCCATTGTGCATGATATGGCACCCGGTCAGGCAGTCTGCTTCGCGCGCCTGAGGCCGCGACGCCTGCCTGACATGCACGCAAGGCGCCACTCGCCCGCCCGTGCCCGCTGCTCGCTCCCGTCGGTCATCAGTGAGAGACACCATTATCACTACCTCCGCACAGTGGCCTGAGGTCCTCCTCAGCCAATTCGAAAAAATCGCCACACGGATATCGTCCCATCTCCTCATCGTCGCGTTGCGGCTTCGGCTTTGGCTGCCACGAGGCCGCCTCTCGCACGTCCCTCGCGGCAGCAGAGACAGGTGCCGCCCTTCTAGACTCCTTAGTCGGCGCTCCGTTATGCTTGTGCTTGTCTGACTGTGCCTGCGCGTCTGCCTGTCAGGCACGCCGCGTGTCGTCCTGGTGCCGAAGGTAAGGTAAGGTCCGGACGGCGGACGGGCGGGCTTCCTGCCGGCTGCTGGGCTGCTGGTGCCTGCCTTGTGAGCGGAGCAAGGGCTATCCTGGCGCTTGCCTGCGTCGCCCTGTGAGCAGAGTTGATAAGGTTAGGTTATGTAAGGTGAGGTGAGGTGTACGGGGGCTTTGTTGCTGTTGCGTTGCAGTTGCAGTGGGCTTTCCATGGGCGAGGGCGGGGGAGAGTGCCGGCTGGTAGATTCATGGCGGATCGGTCGATGTGAGATAAGATGTACGACCTGCTTGCTTTCTCCTCGGCGGGGCGGCGGGGATGCAAGAGCGTGTCATTGTGCGTTCGATTTTCATGTTGGGATGTCGAGACCACGGGTCGGGTTTGTTCGAGGGCCTTCGTTCGTCGCACTGGTTCACGTATGGCAGTGAGCTTGGGGTCTGGACGCCCTTCTGGTCCCTGTGTCGGGTCGGTATTCGTCCGGAAATCGATTGCTACGGTTCGATCAGCGGACCGGCTGCACAATTGTTGGGATGCGACAGCAAAGTATCGCGTATTTCTCGATTTGCCTTTGGCGGGACATGGCTCGAATTTCGTACAAACGAGGTCTTGAGGGTGAGGATTACTCTTTGGTCGATTCAGGCTGAATACGATCGGAAGGTCGCCGCGCCTCTAAATTTGGCTGTTTAGCTACTCTGTGAGTGGATGGCGAGGCTTTGACGGTGTAGGGTCTGTCTTTTGAGTTGCTTGTAGGAGTGCATTGTTCGCTCCATGGCGAGGCTCGTGACAGCCTGTTCAGGAAGTATGAGGCTTGTGTTGCGAGGATTATTCAGCTTGATTGCTAGAACATTTTGTGATTGATCTACATGTGGACGAACTGAAGTGAGGTGAGCTTGTGGTTGCTTGAGTTGCCATTGAAGGCGCATTGGATCGGGAGTGTGAAGGACCCGATGTACTGGTTATCATCATGGCTACAGAATGGGTTGTAATAGAGTGAACTCGACCGTCGAAGACTACAAAACGGCTTTCCTTGCGCTTCTGGTCTGGAAAAGTAGAGGAAATGATGCCTGGTTTATTCAGCGTTCTAGAGGCCCAAATTTCACTTACATCTCCAGAGGTGAAGGTTACTCTTTACTTGACAAAATTGACGGAGTCATATATCAGCTGGTCAAATTCTGCACATGATGCACGAGAAGCCGTCTTGTCTTTCCAGAAGTGAAGTGAGGACCGTTGTTAGATCGACGCTAGTCTTGGCGCGCCGCCCTGTCTCCGCCAAAACGAACACGAGTCAAGTCTCCCCAAACGCGGCACCTTGAACGTCAGGAGAAAAGCAGGCGGGACACCCAGCACAGCTGTCGCGACATCTTTCACAGCGCACACAAAGACGCAATGTGGCCCTCATTAGTAGCCGGTCTGGCACTGCTCGCCAGCCAGGCACAAGCCCTCTACTTCTACATTGACGGGCCTTCCCAGAAGTGCTTCTTCGAGGAGCTTCCTAAGGACACGCTGGTCGTTGGTATGCATGAATTCCTGTCTCCAATCGCATTAGACGGACAATTCCCTGATAAGAGCTCCCAGGTCACTTCAAGGCAACACAATGGAACGACCAGGCGAAAAGCTACGTTCCCAACCCTGAAATGGTAGCTCCCCCCTCCATCTCCCGCAGCACTACCGCATCACCGACCACATCTAACCCCCGACCAGGGCGTTTTCATAACCGTCGACGAAACCTTCGACAACGACCACCGCGTCGTCTCCCAGCGCTCCTCCGCCTCCGGTAAATTCATCTTCACCGCCGCCGACGCCGGCGACCACCGCCTCTGCTTCACCCCCACCAACGTCCCCGCGACCTCCGGCTTCCTCTTCTCCGGCTCGCAGGTCGGCGGCATCAAGTTCGAGCTCGACATGGCCATCGGCGACACGTCCAAGATCGAGAGCTCGGACAAGGACAAGATCGAGGATGTGGTCAAGAAGGTGCGCGACCTGAACGCGCGCCTGCACGACGTCAAGCGCGAGCAGGTCTTCCAGCGCGAGCGCGAGGCCGAGTTCAGGGATATCAGCGAGAGCGTCAATTCGCGCGTCGTCAGGTGGACGCTGCTGCAGTTGGCTGTGTTGGGTATTACGTGCGCGTGGCAGCTGAGCTATCTGAGGGCGTTCTTTATCAAACAGAAGCTCACTTAGAGGGATGGAAAAGCATTGAGTTTTTGTGGGACGGCCAACACGATGGCATTGTGCAAGGGCATCACGATGGCTATATGGTATAAATGAGCACCAGACCTGTCTTTGTTCCGTCCAATTCATGGTTCATTTCTGATCGTTTCGCTAACTGTCCATTCGAAATCGGACAACCTCGTCCGAGCGGTGGAAAATGCAGCTTACATCTACCCAGCAACAACCACCCCGCCATTCGCATGAATCACCTGCCCGCTAATCTGACTGCTATCCGTGCTGGCCAGGAACACAAACACCGTCGCGATCTCACTCGGCTGCGCACCGCGGCCAATCGGCCCGCTGAAGCTCTTTTGCGAGTCCTCCGTCATGGTGGCGACGACCAGCGGCGTCCAGACGGGGCCCGGCGCGACGGCGTTGACGCGGATGCCCTTGGACACCCACTGGTTGCTGAGGCCATAGGTGAAGGAGACGATGGCGCCCTTGGTGGACGTGTAGTCGAGCAGGTCCGGGCGGCCGATGTACGCGTTCACGCTTGCGTCGTTGATGATCGTATCTCCTTTGGTCATGTGCGGGAGGGTGTATTTGGAGAGGTAGAAGAAGGCTGCGGGTGGGTTTGTCAGTCTGAATTTGTTCTTTGCATCCCACACGGGGACAAGGCGGCGCCACTTACGGTGAATGTTCGTGTCGAACGTCTTCAGCCACTGGTCCTCAGGAATATCCAGAATCGTCTCGCGCATGTACTGGAACGCATGGTTGTTGACCAAGATGTTAATCTTGCCCATGTTCTTCAGCGCCTGATCCACCGTCTCCTTGCACTTCTCCTTCGTCCTCAGGTCCGCCTCCCAGACATGAATCTTGCCCCCGCGCTCTTCGACCATCTTCCGCGTTGCTTCGGCGTCCTTTTCCTCGCCCGGCAGGTACGTGATCATCACCTCTGCGCCCTCCATGGCGTACAGTACAGCCGTCGCGCGCCCGATGCCCGAGTCGCCGCCCGTGATGAGCGCTTTGCGGCCGGTCAGCTTGCCCGCGGGCTTGTAGGTTTGCATGCCGCCGTCGAAGGTAGGGACTTGGTCGACGACGGGGAGAGGGTCCATTTTGTGCTCTAGGCCGGGCGGTTGTTGGTTTTGCGGCGCGGGAGGCTGCCAGCCTGAGAGGGAGGTGTTAGCTGGTTCATTCCTTTCGGTGATTGAGGGGTTTTGTTTACCGATGTCGAACGGCGACTTGGGCTCGGGCATTTTGATTTCGGGTTATAATGATTAGGTCGATGTGTTATTTCGTTATTAGATGGATATCAATAAGGTGTCTGAGTTGTAATTTCGAATGAGGAAGCAGAGACAGTTGTGGGATTCTAAAGATCGAAGAGCTGAGACTGTACGTTTGTCGCTCTTCATGATACATATATGCATCGTCACGACCATCATCCATCGTGATGTCAGAGTGACCCCGCTGGACGAGAGACCCTCGCAATCCCCTCCGCGGCGCCCCACCAAAATATCGGCAGGGAATATAGACCGTCTAATTGGGTGAAAAACGGTTGTATGAGAGTTGGTATGCTGTTGTGGCATGCATGAGTGAATTTCTCGACTCCAGCCGCCTGGCAAGCGCGGTGAAAGTGAAGCCGCCACCGCGCTCGGACTTGAGCGTAGAGACTGCTGATACAGATTTGTGCACGGCTGCAAACGTAATGTCGCTCACATCTATTCAGTATTCGCTTGAACGCTTCCGATTGTCCTGAACTGTAAGCCTCATGCAGTCCCAAAAGTCAAGCAATGTCGCGCAGAGCTTGGCACAGCAGTACGCAACCAGCGTGCCCGCACCTCCCACGCAGAGTCTTGTATCGTTCGACCATTCATCCATTTCCATTAATCGTCTCGTATCCTTACGCCGCCGAGCTCTCATTCTTCTCCACCAACTCTCCGACACCCAGCTGCCTGCCAACCTTGACCTTCCTCAACTTCTCCCCATCGCCCTCTTTACCCGCGCTGCCAACCGCATCGCCCTCATCCTTACCTACTGTCTCCTCGTCGTCCGACATATCCGCCTCATCTTTCAAGTAATCCAAGTCCATGCGCATGCTGTACGCATCCTCGCCATCAGCGTAGTACTTCGCCTCCGTGCCAATGACCTTGAAACCAAGTGTGTTCTTGTACAGGCGCAGGGCCGCGACGTTGCTCTCGCGCACGTGCAGCGAGACGTATTTGCCGCCGTAGGTCTCGTACATTGCTTTTTCTGTCGATGCGAATCGCCGTTAGCTAGCTGTTGTGGTGCTTCGTGCGCAGGTGGTGGAACGGGACGTACGGCTCTGGCGCATCAGCTTCTCCGCCAGCCCCAGGCGACGGTGTGTGCGCATCACGCTGAGCGAGGTGATGTGTCCGTGCGGGATGCCGTCTTGCGGGTCTTCCTCCATCTTCGCGAGCACGTAGCCGACGATCTTCGGGGCGTCGTAGGGTGTCTTTTTGGGGCGGGAGACCTGTGTTCGCGCGATGGTTAGTGATTTGTCGTTTGGAGGGGGCTGTTTCCGGAGGGTCGAACGCACATCGACGGCGACGTAGCTCAATTGTGGCCAGCTGAGCTGGTGGTACATGTAGTACTTGCAGAAGTAGTTTTCGGGCAGGTTGGTGATGTTGGTCGTCTGGACGTGCGGGATGTCCGACGGGTGCAGCAATCGAATATCCATATTGGGCTGTGTGTGAGGTTGTGAAATACTCGAGTCCGTCAAAAAGAAGCGCAATTGTTCAGAAAGGCGAGGTGGTGCAGTGAAAGTCGTAGGTCGAGAGTGACGTCTACTTTGGAAATGTCGAGTGAATGCCCGCGCTGGCGAAAGCGCAGCCAGCGGGGAGCCAAAGCTGATGCCTGAGGCACTCATCTAATCACATGTCAGAGCACCTAACCTCACTTCACTGACAATGGCGGTGCAGCGCGCGCTAAGCGGAGTCTGTGCGCCGGGTGATCAATGCTTTTGTGAAAGGCGAAGAGGCAGCAGGTTTTGACACCACCGCAACCACTCCCAGATCGATCACTAACTCACGATTACAAGCAAACACCTACCTCTTTGTATCCTGAGACACTATCGACACCATACACCGCATTGCAGCACCAAGATCATTATCACAAGCACCGCCAACATGCCACCGCTGTTGTCCAGAAAGCGCGGCTCACCTCACGAAGATGAGGAGCCAGAGACCCGCCCTGATACCAAGCGTCACGCGAGCGACGAGGAAGTCATGCAGGGCGAATCGCCGCAACGGTACCGCGAGCTACTTCTAGAGCACCACAAGAAGATAGCAAACCTCCAAGAAGACGTCGAGAAGCTGAAGAGGCAGCCAGTAAGTCGAGTCCTTGGGACATAGCCATCGACTCGTCTGTAGCCTTCACTAACTCCTCACAGCGCCTCAACCAGGAAGCGCAAGAGACGTACGCGAAGACGCGCTCGGCGTTGACCAAGAAGCGCGAAGAAGCTACCATGCTCAGCAAAGACAGGGACGCTTTGAAGGTCGGCCAGAATCAATCGGCGCTCAAGATACGCGAGTTGAGCGCCAAACTCGCCGCGTCAGAGCAGAACGCGACTGAGCTCGAGGCGCAGCTCAAACAGGAGGAGCGTACCAGCGATGCCGCCCTCCGCGCCAAAGGCGAGGCTGATGCTGCCAGCAAAGCGAAGATCCGCGATCTTGAGGCGCAGCTCAAGAAGGCGCAGGCCACGCTCGGCGACCTCGAGCCTAAACATGCTGCGCTCAAGAACGAGCATAAAAAGTTCATCGATGAGGCCAGAGAGGTCAACAGCAAGCTGGCGGCCGATCTGAAGGCAGCTGAAGCTGCCACAGTCACTGCCAAGGACAAGGCGTCCGCACTCGAGCAGAGAGTCCAGGAGCTGGAAGGCTGCAAAAAGCAGTCTGAGCAGACAGCTCAGGAGACGACGGCTCGCATCGATTTCCTCCAGCGCGAGCTGGAGGACTGCTTGAATACTTACAAACAAGTCGTGAACGAAAAGAACAATATGCAAGAGCAAGGGAATAACCTGCATGCCGCTCACGAAGAGCTCAAAGTCGAGTGCGAAGAGCTCAAGGCGAGATTGAACAACCAGACTGGCACCTCGAGCTCAGAAGATCCCAATTCCATGGATATTGATCGCAAGAGCGCTTCCAGAAACCCAGACATAACCGATTACACCAGATCGGAGTCCAGCGGAGCCGACTTCCTGGGCATTGACTACCCGGCGAGTCTGGAACTCATCAGCGGATGCGTGCTCGGCAACGACAAGTTGCAAGTGATCGACAACGCCATGAGGATGTCCGAAGCGAGCTTGTTGCCGCGCGACATCGAAAGGGAAATGCTTGCTGTCGGGATCAACCACTCTATCCTGGTGGTTACACCCAGATTCCTCGACGAGAAGCCCGTCACAGTCATCTGCGAGAGCACCCCGGAGAACTTCAGATTTCTTACCACCGAGCTTCTTCTTCCATACCGCGATCCGCGATCCCAGACGGAACCCACTGGCGAACACAACAAGGAGTACGGCATCATGTGTGGTCTGGCGAAACATCCAGACCTTCTGATCGAAGCCGCCAGTAGAGCGCGCATCTTCAGCATGCACCCGAGCGATCGCACCATGCACCAATTCCGCAACAACATCCACGCCGTGTGCGGCAAGCCGAACGATTGGTCCCAGCGCGTGCCGTTCCCGGAATACCACAAGAGGAAGTTCCCTGGCCTCTGGGAAGAAGCTGTCCAGAGACTCGCCGTCTTCAAGGACTTCAAGATCTCCGCGTACGCTTTCGCCACTAACAACGACCCCGAGGACACCTTCGCTCGCTGGCTGCCGAGGGTCTTGAAGGGCGTTCCGGAAGGTGAAGCCATGCATCGAGTCGCTCCAGCCGCTGCTCCAAGCAACCACGACGATGGTCTTGACGACCAAGTACCGGATGCACAGGACAGCGGCCCGAACGCTGTAGACTTCGTGGATCGGCATCAGAGGAACGACCAGGTCCGGCACCAGCCCCAGTATCAGAACGAGCGCAACAGCGCGCCTCAACCGCAGCGTCATCAATTCGACGACGCTCCACGCGCTCCGAGAGCACTGACCGACGCTCCAAGAGCTCCAGTGGCAGCCTCGTCTGCCACCCCCAGAACACAACTGGACACTTCCAGAGCCCCAGTTTCAGCCACCACAGACAGGCGCAATAATGTACCTCAACCCCAGCGTCATCCATTCGACGTTCCTCGTGCTACTAGAGCTGCAATCGATGCTACAAGAGCTCCAGTCCCAACTGCCGCGGACGAGCGCCACGACTCGCCTGAACCCGAACGTCACCCATTCGACGTCCCACGCGCCGCAAGAGCCCAACTCAACGCTCCTAGAAACCCAGCGGCACCGCCATCCGGCGCCCTCACAACTCGAGTCGGCGATCACAGAGTCCCGGTCCCAGCCGCAGCAGACACATCGGACCTCGAGTCCTACGTCGACAGCGAGCGCGAGGACTCGGACTCCGACGCACAGCACGCCCCCGCCCGCACCACCAGCGCAAGGGAGCAGAAGGCTCCCAGCAACTATCCAACCACAGACCCCTACGCCGCCGAGCGCGCCGCCAACGCCGCTCGCCGCGCCAACAACGAACCCCAGCGCGACCGCAGCTCGCGCTTCGACCGCCCTCCACCCGCTGTTCACGACCGCCGCTACCCCGGCCCGCAGCGCGACGACAGGCCTCGCCAGGAAGACCGCAGGCATACCCGCTTCGATGAGGAGCGGAGGGATCCGCCGACCGGGCCTCGTCAGCAGTATCGCGACCAGTACCGGCCCCAGCAGCACGGCAACGGCAACGGCTACGGCTACGGCGGCCGTGGGGGTTGGAATCGCGGAGGCCGCGGCCGCGGCGGCGGGTACTCCAACGATAACAATGGATATCAGGGCGAGTCTCGGGCGGCGGGAAAGATGCCCGAGTCTAGGCGCGACAGGAGCCCGCCGGAGAATCAGGGAGGCAGGAGCAGGCGGATGCAGTTGCCGAGCGAGAGGTCTGTGGAGTAAGCTTCGAAGGGCGGTCGAAGGTTGACTCTGTCGGGGGCGGAAGAAGGTGGATGAGAAGAGGGTTCCTCAAATCTTGCCGGTGTCGAATACGACGGTACGGCGATGGCGATGGAACACACTGCACTCCACCACTGAGCAAAGTAGGCGTCTGTTTGAAAGGCGCCACACGACTGTTCGCTCACTGGCTTGGATATCAGCAACTCACAGCAGCCGCGCGGCGCAAGCTTCATTTTCACATAAAGGCGCGCAGGCAGCTATTCGGATCAGCTCTGCGATCTCAGCACTCTGATTGCTGGCGGATGAAGGCGGGATTTTCTTTCTTTTGGATGATTCATGGGTTGTTCTATGGGTTTTCTTGTTCTTGTTCTTTTTTATGGGTTTACTTTGTCTGGAGACTGAGTCGGCTCATGTTTGCTGTTTCATCACTCTCGGATGAGTGAGAGCTTTTCCTTTTGTTGCATGGTTTTTGGATCGGTCTATGGTTTTCCCTGTTCATGTTGTCGGGTTTCTTGTGTTTGAAGGCTTCTCTGAGTGCAGACATGGATACACGGTACAACCGAAGGATGGCATTGAAGGCCTTCGCAGCAGCATTACGAGAGAAATGAATACAAACAGTGTACATCGTATGTTATGCATGCCATGTCAAGACGAAACGGAGGTCGGCGGATAGAGTTCGAGATGTGGTGCAACGGTTCCTGCCAAGCCAAGATCCTCCGCCTTTCGGATCCCTGAATGACAGGGGTTGGCGATGTTTCAAGTCCGTTGCCCTCTGCCTCCAGCGCCCTGCGGACCTCCCTCCTGGGCCCTGCCATCCTTGCATACTCGGCCACACCCTGCAGCCCGGTCGCTCCTGCGCCTGCGCCTGCGCCTGCACCTGCGAGGGGCCACACTCAAACCGGAGCCACTCACGCCACCGTCTCCTTCTAGAAGTCTGCCGCGCGTGGAGTGGAGCGCGGCGGCCCCGGGCGGCGGATTCCAATGCCAAACACCAGCGTCTTCGGCCGCTTCAGGAGGCAGACCCAAGACAACGCCGGCCTTCACGTCAACGTCACCTCGCCGCCGCCCTCGAGCGCTGGTGCCGGCCTGCCTGCGACCACCAGCCTGCCGTCCTTCGTGCCTGAGGAGGGCGAAGACGTCTCTCCAACCGCCTCTGCCACCCCCGCCGGCTACGGAATATTCCCCGAGCCCGGCAGCAAGAGCAAACACTCGCACAAGAAGGACAGCAGCATCCTCTCGCTGGGCGCCTCCAGCGTGCAAGGCCTGCGACGATCTGTCTCACTCCGCTCCCACCGCTCGCATTCCAGCGCATCGCCCTACGGCCACAGGTCGCGCCAGTCGTCCCAACTCTCCGCCCTGCCCTCGCCGCCCGATGAGGGCGCGCATCACACACCGCACCGCGCGCGCAAGAAGCTATCCATCTCCGCCTTCCCTCACAAGCAGGCGAAGTCCGCCGAGAACCTGACCCTCCTGAGCCCGACGTTCAGCGACGCCCCGCCCATCCCGTCCCTCTCCCGCCACGACCTCACCTCGAAGAACTCTTTCCCAATGCTGTCTAGAGCGCCGACGAGCCTCAGCAGGCACCCTTCCGACCGGCCGAGCGTGAGCAGCCAGGGCATGTCAGGTAGCAATGGCGCGCCGTTGGCTCCGGCGCCAACGCTGCAGTCGATGGGGCCTGGCGGTCAAAACCCGAGCGCGGTGTACCAGAGCATACTAGAGACGACGCAGAAGAGGATGGCCACGATAGACTATCTGAAGAAGGTACACGAAGGGGATGTCTACTACCTCACGACACTGCACTTCGCTCCCGGCTCGGTGTCAGCGCTGCCCTCAATGCATCCCGCGAAGCTTGGGCGGCGCTCCACCAGCTACTTTCTCCTGGGTTACAGTCTTCCTGCAATGTTGGAGCTCAACTCCGGCTCGCCGATGGAATACCTCAAGGCGCTGCTTGCGCTCCTGCAAGAGTTCGAAACCTACCAGAACCTCAGCGGAACAGACAGCGCGGGCAACAGCCTGGGCCGAGGTCGAATGGGCCAGATGTTCAAGGCTGGTATGGGCTTGGGCAAGGGCTCGGGCAAGGGCCGCCGATCGAGCGCTGCCACAGACAGTATCGCCATTGACCCTCAGCATACCAGCTCGTATGGCTTCCCAACGAGTGGCCTGGGCAGCCCGCAGGAGGTCACCTCGCCTGTCAATTCTTCGGGCCATGATTTCCAGCACTTGCTCACGCCTTCTCTTCCTTTTGATCCCGACTTTGGCACGACTTTTGCGACGCTTTGTGATACGATGATCGAGACCTATAGCAATCTGCTCAACTTGATCACTTCGCCGGACCAGTGTACGGCGTCTGTCGGCGACACGTTTGCGAAAGCGGACAAGAGCGTGCGAAAGATCTTGGTCGCGAATGTGATGCGTGAATTCGAGGAGAACACCCGCAATGGCGTCAAGAGCGAGGTCGCCGGGCTCGGCAAGCTGGTTATGGGAGGGCTCATGTAGGATGTGAGTCCCACTTTGAGAGATGTGAAAGATACGGGCGTTTATTAGACATTGTTGGAGCTTTGGATTCGGGTTGGCATGGCCGGGACGAAATGAGATGTGCAATGATACCCAACGCAGAGTGTTGCGGCGATTTATTAGTTTAGTTTTTGTGAGAATTCCTAGCAACGAGGCGGGATGTCTTTGGATGTACATACAGAACACGGACGCCAATTGATGACGTTCGAATCATTTCCTCATCCACCCGCGCGTAGGGCAACACATGTCATGGTTCCTGGGCGATCAGGCTTGGGCCGAACAATTGCCCACGCCACTCCACACTGCTCCCTCCACCCGCCCGCCGGATCAAGGCCCGCGGCTCAAAGCTGGCCATTGCACGTGGCTCGCTGGGCCTCGCGATTCGCCGACACATCCTCGCCCGGCGGCGCTCACAGCGGTATCTTCACGGTGTCTTCACCCAGCGCGCAAGCGTTGAGGACAGCAGGGCGCCGGCCGCTAAGGGAAGCACACAGCACCACCGCCCACCACCCGCCGCGCCTCGCCCTGACTCCACGCCTGCCCTGCGCCCGCCGTGCTGATGTCTGTCTCACATGCCCTGCCCCGCCGCTATCGATAGCCCGAGACCCCCAAAACCCGCGCCGCACGTGCTGGCCTGGTCCTGTTGACGGCCGCGCCTGTGACGCCGCCCGCCTCTCCTCGTCGCCAACTGCTCTTCCTCCACCGTGCGGTGACTGTGCATCTTTTTGGCTTTCCGCCCATACCTTTTCCCTTCCTCCTTACCGCTATGGACTGCGACGGCCCCGTCGCGTAGACCGCCTGCGCCCAGCTATGCCGAAGCCGCCCCCGACGCCTGCTGCCAGCCGAATCATCAACACCCGCAACCCGATATCCCGCATCGTTCGGTAGCACTGGATTTTTTCTTTCCGTGAGACGTGCGACCCATTGATTATTGCCCGAAATGTACGTTCCCGGGTGGCTCTGATCCTACCATACCCGCATCCGTCGCTGGCAACATGCTGATCCGCCAACGCCCGTTGCAGGAAGTTCGGCAAGCACATACAGAAGCGCCAGCTCGACATTCCCGAGTACGCGGCCAGCTTTGTGGATTACAAGGCGCTCAAGAAGGTGCGCCCTGAGCTGATATTCAAAGCGGAAAAGAGGGCTGCCGCTGACCGCCCACCCAACCACAGCTCATCAAGAAACTGAGCGCCACGCCCATCCTCGCCGCGCAGCAACCGGCCACCAACGGCGTGACGCTCCAAGACTCGCAGGCCTCGCTGCAAGCCAACAAGGCCACCTTCTTTTTCCGCCTGGAGCGCGAGCTCGAGAAGGTCAACACGTTCTACCTGCAGAAGGAAGCCGAAGTGCGTCTTGCCCATCTGATTCCGATCTGAAAACCTTTCCCTCGAGGCGAGTCCGTTTGATTCTCAAGGCCACGACTCTGACGCTCTCTCTTCTCTCTCGTGAAGCTCAAACTCCGCCTGCGCACCCTGCTCGACAAGCGCCGCTCGCTGCAGCACCGCGCCACCCCGGCTTCGAAGCTGTCCTCGAGCTATGTTACGCTGGACGAGGGGTTTCGGTTGTTCAGCAATGACCTCGACAAGTTGCAGCAATTCGTTGAAGTCAACCAGACGGCTTTTTCGAAGATTTTGAAAAAGGTTTGGAGTTTTGCATCCTTCGTGTTGGAAGGAAGATAGCTAACGTTCGAATAGTGGGATAAAACGTCGAAGGTATGTTTGGGTATAGATGAGACGACGCTTATGGGTTCAGTGCTGACCGGAATGATAGTCGCGAGAGAAGGAGATTTATCTATCCCGTGCGGTCGAGGTCCAACCTTGTTTCAACCGCGATGTGATCAGCGACCTTTCAGATCAAGCGACGACGGGCTTGCTGGAGCTGCAGGCTTGGGCGGAGGGCGAGAAGATCGCCTACACGCCCGCCGTCGAACTGGAAAACAACGCGCCTCAAGCCGGTCAAGACGACTTGGAGCTGGAAGTGCAAATTCTAACAGCCATCAATGCCGGAAACACAGGTCTCGTGAAGGAGTGGGCAGCACGAACAGTCACCCATGAAGAGGCCAGGGAACGAATCAGCCGCGTCTTCCTCAATACCGTCAACAAGGCTTCGCCCTCAACGCAGCAGATTCTTTACGACACTGGCTTGATCGATTTCAACTATGCGGATTCGATCAACGAGCGAAATTGCATCCATGAGGCTGCCGTGACGGGCAAGAAAGAAGTTCTCGATGCCGCATTAGCAGCCGGCGCAAGCATTCGCGCACCGGACGTCTACGGGAGAATACCGCTGCACTATGCGTCTATGAACGGGCAGGCCGAGATGATGCAGGTGCTCGTGGCAGCCGCACCGGACACAGTAGATGCCAAAGACCTGGATAACTTTACTGGACTGATCCATGGCATCGTGCATTCGAAGGCCGCCAGTGTGCAGGAGATGCTCAAATTCGGCGCCGCTGTGAATCCTTCGGGGACCAACGATCACATCCCGCTGAATTTGGCGTGTCAGTACGGCTCTGTGGCCATTGTTGAGCAGATCTTGCAGTACAAGCCGCAAATGCTGCCTGATGCCGAAGGCCTGTATCCTCAGCACATCGTTGCGCGATTCGGCCGAAATGAGCAGATCCTGCGCTTGCTGAAAGATTACGGCGTGGACATGGATCAAGCCGACAAGCTGTACCAATGGACGCCAATTTTCCATGCTGCTAGCGAAGGCCACTTGCACTGCCTACAGCAGCTTCTTGAATTCCAAGTCGACGCCACCGTCTGCGATGAGAAGGGTTTGTCGGCTATGTACTACGCTGCTTGGGAGGGGCATCTGGATTGCATGCAGCTACTGGCTCAAGCGGGCCAGACTGCCAACCAGCGCAAGCAGCAGTCTATGGAGTTCAGCGTTGACACGATCGGCCAGCCGGCTCGGACGGGGGAGTTGCCGATCATGTCATCGTTGGATTCGGAGAATATCCCTGACCTCATTCTTCCGCCGCCGATCATTCCGCTGCGTCGTTACGGCCACAACTTCCTCGATACGACGAAGACGTTTATTCTCTTGTCTTTCGACGACCTTGGCTGCGATGCCATCGAATTCTACGGTGAAAGCAAATACCCGGCCGCTCGTCTCACCATCTCCTCCAAATCCTCCGACCTCATTCCTCGCAACGTACCTTTACCAGTGCAGGACGACTTCAAGAACATCAGTTTCCAGATCGAGAACTTGGAAGCATTCAGCATCG
The DNA here is from genome assembly GCF_011745625.1 of Cladosporium halotolerans. Taxonomy (NCBI): domain Eukaryota; kingdom Fungi; phylum Ascomycota; class Dothideomycetes; order Cladosporiales; family Cladosporiaceae; genus Cladosporium; species Cladosporium halotolerans. The sequence continues at coordinate 105,972 of NW_027191464.1, read as the reverse complement.
ATTTTGATATCTTCCCCACCTTCGGCAGCAAAGTCATTGCACGTTCAGCGGCTTCAAGTCGCGTCTTCACGGGCAAATCGAGCAGTTCTGGTAGATGGCATCTGGAGCTTTTCGACCCGCGTCTGCGTGCCATTGGCCGCATCAATTTCCGGTATCAGGTCATCACGCCGTTCAAGGGCATCCCGCTTGAGATCACGCACTTTGCCACATACTGGAAGGCGACGAGCCAGTACGAAAACCACCCGAGCAATCTGATCACCGGGAGCAGCTTGAGCGGCGACTTCCTCCGCCTATTCGTCCAAGTCACCAAAGACGGCGTGCCCGTGCTCTTCCCCGAATGGGCTCTCCCCTCCAGCCGAAACGACCTCATCGGCCGCCTGACCTACGAAGAGTTCTCCTCCGGCGCCCACCGCAACGGCGCCTTCGAATCCCTCGTCGACGCCGGCATCGACCCCGAGGACCTCCCCGCCGCCCAGCGCCAGATCGCGCGCTCCTACGCCTCGCTCGAGGACGCCCTCGCCATGCTACCCGCGGATCTCAGCCTCGAGCTCCACGTCTGCTACCCCACGCGCCACATGGAGGAGAAATTGCAGCTCGGCCCGACGCAGAATATCAATTTTGTGGCGGACGCGGTGCTCCTGGCCGTTTTTGACCACGCGAGGCGCCTGCGCGAGTCGAAGGACAACCCGCTGAGGAATTTTGTGTTCTCGAGCTATAATGCGGACGTTTGCGCGGCGTTGAACTGGAAGCAACCGAATTGTAAATCTTCCCCAAATCCATTCACCACCACCCCTATAGTGCCATGCTGACTAACGACCTTCCCAGACCCCGTCCTCCTCTGCAACGAACTCGGCGTCGCTCCCCCCTCCACCGACCCCAGCGCCGCCACCGACCCAGCCATGATCGCCTCCTGCGGCCGCACCGACATGTCCATCAAAGAAGCCGTGCGCATCGCCCAGTCGAACAATTTCATGGGCCTCATCTGCACCTCGCGCCTGCTGGAATTGGTCCCTGCGCTCATCGACTCGATCAAGGAGGCGGGGTTGGTGCTTATCTCGGACTCGTCGTATGATGTTGGGATGGAGAAGGGTGGCGTGTTGGGACTGCAGAAGGGCGTCGATGGGTTGGTGGCGGGCAATGCGGTGATGCGGTTTAAGGAGGCTATTGATTGATTGATTGATTGATTGCTTCGTGGATTGATTAAGGGTACAGGGGGGAATGCATTTGGGAAGGGGTTTGTGGATAGATACCTATACCCGGCTGCGGAGCTGGCGGAGAGTGATAATAAAAGTCTGGATGGAGTCTGGGATGGGATGATGGGATGGGATGATGGGATGAGATGAAATGGGGGATAGAGACTCGCTTCCAATCCGGTCTACCAAACGATACAATGCAGAAACCTCCGCCGAAATCCGTCCACGCGCCTCTCCCTCCTCTCCCTCCGCTCCAGAAAAGAAACGTCACACATTCCCCGCGAACAACTCCGCAAACCCCTCGATGGCCTCGCGCACTTGATCTGTCCTCGCCAGTCAGCATCTATCCCCAAAACCCCCAAAGGAAAAGATCGAAGGAAACGTACCTCTCATCCCCCCCACGGCCTCCGCAGCCCTCGCGTAGTCCGCCAGCGTCCCCAGCAAACTGTACAACCCCCCTTCACACGCTCGCAGCAATTCTCTCCCCCGCGCCCCGTCGCCGCTCGACTGCATTCCCCAGGCGGCGTTGCAGGCCATGAGCAGCGCGTAAGAAGCTTGCATGGCGCAGCAGGCTGTTGAGGGGAGGGTGCGTGGTGGGGTGGAGGAGGAGGGCAGGGAGGGAGACGGGGTGGGGTAGGGGAGGGATTCGAAGGCGCGCGCGATGGTCAGCGCGGAGGCCAGGCAGAGGTTAGTCGAGGAATGGCGGGTGAAGGGGAGGGTTTGGGTGTTGGTTGTTTGAGGGGCGAGGGTGGGGGAGGGGGGTGAGGAGCTCGCGCAGCTGGTCGTTAGCCATTGCACGAGGTCGGAGACGAAGGCGGTCGAGTAGGCGGTCGGGGCGGGTTTGAGGTCGCAGTAGCGTTTAGTGAAGACGGGGAGGTCGGAGAAGGCGCTGTAGCGGTGGAGTTTGATGCGGGCGCTGTTTGTGGGTTTGTGGGCTTAGCTGGGGGGAAGCAGTTGGGGGTGGGGAAGGTTGGAGGACGGACCTGTTGAGTTTGACGACGGACATGCAGTGGAGGGCGCGGGCGGCGGTTGCTTCAGGGTCTATGGGGGTTGGGGCGGTGTCCACTGGGTTTTGGTCGGCGGCGACGATGAGGTTGTCGATGAGAGTGTGGAGGTCTTGCATTTTTTGGACGGGCATCTCGGATTTTTCGGGGTCTTGGACAAAGTGGTTCATTTCGATGACGAATTGGGTTGCGGACAGGATAGCTTGCTGGGACTCGATGAATAGCTTCCATACCTTTGTTGCGGTTAGCAATCATTAAGTGATGCGCAACGAACAGTGTCACTTGCATCAGACTTGCCCATTCGTGGCATCTCGGTTGTAAATCTTGGATCGTCTGGTAAGAGAGTAGGAGGCTGTCTCAATCAGTGACTGCGGCCGCGATGTCAGACGGGTCTATATAAGCAGTGCCAACTTACCGTGCAACTAGCGATTGATGCTTGACAAGAGCAGATGTACTAGTGGGACGTCATCAGTATGGACATGTCGTCCGCATTGAGGAGCTCTGGCGCTAGGGAAAATGCTCACAGTCATCCACCAGGCTCGCTTCTTCGCCTCCGCATGCAACGTCTCACTTCTGCTCATACAATGCAAAGACATGTCCATAGCATACACGAGCGCTTGGCCTGCGCGATCTCGCATCTTGCGAATGTTACCGCGCTGTGCGTATTCGTAGATAGCCAATAAGCATAGTGCGAGGACGGCCTCCAGTTCCATGGGTACGTCAGAATGTAGACTTCTTCGCTGCGATCGTGTGGAGGTATGTGCTAAGGCTGTGGAGAGCGGGAGATCTTCCGGCATGTCACTCTCGTCTTCGATCATTTGAAGGCATTGGTGCACCAGCTGATCAGCCGCCCTCCGCCGTAGGACGACGTATGATGGCCGTGAAGGGTTGGACACAGAAGGATGTGGCACGAGCATGAGGATTGCTTTGATGGCGAGCCGAAGGGGTGACTCTGATCCTGGACTTGGTGCACTAGATGTTGGTGAGTCGGTAGTTGGAGGTGGTGTAGAATCAGATCCGGGCGATGCTTGTGGTGGTGGCGGTAAGATGGGCAGATAAATGTGAATCAAACGGTAATAGGCATCAAGTCTTGAAACCCAGTCAGCAAGCTCATTTCACCAAAGATGGGAATCAATCCTTCCGCTCACAGTGATTCGTCTGAGTTGTAGGTATGCAAAGGTTCATTCAATCTTCCAAAGTCCAGGCTCGGCGGTTCTACCTGTGGCATAGGTTGTGATCGAAGTGGGGCGTTCGTCCGAGGCAGATCGGGAGGCTGTATGGGCAGCGCACAGCATCCTGACCCAAACGAAGAAGTAGGCTCATCTAGATGCAACAGTCCAGAGCCTGGTGATGCCATAGACGAGATATTCACTGGTCTGTGTCAGCGTACATTCATGCTGACGGCAGCGTTCGGCGGTCCCACGTTCCCATTCTGCATCGAGATCAGGTGTTGTACTCTGCTCGCTCGAGTTACAAGGAAGAACGACTACGTTCTGAGTGTTCGCTGGTCGTGATCGATACCGGGCGCCTCCACGGCGGCTCTTGACATAGGTGCACTCGCAGTTTCTCTCGACACACTGCAAGCCATCTTTGAGATTTTTTTTTTTAGAAAAAAAGGATGATGAGCAACAGAGACCTACCCTACTACACGGCTTCTCGCCATCGCACTTGGCTCGCAGATTTCGACTGGGCATCTATCAGCTTTATGCGTGGCTCGCCTTATGCATCGAAGGCATACCAGACGGTGCAGGCGAGTTTTACCGGGCGCGTAAGGGCGCTCTTGGTAATCTTGCCTTCTGTCGACATCGTTGGCATTCTGGTTGCGCTAAACTGTTTCGGTATTTTTGTATACAGAGAGCCATAGGCCAAGGAAGCAGTAGGTATTTAAACGAAGATGATGAGGCTGTGGGTCGGGAGGAACGTGCAAACCCTGCTGGGCGTCGACCGTGGACGTGGACGCGCGGGAACGGACGGCACCCGACCGACGAAACGATGGTCTCTCGATAGGTGCTCAAGTACTTAGTTCGCCAGGATTTGCGCATCACTTACACCGAAGTCCTTGTTGCAGATCGAAACCCGATGCGTAAGAGGAAACTTAGGTATTCTGCTCTCAACGTCCATGCAAGATGCAACACCCACTCGTCGTAATCAATGGAGCACTGAACCGGTCACTATAAAGATAAAAAATTGCTGAAAATATACAAAAGAGTGGAATTGTTCGCTAATTATGAGCCGGTTATGATGTGTGCCCGCTCCAAATCTACTGCTGCTCGCTATCCTTGCCAAAGTCAAGCTCGCTAAACGGCTTACTGAGGCCAACGCGATCGATCGTCCTCTGGACCTCATGTGAGCCAGAGCCATTGACCTTGCTAACCGCACTCTTGCGGTCAGTGTCAACCACGAGGCGAAGCAAGTCAGGACGCATGTAGTGTCCGCCGAAATCGTTGAGGGCCTTGCTGAGGTGAGTCTCATCAAGGTCGATGTCCACATACACCAGGCCTTCGAAGTCTTCGGTCGGCTTCTCGATCAGGCTCTGACCATCCGGGCCGTAGATGCGAGTGTTGCCGTTGTAGATCTCGTTGTCTTCTGGAGTCTTGCCCGGAGGAGTCTGGAGAGCCACGCCGGCCGCGGAGATCATCTGGAAAGGCGCGAGTGTGAAAGAGCCGGTCTCGATGGCGTAGGCCGGAGTCACAATGTCTGAGTTTGCGTCGCTGATGTTGGTGTAGGGGTCAGGATACTTGAGCGTGGAAGCGTGCGGGTACAGCGGCCAGGCAGCAATGTGGACCTGCTCACCGAGAGAAACGGCGTAGGATTTCAGGAAAGGGTTCATGTTCTCCCAGCAGTTCAAGTGACCGATGCGGCCGATCTCCGTGTCCATCACCATGCTGGTGGTGTCACCGGTACCGTCGCCGAAGACAAGACGCTCGACGTGAGTGGCTCGGATCTTGCGACGATGGTTAATGATGTTGCCGGTCGGGTCGATCATGACCTGAGTGGTGTACAGGCTGTTGAGATCAACCTCAGAGTAGCCAAGAGAAACAAAAATGGAGATCTCCCTGGCCGCAGCACGAATGCGGTGCATTTGAGGTGAGTCGGAGGGAAGGCTGTTCTCGCGGTATTTCTTCAACAAAGGAAGACTCTCCTGGTAGTTGACACGCCACATCCAGTACGGGTAGCCGGGGATCCAGAGTTCGGGGAAAGCAACGAGCTTGCAGCCATTCTTGCCAGCCTCATTGATCCAATGGATCGTCTTTTCGACAGAAAGCTCGAGATCAAGCCAGCCAGGCTCGGCGTTGACGGCTGCGGCCTTGTATTTGCGGATAGTTGGGGCCATTGTGAATGGAAATGTTGCGATTCAACTGAATTGCGAAATAAGATCTGATTGAGAATGAGTTTGGCGTTGTTGGATGGTGAAGAAGAACACTGTTCCTGGCCTCCAGGAGCTGGTATTTATGCCGTGTCTTCGTGCGTGTTAGACCGATCATCCGAGTTGCTGGTTGTGTCCAAACGCCGTGATCAAACCACTTCTGCAGTTCACGTTAACATTCCCCTCACGAGTGCAGGGGTCTCTTGGTATCACCCTGGCCCATCTGCGGCAACGACCAACCAGCCCTACAGCTCGGCCTGCACTTTCTGTTTCTCATGCGCGTGAAATGGGTAGATGGCGGCAAAGACATGCTGACAACTGCAGAGAGCACTCGTGTCATTGCTTGTACATCTTCGTCAGCAAATGGGAGTAGAGGTTGAGTGTAACGGCAGCAGCTACTCGCGACGCCTCTTTGCACTGCATGTCAGCGATGTTCGATAATCGCCGCGCAGCAGCATTGACGTGGCGTCGCTGACAACGAAGGTTTCATCGCGGACGATGTCGTCGTCTGAATCTCGCCCGCGAATACCAGATCTGTCGGTCTCCGCTTTTCAATCACCGCTTGGCCAATCGGAACCGTTTTTCAAACGGCTGATTTTCGGATGGCTGACTTCCGCTGGGATCGGACTTGAGCGAACTTCGTAACGGCGAAGCGATCCTGGATCTGTTCGCCTTGCGACAGATGGCTGTCTTCCGCTGGGACCGCCATTGCTCCGTGCCCGGGGTCGTCTAAGTATATACGCACTACAACACTTCCAGAAGTATTCTGCCTTTCCATTTCTTCTACTCATAATACCCTTGCACACTGCTCAATCAACCTGATCCACTTCCTTTGTCCTTGACATACCACTCACGCGAGCACTCTGATCTGTTACCAAAAGCACGTTAGACCTATACGAATACTCTGGTTCCAAAACAAAGCACATACACTTCGCCATGAAGCTTCTCACGCCCGAAGACGAAGCCAAGTTCTACAAGTACGACTCAAGCAACACTCTACACAAACCCGAATCCCACTAACCCTGACCAGTGCAACAGTCAAAGGCGGCACAATAGGCGGCATCGTCGGCCTCGCAGCAGGCACAGCCGGCGTTTACGGCGCCGCAAGACGCTACCCTCTGATCCGCGGCCTCACGCTCCCCTTCAAAGTCTTCCTCGCCGCATCCACCGGCACCTTCGCCGCCATCATCGCTGCCGACCGCTCCGGCCGCGCCTACGAAGCCGCCCAGCACCCGGACCGCCACTACCACGACGAGCGCCAGTCACTGATCGACAAGCTCGATGCTGAGCGTACGGGCACTGAGAAGGCTATGATCTGGGCGCACCAAAACCGGTATAGCATTGTTTTCGGCTCGTGGGTGGCTAGTATGGGCGCTGCGTTCGCGATGGTGTCGAGGAGTCCGATGACCACACCGCAGAAGCTGGTGCAGGCGCGTGTGTACGCTCAGGGCTTGACAATGGCGGTTGTCATTGCGAGTCTGGCGCTGGAGGGTGTGGATATGAAGAAGGCAAAGGATGGCTCGGTTACGAAGGAGGTCAGGAGGTTGACGGACAAGGACCAGTGGATGGATATGGTGGAAGCTGAGGAGGAGAGAATGAGGGAGAGGGGCAAGGAGGTGAGGAGGATCTAAGTTGTGAGGCTTGAGAGGATGAGTTGGATAGCCTGGCAGAGCATTTACGGCTGTTATGAGCGTTGAGCGCATGTGTTATTAGAGATAGATACCATTTTCCAAAGCATGGCAGGATTATATAGTACTGCTTCCGAGAGCAGACTAAACCTCCAAAAGGTTTCCTTAAAATTTGACTCAGGAATGTTGTACGAGAATACTGGGTACTCATGAATGATAATATATACAAGTGTGATTCGAGCTGGTCACCCACGGGAGAGGGAGCACATCCAATAACGCCGCGCTAAAGCCCAGACAAAACAGTAAAGAACCGTTTACTCTTCCTTGACCTGTGCACCAGCCTCGGCCTCTCTAACCCGTAGCTCCTGCTCTTCCTTCTCTGCTACTTTGCGCATGTCAAGCAGCGTATGCAACTTGCCCATGAGCGATTCGAAGGCCTCGATGACCGGGGGCGTAGGTAGCGGAATGAGGTCTGGTACACCAATGTGCGACAGAACAGCTGCAATCTTCTCTGTCTGCACGGTGCTCTTCGCGATACGCGGCTTCGAAAGCTTGTCGGACGCGAAAGAGACGCCACTGGGTAACTTCTCGCCAGGCCCGACTTCTGTAATACCGAAACGGCGCTTGTCCTTCTCGGTGAGTTTAGTATTGCTTGCAGGTGAAGGTTCGTGCTGCGTTGTGCCAGCGTTTGATTCGCGTGGTCGAGCTGAAGCGGGAGTCTGGCCAGAGGTGGAGCCTTCGATAGAAGTGGCGGACTGGCCGGGGCCAACGGGTCGGAGACGCTGATTCTTACGCAGACGGTCCGCGTTGACCAGTTGTTGCCACAGTGCATGCAGTGCTTGTGATGTGGAGTACTGGTAGCTGTTGGTATTGGCCTTGGGATAGTCGAGCCGCTTGCGAAGATCTTCGCGAAGGCTATCGAGCGATTCCTGGTTGGCCATGATACGCTGCAGTTCGGCTAGGAGAACCGCCTCCTCATCCACTTCGTCCTTCTTCCGGTGGAGATGACCTTCGGCAAGGCGCTTTCGTGACATTTCCTGCTTGGGGTTGAAGTCCTTGAGAGTTTCGTACATTTTGTACTGTGGCGCTGTCATAGATTGGATTGGTGTTTCTAGTTGCAGCATCACAGCGGAGATGGCATAAAACCGCGCCTTGAGGTCTTCCATGGTCCTTTCGGGCTTCTCGTAACGGTCGATGATGACGGTCCATTTTCCGTTACACCCCTTGTAGGTTTCGATGAGATAGCGCGTCTCCTCAAGAGTCCAGTTTGGGTCCTTCAGATGTTCTTCGTACTGCTCATCACTGAATTCGGGCACTTCAGGCTCCACTTTGTATTTCGCAAATGAAGGCGTTTGTGCGGCAGCCTTTTGCCAGTGTTTGAGCAAAGGTACATCTGGCCGGTCACCAATCGAAGTTTGTTCCCAGTGAGCAGGCGGACGGGAGACGCGGGCGCGCTTGAAAGATCGCGCAGGCGCTGACGTGCGCCTCTCAGTCGCAGCCATTCCCAAAAGCTCGGGTCAAGAAAAAATTGCGCGGGTCGGCGCTTCCAAGATCCTTGAGAAAGTTCGAAGATGGATTCGATGGTGATTTTGATGCTTTCCGAAGTGGCGTTGGCTCGCGGTCACGGTGCGCGCCTGTCGCGCTGAGTCGAGGGAGTGCAAAACCGTTGGCCTTGGCCACGACTTCTGTCGCTCGCTTAGCGCCAGGCGACAACCTACAATAATGTGAACAACAACGCATCGACTCGCTCCCAACGATCAAATACGCATGGATACTGAAGCTTAAGACGCGACAGGGAGAGCCATGATGGATACAGCCCGTCTACGTCGCACATTCAAATACCCTTCAGACACCGACGATCCACCAGATCTTGACGAAGAACATCAGGAAGAGCTCCTCTCCAGCCTGAAAGCTGAGGACGAGGCTACGAACAAACTCTATCAACGCCTTTTCTTAGCTCTTCCGACTGTGGTCTCGATCGCTTTTGTGCCTTCTCTCTTCACCTCAGGAGATGCTGCTTCAGCTCTTGTTGCCGTGTCGAGCATTATCGTGCCTGCCATCGCAGCATACTTGCTTTATTTTCATCCGATCCTGACATCGGAGCGGCAAGGCTTGCTTTCCTTTAGTCTTCAAAATGAATCGAAAGATTCAGCGAGACAGCGAGAGCAGATTGTGGTCATGGTCGGGGCCAGCATCGCTGGGATCCTGACTATTTTTGCCGGGAGAGCATGGATGCAGGGCAGAGGGGAAGATGCGGTCTGGACATTTTTACCAGCTCGTAGGTCTTCTTTCACACTTCTTCACACTACATAAAGCTGACATCTTATTGTAGTTGTATTCGGCCTCACTCTATTCGTTAGACAGCAGCTTGCGCCTGTGGATCTAGGAGAATTGCAAAAAGCGAGATATGAGCTCAAAGGCGCATAACTACTTCGATCTTGCTGCAGTTCAATCTATTTTGAGATCCAACCAACCGGACAGAAATACAGTCTTGCTTCTGCAGTCAAGATCTCCGTCTCGGTATCCTCTTCCAGCACGGGCTATGCGGCTTTCGCAAGCTGGTAATTCATAAACGGCTGGATATAGTCCCATTTGCCCAAAGGAACACCCTGCGAGCGCAGAATAGCATACGCAATCGTCAGATGGAAGAAGATGTTGGGCATCGAAGCACCCAAGGCAAAGGCGGCGCCAGTCATGTTGACAGTCATCTCTGGCGTGAGAACCGTCGGTGCAGTCTCGTCACCGATCCTGTTAATTGTGTCCCTATCAGTCCGATCCAATGCTTCATAGGCACTCCGAATACGCTGCCGCATGTCTTCGAAAGTTTGTATCTTGTCCTCGATTGGAACATGCTCTTCGCCGCTGAATCGAGCCAGCATCCTTTCGATGGCTTGTGCGGCTAGGTGGATTTGCGAGCTCAGTGGTCTCATGTCCTCGTAAAGCCGTGCAGATGGCAATGTAGACGCGTTGGGCTGTTGTTCGGCGACATCGAGAATGTGGCTTAGCCCGTCGAGATTATGCTTTGCGGCGATGATGGTCGCGTCGTAAAACGAGAAAGACATGGCTCTGGTAATGTAAATGGAGTTTGATTTTGCGCCAAATCTATCAGGTATTACACGAGTATCATTTTTGAGAGTGACTCAGTTATGCATTCTGCTGTAGCGAGCGTCGATAGTCGCTCCTTCGCGGCAACTTGTTCCGCAAGCCCCACCACGCTGGCTTCTGACTCTCGACGCCAAATGGTGCATTTGTCGGCGAAGTGAAATTCAAGATAACTACGTGGACATGCCTTCGAGCTCTAGCATCTTACTCGCATGATGGTGCCAGCGTAAAGCCCTCCGCGACATTACTTTCGAGAAAAAAAGGAGAAGAGGGCAATCCACATAGCGCAGTGGAAGTTTGCAAACAACCATGTCGCCCGTAGACACCTGGACATTCGCGGGCCTGGCGGCCTCCTTCCCCAACATCGAGCCCGAAGACTCCCGCAAAACGAAGATCGCCAAAAGCGCCAATCCTGCAGACGGGCCTCCGCCGTGCAAGATCCTGCAGCTCTCCGACTCACAACCAGACGCGCGCGAGCTCACACCCTCAGAAGCCCAAGAGTCCATTGGCTTCGAGCCACAGGTTCTCGTCTTCCGCTACCGCGACAAATTGCACGCTATCAACCACAGCTGCCCGCACCGCACGCATCCTCTGTCGCGAGGTAGTCTGTACGACATCGAGGACTTTGGCATTATCTTCAGTGCGGGGATTACTTGCCCCGGACACGGATGGGCTTTTGACGTGAATACGGGACTGTGCGATCGCGGCTCGTATAAGCTGCAGGTGTACCAGGTAGAGATAAGAGAAGGAGACAATGGAGAGGAGGTATGGATCAAGAAGAAGGAGGCATAGATGCAAAGTCTGGATCAAGATGACACGGTGTTGATACCCAGTGGACAATACCGCACATCGTCTACTGATACTGGAGCTCTGGCAGTCCTCAATAGCGCCTTTTGGCGTCTTGCCATGGTCATTCCGGGACCGGTTGATCTGAGAAGCGTGCTTACGATGTCAAGTGGCATTTCGTTGTCTGGAACTATTTAGAGAGCTTGAGCAGCCTTGCTTCATCCGCCTCAAGCGCCCTTACCTGCTGCAAGATCCAGTCTTGCTTGTCTTTGCTGGCAAACTTCGGGTATGGCCTCCGGCAGTCTCTTGATCCCTGAGGATAGTTCAGGAGCTCTCCGACGACCCACTTCGTCCCGTTGATACCGCCATCACCGAATCCTAGTTCCGATATCGCCAACGTGTACTGCAGCTTTTGCGCGGCCTCCAGCTTCCCTGCAAGATACAGATTGTAGACCTCTACACATGAGCGAGGGTAGAGATTTCCAACTCCTGTAATGCAACCTGTCCCGCCGACCGAGAGCGCTGGAATGAGCCAGTCGCTTTGCCCAGCAAGAGCGCAGAATTTGGATGTCGGGTAAGTCGCTGAAAGGCGAGTGACTTTCGCAATGCCACCGCAGGTGAGCTAGATCGATCTTGTCAGCTTCTCGTTTAGCGGATGCTGGTCTTCTCCAGATTGACCTACCTTGACACCGACGATGTTCTCGTGCTTTGCCAAGCGGTCAAGCATTGTCGAATCAACATTCAATCCCGCAGCCACGCCAGGGAAGTTGTAGATTACAACAGGCACCGGGCTGGCGTCAGCAACCTCCTCGAAGAAGTCGCAGATGGCATCCTTGGTCATGGCAAAGTGGAAAAAGCTGGGTACGAGGACGAGCGCAAAGTCGGCCCCTGCCTCCTTCGCGGTAACGCAGTCGTCAATCACGTCTCGGGTGCTCGTTCCACTGGTGCCCAGGCTAATGGGGAAGCTATTCTTGCCCAGATCGTTTGCTGTTTTTCTCGTGGCGCGAACCAGATCTGCTTTCTCGGATCGACTAAGTGTGATGGCCTCGCCGTTCGTGCCTGCGAGGACTACGCCATGGATGCCAGAGGAAATGAGGAACTGTAAGTGTTTGGTTTGCGTCGGCCAGTCGATCTCTTGCTTAGGTGATTCGCTGAAGAAAGTCAAAGAGGGAACGTGAATGCCCTGAAGTGATGGCATGGCGGATGCTGCAGCGCCGGTGGTAATGCCAGACTCGTTCGACGGCATGTTTTCGAGGTTCAGGCAAGACTTCTGCGCAGTGGTCGAATGAGACGTCGATGTGCCTGTCGGTTCAAGGTGAGTTGACTGTGAGAGCAATCCCAGGTTAGAAATGAGCAGAATAGAGCATTACATGTGAGTCTTTAGGTCCGGGTGGTATCTGCCGGCCTCGTTGCTTGTGGGTATGCCTGCATACTCCACCAAGAAATGTTCAACGACGTCTCCGACATCGCGACATGAACCGTCAAACAGGACTATCGGGAGGGCCGGCCTCTCAGGAATCTCCGTAGGTCGCCGAAATCACGAAGCTGCAATGCATCGGCAATTGGATCTGTATGCGGCCGCGGTTTAGCCATGCGCTCCGTCTGGAGATCGACCCCGCCAAGTCCGGAGCCCCATGAAGCTCGAGTCATGCGCCTGGTTCGAGTAGGTACTGGGCGGTGCATCTTTGCAGCGATGTTGCGACGCTGTGTAACATCCTCGGTCAATGTCCGTCCTCAAGCCTAGATGCTAAGGTTGAAGTCATTCCCGCGGTGCCCCATGGGTTATCGCGTGTCTGTTAGCGCCAATGGCCGATCACGGCGTCTTCCAGGCAGAGCCCGACGACCAGCTCGAGTTATCTGCTGCTGAAGTGTACGTCTAGACCTGATCGTTTTCGTCTCTTTGCCTATACTGTATCGTTCGGGTCCTCGGAACCTCTCACATCATGACGGGTTTTGCGCGTGCGCCAGAAGACCGGCCAACACCGCCAGAGGTATACAACTGGAAGGTGTATGCCTCTGCACTCATCATTTCGATGGGTGTGATGGCATACGGCTACGACAGCGCCTTCATTGGGACCACTATCACGCAGGCTTCTTTCAAACGTGACTTCGGGCTGGACGTGATGAGTTCATCCGAGCAAGATGCCGTCAACAGCAACCTCACCAGCATTTGTGAGTCTGACCTTCATTAGCAGCGTCTCAGTAAACTCACTTCCCACCAGATTCTGCTGGAGGATTCTTCGGTGCACTTTTCATGTTTGCCTCTCTTGAGCAGCTTGGACGGAAATGGACGGTCATCATCTCAGACGCCATATTTGCCATTGGCGCTGTCCTTTGCACGGTAGCTACCGACCAACTCGGACTGATGTACTCTGGTCGACTTCTTACTGGGCTTGGTGTGGGCGGGATTGCAGCCGTTTGCCCCATATACATTGCGGAGATCTCTCCTCCAGCTATCCGCGGACGATGCACCGGCTTCTTTGAATCGTCCTACCAGATTGGCGCGGTTATCGGCTTCTGGATCAACTATGGTATCGTGCACAACATTGACGCCAGTAAATCAGTAGCTTGGCGCATCCCCATGGGCGTGCAGCTCATCCCAGCCGGTCTCCTCGCTCTTGGCATACCCTTCCTTCGCGAGTCACCGACGTGGCTGTTGAAACGCGGACGGGAGGACCATGCCTACAACGTCCTCAGCTATTACAGAAATCTTCCAGCGGATCATACCTACATTGCGCAAGACGTCGCCTACATACAATCTCAGATCGACGGTGAGCGGGCTGTGACTGGTGGTGCGCGCCCTTCTTTCGGGTCGTTCATCAAAGGTGCACTGCGCGAGTCTTGCATGAAGGGCATGCGCAACCGCTTCCTTCTTGTGTTCGTTATGTTCATGTGGCAAGGCTGGAGTGGCGCAGCGGCAATCAATTATTACTCGCCGACCATCTTCAGATCAATTGGACTTGACGATGTTACGTTCTGGACTGGTATCTATGGTATCATCAAAGCCGGCGGCTCGGTCATCTTCTTCACCTTCTTTATTGACACTTTTGGCCGTAAGATGCCCTGGATTGTCTCTTCACTGACTTGCGCTGTCTGTCAGTACTACCTGGCAGGCTACATTGCGGTCGGCAGTCCTCAAGTGGGAGAGCCCCAGAGCGCGAGTACTATTGCAGGCGGCCGTGCAGCCACAGCAGCGATCATGGTCTTCGGTGCAGCCTGGTCTTTCGGCGCCAATGGATTGCCCTGGATCATCTCGGCTGAGATCTTCCCCAGCACTCTCCGCAGCATCTCCGGGCCTTGGGCTGGTATGAGCGTCTGGCTCTGGACTTTTGTTGTGACCAAGGCGTTGCCTTCAATGTTCTCGGGTACGTTCCAAACGATTTCTGAAGTGATGGTGACCTTGCTGACACACATTTAGGTATGGGATACGGCGTGTACATCTTCTTCGCCAGCATGCTCATCCTCGCTTCGATCTATGCTTGGTTCTTCATCCACGAGACCAAGGGCGTGCGTATGGACCAGATGGATCAACTTTTTGGATTCGTGAGGCCTGAAGTTGACTACGCCTCAAAGGTGGTCGAGGATGGTGATTATGAAGATGATCGGGATAAGCCGAAGGACGCACACGTCTCCCGCGTGGAGGTTGCTTGAGCAGTGATCAAACACCAGAGCGGACACAGCAAACATCGTTAAAACGTAGCTCAGGAAGCTGTTGAGCCAATTGACCCTTTGCTCGAAGTAGGTCAGGTGCCCTCAACACTGAGGGTCTACGACCTACCTAGTAACTTAGAGACTTAGTTACCCACCTGAAATTTGCAATAGCAGCAGTATGGGCTGCGATATTTACTTCATATTTTGTTGCATACCTCCAGCAGATGCATACGACCACAGGTCAGTGAAAACTGGGCATCCCGTCCGCTCTGCCATACATAAGCACTGAACCGGGCGACTAGTACTAGAGTGGGTGACCATCTGGGAATCCCGCCTGTTGTATGTTTTTTGTCATTGTGTTTTCTGTCCTTTTCTTTTTTCGTCTAGGGACAATTAATCGGCCCGCGTGCCACACTTCATCCGAATGCGTTGTCGCAACGGTATTGATGCCAAACTGGCGTATCTGAAGGGCTTTACGTATGGCACGATAACGAAACGACTTCACAACTTAATTGTAAGCTACATCGAGGGTTGTTCTACAGCCTTTAATCTGAGTCGGGTGCCTTCTCCAAGTAGTGTTGTGGGGATCAGAGTACTGATCATCCACCAAGTAACCCAAGTTCTTGCCTGACAAGGTTTTCAGGAAGCTCCGGCGATGATACACTCGAATGCACGATAGATGTATGGTAAGGCCATGTTGCCGTGGAGACATCAAGACTGCGTACACTCAGGCTCTCAAATCGAGGTCGGTCGACGTATCAAACCCCATCGAGGTGAACAACGATCGGGACTGTGCTTGCGGAAGATTATAGATAAGTCGATGGAATGATCACTTGTCGTCAATAGTGAAGATGCTTGAGCTCAAGGCATCTCACCTTCATCAAATTCTAGAACTACATATCTGACTATTTCACCTGTTGTTCTCCTCCCAAAGCCCATCAGTGCACTCAAACCCAATAGGGTTGGTGACATTTCCACAGAGGTAGTGGCTAGCCATCGTGTTGTTGCTCGGAATCTCAACGGACACGTTATCGTACTTGATGCCATAGCACGGGCTGGCACCACTGCACTGCAGCTCAGCAAGGACGTTGCTGGTAGAGGTACCGGACCAGTTCTCGAGGGTGATGTCGTGGATGTTGAACTCGCTAGTGTTGCACTCGCCAGTGGCGCTGTTGTAGCTGGTGCACTGGGTGATGGCGAAGATGCCAGAAGTGTTGTCCAGCTTGAAGTCCGACATGGTGATGTTGGCAGCGTAGCCGAGGCCGCCGCCACCGCCGTTCGGGGGATAGCCGCGGCTGACACCAGTCCAAGTCTTGAAGTAGGCGGCATATCTCATGCGGTCGTGGACAGTGACGTTACGGACGGTGACGTTCTCGACGTACTCAAACTCGCCCTCGTACTGACCAATACTGCCCATGGCGAAGCCAAGACCGGTGTACCAGTCTTGGTTCTCGATGAGGATGTTCGTAGCGTTCGCCTTGGTGGAGATGTTGTCATCACCACAATCCACAACCCAGTTCCTGAAGGTGATGTTGTTGGAGTAGATCACGTCCGCGCCATCCGTGTTGAGAGAAGAGAAAGCCAACTTCCTGCTTCGAGTCGGTGCTGTTGACATACATGTCTTCCAACAGAACATTTTCGGAATGGATCACTGTCATGGTCCACATCTGAGACTGGACGAAGCGTGTTTTCTCGATGATACTGTCCTTCATGCCTTCAAAGGAGATCTGGTGCGGGCGGCCCGGGTAGTTGTTTGTGCCATTGATGAAGTCGTACCACACCTGACCGTTGCCGTCAAGAGTGCCATAGCCGAAACCGTTCCAGTGAACGTTCTCGCCACCAAAGATCCAAGCAGTGGATTGGTTCTGGAAGCCGATGGGCAGGGAGTGGTTGAGCCAGTAATCAATGTTGGTGTCCCAAAGAAGAGTGCCGTGAATATCGACGTCAACGTTGGTCAAGCCAGTCGTGTTCATGACACGGCGGACGTTGTAAGTCTCGTCTTTCTTGAAGATGACCTTGCCCCTGTTCTCGCCGGTTTCATGACCACACTCATGAAAGGCATCTTCAATTGCATAGGAAGTGTCGTTGGCGCTTGAGTCGACGATGCAGGTCTTGGTGCAACCGTCAGAGTCGTAGCTGGGAGGGCTGTGACCCGGTGCCGAGAGGACCAAGGCTGGAAGGCTTAGCGCCGCAAAGAGCTGCTTATACATACTGAAGTCAAGATTGACAAGATATTTAGCAAGCAGGAGGCATTGCTTGATCGGCAGTTGTGGACTCTTTATACACACGGCGAGCAGTCCAGCTTGGTAGATGGGTTTATCCGATCTTTTGCCATTGCATCATGCAGCACCGTTCAGAGACACTTTTGGAGATTTTCAGGGCCGTGCCTTCTCCCAGACTGCTGTGAATTATCGTTGCTACCTCGAGACTGCCGATCACAGAGGGTCAGAGTCGTCCGGGGCCCACGTTCGACCCACAAAAGTCGGAATTCTGCACTCTCCATGTGTTGCAGCCTGGAGAAGACGTTCTGGAATCTGGAGTTCTGCGGAGGGCCGCTAATCGGCTGTTGAAATCCGCGGTCTTGCAACTACAGGCACTCGCGGCTCAACAGTACCATATGATCTGATCTACCAGCCCTATCTGAGATGTCAAGATGTTGTAGGCCTTCGTATTGCCAAGGTCGGCATTTGAGCTCTCGCCAAGGGCTCTCCAAGTGGAGCCGGATCGGCGACTGAACAAAGTGGGGTTTGCGGAGCAGAAAGTCGGGAGCGAAGGCCGGAAGCTCCAACTAGTACGGCGTTTTCTTGTAATTGACGTAGCGAAACCGGTTCGCGGAGGAGCCACGTGCAAATATGGCTCAACGTCGGGACGAGAAGGGAAAGGCATTGATATCAAGACCAGATGTGGGAGAAGACGTAGGTCCAAACGAGCCTCATCGCCTGAGTTGAGTACCATATCAAGGATGTCTGCGACTCATTGGTGTCCAGTAATCTCAGCGTAGTCTGACTCGCGCATTATGGATTAACAATGCAGTCCAAGAACGAAGAGAATCTTCTTTCGAGTAGGGTATCTCGACAGGAACCAATCCGGGTGTGATGTGCACAATATTCTCTTTCGTTAGATCAACGTTTTCGAGGCCTACTCGAGTTCATGTGGAGCGAGGTCTCGTTTGCAGGTCGATCGTTGCTCTGAAGAGATGATATTGCATGTCAAGTCCATCTTATTCTTTGAGCGTAGATCCACGAGATGGCAGGTCCGAATCAATGCAGGTACTCACGGCAGTTGCATTCAGCTCATGGAGAGTGATGGAAAAGCGTGAGCTCCCAGTCATTGGGAATGTCGAAGATTGTTGCGTGTGATGCTTCGAAGGCTGATTTGTCATTCAGCACAAGCTTTCTCCCGTGCTTGTCAAGGTGCTTGTCCGCTTCAAATGCGTTCTGGGTGCGCCATTCATCTTTGATGACCAGAGACCGGAACTTGTACCAAGACCACACCTGATCTGCATCGACTTTCGAAGCAACTTCATCAAAGTTTGGCTTTTGCAAACTACATGTGGCGATGGAAGAGCGTCTGGTGCTCGAGAGAACACTTGAAGCTGGAGGCTTGTGTTGTGCTTGGCTTTCGATGTCGGCATCGGACTAATGCAGAACAACATCTCTCCCAAGGCTCTCATCTCCGTCCATTGGTCCGATGCTTACACCATCGACTGATTCTCCAAAGCGAGCGAAGTCGAGCCAGAAGCCACGTTCGGCGGCGGTGGCACGGTCAAGGTCGTGGATCTACGCAACTTCCCTATGGCAACTACCATTTCCCGCATTCATTGTTGCGTTGAAGCCGCGAGCGCTGAGAGCTCTTCACGGGCACCCAAATGTAAGCACGTAGCTCAGGGCGAGATCAGGACCGGAAGTAACTGGCCTAAGACACGCCGAAGAGTGGTTGTAACTCCTCTCCGGTGAAGCCAAGGCAACGGCTGTCGTAGGTAACGTAGGTATCTATTGGTAAATTCGACGCAGCACTTGAACTTCTCACGCTGATTGCTCAGACGGGCTGCTGCCCGCACGTTCAACTTCCTCGCTTGGGATACCGCGATCTTCCCAGAAAACGCCGGACACTACGTCGCAAACACCTAACTCAGTGAGACGCTGTCTTGGATTGAGATTTACAAGAGTGATCGCGCCGTTGATATCTCTCAGACGCATCGGCTTGCGCTCACGCCCTAGGAATTGTTGCACGAATACGCTCAAGCTTCCTCTGGAGGCTACGACGGGGCTGGAGAAAGGGAAGCATCTATTATCGTCTAATCCATGACCCGACACTCCGTCGTAGAGGTAATGAAGTCATTCTCTGACTCTCGTCGCGTCAAGGTCGTGTCATTTGATGCCGGAATGCTTCGTATCATGGTCATCGGGCAGGTTTCGAATAGTCATCAGCTTCAACAAAAACACATTGGAAGTCTAAGAGCTTTAGCTTCACTCTTTCGATAATAGATGATGAAAGGGACGACAGGTCAAGGAATCTCGTCCTGGCGTTGATGAAAGCAGACGTGTCGGGATGATCTGAAGCTAGCATCTTGCCAAGCCCACCGCGCCGTCCCGCGGCAGGGCCTCCTTCAAAACTCTTCTGCGCGGCGCGATCTCTCTGCTTTCCTTTCTTCATGATACCACGGGTCCCAAAATACCCTTGTACGATCATTACACCGTTGATCATGACACATTCCCGAGTGACCCAGAGCAATATACCGCCTTTTATAATCTAGACAATCTTTGCACATGGCCTTTAGTCGGGTCGTGGAAGTGGATTGTCGGGTTCGCTTATGGCATACAATCCATCGTTCGAATGGACATTACAACGTTTTCATGCCGTCGCGGAGTCTTTCGTCTGGAGCATGAGAGCTTGTCGCGGAATTCCTCACCAGAAGACGCCAAGCTTTTTCATTCCAGGACGGCTGACTCTTGAAAATTAAGCAAAGTCCAGGTTGGAATTCTCCATATGCTGGCATGTACCAGTGCTCAGAGGTGCCTGGGCTTGGGGGGAACCCTCCAGTAGTTGCTCTGTAAGGACTCGTTCGCTGAGTTCGAGTGTGAGCGGCGGACGCATGTCCCCAGTGGTGAAATCAAGTATGGCATCCGGAATAGCATTCTTTTCGCAACAATTCGGCGCAGAGCAACAAGACTCGGGTCTCAACCACGTCTAATCAGTCAGTTGATAATATTACAAAATTACCTCGCTGCCTCGTAAGCTTGCGCGAATTAATGCTCTTCGTAACATGGAGGGCCGTATATTACCTGAGAGTCATTTTGCGCTTGGGAAGTGACATGCCATTTATTGGTCACCAGAATAATGCCATCTATTTCGCTAATCAAGCAGAAACACAACACAGCGCCTCTACCCATGCAAACCCATAAAATCACGCCTCAGAACGCATATCCAAGACTCTACGAAACAACCACTGTTGTCGAGCTAGACGCGGCCGCCGCAGACTGGTCTCTCATGGCTTTCTGCCAAATGCACAAAATGCTCATGAGCGCCATCACAGCCCAGCGATCTCCCAGCTCACCGCTCGCTCCACTGCCCAAAAGCTGAAACTCTCCCACATCGTGAAGACTCGTCCAGAGGCCGGTCCTCGCCCACACAGCCACTACTTCTTTGCCGTCGGTCGTAGATGCCTCTGCCCGGCCTTTCTCGTACTCCGCGAGACTGCCGTCGTCTGAAAGTTCGCTTGCATCAAGAGACTCTTTGCCCTGGGGCAGTTCGTCTCGAGCGGCCCGTCCTACGCGAACGAGCTTCCAACCCCAGCGTGACCCGCCGAGCTGCTTCACCTCGTTCCCATGCGAGCGCCGCCATTCGAAGACCTCTAGCTCTCCATTGCGAGCAGTAGGAGCCGCGAACCACCAAACGCACTTTCGAGGCCGACGCCGCAGGCTCTCAGCGGCGGTGGTGCCGGGCAACAGCAACTCGTAGCTCCGGCGGTCTCCGGGGATTGCCCTTGCCAGCGGCGTCGTCGAGTGCTGCGCGTGGTCGAGGACGATGCTACCGCTGAACCCGCCTGGTAGAGAGACCTTGAACGGAGTCTGGTTGATGCTCGTAGGGCCGGGCGTGAGTTTGAGTCCTTTCACGCTGGAGCAGAGTAGCTTGGACCAGGAGCTTTGGTAGGAGATCGAGATTGAGCTCGGAATCTGGGCCAAAAGTGTGCTTGTGTCGCCGTTGCTGGTATCTTTCTCTGACCCGTAGGCCAGGGTGGAAGTGATGGCTGGAGATTTGAAGTCCATAGTCAAGACGAACGCGAATGCTGCTGGATGGATGGGTAAATCGATGCTCGAAAGGTTAGTGTGTTGGAGCTGCGCTGGAAGTCATCAACGGGGAACATTCTTCAGTCAATACTTATACAATATCATCATGTCTACAATTTGTTCGGCTCCACTACATCATCTGAGCTGAACGACATGGTGGTCGTCACAAAAGCCACAGAGCGGCGCATCGAACCCTTTCCGGAAGGGATCGGCGCGCGGCCACTTCGCTTGCACGCGAAGCTCAGCCCTGCTGCGGTGGTGGCTCAGCCCTCCTCTGAAGGAGTGCTGCCCTTAGTTGTCGGACGAGGTCGTAAATTGATGGCTAAGAAAGACGCCTGGGCAGATGGGATCGTGAAACACATGCTTCGTGCCAGCAGGGACACCCTTCATGCTGACCTACGAACAAAGTCGTTCAGCGAATGCGGATTGGAACTGAAAAAAACCTGGCCATCGTGATCTACCGAACTTGACTTTGCTGCTGCCTTGACATGTCTCCTCCTTTCGAAAGAGGTTCGCCGAGTGAGGACAGTCGTCGGTTCACCCAGAATTTGTGCTGCAAACGAGTCGCGATGTGAAAAGGTAATCATAGGCATTCCTCGTCTGCTTTTCACCGCGATTGGAGGACACACCATGCCGCGATTCAAGAAGTGTAGCAGGCACCAGAGAGGATATACGATACGCTCTGCTTACTTTGTAGTGGTAAGTGTTGAACATTTGCTGGTTTTCCCTCGATTACAACTGCCGTAAAGCCTTAAAAAGCGGCTTCAGTCAATGCGCATGCCTGCAATAGCACAGCGAACCAGCACCAGCAATAGATCCAGCGGGCACTCGGCCTAGAATGCTGAACAGTAAGATACCCCAAAGTGATGGCGCAGACAGACGATTACTGTCAGAATTACCTCATGGAGCAAAGGAGGGCACCATGACTCGAAGGGAACCGCAGCTCCGCGTCCATTTTCAATCGAGGTCTCTCATGATGGCATCATACCATGCGGAGAGGACCTCGTCTTTAGCAAGGACGTCGTAGTCGAAAAAGCTGGACAGATGGTCGCGATACGCCTCTAGATCCTGATGTTGCGGCAGCCCGCCGAGATTTCCATTGCCCATCCCCGAGTACTCGCCGTAAGTTGACGCCACATCCATCGCTGTTACTTGGTCGTTTGCATCTGGTCTAGTCGCATAGACCCTTGCTCGAATAGCCGCGAAGAGTGTGGCGTATCTTGCAATCCCAGGGATTTCCATTTGACGTGCGGCTTCCCGGAGCAGATCCAGGCAGGTCTGAGTGTCTGATTGATGGCGACAGAGCATTGACGGAGCTCCATTGCCCGCGTCCCCGCCGATCGTTTGCGCGTGCCTGAAGGGTTAGCAGTCGAAATTGGGGGTCAGGGCTTAGTACTCAACATACCAGTCGTGATAAAGCCCAGCAAGACCGACTAAAAGAAGACTGTGGTATTGCCGATAGCCTCGGCAGATGGCACCAATCCCAAAATGTGAGGAGACATTCGACCATTCGCGTATGGCTTCCGACACGTTTTCGGAACAGACATCCAGCATGGCTTGCGTTGGAAGCAGAAATGTAGGATTTGGTCGATTGAGCAGGAGCTGTAGGTTGCAGTACTCCATGTTCAGGACGGAAGATTCCTTACACTGTCCGAGGCGCGCTTCACGGAAGTCGATCTTCCAGGCCATGAGCAGAGTCCGGATTTCATCTGACATTGTGCAGATTTGCTGGAATGATGTGTCATAAGTGGTGCCGTCTGCCCTGCGTGCTACATAGACCGACTCGAGGATTCGTCCGGAGATCTGACGCAGTCTGGTCATGAGTCGGAACGGAGTGACGTCGTGATTGAAGTACGACGTTGCAGCTTTGGCCTCTTGAGAGTCTAAATTATCAAGAGCGAGTTTTCTTGGTAGTTCAGCATGTACTGCGTGATCTCTGACAGACAAGACCCTTCCAGTCAACACTGCGACTTGCCTGTGGGCGATCGCTTCAGTCAATAAGGCCCGGATGATCTGCCAGAATCGTCGTGCTTACCTTTCGAGGTTATAAGTGCACCACCAGGTCCTATTTCTGATTTCCAAATCTTCGGTGGAGAACTTCCAGCTGGCGTTGTGGCGATGTAGCCCGGCTTGGATGGCAGCTGACATGGCGTAGCGCGACAGATGCCAAAGGTCGTTGCAATCTCCGCTGTCCTTAGAGTCCAGCATCCAGATTTCAAGGAGAAGCAGCGCTTGCACTCGAAACACATGCTTTGGATGGTCATAAAGCGAATCCATATATCGCAGACTCGTCCGGAAGTAGGCTGACGGCTCGTTGAGATCCAGGAGCTGCCCGTAAACTGACTCGCCTTGTGATTCAGCACTGGAAAGTGCGAGAATTGCGAAAACGGTGAACTTCTGGGCGTCGGTGCATTTTCTTGGATTCTGATAAACATCCTTCAAATCCTGCCGTAGCGTAGGTAGATGGAGTAAGGGCCACCACACATGCGTCTTGGCTATGTACTGCCGTAACAGATAAAGAGCTGTGGCATAAGGCGGAAGTGAGGCTAGACTTTTGGTTGGGCAAGGTTCCAGGCAATCATTTGAGGGTTCTGACAGCCATTCACCATCAAACGCGAGCTGTCTCAAGAACATTCGTGTGAAGCTTGATCCCGCAGCACTCCCCACTGCCGGTAAATTCCTGTCAGCAAACGTGAAACTGAACACAGCGATCGACGAGCAATACCATAAGTCCCGTCAGCCTGCTGGCCGCGTCCTCCAATGGCCAGAACCCCTATTTCTTCGGCTTGAATGTCACTTGCCTGGGCCTTGTACAGCAAGCGCACTATGGTCAGCATGGAATGTTTGCAGAAAATCGGCGGTCTTACGAGATGATCCTGGTTCTGCAGAGTGACATTGTTGCTTATTGTTGCATTATCTAGTTGAGCACGCAAGTCTTTCACCTCGGCCTCGAGCCTCGCGACGACGGTGTAAGAATACGCCACGCGATCTGAGATGTTGCAGGCCTCATTGTGCTTGACGCATGGAGTACATCGAGGTAATGTCAGGTCGCACTAGCGACGACACAGTATTATCAGCCGCTGGTAAACTCGTCTCGATGCCTAGCTCATGTTGTGTTCACGCCTTGTTGCGAACCTACCTTGACTTTCCGCGCCTGACATCTACCGCACGCTTTCACCACGGATGGTACCGAGGCGATTGCCGATTCCATGGCGATGAAGATAGCAGATGGTGCATACGATTTGGCAGCTAGTCAAGCGTCTGATATGCCGCGAAGTCCGGCTTGCCGGTGGCACAGTAGGTTGATGATTGTTGGAATGATAAGATGGTGTGCTCGCTGGCCACCGAGCTTTCCTCGGTCGCGACCGAATTTGGCTCCACACTGGAAGTTGGGGCCCCATCCCTGGCGGCCATTCGGGGCGACTCGTTTCTGCTCCATCGCGAATGGTGGAAATATGTATATAGGCATTCCGCATCAAGATGTTTCTTATCGCGCTTCGGTCTTCTGTAACGCCACTGCTGTGCGACTTACTCCGGCCTGATCCAACATGACAAAGTCATCTGTCCCCGAAAAACAGAGCCATGAGCCTAGCAAGAGCTCGACACACGATGTCATTCCGAACGTCAAGAATGACTCTATCGTCGTAAGTCCTCGTGAACAGACATTGAGTATCACTTACTGATGTGATGGATCTAGATTGGCATGCGCGACGGTGTGACGGGCTGTTTCAACTTGGTGCCTCGAGCACAAGCCGTCGTCTCTGTCTTCGACTCCAACTTCCTTATTGGAGACGGCCTCTGGGTAAGCAGTATCAATTAGCACTCGCATCAATTCCAACTCAGTTTACTGACCAACCTCAAGGAAGGTATCAGAGCAAACAAAGGGCGCGTGCAGTTCGCCCGAGAGCACATCAACCGTCTATTCCAAGCAGCGAAGGCAATGTTCATGGATCTTGGCATCACGAAAGGCGGACTTCTGGGCCTCATCCACCAGACACTCGACGTCAACGACATGAACGACGAGCCACACGTCCACATCCGCCTGGTCGTCAGCCGAGGGCTCAAATCAACGCCCTACCAGAACCCCAACGTCAACGTGGGCCTGCCACTGATCGTGATCATCCCGGAGATCAAAGCCGTCAACCCCTCGGTCAAGACACGAGGCCTCCGTCTCGCGACGACCTGGGTCCGTCGCGGTTCGCCAGACGTCAAAGACGAGCAGTGGAACCACATCTCCAAGGCCACGGACGTGCAGGCTTGCATCAGCGCAAACGTCATGCAGGTCGACGAGGCGCTGATGCTGGACCAGAGAGGTTTCGTCAAGACATGCAACTCGGTCAACTTCTTCATCGTGCGTGGAGATGAGGTCTGGGCTCCTACGAAGGACAACCAGATGCAAGGCATCACGCGGCAAAAGACCATCGACGCGTGCCGGTCGTACGGCATCCCCGTCCGTGAGCTTGACTTTAGCCTGACGGAAGTCTACGGTGCCGATGAGGCGTTCTGTACCGGCACATTTCCATCCCAGATTCATGTGGTGGAAGTTGACGGACGTGCGATTGGCGATGGACAATGTGGCGCCATCACTGCGAAGATCCGAGAGATCTATACTGACTTTGTTCGGAAGGACGTGGAGAGATCGCGCGAGGAGATTCTGGCTGAGGTGGAGGCGCCTCGTAACTTGGCTCATCTTCAGTTGCACTCTTGATATAATTGATCATTCATGAACCAACTTTCTTTGATGTAAAAAAAGAATTACTATGTACAAGCGCGAACTCCAGCCGTCGAAATTCGTGTGATTTGGGACAAAGTGAGCGATTGAAAGGCTAACACCCTGTACATGATAAGCTATCGAGTTGCCCATCGTTAGACCACTCGCTTCATTCCAGCATTCTCTCGCAATCTTTACTCATCTCGAGCAACGAGCTCCCTATCGACCAAGTATCCCGAAGAGCCACGAGGCAAGGTTGCGGGAGGTCGCTAGCGTCGGTCTCCACCGAAGATTGCTCGCCGGAGACCGAACACCTATCAATTGCGTGCTACGCGCGATAGGACCCAAGACGCAACAGTCGCAGACCAATGGCTCTACATATATACAGGAGGCCGGGAACATGACATACCTCGGAATGTTCAGCCCTCCATATCGAATACTGGGCCTCGAGAACTTGAGCCTGCAACCCCTTCGACCGCTGCCCTTTTCCACCGCTCAACATGCCTTCAGAAAAGAGTCTTGACGATGCAACAATTGCAAAGGATGTCGAACAGGTCACGTCAAGCGCCGTTGAGGAGTCTGATGTGCTTGGGGTAACGCATGAAATCACGAAGGCGGAAGCCAAGCGGATTCTTCTCAAGACTGACCTCGTCGTCATGCCTCTGATCGTTCTGGCAATGACACTGGCATTTCTGGACAAGGTACGTCAACTCAAAAAGAGCAGAAGACTCATCACAATCATTGCTAACCGTCCCAATAGAACGCCCTAGGCTACGCCGCAGTCTTCGGTATCCAAGAAGACACCAACCTGAAAGGGCAAGACTACAGCTGGCTGGGCAGCATCTTCTACTTCGGCTACCTGGCCATGGAGTTCCCGAACATCTGGCTGATGACCAAAGTGCCGGTCGGGAAGTACATCGGCGTCTGCCTGTCTCTATGGGGCGTGGCGCTGTGCCTCATGGCCGTCTGCCACAACTTTGCTGGCCTGGCTACTGTGAGATTCTTCTTGGGTGTCTTTGAGGCCGCCGTTTTGCCCTGCATGATCTTGGTCAACTCGGCGTGGTATCGACGAGAGGAACAGCCGCTGAGGACGGCTTTTTGGTATAACACGTTTGCTGGTGTGTTTGGTGGAATCTTGTCCTACGCGATTGGGAAGATTGGTGGTTCACTATCGACATGGAAGGTGATTCCTCCTTGCCAAAGGCCATCTTAAGTGATTTCTGATTGACGATCGCTTAGTACATCTTCCTCATCTACGGAGCGGTCACAATCCTCACCGGCATCCTGGTCTTCTTCGGCCTGCCCGACTCGCCATCCAAAGCCTGGTTCTTCAGCAAACGCGAGAAGCACCTCGCCGTGATCCGCCTAGCATCCAACCAAACCGGCGTCGAAACCCAAAAAGTCCATCCCAACCAAGCCCCCCACTCCCCAGTCAACTAACTAACACCTTCCCCCCCTCCCAGACCTTCAAAATCGCCCAAATCCACGAAACCCTCCGCGACCCCAACGCCTACCTGATCTGGGCCAACGCGCTGGGCTACGCCATCGCCAACGCGGGCATAACCAACTTCAACCCCCTCATCATCTCCGGCTACGGCTTCAGCCGCACCAAAACCGTCCTCATGGCGACGCCCCAAGCCGCCGTCGCCATGCTCGCCGCCGCCCTGCTGTCCGCCATCTCGCTCAAGGTGCCCAACGTGCGCTGCGTCTTCTGGGTGCTCTCGGCGCTGGTCGGCATGGCGGGCGCGATCATGGTGCACGCTCTGGACGTCGAGAGCCAGCGCGCGGCGTCGCTCGCGGGCGTCTACATCATGGGCTTCTACAACGTGCCGTGGATTTTCATGCTGAGCCTGTGCTCGTCGAACATGGCGGGCGGGACGAAAAAGAGCTTCATGGGCGTGTCGATTGCGGTCGTCTACGGTGCGTCTCCCAATCCACTACGGACGAGTTGATAGACTGACACGAGATACCGTCCAGCGATCGGGAACATCATCGGCCCGCAGTTCTTCCTGCGCTCCCAGGCGCCGCACTACCCGCTCGGAATCGGCGCGATGATCTGCGCGTTCGCGATCATGGCGGCGTCGGGGGCGCTGCACTACGCGTATTGCGTGTATGAGAACGGGCGGCGGGACCGTGTGTATGGAAAGCCGGTCGTTGATGGGGCGGTTTTGGCGGAGCTGGATTCTGCTGATGTCACTGATAGAGAGAACAGGGACTTTAGGTATACTTACTAGGTAGGGAACGAGAAACATCAGCGTGATTGACATTATTGAGACTGGATCGAATCTTGTACGGGAAACTGAAGGCTCGTCTCTCCGAGCAAATGCATTCGTCCTCTAAAGAAAAGCGGCCGTCGCTCGCTGAATTACAGTCTATATGCTTCGTTTCGCTTTCGCTTCATCACCACACCATGCAACATCATTCCCTTCCCACGTTAATGCCATCCGCTCAAGCAGGCGAAGGCTTCTTGCCAACAATGTCGTCCAGCATGCTGTTCCAGACTTCCTTGAACATGCCAGCCTGCTTCTCGACCGGTTTCGCCACAGCAGCGACGCTGGCGGTCATGAAGTTGGTCATGGCGGGGAAGTCGATGCCGTTGGCGTGCCCGTCGTGAGAGTCGGCCATGGGCAGGATGACGGAGTCCGGGGAGGCGGCGGCGATTTCGGGTTTCATGACGGTCTGGGGTGGGGAGTCAGTAAATGTGCACGAGGGGTTGGGGTTGCAGTGAGGGTGGCAACGTACGACTTCAGCTTCCGGCGCGATGTACGACGTGGAGCTGTTGTCTGGAAGGATGGGCACGCGCATCATGAGGGAGCTGCTGGCCTCGGAGTTGTCCGGGTCGAAATCCGGGAGGTAGGCGAAATCGATGGTGGAGGAGTCGTTGACGGTCTTGAGGGCGCGGGAGGTGTTGAAGTGGCGGACCGGGGCGGATGATTCGGCGTTCTTCTGCTCGGTGGTGGGGCGTTTGGATTGCTCGACGGCGGTGCTGAAGGCGCGGGAGCGAGTGATTTCATCGGCGGAGAGGCGGGAGATGAGCTGGATGAGAGTTAGTGATATATCTTGATTAGATGTAGGGTGGTTC
The DNA here is from genome assembly GCF_011745625.1 of Cladosporium halotolerans. Classification (NCBI taxonomy): domain Eukaryota; kingdom Fungi; phylum Ascomycota; class Dothideomycetes; order Cladosporiales; family Cladosporiaceae; genus Cladosporium; species Cladosporium halotolerans. The sequence continues at coordinate 77,158 of NW_027191464.1, read as the reverse complement.
AACGTACCTCCTGCTTGTTGCCGCTGAAGTCGATCTTCCTCTTCTTGCACTCGTTGCGAAGACCGGCAATGTCACGAGGAAGGTTGAGGCCCGGACGCTCCTTGGAGAGGACAGGCGAAGCGTAGGTCGCAGGGCCGGTCATGTGGAGGTTGCGAACCTGGGCATGGCTGCCGCGGGAGAGGTTGCGCAGGGCAATGAACTGGACGGATCTGGGAGCTGCCATGGCGGTGGTTTGAGGTGTGTTGAGGTGTGTTGATGGTCGAAATGGTATGGCACGAAGCAGGTGTGGTTGAAGGAGATATAGATAGCGCGATTTGAGTTCACAACAAGCTCAATGCAGAGCTCTTCAGGTGATAGCTTTAAGGGTGGCACGAGACTGGAAAGGGCGGAAGGAAGCGCGGGCGGTGGAGGGAGGGGTGCGAGAGTGGTACTTAAGGTAGGGCAGTGGCTTACGCATTCCGGCGGTGCTCACCGCACGATCGCATCAGCAGGCGTGGAGGGCTGCGGTGCACCGACGTGCGCCTGGTGTGAGAGTCGCACCGCGCGCTGGGGGCGTTGTCACCACCCAACACACCCACCACACCCAACCTGGCTCCCTGGCCCCCCATGGCGCTAGTGCCACACGGCCATTGGGTCTCCGCGCCGGAGTCGAGAAGCCGCCCGGCGGTTCCAGCTGGCACGCCGCACCGCATCTGCAGCCCGCCTGAGGTGCGAGCGTCCGTTGACTGCACCCTCGCACTCAAACTCGCCTGCCTTGCTCCCCGCCCGCAGCACGCGAACCAAGCTGTCGGTCTGCGCTGCTTGATACGCTGGCATGCAGATCCGCTGCTCCGTTGATATCAATCGCCTGCAATAGCCCGTCCGCCGGCGAGGGCGTCGCAAAGTCACCTGTCTCACCCTGCCATTCATCCCATGTCTTTCCCCACGCCTCTGCCTTTCCTTCAGCCAGGAACCCGTGTGAGCCGCGATGCACGGCGCGCGGTCAACTCATCGCGCGCTGCGGTTCTCCTCCGGAACACGCAGCCTCGCAGACCCAGCCGCAGTCGGTATGGCTATATCTGGAGCATGGCAACGTCAGCGACAGCCTCAACTTGTCAACGTCCGTTGCCGTCCTATCTTGCAACAACATCATCGTCGCGTCTGCACTCTATCCTTATCGTTGAGCCTCAGGCTGGTATCAAGATGCCGTACGTCACCCTGCCTCCATGTCTTAACTCATGCGATAAGCGTCGCGCAAGCTGCAAGATTCCATGCCCTCGTGAAGCAAGCTGCATCACGTCAGACACCGCCAGTGTCATGTTGAAGAGATCGCGTCGATGAAGGCTTGCACTTTACAACATGGCTCCTGTCGCGTAACCATGGCTGAACAATAATACAAATGCTCCTATTAAGACCGTACAATAGTTCCGTCGGCCGCGTGCAGCTCCATCGAAGCACCATCACCATTGATCGCATCCCATACCGCCACGTCACTACATGTACATCTCCATCCTCTCCCCAACACCAGGACCTCCCATCCAACAACAGCAACCGCGCACGTGATCCGGCTCCCCTACGGTCGCAGACGTTGGGGAATCGAGACACATCAATGATAAGCGCCGTGTCGTCAATCAACAAAAGCGGGATCTCACTTTCCGCGCGGACGGAGAAGCCAAGACGCGCTTTCCGCGCAGATCAGATCAACGCTCCGGCTGCTGGCCCCAGCGGCGTGCGAGCTTTAATCACGCCTCCTAATCGTCAGGTCTGAGGATGGTACGATTGTTTGGACGTTTGGTGAGGCGTTGTCGCTCGTGCTTGTGAAGAGGGGAGCGGTCAGGTGATTTTGCTGTTGAATGACAGTCGTGGTCACGTGCTCGTGCGCTCAGACTGCTTGTCATTATGGTTAGTGTCCTGACACGCTCAATGATGAGACGAGGGAGTAGTATCTCAATGAGCAAAGCCACACTTCAGCAACGAGAGATCTCGATTTAAGACCCATCAAGCTTCCCATGGCTTGCTCTGGACCAACAAGCGCAGGGCAACAGAGCAGTGGCCTGACCATGGAACCACAGCTACCACGACGACCTCATTATCATCAGCCCGCATACCAGCCCTTCCAAACCCGAGCCACCTTCTCCTTCAACTTCATGCCCGCTCATATCTCGAAATCCCCAAAAGTTCCCTCCACCATATAATTCAAACCCACCATGCTCGGTCCCCTCGACCTCCTGCTCCCACCCCTCGTCCTCCTCACCTCACTCCTCACCCTCCCTTTCACCCTCTTCACGCTCCCCTACACCTTCCTCACGCAGCCCAAGCCCTCCACCCCCTCCTGGCCCGCCCTCAAACACGCCTGGTTCCAGCACTTCTGGTTCTGGTTCGGCCGCGCGAGCAAACCGCTCTTCGCGCCCCGCGTCGCGCCCCTGCTCGCGCGCTCGCACGGCGTCGTCCTCGACATCGGCCCCGCGAGCGGCGTCTGGATGCCCGAGCTCGCGCGCGCGCGCGACAAGATCACCAAAATCATCGGCGTGGAGCCGAACGCGCGCTTCCACGCGCAGTTGCGTGAGGCGGCGCGGCGCGCGGGGCTGGCCGGCGTGTATGAGCCTGTGCAGGCGTTTGCGCAGGAGCTGGAGAGCGTGGGGGTGCAGAGGGGGAGCGTGGACACGGTTGTCACGGTGCATGTGCTGTGTAGTGTTGGGGCGGGGGCGGAGGGGGTGGTGAGGGCTTTGTATGAGAGTTTGAAGCCCGGGGGCCAGTGGTTGGTTTATGAACATGTTGCTTCGAGGCATGGGGCGGTGAGGGCGTGGCAGGGTGAGTGTTGTCGGCTGGTTTGGGGCGGTTGGATTGTTGCTGACTGTCAGGGTGAAGCTGTCAATAACGTGCCTTGGGGCGTGTTGCTCGACAATTGCCATTTGCTGAGGAATACCGGGGATGTCATCAAGAACGCTGGAGAATGGGAGTCTGTTGAGATCGATTACGACAGCCGGGAGGGATATTTCGAATCGTTGCCTCACGTAGTTGGGAGATTGGTTAAGAAGCTGTAGTAGCATCTTTGTGGTTTTTGATTTTGGTGGTAAGTTGTGGTTCATCAATTGTATAACTTTTGAATTTGCGTACTGTTGGAGTTTTGGCAGAGAACGTGAATCGGCAGATGTTTATCCTGAACCTCTGGTTAAAAGAAAGGCCTTGATATCGAAAGGATTGCTGCTGAGTTGAGACACGCAAATGATGTTGTCAGTCTAGTCATGAGCTATACGCTTCATCCGTACCCTGTAGGCTATACAATCAAAAGGATAGTGTCGTCTCTTTTTGTTCGTTGAGTCCAGACGCTGCCGAGCTCATGCTTGACAAAAAAAGACAAAATAAGATGTTGATGAGAGTGGGATTCGAACCCACGCCCTTTCGGACTAGCGATTGTAGGAATACCAGGAGGTATCACCTTAAGCTAGCGCCTTAGACCGCTCGGCCATCTCACCGGATTAAACAGGATGTTTCAATGTCACGTGCCGACTTGCACGTCTGTTGTAGACTTGGACGATAACGGCATTCGTAGGTCCTTCGTGACAGTCACCATGTGAATGCTTTCTAAAGTCTGTTCACCGATGTACGTTCTTCTGTCTATTCGAGCTCCTGATGGCTGTTAATGTCTTCCGCGCAAGAGACTGATCTTGTCGCGGGCTATCGCACGTGACTGCGAGCAACGTCGGGTCCGAATTCGCGTACAACCAGGGGTAGGAACAAGCGGCAAGCAAACGGATCTTAGATCGTGGGTATCGCCAATCGACCGAAAGAGCCAAATAGGAAAGCCGCAACAAGAATGGACCCCAAGAGAACCCAAGAGCACCAGAGACCTCATCGCCCAGGGAGAGAGACCCCGCTATGCCAAGCGCCTAGAAGCACCTCATTCGTCGGGCATAGCGCATGCCATGTCGAGCTCACGCGTACAACGGACCATCCTCCCGCCATGACATCTGCACTCATGCGCGTGGCCGCCGCATTCCACGAGCCCAGACTCGCGCCCTCGACTTCGCTGCCGCGCAAAGGGTCTTGGATGACTCGTCCATCTTTCGCGAAGACGCTTCTGAAGATAAGAAATGCTTAGCATCTTGAGTCGCGAGGGGACCGCGCGACGCGGCCGCGCCTTGTCCGCGTCTTGTTCTCTGATAGAGTTCTTGTCATGATGCGCGTTTTCAAGGGCGGAGGATGAGGTCTCGGCGGCACTTAGTACCTATTGCTGCGCATTGATGACCAACCGTGGCGTTCCGTGATGTATAATATGAGGAGCTTGGGTTTTCTCAGGTCTACCCTTACCTAGCTTCATTGAGCTACTTGGAGAGATTTGTTTCTGATTTTCTTACATTCTTCAAGCCCGCATTGAAACAACTCAAGATTGCCAAACCAATCACGAACGATCCATCTCATTCGCCGACTTCAATTCAATAATCAAGCTCTCAACCTACCCACAGTCCAACAACCTCACTCCATCCGACCACGCACCCCACCATGGCCGAAACAGCAGTCATCGCCCCATCTCTGCCCGCAGGCAGCCTCAGATCAACTCTGACCAAACTCGACGACGAGCTCCTCGCCGCCTCCGCACCCGGCTCGCCTGCGCTCTCACCAACCAAGCCCTCCACACACGCCGACATTCCCTCCCAACTCCCATCGCAACCCACCAGCCAACCGACCTCAGCACCTTCGACAACCAAGCAAAACCCCTCAACCCCCGTCCTCGCCCTCCTAACCCACCCAAACCCCACCGCCTCCTCCGTCGCCCCCCTCACAACCTCCGACGCAACCTTCCTCTGCCCGCACTGGTTCGTCTCCCCCCCTGCTCCACCCAATCTCTCTCCTACTAACCCTCACTCCCAGGAACCTCCCCGACTCAGCCCGCCGCCACCGGCGACACAGCAGCATCGCGCACACCGGCCCCGAAGCCATCGCGCAGACGCTCGCGGACATGCGGCGGCACCGCACGGGGCTGGAGTTCGACGTCGAAACTGCGTTTGGAGCGGGAGGAGGAAGCGAGGATGTCGCGGTGTTTGGGAGGGCGAAGTGGGAGAGCGGGGAGCTGGGGAGGCGCGTGCAGGTGCCGTTTGCGGTGTGGGCGAAGGTTGATAAGGGGGGGAGGGTGGAGTTTTTGGAGTTGGTGGGGGAGTGAGGGGTGAGATTGGGCGAGGGGAGATTTGAGAAAGGGTCTGGAGTTTGGGAGGTATTGGTTGGACAACGGATACCAGGTCTTTGGAGTTTGGGGATTTTTGTGGAGTTGGGTGTTCGATTAGTCGTTTGGAGATATGCAGACAATGAGATATGAGAGACAGTATGAGAACGAACTTGTGTGCATTGAGTCGTGGATTTCTGTATCATATATGCATTCCTATGTTCCTCAGCCAGACAAGCTAACTTTTCTTCTACTTCTGCGAGACCTCAGCCAGACCCTCCTTGAGAGCCTTGATGGCCTTGTCCAGGTCATCCCTCTTGGGGTCGGTGACGGAGACGCCCATGTGGCCGAAACGGATGTACTTGGTAGCGATCTCCTTGTGAAGACCACCGGCGAAGATGATGCCCTTTGCGATCAGCTTGGGCAGGATCTCGGGCGGCGTCAGACCCTCGGGCAAGTAGATAGCGGTCATGCCGTTAGCCTCGTTCTCGGGCTTTGTGGGCAGCTGCTTGAGGCCGAGCTCAGCAACGGCCTTCTTCACCTTCTGGCTAGCCTCCTTGTGCAGCCTGAAGCGCTCCTCCAACGGCCGGCTGAGGATCTGCGTGAGCGACGTGTGCAGGGCGTGGATGAGCTGGGGCGACGGCGTGGCGAAGTAGGACGGCTTCTTGGCCTCGTAGTTCTGCATGACGGGCAGCCAGTTCTTCCAGCTGCCGTAGTAGCTGGGCGGCGGCGTGGAGCGCGCGCGGAAGCGCTCGATGGCGCGCTCGCTGGCCATCAGGATGCTGAGGCCGGCGGGCACGCCGATGGCCTTCTGGGTCGCGGTGAGGACGACGTCGATGCCCCAGTCGTCGAAGCGGATCTCCTCGCAGGCAACGGAGCAGACGCCGTCGACGACCACGAGTGTGTTGGGCGACACGCGGTGCACGAGCTCGCTGAGGGCCTTGATCTCGGACAGCACGCCAGTGCTGGTGTCGGTGTGCGTGACGGTCAGGATCTTGTATTCCTTCTCCTTGAGAGCCTTCTCAACCTCGTCCAATTGAGGACGGTCGCCAATGGGGGCCTTCAGCTGAGTTGCCTTGACGCCATAAGTCTCGAAGCAGTCTGCGAAGCTGTCGGCGAAGTAGCCCGTGTGAAGAACGAGGACGTCATCGCCCCTCTCAGCCAGGTTGGCAGCGACCTGGTCCCATCCAAGAGTTCCAGAACCGTTGATAACGAAAGGCTGGCTGTTGGGGTTGGTGGTCTGGAAGAGCTGGCGGAGCATGGTGAGGGTCTCGCCGAAGACCTTGACGAAGGGCACGGCGGTGTGCGGCTCGCTGTAGTGGCTCATGGCCTTGAGAACCTCATCGTCGTACTCGATCGGGCCCGGGATGAGCACAGTAGGGTGAGGGGGCTGGCTAGACATCTTGACTGGCTCTTTCTTCTCTTCTTGGGCGGGCTCTTCTTTCTTTGGTGGGGTTGTTTGGGTACCGAATTGGCGACTCTGTGCTTTAGGTAGGGAAGAATGCTCAATGTCGTCGCCGGGACTGCTGTTGCGCTCGATGGAGAAAGGTGTGTTCAGCGGAACGTGAGCATTGGTATTGAAATGTCTCGAGATGAGACTCAGGCGTTCCCGTGGAGCCAGCTTGACGGCAGCCGAGAGAGATCGGCTACAGCGGACGAGGGAGCGAAAGCGGGGCAGTGTGGAAGCCAGGATGACGACAATCTGGGTGTGTAATCGGGAGCTTGTTTGGCGCGCGTGAGCGTGTACCTTGCAGAAGCCGGACTGATGGGAGGAAACGGTGGAATTTGATGGGATCGATGGGATCTGATGGAAGCGGGCTGTCGACTCGACGGCGTGTTGATGAAACGGGAACTAGCAGAGTGATGACCTGGACTGCCGTTCAAAAAGCAGGGGGCTCGGGCCAGCGAGGTCGGCAATTGCGAGAGGCAAAGGTTGATTGATCGATTAATCAATTTTCAATCAATTGATGTCGTCTGGTGTTTCCCGGCTCCATGACACCTCCATCCGAGAAGGGTCCACCTGAGTCTTGTCCGCCTACCACCGGATGGGGTGACGACTCACAACCGGGACGCATCCCCATGGCCATCATCGACCGCAATAGCCGATACCGTCGAGAGGGCACTTCCGCCGTTGGAGTCGACCCGCCACGTCCCAGCCGACAACGGCGTTGGCGCTTGCCGAGCGGCCTCGGGTCACCTTCCGCGTATCCTCTCCACAGCTGCTCCACCAAACCGCAGCTCGCCCAGATCACGGCCTGGACATGCTAGCTCAGCAGCAGGCTGCTGGTAAACGTTCAACCTCACTCAATTCCCGTTTAGGAAGTTGCGACAGGAGAGTATCGCAGTCAATTCCAGGCAACTAGACCACACACCAGCATGGCGTCAAGACTCGTCTTGGTCCTCGGCGACCTCTTCATCCCAGACCGCGCAATCGTGAGCTCCATGCCCAACCCGCCGCAACCATGAACCCGCCAGGCTGACGGCTGGGCTAGGACATTCCCGCAAAAGTACGACAACCTATACGACCCAATTGATCCCCGATCGCGAGCGAGCAACTAACATTTCTCATCAACAGTTCAAGAAGCTCCTCACACCCGGCAAAATCGGCCAGATCCTCTGCCTCGGCAACCTGACCTCGCCCTCCGTCTACTCCTTCCTGCGCGGCATCGCGCCCGACCTCCAACTCGTCAAAGGCGACTTCGACATCCCGCTCAGCAGCGCCGCGCCGCCCGCCGCGCCCTACGGCCAGCAACAACCACCCAGCGGCGGCAGCAGCGGCGAGCCCAGCTTCCCGATCCCGACCGCCCTCTCCAAAGTCGTCACGCACGGCAGCCTGCGCATCGGCTTCACGCACGGCGACAGCATCGTGCCGCCGGGCGACCCGGACGCACTGCTGATCGCGGCGCGGCAGATGGACGTGGACGTGCTGTGCTGGGGCGGCACGTGCAAGTTCGAGGCCTACGAGATGGAGGGCAAGTTCTTCGTCAACCCGGGCAGCGCGACGGGCGCCGACAGCTGGATGGACGAGACGCTGGGCGCCAGCGAGGAGGAGGACGCGAATACCCCGAGCTTCGTGCTCATGGATGTGCAGGGCGATGTGCTGGTGTTGTACGTGTATCAGTTGAAGAAGGATGCGGAGGGGAATGAGAGCGTGGGGGTGGAGAAGGTTAGTTTCAGGAAGGGGGCGGGCGCTGCTTGAGTGAGGGCATGAGTGTAACCACGACGACGGCGTGGAAGTTTTAGACAAAGTAAAGACAATAGTCAAAAGCATGGATGATGCTCCTCTTGGAACTCGAAAGCTGCGGTCAAGCCTCGATGCGGCCATGGAGCTCCACGAAAATTTGTACGTCGGCCTTAGGACCAGGCGCCTTACCGGCGAACGACTTCGCCCTCTCTGCTCAAGACTTTGCTTGCACATGACGTACGATTCAGACATTCCCAAGACAGCAAGACTCAGGCATCTTCGCGATCAAGCGAGGTTGCATGAGGTCACTCCAAGCGGTGTGAGCCCTCCATAGCTCGCATGCGCTGGCGCATCACGCGGCCTCAAGAGCGGTATTTTGCAATTGAAACAACTCGCGTGACGGAGACAACTGTGATTCGCGCGCTGCATTATTTGAGCTGCAGGGACTCGCAGTCGTACGCTTGAGGTAGCATGCCCGTCCAGCTTGCTGGCGAGGACGACAGAGCTCCCACCAGTTGGGTACCATCATCACCATTCGACACCGGTCTGAACGCGGCGCATCGCAGCAGCTGCAAGCCTGATGCCTGCAATACGTGGCCGACCGACCGCAAAGCCCTCAGTCGCGCATCGACCGCGTGTGCGGAAGGATTCTCGTCCGAAACAAGCTCATCGCCAGCCCTTGGCGGTGAAACATGGACACGCGATGCGTACTCACAAGTGGACTTGCAGGATGTACAGAGGTGTACCTCGCTCAAGCCACGCTATAACTCGCGGTGATAATGCCCACTAGCTCACGACCCTTGGACAAGCCTCGCGGACAAGCTTTCTCGCGCCGGCGCGCGCAGCGGGACGCCCAAAACCCAATGATCGCACGGCTGTGGGAAGGTCTAGCCCCACTGGCGCCCGCCAAAAAGATAACGGACGACGAAACGTCGTGCGTGGGCGAAAGTCCTGCTGGGGCTGGAAACGTAGGGTTGGAGGCGAAATAACCAGAAACACGAAACAACCAAAAGAAATACCACCACTCGCTCTCTGTCGTTCCTTCGTTCGTTTCATCCCACCTAATCAGAAGCGCTAATACAAATAAAAAAAAAATGTCACCCTCCGCCACAACCCCCCCTCGCTCTCCCTCGCCAGAAAACGACCCCTTCGGCTTCAGCGAAGAGCTGGTCCAAGCGCCCCAGTACCTCAAGGCCAACACGCAGTCGTTGACCTTCGACGGCCTGCTCGACCCGCCGCTGCTGCTGCACGAGGACCTCGCCGCGGGCTGCGGCGGCATGCTGTGGCCCGCCGGCATGCGGTTGGCCAAGTACCTGCTTAAGACGAAGAGGGAGGAGATTAGGAGTGCGGAGAGCATGTATGTGATTGATTGGCTTGGCTTGTGAGATTCTTTTGGAAGGGAGGGTTGATTGTTGACTTGGTTTGTTTGTAGTGTTGAATTAGGCGCTGGAGGTGGGCTGGTCGGGTATGTTTGATCGATCGCATTCTCCTCGCTCCTCTACGCCTCCTATGTATCCCGACTCTCGTGCGATGCGGTGCGCCCAGTCGCCACAACATTTCCACAACGCACCACGGCACGCATGATCGTCCGAGAGAGACCTACATCAATCCCCATCCCACTCCATCCTAAACCGCAAAGCGACCCAGCTAACCACCCCACAGCCTCGCCCTCGCCAAATCCATCCCCCTCAGCACGCCCCTCCACCTAACCGACCAAGCTCCCATGCTCCCCCTCATGCAGCGCAACACCGCCCTCAACGACCTCACCAGCACCGTCACGCCCAGCATCTACAACTGGGGCGAGCCGACGCCCGCGGGCCTCCCGGCGCAGCCGGAAATTATCCTCGCGGCCGACTGCATCTACTTCGAACCCGCATTCCCGCTGCTGATGCGGACGCTGGAGGAGCTGATTGGCGAGCGGACAGTGTGCTGGTTTTGCTTTGTGAAGAGGCGGAAGGCCGACATGCATTTTTTGAAGGCTGCGCGGAAGGTGTTTGAGGTGGAGAGGGTGGGGGATGATCCGTTCGAGGGGGAGTATTATGGGCAGAACGTCAATTTGTGAGTTTTGGTTTTCCTTTTCCTCGTTGTTGTTTTGATTCTGGTGTTTGATGGGCTGGGTGGTTTGGTTGGGATCCTGAGAGACGATTGGTTTGTGGATTCTTGTGTGTGCCTGGCCTGGCTGACCGAGATGCGCAGTTTCACGTTCCGGAAGAAGGGCAGTCGGTAGATTGCGTGTGCATGATCAGATACCAATGAATGCTATGAGCTCGACGACTGCATTATCGCCGGCTATTGTCTTGCATGTTCCTGGTCGGTCAGCTGGCTCGTGGCTACAGCATATTATTCTCGAGCTGCCTCGGCAGCCGATGGATCGTGACCCGGTGCATGCCTTATCCTCCATCGCCGATCATACGATACACGCGTTCATCACGGTCTGGCAGAACAGCGTGGCAGCGTAGCAAGAATGAGAGATGTCGTGGCCTCCTGTCACCCGGCGACACGTGACGTCTCACCACACGTTGACAGCGCAACAGCGATCACCACGATCATCATTCAACATCGTGGCATGCCCCTCAATGCTCCCGACCGCTCCCGGCAGGGTCTCGCGATGAGGAAGCGCCGGCGAATAAACGAGTGTTCCATACGGGCAGTCGCAACCCCTCGTCGCAAGGTTGCGCTGCATGGAAGAAGCTACGAACCCTCCTGCACGGCAACTCCCAGTGTAACGAGCGGGAATACGATGCGACTGTAAGGTTCCCGGGGGCGTTGCGCTGTAGGCTGACAGGCCCCGGCCTGCCGGCTGTTATAGGTGGGAAGAAGATGACGCGCGCGCTTCCTGCGACGGAGGAAGTCCGCGTGCGCTCTTACCTTTTGCCGGCAGGCCGTCGCAGCAGGCGAGGGCCAAGGGCGATGAGACGCCAAACGTGGGGTCTGCCCATGGGGAGGATGCAGGCGGGCCAGCGTGCGAGAGGCTGCATGGGCGCGTCGCATCGCTGCGGCCTGTCTGCCGCTGCTGCTTTAGCGGGGTGTGCGAGGTGCACGAACGGTGCTCTTAGCATGCGCGCCACCAGCGTCGGCCAAGCGAGGCTGCGGGTGGTCGTCTAGAAGTAGCTGTGTAGCAGGTCGAGGTCGAGGTCGAGAGCTACCCTACGCGCAGTGGCGTACCGCACCGCAGCTCAGACACGCTGGCTCGGCGTGCTCGGGTAAATTGCGAGCGACGACGATGGCGGAGCTCCGAGCTGAAGAGCAGCGCACGGCACGCCGGCACACACGGCCAGCGCGTGGCCAGCAACGCGCCTGCAGAACGGTTGCGCGGGGCCAGACATGCCGTGGACCGAGCGATGAGCGATCGTTGATGACGGGGCGCCGATGCCGATGACGGGGTCGCTGGGCGGTGACAATCCGTGCTGGCATACCATACAACACAATTGTGGTCGATTGTCACGCTGATGAGCAGGGTCGGGGCCACAGGCGGCGCGATCAGGCTTTCTGCCACTCTCGCGGACGCATCGATCAGCAGGCCCAACCGGCTGCATGATCAGATAGCGGCCGGCGGAGGTAGAGTGGCTCGAGTGGGCGCGCAAGGAGGGCGCGGCAAATCAAAGACACGGCGGGCCTGCGTGCGCTGACGCTACTGCGGTGTCGGCTGGCCGCGCTGGCCGCCGCCAGTCGTCAGGGCGCAGGGTGCCGTCGCTCCCGGCCTGCCCCAAAATGCTTGTCCGTCGCCCGCCCACTCGCCGTGCTTGCCCGTGCACCGACCCGGAGGTACCGCAGCCCAGGTATTCACCCATCCCACTCGCTGCCCACCACGGCCTTGAATTGCCTTTCCTCGTCCACCCGCGCACCCTGCCATGCTGCCCACACCTCCTTCACTATAACACCCGCGCCCCGCCTGCACCGCTGCTCCCATGCGCTCCCCCTCGCCATAGCCATGTCCGCACCCACCACCAACACCTTTCTATTCCAAGCTGAGGCTGCGCACGCTTCGCCCGTCCGCTCGTCGTAGCCGCGCTCCCTCTGCAGATACGACCGCGATCAGCACACCACTGCCGAACACCCCGGCACCAGGCTGAGCAGCGATACCGGGCTTGATTACTGTACCCGCGCAACCGACTCCGTCCATCTTTCAAGCGAGCATTGATCAGCGTCGATTTAATTACTGTAATACCGCCACTGCCTTACCACCGCCGATCCACACCTCTTCCATACAGCCATACACTACAACGATTCACCACCATGCCGTTCAGCTGCTTCCGCCCCTCCAAAGGCGCAACACCAGTTGAGCAGGCGCCACGTCCTGTCCGGCCAACTTCCCTTACACACAACTCGCGACCAAAGTTCTCCAGCTTCAACTTCCGCCGCCAAGACAGCAACAGCACCACCAACAGCACGCCTTCCCGCGCCTCCTCCAACGAGAGCATCGCCCTCCTCCCGCCCTGCCGCCGCGAATCCGACGACAAGATCGAGGCCCTGATGATGCCCGTGCCGCCAGACACCCGCAGCCCGCAGCGCTGCCTTCGCATGAGCCATCCGCGCCTCTACGCCAGCATCGTCAAGGAAATGAAGGCGGAGAAGGGCTGCAGGGACTGGCGCAACTTCGCCGTCTTCCCGAGCGACGACGTCGACGAGGAGCACACGGCCGAGGAGCTTGCGCGCAAGAAGGCCGCCGAGTACCAGAAGAAGCTGAAGATGCTCGAGAGTTTCACTATCGATGACGAGGCGATGGAGAGGGCTAGGGCGCTGATTCCTTGATTTGAGGAAGAGTGTTCCTGGTTTTCACGTTACGTTGCGGCACGTTGGTGTCGTTTCACCAAAACACGAGCTGCATTGCTGGCACCTGGCGGAGGTTGTACACGCCACCGCACATCATCACCATCCGCACATTGCCAGCAACCATTAGCGAGGATGCCTTATTTTCCATCTGCGATGACCAGCCATCGTCGACAAGGCATCGTCAACTTGGACTATTTGCGCCCCCGATGATCGGTCTGACTAAACACCGATCACTCGGCACTTCTATATCAAAGGCCCGACGACGGACTTCCAGCCTCGACGGACACAGCCATCTTACTCGGCAGTTGCCTGCAATACCCGAACAACATGACTCAGCGTCTCGGCACTCCAGAGATTCTGCAGTTTCGAAATCAACAACCCTGCATTATTCAGGGTCACCTATTTCGAACCAGCGCCGTTGCACTACTCTATGCGACCTGAAGGCAACTGTTCGCGGCTACTGCAGTGTTGGAGTATGCAGCTAAAGCCGCTAACGACTTCCCAAGACCCTCGGCGTTTCGCTGCATGCACGGCTGACGGCTGCGGTGGCTCGGGGAGTTATCACAGCCTCGATGTATATTGGGAAGTCAATGGCATTCGCACTTGATCACGTGTAAGCACGCGGCAGTGCGTAAGATTGTCGTGTACTTCTCGCGGTTATTCCGATTATTACGACGAGACGATACATTTAGCGATTCATCTGACCAGGTGATTGGATTTTGGAGGGATCAATCATCGAATATAGTAGCCTCTTAATACATACGATACACGATACTTGATTATGTTCTTCAAGACACCTTTCATCTCATATGTACGTCCACATCAATCGGTGACGGCGTCGTCCTCAAATTCCACGAAATCACGTGATCTTCCCATAGCCCGCGGCTTCCAGCGCTTCCTTCCTAATCGGGCCAGCACCCATCTCGACTTTGACGTATACACATCCTCCACCAGCATCAAAAAAAAACAACCACGTCTACGCCCCAACGCCAACCCCACCAACCCACACCAAAGCACAATGCTCCCCCGCCTGCGTGCCCGGGCGCACGCCGCCCTCCGCCAACCGACCACCACCTCCCTCCCCGCCCGCCGCACCCTCATCGCCGCCCCGAAGCCCAACTCCGGCCCCCTCATGGAGCGGCGCGCCGACCGCGCCCTGCCCCCCCTCTCCTCCCGCAACGCCTGGCTGCGCACCCTCCCGGCCTTCGCGGCCATCATGGCCGCCTGCACGCTGGCCATCTTCAACTACCAGAAGAGCAACTCGAGCGTCGTCAGCAGCGCTCTGTACAGCCTGAGGACGAACGGCGAGGCGAGGCGGCTGCTGGGCGACGAGATCTACTTCGCGCAGCAGCTGCCGTGGATTTGGGGCAAGATCGACCAGGTGCATGGGGAGATTGATGTGCGGTTTGGCGTTAGGGGGACGAGGGGACGCGGGGAGATGAGGTTGAGGTGTGTGAGGAGGGAGAGGATGGGTTTTGTGAGTAGTCCCCGTATCTATGGGAAAGAGAAATATGGTGGAGTGTTTTGGGGGTTCAAAAATGAGCTTCTGCTGACTGGATCTCTTGTTACAGTTCGAGACGACGGAGTGGAGTCTGACACCTGATGGCGGCGAGAAGGTTTCGCTGCTTGAAGAGGGGGTTGATCCGTTTGCGCAGGAGAAGGCTTGAGTCTACGAGGCTTTTGAGGGGATATAAGCAAGAGGAGATATGGCGGACATCTGGTTGGGTTTGCCTGGTAATGACGCTCATGGGTGCCCGAATTGAGTTGGAAGGCCAGGACAAGTCTGCTCCTACAAGCAGAGCACGCAAGACTCTACTCAGGATGGCAAGTCATAGTAGAAAGGAATTTGGACTCAATGAGACGAGTCTGTGACCTCGTCCACTCCTTCTGGGCAAACCAGTCCAAAACGGACATCACGCCTGGATTTCGTCGGCTGCACTAGCCACGACACGCACATTGGAGACATGTGCAAACAACAAAGTGTAAGATAGAGACATGCATAAAAGATATGTACTACCATAGACTTCACGAACCAGCAGAAAACGCTTGGCGCAAAGCCTCCCTTGCTACGGTGTCTTTCCCTCCCACCATCTCCATTCTTCACAGCCACCTTGGCGCAAGGGCACGATTGAGAATGCCTCCCACGACGCGCACGCGGACGAGCGCGTCACGCTCCGGTCTAGACGCCCATTCTTCACAGGCCTCGCTGGAGTGTCTTGGAGGAAAAACCATGGCCGACCGAAACGGCACCCTCGAGCCCACGCGACTCCCACTCCCACACAACGACCACACTTCTACTCGGAGATGGTCGGCCGCATGGCTTCCTGGATGAGACGAATCCTTTTAACGGCGAGTCTGCTCGCCACGACACCACCACCAACCACCGCAACCCCCGCCGTCGTCTTCCCCTTCAACTCCCAAGTCCCCACCGCCGCGCGCATCAACCAGCCCTACCTCTTCCAATTCTCCGCCTCGACCTTCGCCCCCCACTCCTCAAACTTCACCTACACCCTCTCCTCTGCCCCGCCCTGGCTCGCCCTCGACAGCGCCTCGCGCACCCTCTCCGGAACCCCCGACCCCTCCTCCGCCGGCAGCACAACCTTCACCCTCACGGCCGCCGACCCCGCCGGTGGCGCGGCACACATGCCCTGCACGGTCGTCGTCACCGCGGACTCCCTCCCAACGCTCCAAGACGCGCTGGGCCCCCAGCTCGCCAACCTGTCCGCCGGCGGGTCGGCGGGCGCCGTGAGCCTGCGCCCCGCGACGCCCTTCGACTTCGCTTTCCGCCTCGACTCTTTTATCGATCGCGTGCAGCGGCGCCTGCTGTACTACGCGACGCTGGCGGACCACACGCCGCTGCCGGCGTGGCTGCGGTTCGACGCGGAGCGGCTGGCGTTCGGCGGCGAGGCGCCGGCGCTCGGGGTGGGAGGGGTGCAGGTTTGGAGGGTGCTGCTGATCGCGTCGGATGTGCCTGGGTTCGCGGGCGTGAGTGCCGAGTTTGAGATTCAGGTTGGGGAAGGGGAGGGGAGGGTAAGGTTTGAGGATGGGGAGAGGGTGGTGGGGTTTCGGGGTGGTGAGGAGGTGGTTGTGGGGGATTTGGGGGAGGGTTTGGTGAGGGATGGGGAGAGGGTTGGGT
Source organism: Cladosporium halotolerans (assembly GCF_011745625.1). Classification (NCBI taxonomy): domain Eukaryota; kingdom Fungi; phylum Ascomycota; class Dothideomycetes; order Cladosporiales; family Cladosporiaceae; genus Cladosporium; species Cladosporium halotolerans. Next base: position 60,925 of record NW_027191464.1, on the reverse strand, counting down.
TGGGGGATGGGGAGAGGGTTGGGTTGGGGGATGTGAGGGGTGCGGAGGTGGAGGGGTTGCCGGGGTGGATGCAGTTTGATGAGGAGACGTTGGGGATTAGGGGGAGGGCGCCGGAGGATGCGGAGGCGGTTAATGTGACTGTGAAGGTGAGTGTTGAGGGTGGAGATACGGCTACGGTCACGCTGCGGTTTGTGCCGGAGCCGCGAGAAACTTCGTCTCTGTTCGCGGGCACGATTGGGACGCTGGAGGCTACGGGCGGCGAGCATTTCGAGTACACGATCCCGAGCTCTGTGGTTCCGAAGACGGACGCGACTCTGAGACTTGTCCTGCCTACGGACGCCAAATGGCTGCAATTTGACTCCAGCAAGCGTGAGATGCAGGGCGATGTACCTTCGCAGACATCCGCCATGATCACGGCGACTCTCAATGCCATGGCATCTGACGTTTCGGAACTCGAAACGCAGATATTCTCTATCAACGTCAAGACGGTGGCATCTCGAAGCGGTACTGCGAGCGAGTCTGGAGCTTCTACCGCTACGCCGACGGAATCGTCGAATGCAGCATCAGCTATGATCGGTGCGGATGGGGACTCACACAACGGACTCTCTGGCGGCGCGATCGCTGGGCTGGTCATTGGCGCTGTCTTGGCCGCCGCGATTCTATTCGCATTGATATTCATCTGCTGCCGGAGAAGACGACGGCCACGCGACGGCTACGCACGACAGATCAGCCCTACCAAACAAAAGATCTCACGGCCGGTTCCACCCATTCACGCCAACTCCATCGCAGTGGCAACAGAACTGCACACGGACGTGGAGAAGGCGCCTTCGGCCGACGGAGCACGATCTGAAAGCAGCGAGAAGCCGCCCCAGATCGATCTTAATCTGCCCGTACATTCTGCCAGGGGCTCAAAATGGACGCATCGTTTCTCACGGAACAGTTTGGCTTCGTCGCTTGGAAACGGAGAGGATATGATCAGAGCAGATACGAATATCCCTGAGTGGGGGCAGAATTCCGCTGCGCTTCAGACACCGCACGATAGCTTTTCGGTGCCGGCCCAGATGGCGAGGGTTTCGAGGCAGTTATCGGATCTTTCACCCAGTAAGAGAGCATTGAGGAGGCTAAGGGCGAGGAGAGCAAAACATCAATCGGAGAACAGCGTGGGACTTGGTATTGGCTTGGGAGACGCGGACCTAATGCCTGGCCGAGCAGACAGTCGTCGAAAGGCGAACAGTCTGGGATTAGAGGCCACCCTAGACAGGAGTAGCTGCGCCTCCATCACCACGAGAGGCACGAGCGTGCTCTCTGCGCGACCTTCAGATTTTCCGCGACCTCCAACTGGATCCTCTTTCGGTGGTTCAAGATCAATAATACCAACTCTTTCAGCCACCGACCTCGACACCAAACGCAGAAGCATCCGGCTCGTAGGTCGCAGCGACAGCATCAACGACGAGCGCCCGATGCAAGAAAAGCGTCAATCCTTCATCCACAAACGCGGAAGCGCAAACATTCTAGGCAGCCCTCTCTGGGGCGCATCCCTAGGCTACCGCGGCAGCTCAGCGCCAGACGCCAGCACACGGCGCCGCAAACAAACCACCTACTCCGAGTCTTCCTCCGTCCAACCCACCCGTTCCTCAACCCGCCTCAGCCAACGCCTCCGCGCCTCCCTAGTCCCCGGCTACCCACGCGTTATCGACCCCTCCACCTCCGAACCCCCCACCACCTACTCCGCTCCAGCCGACGACCCCGACAACAGCTCCGAATACTACACCACCTCCGCCAGCTCCTCGACGCCCGACCTGGCCGCCGACCGCCAGCTCGCGGACGAAATGGCCCTCCCCCGCCACGAGCGCTCCTGGGTGCTCCCCAACGAAGCCTCGCCGACGCCTCCCCCGCCCTCCCTCCGCCAACCCTCCAGCGCCCAGCACACCAGCTCCCCGACTTCCATCCTGCACCGCGGCAAGCCCTTCCGCCCCAGCGCCTCGCGCTCCATTTCTCCACTCGCGGCGCAGGCGCTCGACAACTCGCTCTCGGCGTCCGCGCGCGCGGCGAAGAAGCGCGGGAGCAGGCTTTCGGAGCCGATGGCGCTCGCGAGCAATGATAGTTTGAGCAAGGTCAAGGGGAAAGGGAAGGAGAGGCCGAGGCTGGTGCAGACTAGTAGTGGGAGGCCGGTGAGCGTGGAGGATGTTAAGCGGCTGAGCAGTTTCAGGGCGGAGAGAGTTGTGGAGGAGGATGAGGGAGTGGGGGATGTGGTTGCCGGTGCGGAGGAGGGGGAGAGGGAGAGGGTTGTCACGGGTGGGAGTGGAAAGGCGTTTATTTGAGGGCTGCGTTGGAGGTCTCATCTCGGTTGAAGTGTGGGGTGAGGTGTGATCTTGAAGTCTACGATCTAATGTCTTATGGGATTCAGATACTTCAGGTGTACTGTAATGTATCAAAGGATCCTAGGTCAAGGCGCAAAACTCAGCGGCGATCAGCCTCCTCAGACACAGAAAGCGTATCAGGCAGGATGAGAGACACAAGCCGGCGACGTCCCTTTTGTGATCTACTGTTCTTCTGGGAATGTTTTAACCGCTAGAGGGCTTCTCTTCGTCGGGACCTAACGTTACTTTCCGAAGTGAACTCCCCGATGCTGCTGTCGAGGTGCATACCAGGATTTTTCTGAAGACGGCATCCCATAGACAACGACATGCCTTCGTCCCTGCACCGACACGCGGATTGATGCTCAGCCGGCGCTGGGTCACTTCGGGCGGCATTATCATGCCTTCCGTGTTTGGCGTTCCTTGGCTCTCCGCGCCGCTAGGTTGCAGCAGCCCTTCCGCTCGAAAGACAAGACTTAAGGGGGAGAGGCAGTTGCTTTGAGGCGTACAAACACTGAACATCGTAGTGCACAAAAGACGGCTATATTGTTGGCCTTTTCTTTCCTCATTAATGCTGAAGTAGATCAGAAAGCTTCGTCCGACAACGTCGCAGACCACTCCCCTTCCGCACTCAGCAGCAACCGCTCCCTCCTTTCCAGTCATCCAAGACGGGAAGAAAAGCAAATCACCGATGCCCAAAGATCTCCATCCGATCCTCCGCCTCCTCCTCCCCATCATCGTCATCATCATCCCCCCGATCCTCATCCTCGTCATCTTCGCTCTCCTCTTCGTCCTCCTCATCCTCCTCCTCCTCCTCCTCACTCGAAACTACCGCCCCCTCTCCCACCCCCCAAAACGCCGCCCCCGCCCTCTCCCTCAAGTCCTCACTCGTCCTCGGCCTCTTCTCCTCCGGCGCCTCATCCGGACTCCCCGCCGGAACCTCCGAGTGGCTCCGCCTAGCCAGCCCCGGCCGCGCCGCCGCGCGCTCTAAATCCGACACGTCGAGCCCCTCCATGTAGTACCGCATGGGGCTGAGGCTGCGCGACAGCGCCTGCACCATCTCGTAGGGGCTGAAGCGCGGCAGCTCGAGGTTCGGCATGTTGGGGAGGTTTGGGAGATTCGGGAGGTTGGGCAGGTTCGGCATGTTGGGCATGTTGGGGAGGTTGGGCATTGTGGGCAGCGAGGGGAGGTCGGGGATGCGCGGGAGGTTCATGTTGGGCATGCTGGGCGTTGGGAAGCGGGGCGCGGTGAAAGAGGCGCGCCGCGGTTCTTCTTCCTGCACGAAGTAGCGGCGGGGCGAGTGGGCGCCGCTGGCGCGACGCTCGGGGTTGTAGCTTGGTGAGCCGCCGGCTGTTGCGGCGGCGGCGGTGGCGGGGTGGAGGTTTGAGGGCGAGGAGGGCATTCCGAAGGCGCTGTCGACGCGGTGGCCGTCGTCTGAGGAGGGGGCGCCGATGCCGGCGTCGAGGAGGACGGAGTTGCCGGTGAAGTCGTGCTGGCGTGGTTGGAGTTGTTGCTGGCGGATGAGGCGTTCGGCTTCGGTCTCGCGGCCGGTCATGGGGGGCATTTGGTTGGTGTTATAGCCGCCGCAGTAGTGGCATTTGAGACCTAGCCAGTGGAAGGGCGTCCAGCATCGGGCGTTGCAGTCGTTGCAGCTGATCCAGGCTTTTCGTGGTCGACGAGGTGGAGCGGCGGTCTCGGTCGCGTCTTCAGATTCGTTCGTTGCGACACCTTCAAGGTGCGGCAACAGATCTTCCAGCTCGCCGTCATCCTCAGGCATGGGCTGCAATGCAATCTCGTCGTCCAATTTCCGCCACTGGAGCTCCATGTTCACCGCGCTTTTGCTGCAGACCGGACACTTGTATGTCACCGCCATGAGATCTTTGTAGCATGATCCATGCATGTAGTGCCCGCAAGGTAAGCTCACGACAGGCGTGGGCGATTCGAAAAGATAAGACAGGCAAAGCGGGCAATCCGAATCAGTCGCCCGCTCAATGCAAGGATGCGAGGCCGAAGTCGAAATCGAGATGCAGACATTGCAACGCCGACAATGCACAAAATCCTTCCCCAGCCCTTCTCCCAACCGACACAGTCCACAGTCATCGCAGTGATAGATCCGCTTGTTGCTGTCGTTGTCCCAAAGCTTGCACTTGTCGCAGTAATACCACGCAGCATACTCGCCGCAGTTGACGCAAGTCTCGCCGGCTGGCTGCGGTGTCTGACACAGCATGCAGAGCATGTTCTCTGTTTTCTTGCGGTTCAAGTTGTGTCTGAATGGCAAGTCGTGAGCGGCGTCATGACAATGCCTGCAAGCGTACCATTGCCGGCAGTCGAAGCATTGCACCTTGACGTTCCGCTTGTAATGCATGCATCCTAGATCAGGTAATGTATCCTCTTCTTCTACGTTCGGATTCACGTCGCCGTTGTCATCCATAGGCACGACGGGAAGTGGGCTGAAAGTCACTTCCAGATCACCCGGCCGCAGGTTGTATGGATTGTCAGGGTCGACGGGCGGAGCCAGACTGTTCTTTTCAGGCTGCTGAGGCGTCTGTGGCCGTGATGTTGATTGCGCATGCGGCTTCAGAGCAGCCATGTGCGAGAGGTAGTCGCGTGTCATGAGCTCGTGCATGCGTCTTGCCTTCTCCTCCGTCGACAGCGCGAGCTCCTTGATCTGCAGCAGTTGCTGGCGCAGCGACTGCATGCCATCGTTTTCCGGTATGGCTCCGTCCATATCGCTGTCTGTTCCGTTCACTTGTACGGGTTCCGCCATTGTGATGTCCACCTCTTCCCTGATCAGTCTCTTGCCACCGCCTTGCGGGTGTGGGCGCTTGCAGCTGCGCCAGGCGACGGTCTACCTCCTCCTCCTCCTAAGTCCAGACGGTCGACAGCGCAAACAGTGGCCAAACTCACGTGCTCCCTCCGCACCCAAGTCCCAAACCCACAAGCCTCCAGCCTTCAAAAGCCAGCAGGCAGCACGCGACCAGGCTCGTCCGTCCCGACTCTTGAATCTCGCGCCTCTCAGCTCTTCAGCAAACAACCGGTCATGCAAGTGTCAAATTGTAATAATTCAGAGGCAAAGCAAAACGTGTTCCGAAAACTTCACACGCTTTGAAGGTACTGTACACCAAGGCAGGAAGTCTCCCCGTCTCCGTCAGTCGTCCGGCCGGGGGAGCCAAAGCCAAAGCAGCCAGGCGTCGCCTGACATGTGACAGCGAGGCCCAGAGCGAGCCACAGCGCAACGTCACAGCTCCGCGGCCCGTGCGCAGCTAATTGCAAAAGAGCCCGCGCGCTGCACGGTCGATCAGACGAGCGTTTCTCGCTTATTCCCTTTCGGACTGGCCTTCTACGCCCGTAAATCGATCTTCATTCGCCGGCGGCAGATTTCGACTGGGCTGGGCGGCAGCTCGCTTGCTGAGATTGATCGGACGTGCGACTTCTGGTGGCCGGCCTGCCTCCACCTCGCGAGCGGACTGGGTGGGCCGGGTTAGGCTCGCGGTGGCCGTGCTGGCTGGGAGGGGTTCCACAGCGTGATTGTGGTCGCACGACGGCGGTGCGGCTGGATTGCTCTGGCATGTGAAAGACTGGCTAGCCTGGGAGAGAGTGTCGGTGAAGGGTGTGGAAGCGTCCTGAGGAGCCTCGGTCTGCCATCTCGAGTGTGTTCAGGGCGTACCGTTTACGAGAGCAAAAACGGTAACACGCGGGAACCTCAGACGGAGAATATCCTGAATGGGATTGGGGCAAAGACGAAAACGAGGACAGGAAGGAATGGCATGTGACAAGCTGAGGAGATACGAAGAACAAGCACCTTTTTCCGGTCTGATAGTAATGCGATTCATGTGACCATCGACCAAAACTCCTCTACCCAGCAACCTCAGACGGACGATACCCAGAATTGGAAGGAGGCTTACAAAAAAAAAAACCAACGGCATGTGACACGATCTCTTCATCTAATGACTTTCGTCTCCATTAGGCTTCGTCTACCCATCGAAACCTCAACCGAAAATGCCTCTATACATACACACTTCTCCTTCTCTCTATCCCTCGATCCCTCCACCTCCTTCTCGTCGCTAATCTGTACATATCCAAAAGCCCCCAGTTTCCTGAATCTCTCAGCATTTCCTGGCCGTGCTGGGGCAATCTCCGAGCATTTCTCTCTAGTACAAAGGATCATTCTCCGTGATCATTGATTGAAGAAAGAAAACCAGAAAATGCCGCCGTACCCGTGCTGCCCATGCGTGGCCGTCAGAGAACAGAGAGGAAAGTGAGGAGAGAGAGGCTTTTGTGTTCCCGCAGTGTTGGGTATCATCGTAAAAAGAGGAAAGAGAAAAAAACAAGCAAAAAAAGGAAAACGAAACCACAGAGCGGCCAAGCGGGGGGTGGCTCTGATCCAACCGAGCACCCCCTCCCTTAACCCGACCCGGCAGCGTGCGCATCCGCCCTGCCGCCGCCAAACGCAGCCTTGAAGCCGAAAGTGTTCCCCTTCCAGAACAGATCCATCCTCGAATGGTCCTTGGCCACCGTCGGGGCCTCCGGCTTCTCGCCCTCCTTCTCCTCGTGCGCCGTCTTCGGCCTCTCGACCGGACTCACGGGCTCGCTTGCGACGGCGCGAGGCGGCATGAGGTTTGTGTTCGGGATCGACGGGCGGTGCTCGTCGCGGGGCTCGAGGACCAGGCTGCGGCGGTGGAAGGACGCGGCCATCTCGGCGTTCGAAGCGCGCATGCGGAGGAGGTAGGCGTCGAGCCAGGCCTGGAGTTCGGGGACGGCGTGGAAGCGGTAGGGGACCTGGAAGCGCTGGACTTGCGCGACGATTTTGGCCATGAGGGCGTATTTGTTGAAGTTGATGACGGAGAGTGCGTTCCCACTAGCGCTGCCGGGGATCTGGCGGGAGGTTTTGTTGCCGGCGTCGATGAAGGTGAGGTCCGTGAGGTAGACGCCGAGGAAGGGGAGACAGGGCGCGGAGGCTTCGTCGACGTGCCGGCGCAGGCAGGTGTAGTTGGAGGAGATGTCGATGATGGCTTTGAGCTCGTCGAATTTGGCCTTGATCTTCTTGGGGATGAGCTCCCAGGTGCGTTTGAGGCGCTGGATCATGGAGGTCTGCAGGGAGGCGACGATGGCCATCAGGCACTCAAAGTTGCGCATCTCGTAGCAGCAGGCCGCGACTCTGATCCAGTGCTTGATGATCAGGGCGCGCTTCTTCACTTCGGTCGGCAGAAGGACGCTGTCGCTGACTGTGTAGGCGAGGTCTGTGTTGAGTTTTTGCAGGTTGCGTACGTTGCTCGACTTGTTCGAAGAGCTCTTCTTGGCAAAGCCGAGGCTGAGCAGTTCCTCAGGCTTGATCTCGCAGTAGACTCTCGAGGTCATGAGCGTAAGCTGTCGGGCAAGCTCGAGAGGGTCGAGATCAAGAATGCTGAGATCAGCAGGGTTCTCAGGGCGGTGCTTCAGCGCATTCATAGACGCCTTCGAAATGGCCGGGTTCGGAATAGCCGCGTCCGCGTCGCGCTTGGTATCGACCAGCATGCTGGTCTTGCCGACTCCAGAGACCAGCGGCTCGATGACGGTGCCATTCTCGTACGCCGCAGTGATCCGCCTAGTAAGCTCGAGCAAGCGGTCGGCCGCAGACGGAAGGTGAGGTCTGAGCTTGTGCTGGGCAAAGCTCTTGATGTCGTCGAGTGCGTCCTTGTCGGCGTCCGCGTTCCAGTACGTCTCCAGCCATCCCTTGAAGCACTGGCAAATGCGGAGCCTTACTGGCTTGCCCACGGCCACGCTGTCGCCGACGTAGTCAAAGCGCTCGACCAGTGCCTGCGTGAGGCTGCGAGCATTTGCAAAGAATCTGAAGGTGAGGTAAAAGGTTGTGGCAAAGTTCAAATCCGGCGTGGTGTCGTGTGTCGTAAGCTGCTCCACCAGAGCATTCAAGCTCCCGCCGATGACCTGCCCATGGTGGTTCAGGATCAGTTCGTGCGCGTATGATTTCTGGAGAAGAGCCGTGTCGGCGTCGTTGCTGGCTTCGGTGTTTGCCGAAGTCATGCTGGAAATGCTGGCGAAGCTATTCAGCAGTTTGGGGTTGAGGCCTTCGTTCTTGCGGCCTTCTGGTGTCGAAGCCCTCGTTGAAGCCTCGGATACCGTGCTCATTTCTGTGTCCCGGCACATGCTAGCCTGTGTGCTGAAAGATTCGGTTACACAGGTGCTAACGCTGTCTTTGCGCTCGGGCTGGGTGATTTCATCTCCAAAGGAGAGCGGCGCCTTCAATGGACCAGCCTCGGCCACTTGTGTAGATGGCGCTCTCGAATGGTTGCTCTCGACTGCCGACGAAGCAAGAGGGCTATCCGTGGATATCGTGATCGCCGGAGAAGGCATTCCAAGGTCGTTCATAAGTGGGTTGATGCGGGACATGCGAGTGTCGACAGGGGGCAAAGGCGGTAGAGTCTTTCGTTTGCGAGCCTCGTCTGCAGCTCGAGCGGCAACTGCAGGATCTTCGGCTCCAGGTGATACGTCTGAATCATGAACGTCGTCCTCACTAGAGTCCTCGTCGAGAATAGGTGGTTTCGAAAGCTGGAAGTCTCCCGTCTTCTCCAGCCTCCTGCGGGTTTGAGCTACACATTCGCCGACTGACCGGATCAAGCTCGTACCCACGGCAACCAAGCGGTTAGCTTGATCTGGCAACATTACCGCATCATCGTCCGGAAGGTCTGAGAAGGTGAAGACTTCTTTCGTCGACTGCACAAGCTCGTGGAGCACTTCCAGTAGAGACTCTTTGGCATATTTCATGGCTGAAGATGGCTCAGAATTGACTCCATTGACCTGGTCCATGACGGCCACCAGGCTTTGGCAGGCCGATGTCAAGCGCTGAGTGGTATCCAATAATTCTGAGTGAGAGCGGGATTGTAAGTGGTGTCCAAGGAATTTGCCGATATGGCCGATGCAAAGGTCGTGAGCCTGCGAGAGTTGTTCTGAGGCGTTGTCCCCTGACCGTCGCTCTTCACGGATGAGTGAGAGACGATGCGACGTTCCGCTAGTGCGAGGCGTATGAACATTCGATCTCTGCCTGCTCGATGCTGGGGTTGACATGGCGTTGATGGAGCGTTGGTCGACACTGCTCTCATCGTCGGACAATATATCGCCGTTCTCGTGTCTCGATTCAGGTGATCTGAGAGAAGCTGTGACTTCGGGTCCAAAGTACAGATCCAGAGGAGACATTGTTGAGGCTTCCGTCCTGGACCCGTTGATGTCTCGAGGTCCGGTCATGGCTTCCTGGGTCCAGGCATCCACAAAGCGAACAGCGCGTGTCACAACTCTGAACGCTTTGGTGACCAGCTCGTCGAGAACGATGGGAATTATCTCGCCAGCGTAAGGCTGGCCCACCTCCTCCTGCAGCTCCTTCGCCTTCGCCACCATCGACGACAGATCCGCCAGCAACCCTTTGCGCATCCGTCTGATTCCGACATTTTGCTGTACCAGCTGGGCGTCTCTGTGCAAACAACTGGCGTGCTCCAGTAGGTATCTCACGCCGGCGATCAATCCTTTCACGTATTCCGGTCGTGTGAATTTCTTGAAGCTGGCCTCCTCGCTGTCCTCCAGAAGGTCCCAGAACTGAGTCATTGCGTTCAGCAAGTTGCGGATGTAGGGGTGATCATATGGTTCGCAGTAGTTGGTAGGCACCCATCCTCGGTTCCCCGAGGAGAACAACGTGCCGTCTGCCCAGCCATTCTCGTGCTTTGAGTGTACAAGGATCAGGTCGCCTTGCTTAATCGCAACGGTTACTGAATCTTCATCGCTGCTGGTAGAAGGTTCGCTGGTGGGATCAAAGGCGTGGAGAACCCTAAGGTAGTTGTGAAAGAGGGGTTCTGGCGTTGGCGACCGGTTTACGCCGGGTTCGGGGCTGATTGGGGTCTCTGGAGGAGTCATCTGGTGGTGACTGGGATCTATGCTTCTAGACTGAAGTGTGCTGAGCGGCGCCGGCCGGTGTGAGTTGTCCCTTGAAGCCGCCATACTTCCACCGTTCCCAGGCCACGCGCTGTGGCCGTAATCATGCATTGGTGTGAGATCAGCTTGCGAATTGACTGCAGGCCTTCGCCGTCCGCATTCGATTTACGAGTGGTCCATGTGTGGTGAGGTGCAATGGCAGGCAGTGGTTCGGCTCGGAGTTCCGCGTGCGTTCCAGTCGAGGTCTGGAGAGGGCTGGAACATCAGCATGTTTGCTCGTGCGGCGTTCCGAGCAGTCGGAGGAATGTGGGCGCTCGATCATGTGGGCAGCACGGTCGCACCATTGGGTTGTGTACTCACCTGCGCAATCAAGCGTTCCTCGACAGCCGTTGACGTTGGTTTGAGAGCGCTTTCCGCGAGTTTCAGACGGTGATAGGGAACAGCGATCGTGTTGGCGGGGTGAAGCCAGTTGTAGTAGGCACGACTTGGTGGGGTGAGAGAGCGAGTGAGGGAGGGCAGCCGTGGCCAGGTGAAGCGAGGGCTGTGGCACAGGGTGGCAACGGAGAGTGAAGTGAGCGAGTGAGGTCGGAGGGGTCGTAAGGGCGAGACAGTAGGCAAGGAAAGCCCGCGGCGTGTGATCGTGGGTGTGAGGTTCGCGGGCTCGCGGGCTCGCGGAGGGTGTGAGAGAGGGCCGTTAGCAGAGTGGTATCCGGCGCGCGCAAGGTTTGGGAGGTTTCGGCCGGCAGCTCCCTTGCTCAGACAGACAGTTGGGCGGTTCGCCGCACACCGTTCAGTACACCGGCGAGAGTAATAATACGGCAGCAGAGCTGGGCGGGCCGCAAGACACGAGCGAGTGTAATATAGGGAGGCGCGCGAGGATAAGTGCGCCGGCGCGCGCTCCACGTGCCCGCGCAACACCCATCGTCACTCGTCACTACTTACCTTACCACCCACGCCAACCGCGAGATGCTGGCCACGCCCATGCGGCCATCGCCCTCTCTGGCGCGCATCAATGCTGGCGCCCGCTCGGACGGCGCGAGCAAACGCTACGCCTGCGCCGGCTTTGCTGCCCCTTCGCCCTATCGCCATGACGATGGAATACCTAGACGCAGGCGCCGGTGATCTGCAGGGCCCCATCCCTTAGTGCCATGGACGGCAGTGCGAAGGTGCCATTCCTCAGGGTCGGTGGCCGGCCGAACGCCTCCAGCGCCTCTTCCACCGTCCCGTGCGTCGCCCCTTGCCGCTTGCGGCAGGCCTCAGCACGCCGCCCTCTCGCCTCCCTGCACTGCATCGCCCGCACGCGCAGCCCTGTATGATCGCTGCCGGCCTGCTATCGCTCTGCCAGTACGAAGTGCCCTCATGCAGCCGCAACGACCGCCGGCAGCGCCGCATGCAACGGCGGTGAGCGTGGAAGCGCCCATGGCGACAGCGCGAACGCGCACACCTTCTCCTCGACTCTGACCCCGGCGGCGGCGGTGCGCGCACGACTTCGCTCCTAGCCTGGTTAGCCGACATTTGTCTTCCGGGCCTACAGAAGCGCAACCAAAGCAGCAGCGCGCAGGCTGCCCGCGGTGGAGCGTTTCCGCTTCTGGAGTCCTGGTCTCGAAGTCTGAAGTGCCGGCAGCAGCCCGCCGCGTCGCGAGGCCCAGTTATCTCCCACGCCTACGGCCAATTTGCAATACTAGTCAACGGCCGCCTTGGCCCACCGCCCGCTGCCTCTCCGCCGGGATCGTCCCTTACCATGGAGCTGGACCCGTGTTTGCTGTCCATCTGTTTCAATATCATCGGCTGTTAACGTCTCAGAATACTCCTGATCCCAGCGAGACATATGACTGCTTAAGATGGCGACCTGCTCCCCGCTGTAACCTCACCTCATCTCTTTCACCGCTCGTGCAGAGGACGCGGAATCGAGCGAGCGTTCAATCTCTCTTGACCGAGTTGGTCCGAGGCGGTGATGGCTGTGCGCACTTGCGATTTAGCATCGAGGCCCGAGCACGACGTGCAAGTCCCTCCACTGCTCAAGTTCCCACAGGGCACAAATCCGGAGCAAGCGCACGAGCAAGTTTTATGAAGACATCACGATTCACGAGCCGTCTGCACTGCCGTCATCTCTCGCCATTACTCGAGAACAACACCGGCAGTCTGGAGTGCCAGGCCTGAACCCCTCTCACAGAACCAGTGCAGTGCACTGTGGAACACGACGTCTTGACTTATCTTATCGGCACATCTCCTCGCCGGCCCTTTTCTGCATTGGTTCAGGCACTACTTTCTGCCAAAAGTGATCGACAGCGCCGTCGGGCTCTAAGATTGCCTTGCTCGCGGAGGCGGGTCGTTTCGTCACATAAACCCACGGTCGTAACTCTCTGATCTGGAAAATTGCCTTTTTTACGGCGTGATAGACCGCGCGTCCACAAGCATGCCGCGGTCTGTCACCACCTCGCTTCGGCGCTGTGATTCTGCCCTGACATACAATCTTTGCACGCGTTACATCGCGTAAACAAGCGACATGATGTCCTTCGAGCCTTGTCGACGGAGAACAACCGTTGCTGGACAATCACGCATTGACACGGGCGCTCAGAGCAGCGATTTTCGACCGATCAACGCCGGTCTGCACGTGGTCTTCAAGGCACGGCCTGCCCGATGCGGTGATCTTTCATTCCTAGGGGGTTCGTAGCGCATTCGCCAGTAACCCTTGCCGTTGCGCTCTTCTCGTAGTCCCGGCCAGGCCATCATGGTAGGCGACACGGGGCTTCTGGCGGAGAATCATGATCTCGATGGCAAGTACTGTATGTAGCGACCGAGAACTCACTTCGAGCAGCCTTATCGCAAGCGCTCAAAGCACGACCCAGCAGCTCGTCGATCAAGAAGCAAGTAACCAAGCTTTCCTCATGCCGTCCTATTTCCTCGGAGCGCTTCCCCAAAGCACGCACAGAAAAGCAAAAAAGTCCCTCCCGAATTGGTATTGCGTCGCCAAATGCGGCCACGTAGGTCCACAGTCTTCCTTTATCTGAGACAACAGATCTCCTCGCAGCCTGGTACCTCGCCGCCCGGGCTGCTGGTCCGCACCATCCCACGCCGTCGCTGGCATCCTCCGCGGTCTCACGGCGTCCTTCCAACCGCGCTCCGCTAGACTCTCTCTATCCCACCCACGCCACCTTCGCAGCCATCCGCAGTCCCGACACAGCGCGCTGGAGCCCCCCTAGCGCGACCGGCCGCTCTCCCCCGTCCCACGACGCGGTCCGGGAGGTCGGTCGCGCCGCGCTATGGCTTCTTGCTCCTGTTGCGGACGCACGCTTCGTCACGCCCGGTGCGAGCGGTTTGGTCTGGATGCGGTTTATTTTGAGCGAGGTGTAGTCGTGAGGCGGCTGTTGGGACGGTAGATGGGGATGCGGGTGCAGAGGCCGGCTATATGTTCCTAACGTATGTAGTGGTGGTTGTGAAGCCGGCGAAGGGCAGGGCCGCGCTCGTCCTCGTGCGGCTGTTATTCGTATCACTGGTGTGCAGTCGGGACTCGTATGTATTGTCTGGTCGTCGTGGGGCTCGTGTTCGCTCGTATCCCCAACCCAGATCACGCAAACCTCGCGTCGTGACTTCCTCCCCGGCGCCCAGTCGCCGTTGTGTCGACATCAGAAACACCCAACCGTCTGCCCCGACCGATGTGCGCCGTTTTCTACGCGTGATGGGAATGGCTATCACGGTCGAAGGTTTGGTCGTCTGAGATTTGGTTTGATGTGAGGATGAGATTATGATTAATCGGCTGTAATTGGTCTGCAGTCCACAAATCAATCGTTGTCGTCACACAGTATCAAGTGTACAAAGGCGTCACTGAGCAAACCAAGCGAGACGCGGGAGGTCAACGTTGTCCATTGCTTGCGTTTGAGTGCCTTTGGTTGGCAGCATTAGCAGGTGCTTTCACACATCCTGCTAACAAACGTGCTATGAAGATGACCGACAAGGTGCATGCAAGGCAACCCGCGATCCGCATTCGCTTCGTCCGCCTTGATGAAGTGAGGTACTGTGATACTCGCGATGAATTCGTGCAGTAATCCACCGGAAGCTCTCCATTGACATTATCAAAACATACAAACAGAGCAGCCGGCACATCGGCCGTCAACAACAAACACTCTGACTCTCACGCACACGTTGGAAGCAACGACAGTATCCTCACATCAATTCCGCGATCCGTCCGACGAATCCGGCCACAACCCCATCCGCCGATCCGGACACACTTGTTACTGTGGGTTCCGTGATGACGAGCAGCCGCGCATCCCAGTTCTTCAAATTCCCCATCGGCCGCCGGAAGACATCCTCCGCCCATCGTCACTTGCGCGACACGGCCGTGTAGGCGTGTAAGATGCCGGCAGATGAGCTGACCTCGATGAAATTTGTGGGCGACTGAGACGGTTCATCTCCGTACGTGCGATCTGACAGCGTGGCTGATCGTAAGTATTGAAGGTCAACATTCGGCGATAATTGTGCTGAGAGAGGTGAGTGGCAAGGCATCCTGAGTTTGCGTAGTTGTCATGGTGGTGTCTCTCTCCATCCACCTTCTCCGCCGATACGTCATTGTAGGGTTTCGGTCTGTACTGCACGCAACGCTGGGTGCGTGAAGACGAGCATCTACCACTCGAACGTAGGTCTCGTATTCCGTCAGTTGATGAGTTGGCGCGAATCGCATCGTTACACGACGACCTCCTGGCACGCTCTGGCATTGGCCTAGATTCTCCCTTTACAAAGTCCAGTCCAGTGGCAGGACCTCCATTGCTAGAACTCTTGGGCGTCAAGCGTGCGAACGATGGGACTCGCGTCCATGTCCGCGTTGCATAGACAGGACATTCTGTCAGAATCTCTTCAGCTAAGCGCCCTGCATCACGACGAATTGCCCCCCAATAACTCCAAGCCAACGTCCACACTCTCACAAGCGCTGTGGCAAAAGAGGTGGCTATGTTTGCATTTCCTGGTACTTAGGGAGGGGTTCTAGAGTTGGTGTTATGTGATGGCTGTTTATTATCATGCGTTTTGATGTGGAGCGCGCGTGGCTCTTGAAAGGTCTGGGCTGGTTGGCAATGAAAATTGACACACAAATTTTCGGGTCAATGGTTGCTTGACGGGAAGGGATGTCGACCAGAAGCCGTGAGGTCTGATCCAATGTTGTCGTCTGTCTCTCGGTTGGACTTGGTTCTCCACACGAAAGTGTTCGATTGATATTTGGCATTGTAGCGGACAAAACGGCCAATCCTGGGTGCAATAACGTCATCATCAGCACACTTTGACCTGGAGGCTGGCTTCTTTTTCATGTTTCGTTTTCCCCCTCTTGGACGGAGTATCTTGAACGATATAGTCAGCAATCTCAAACGCGGACAAGGAAGAAGTGATGCTTGATGACATTGTGAAGATGGTCGGAAAAATGAGGGTTAGGGTTGGGGTAAGACGGCCTGAAGCCCGGGCGCATTGGGCAGTGTGCGACGTGTGACAGCCGCATTGCCGTCGACCTCACTTGACCGACGTCGCTATATGGCTTACGACGGCCATTGAGATGCTCAATTCTCATCCTTGCAGGGCGTCAATCAAGGCGAACCAATTGTGTACTTCTGTAGGTACATGGTACCAGGGAGAAAGTCGGGCATGATCAGTGCATCCTCGTCGACGCGTAACCCCGCCGGTCCACCTTTCCTGCCCACTTAAAGTCGCATGTGTCGTTTCATCGAACAGTTGGCAGCCACGAGTAGTAGTCACCTTCTTCACGTACCTCGACTGACTCCTTCATTACAATACAACTCAGGTCATAAGAAAAACAACACAGACAATGTCATCACAAGCCGCCGATGCCTACCCTCGCCCAGACTTCACACGCGAGCAATCATGGGTCTCATTGAACGGCCCTTGGGACTTCGTCTTCGACGACAAGGACGAAGGCCTCGATGAGCAATGGCACAAGAACGGCATCCCTAAGAACGTCTTGAAGACCATCCAAGTCCCCTACGTCTTCCAGGCTCCCGCCTCAGGCATCAACGAGCAGAGCATCCACGAGGTCCTGTGGTATGAGAGAGCAATCGAAGACCCTCGCACTTCCTCGCAGAAGGACAGAAAAGACCGCATCCTCGCCCGCTTCGGAGCTGTCGACTACGAATGCACCGTCTGGGTTGACGGAAGCTACGTCGGAGGCCACCGTGGCGGCCACGTGCCATTCGACATCGACATCACGGACGCCTTCTCTGGCCAAGCGGCTTCTCACAAACTGACGCTGCGAGTCTTCGACTCCGCCACGGACGTCACGCAGCCGCGCGGCAAGCAGTTCTGGGGCCCGAAGCCCGAGAGCATCTTCTACACGCCTTCCAGCGGAATCTGGCAGAACGTCTGGCTGGAATCTGTGCCGGCGACTAGACTGGCTGACAGCAGCAACGGGACGATCCTACGATCCCACGACATCGAGAGCGGCACCTTGCACGCGACCGTTGCTGTGCTCGGCCGGAAGGCAGGCGAGAAGTACAGCGTGCAGCTGGAGTCGAGCTTCGCCGGCAAAGTGGTCGCCACCAGCTCGAAAGCAGAAATGCCCGTCGCGAAGCGCATCGCTCTTAACCTGGGCATGCGCATGTCGCCCGAGCAGCTGAAGAGTCTGCCCGAGGATGTCACCAAGAAAGCACCGCTCGACAACGACATGGCCTGGCTGAACGGCGTCGCTCTCTGGTCCCCCGACTTCCCCCAGCTCTACGACATCACGATCAGACTCTTCGACGGCTCCGACAAGCAAATCGACGAAGCCAAAACCACCACCGGCATGCGCCAAATCAGCTGGGCTAACGGCGACGGCACCCTGCGCCTAAACAACCACCCCTACTTCCAAGCCCTCCTGCTCGACCAAGGCTACTGGCCCAGCTCCCTCATGACCCCACCAACCCCCACCGCCCTCAAAGAGGACATCGAGCTCTCCAAAGCCATGGGCTTCAACGGCTGCCGCAAACACCAGAAAGTCGAAGACCCGCGCTTCCACTACTGGGCGGACCGGCTGGGCTTCCTCGTCTGGGGCGAGATGGCGAGCCCGTACGACTTCGGCGGCGAGATGACCGCGCGCTTCGACCAGGAGTGGACCGAAGCCGTGAAGCGCGACATCAACCACCCGTGCGTCGTCGCCTGGACGACCGTTAACGAGAGCTGGGGCTACAGCGAGCTGAGCCACAACCCGCACCACCGCAACCACGTCCGCAGCCTGTACTACCAGACCAAGACGCTGGACCCCACCCGGCCCATCAACGACAACTGCGGCTGGGAGCACGTCGCCACCGACCTCACCACCTTCCACGACTACGCCGACGCCCCGACCCTCGCCCAGCGCACCGCCACCCTGCACTCCATCACCACCACCGGCCGCCCCCTCTTCCTGCCCCCGACCAACACCCCCCCCATGCCCGACGCCGGCAGCGCCCACACGCCCCACGCGCCGGTCTTCTGCTCCGAGTTCGGCGGCGTCAACATCACCTCCGGCGCCAGCGGCGCGGACCCGCACCACGAGCGCGGCTGGGGCTACACGACGGCCTCGTCGACGGACGACCTGCTCGCGCGCTTCGCCGCGCTCTGCGGCGCCGTCGTGCACAGCGGGCTGTGCGGGGGGTTCGTCTACACGCAGACGACGGACATCGAGCAGGAGACCAACGGCCTGTACACGTACGACCGGCGGCCGAAGATGCCGGCGGAGCAGGTGAGGGGGATTGTGGCGAAAGCCGCGGAGACATATCTTGCGGCTGCGCGGAAGGGGATGAAAGCGCGCGCGGCGGTGTTCCGGGGCGGGCTGGCGGACGCGGCGAGCGTGAGGGGCCTGAGGGTCGAGGGGGGCAGGTGGCTTGTGGGCGAGTGCGCGGTGCGGTATGGGGGGCAGGGGGAGGGGGAGTGGAGGGAGAGTCGGTTGGATTTGGACGCGTGCTTTGTCAATACGTGGGGGAAGGTGACGTGGCAGCGGGGAGGGGGGGTTGTGGCGAGCTGTAGGGGTTTGGGGTTGGTGGGCGGCGAGGGGACGGTGATGGAGGTTGAGGCGGGGGATGGGAAGAGCTGGCAGAGGAATTTGGTGAGGTTGGAGGAGAGGGTGGGGAACGTGGGTGGGGAGTTGGTGTTTGAGTAAGGTAGAGTACCTGACGGGAGAGTGAACGACGCGAGACAGAGGGGAGAGGTAGATGAAATGGGTTGAAGAATGTTTTTGATTTTTTTCTGCTGACTTGATGTCGATGCATGTGAGCTGTACCGTGACGCCTTTGGCGGTGGTGGCGATAACGCCGTGCCTGCGTCGGCACTCGCCGCTGAGGTATGTGGCGTTTCCCAGGGACCCTTGAACTTTTTCTTTTTTTGCAAGCCCATGCCCATGCCCATGCCGCGCATCGTGTGTTGTGCGACGATCGCCTCATTAGTACAAAAAAGACCGCATGCCTGTGCGAGAACATCGTAGCAGACCCTTGACCCTGGGTTCCAATCTCTTTTTGATGCCCCTCGAGCGGTAAACAAGCGACGCCGCGACGTGAAGACATTAAGATGTTTCGTCCGAAGGAAAGGACCAAGAAACAGCTGAACACGCTGCTTGAATGACGTCAGAGCAAAACATAAGCGAACATGAAGCTCGAAGCGCTCGATCGATGAAACTCCCTCGCAGCAGCTCTGTGTCGAGCGAAAAATGTAAAATCGTGACTCGTGAACACATGTCGACGTTGGGAACCAGCCAGCAAAGTCTACGATGATCCGCTCACCTCACGAGCAGATTGACCCAGCTGCGTCGCTTCTTCTTGCGCTCATCCTTGTCGTTGTCTTTTCGGCCGGACTTGGAAAGCTGCTGCTCGGACTTCGACTCCTTGGACGCTCTGATCTCCTCCATGCGTGAGAGCCAGTCGGTGAATTCGAGCTCGCCAGGAGCGGAAGCTGTGGAGCTGGCGGAGTCGCCCCGGGTGAGAGGTGGCCTCAGCGAGCCGAGAGGTCTGGCGAAGGCAGGTGATGAGCTGCGGACCGGCCGCTTGCCACTCCTGATGGAAGAGGCGACGGATGAGGATTGCCGCGAGTGGCGGCTGTATGAAGAAGAGTCGTCTGAAAGGTCAAGAGAGGACAGAGAGGTGTTGGGGCTCGGTTGGAGGTCAATGGACGGTGCCAGCGAGTCGACAGGGTCCGGGTCCTGGAATCGAACTGTTCGTTTGGGCTTGCCAGTCGAACCGGATTTTATGGATGATTGACCTGACGAGCGGATTGAGGCCTGGTCGGCGGAGGCATAGCTGCTATCGTTGGCATTGCCGCACATGCTGCTCGGGAGACCGGATGAGGTCATGATGGAGGGATCTGCAATGCGTATCCGGGGAGGAAGTGTACGGTCGGAGAATAAGTCGCAGCAAGGGAAGTGGTGTGGGTTGGCAAGATGTGGTTTGTGGAGACGGAAGAAACAAGTCGGACCGAGCACGGGAGAAGGGCAGATGTTAATAACAGGCGCGAGCTGAGGCGAGATGCAGGCCTCGCGCGGAAGGATGAAATGCTTGGGCGTCGATCCAGGCCGGCTTGGACCAGGCGAGGATACGGGGACGAAACGAGGCCCGGAGAAGTAAGAAAGGTACCAGGCAAGCCAGGAGTGGCTAGAGGCTACTGAAAGTCTGAAGCGTCTGAGCGTCACCGAGGCCTGCTGCGAGGCTTGCACGGCTTGATCTGGGCGGCGTCTGCCCCACGAGGAGGCAAAGCAAGGCCGGCGGGACGATCACAAATCACACGGCCGCGACCCGGCGGGTGGAGTGGCGGCCTTGGGCACGTTGTGTCGATGCGTCGATGCGTCGATGCTCGGGTGCTTGGGTGCTTTGGGTGCTTGGATGCATTGATGCATTGATGCAAGGCCGTGCTGGCGGTGCATGGCAGTGCCGCCAGGCGCGCGCGATGGCGTGAGGCGGCGTGTGAGAGGATGCCAGACATCAACGCCGTCCGGCAGGCAGCGCGCACAAAACAGGCACAGGCACCGGGCGGCGTGGAGACAGCAGCGGCGTGGCGAGCAGGCCGGCGGGTTGGCGAGCAATACTTTGTGCATACCCGCCGCTCGACCCGCGCGCATAAATAGAACGATGTGCGCGCTCAAGTCAATCGCTGCAAGGATGGCAGCTTGTGCGTGCAGGCCCGGCGGGTTGGCACTGGCAGCGGCCGCTGCAGCACTCGCGTGGGCATGTAACGTAGGGGCCGTGATGGGTTAGCAGCGCAGTGCGATGCCGCCAGACACGGCAGAGGATCAGCGCATCTGCCAGGAACAGGAGACAGCAGGGTCGGCGCTAGCGATCATGCTTTTCCTCACGCAGTCTCGCCGGTGCCGCGTTGGTTCAGCACCGGACGGGCACAAAGCATACGCTGGTGGTGCGGCGCGCCACAGGGCGCCGTGGCCAGCGATTGCGCCTTCGGCTCGTCCGGCCGGCCTGGTGGAGGCAAAAGAGAGGCGTGCGAAGGTTGCTGAGGAAGGTTCCTGAGGAAGGTTCCTGAGAAAATCAGGCACGCCAGGCTGTGCCCTCACCAGGTACGCCAGGCCTGCCTCAGCCCGCGATCGCATCTGCCGCCCAGACGCCTCCCCGTGCATGGCGGCATCGGGCGGGATCTGCCACTGGCCGCCGCGGCACCGCCAAGCAGCCCCAGCACAGCTCGCAGGCCGCTCCCGCGCTGCTGCGACGGCCCTCGAGATCGTCTTCATGTCTCGCCCGAGCGTGACAGCGCCGTGGTTCGCGATCCGCACTTCGGAATCTTGCGCCTGCAAGCCACCTCGCATTGCTGCCTCGTGCTTCGTGTGTAGCTCGACACGCACCGCATCTTCGGACTCCACTGCGACCTCGACCGGCCCCGAGCCCGCCGTCTCGCAGTCTCGTCCTCCACAGCGCCGCGGCCACCAGCCCGTGCTGCCGTCTCGCCCCGTGCGCCCACCGCCAAACCGCGCCAGCATCACCCCATCGTCTAACCCAAGCACGTGTGCGGGGCGGCCGCTCAACCTCAGCTCTAGGGACATGCAACTACAGCCAGGCGAGCGAGGCTACTGCACACATCGACAACGTGTTCATCGCGTATATTAATCGACGAGACTACCAAGCCCAAACCGCCCGAACTCCCGCTAATCCCCCTGACTCGTATTCAGCCTTCGCCCTGCCCTGCCCTGCTCGCCCAGCGCCAGGCCAACAATCCTGCGCGCCTGTCATCAAACGTGCAATCAATGCAACACGCTCGCAGTAGCAATCTCGTGCCCCGCGGGCGGACCTCTCCGTCTGATGAGGCGCCTCCTTCTCACTTCCTCCTCCGTCTCAACTCTCAAGCCTGCGTCCGGCCAGACACTCGCCTTGCTCTCGCATTCTCCGCCGCCCCAGCCATAAGTCGTCCCTCTAAGCCCGTGCCGTCGCTTACTGGCGAGGTCGAAACCCTGTCCAGTAGCGAGGGCCGGAAAAGCCAAGCCGCAAGCGCCGGCACATCTCTCGACGGGACGCTCGCTGTTTTGAGGTTCGCCTTGGTCGTCGAGATGCGGAAGGAGAGGGCCTTCTTCCGCAGCTGTCTGCCGGCTTGTATGCACTTGTTCGCTGGCGAGCCCAACCTGGCGCTCAACCTGTCTGACCCGTCGGAATCTTGTGATTCATCGTCTGAGAAGTCGAAGAACGACACCATCGCCGTCTCCTCGAAGCGCACCTGCTTGGAGGATGCCGTCGAGTCGTCCGAGAACGTGCGCGAGTGTGCGGTCGCATAGCTGCTTTTGGCGAAGCTCTTGTAGCTGGAGGCGCTAGTGTCTCTGCTGTGAATGCTGCCTTGGTTCAAGCTCCGCACAAGGTCGCTGCCGCAGTCTGACGGAGACCAATCCGCGACGACGTTGCGCGCACAGCTCGATGCTCGATTGTGAGGCTTTCCCCGTAAGGAGCGCATGTTGTTCTGATTCACGTCGCAGACTTCACTTCCCCAGCGCTCCAATTCACCACTCTCTGGCGATTGCGGCGAGTCAAAGTCCGTACTGTAGGTGCTGCTTGACCGGCGGGAGGGCGCGGCCTCGTCTGGTCTTTCAATGCTGGTGCCATTCCCATCATGTCTTCCAAGCAGACGTTGCTCGTCGTCGTGAGGGCTGGGCCAGTGCGAGTAATCGAGTTCCGAGCTGTAGACGCTGCTCGGCGTGCGGTCTGTGTCGGACATCTTTTCGGCCATCTCGAAGTCTTGCGCGCTATCCTCTGGTATCATCGGAAGTGGCTTCATGAGGTTCATCGCCAGCGTTGCCCGGCTACGCTGTGATTGCAAGTCTGCAGTCCACAGCGCTTCCCGGACAAGGTCGTACCAGTCGTCGATGCTCTCGTCGTCTCTAAGTCGGCCTTCTTCAAAGTATCGATCGAAACTCATAGCGGCCAGCCGCGTTTGGGTAAGAATGTAAGTGGGTCGTTGGTGGGATTAGTGTTAGGCGTAAGTGATCATCGATGACAACATCCCATGAGCAGGCAGGGCGCGCGTCGCGACTATCTATCCAAAAAACAGTCCTTGGATGACGAAGGGCTCCCGGCAGACTGGAGATCGAGAACCACAAGAACCACACCACTCCCATGGCACGGCACAGCATCCTACACACCACACATACTGCACGCTGCATGCCTCTGAACCACACCCCAAGATCTGCTAGAGGTCTTCAGACCAGCTAGTCGCCCGCGGGTACCGCTGAACGCTTCAAAGCTTCTCCAGCAAGTCCTCACAAACACCCCATATCACCCTCCTGCTATGCCCACGCCGCAACGCCAAGCACACACGCAAACAGCCACAGAGCGAGACCTCACGACCAACTCCCTCGCTCCAAAAATCGGCAGCCTCCACGTGGGAAACCTGAGACCTACAGACGCCCCCGTTCCCTCGCAACAGCCAAACGAGCTACACGAACTGTACGACAACCCCACGCGGCAGCCTCCTCTCACTCCCTTGAACGCACCAACGCAGCGCAGACCCAGAACCACCGGACCTCTCCAAACCCAACGCCGCGTGCGCGCCCGCCCAAAAGCACAAGGGGTCTCGTCTCTCCCCCCCCAACCCGCGCCCTCGGGTCCGCGCTAAATCGCGGTGCCGCCGCCCCAGCGCCGTGGCGATCATCAACCGGCGAGCCAGGCCAAACCAGAGGCCTGAAGAACGAAGTCGTCCCTACCATGGCTCACTCAGTGGCCCGGAGAAAGCTCGCGCAGCCTATCACAGCGCCGCCCGCCGTCCCACGGCGCCGCAGAGCCGATTTTCGCGCCCCCTGCGCCGCTTCCCGCCCTGAAGCTTCGTTCTGCGATCGAGAGGGTCTATAGTAAGGGCGCCGATATAGGCGCCTGTCCCGCGGAGCTGGATTCGCGGTCTGCACGGTGGTCTGGGAGTGAGACATTGTCTTGGATTTCGGGCCTTTCTTTCCATCCACGCTATATTCCGTGTGGGTGAGTGTTTGGTGCTGCGCACGTGGTGGCGTCGTGCTCTACGGGTGCTGGTGCCTGGGTGCTGGGTGAACCATGGGGTCTGTTGTGCGTTTCAGAGCTGGACGCTGTACTTGCGAGGGACGGACGGGCGACGTCAGAGAAGGCATCTCGCCCACCTACTGCTGTTTCGAGCAGGCGGTGCCGGCTTGTGTCCAGGTAGATCGCAGGCACGCGGCGGGATTGGATCATGCCGCAACCTGTCTACCTACCCGTCTGCCCTTGTCGATCATCGTCGGTCTTCGACGCAATAATGCATGTACAGCGTGTATGTCCATTCACATGTCGTATACTGTATCAACGTACCTCGTACCCGTATTTCCATCGCCGCATCGCAGCACACGGCTGGCTGCGCATGCATCGTCGTGTTCCCTCGTAACGTTATCCAACTTGATGATCATCATCATCACCCCATCTCCCATCTCCAGCTCCCACACCTCACATCGAAAAAACAAGGCCCAGATCCCCCCCCAAAGCCCAGGCACAGCCAGCCCTACCCTGCCCAATCCGCCCAACGCACGAAACGCCCTTGCCCTCCCCTCCCATCCGAACCCTCCAAACCCAAACCCAAGTAAACACAAAAATCAAGAGCGCAGACCAAAAACAAAACCTACTCCCACGTGCTTCGCTGCCCGCCTGGCCCGCCTGACAAACCACCGGCACCTCCCACCTCCCACCCGTCGCGCTGCGATGGCCTGACGTGACAAATGGCCTCCAGCAAGGTACCGGCTCCACCGAACACCGCCCGCGTCTGTTCCTTCCCAGTCCCACGGAGACGATGGCCAAAGAGGCGCACGACAAGCATCTGACAGGCGCGCAGCGGTCTAGAATGGAAGCCCCCCTCCCCGTTTTCTTCGAACCGTGGCGTCTGGCGGGCGGGCGGTGCCGGGGCCGGGGCTGGCTTGCTGAGCCACACGTGGCTGGGCTTTTTTTTGTGGCGCAGGGAGGAGCTGGTTTTGGGATTCTTCTGTGCGTTAAGGTTGTGCGAACTGCCCTGGATCGGATTGGGAGGAGCCGTGGGTCGTGGGCGATGCGCGTGGGAGGCACGTGGTGGGAGGGAGCTTGTTTGCGGGCTTGGGTTCTTTTTTGTTGCGTGGGTGAGGGTTGGGTTTGGGGTGGAGGGGGGTCTAGATCTGGGCGGGGCTGGTGTGCTGGTGGTGGTGGTTGTGGTGGTTTTGGGAGCTGGCTTGCTTGCTTGCTTGCTTGCTTGCTTGTTGTTTCTGGCATGTGATGGGGGGTTGTTGGCGTGTGGATGGTGTGATGGGTCGAGACTGGGGTGGGAGGTGTTGTGTGGGTTTTCTGTCTATGATCCGGGTCGAGGACGGCTTTCGATTGTGGAAAAGAACGTTTGGCTGGAAGGCGCTGTGTTATGCTTGTGCGTTTGTTCGTTGTTGGCTGCTCTCCATGGGGTGATCTAGATCTCCAAGTGATCGTTCGTCGTTAACAGCGTCGATTGCATCTGGATTCGAGAAACTCCTTGTGTTCGAGGCAGAGAGCTATAGCTCCCGCATTGGACACGTGCCTCGCATGCGGTCAAGCAGACTTGAAATCGTGATGCTACTTTCAAGCTGACGCCATACGATGTTACTTGGTGTAATGGAGTACGGTGGACGTAATCGGATGTCTACACACATTTATGGCGTCGATGCTTGAACGATACTTCGTCACGAAGACGGATTCCAGAGTAGAACGGAACCCATCCCACAATACCGTATGGAAAAAGAACCTTGCGAGCATTGATACCGAGCGAGCAGATTGCAACGCAATAAGAGTATTCTAGTATTAGCCGTGAACGATCCGTGGCAATCAATGTTCAAGGCTGGAAGCACTGCGTTTGGAAACCAACCTTCTCACCACCTAAGAAGCTCAGAAGTATGAACAGGCGTGAAGATGAGCCTGAATGCAAGCCGTCGAGTCCATAGTACAAAAGGCGCACACAGGCGTCTAAAAAGCCTGATCGAAACGGCGACGCAGAATAGCGGCAGCAGTGTATTTTCTTGTTTCCTCGATCTTCCTAGCGACCTTTGAATCAACAAAGTTGTATTACACGCGCGATTTTCACTTCCTGCAAGCCGTAGAGAACATCGAGGGAAACCAGAAGCAAAAGCGAAAGAAACCCAAAGTGAGAGCAGTCGACAAGAAAACAGGATTTTCAACGAAATGAACATGCCGGTGGTATCACAACAAACGCTTCCTTCCTCTCCTTCTCTCCTCTCCTCCGCTCTCCGTCTCGCAACTCTGCTCCAACTTTCTCGCGCGCTTCAGTAAACAAAGACAAATGAAACAGCAAGAAAAGAGTTTGTCAGACAGACGAGCCAAAGTCAAAACCACAACGCGTCCACCACAAGCCGGACCGGTCAGAAGACAAGCAACGGGGTCCTTTCAACCCTGACTAGCGAATCCGCGCGAATGGCTCGGCGTGCCGAACTTGATGAGAGAGGAAGGCAAACTGCAAGCACGGAGTAACGGTCAGTCCAAGCAAGTTTCAACATGGAGATTTCAGGGCTCGCAGAATCGAACTGGGTAAGATATACATTTTTGAATATGAAGGTAAGAGTTGATTAAGTCTCTTTGCTCGGATTAAGACTGTAGTCTGTGGCGGATAAGGGAACAGGAAGATTTTCAGAATCTAGTACCCGTTCATGGTCATGCGGTTGCCGCCGGCGCTGCCGGGGATGCCGCTGCCTCGCGAGAGCTCGCGGTCGGCGGACGGGGAGATAGGTCGGGAGCCGCCGGCGCCCATCTGGGCGGAGGACTCCTTGAGGGCGAGGAGCTGCTTGGCGCGGAAGCCTAGGACGGCTTGTCAGTATCGCCTTGTGGAGTGGGGCTAACGTTTGCAGCTTTTGCTTACCCTCATAGTGGATTTGGCTTGTCGTCTCGATCAGGTCCTGAAGGTGGGTGCGGGTAAGGAAGTCACGGAGGTAGACAAATTCGCAGTGCCTCTCGTCCTCGACGTTGATGGTGCCCCAGCGGTTCTGGCGGGCGGGAACATTGCGGCTAGTTGAAGGGTTAGCATTGCTGAAAGCCTGCCGATTGACGGAATCACATACCCGTCAATGTTCATGGTGTGCTCGGAACCGACAACAGCGAAGGGGATGATCGACTTGATCTGGGCGTTCATAGCAGCCTCCTCAGAGTCGTTCTCCTCGTTCTCGTAAGGGTACATCCTGATGTTGTGGAAAGCGAACTCCTCCTTGATGCGGTCCTTGAATTGCTGACGCTCCTCAAGAGTGAGAGAGTCGGCCTTGGCGATGACGGGGACAACGTTGACGGTCTCGCTCAGCTTCTTGAGAACGACGATATCGATCGGCTTCAGGCCGTGGCCAGACGGAGAGATGAAGTAAAGGCAGCAGTGGATACGGGTATCCTGGATGTAGCTGATTGGAGGTCAGTGAAAGTGAGGCGCATTTGCAGGCAGACTGGCAAAAGCTTACCGCTCACGCTGAGCAGTCAATTCCTTCCTGAGGTAGGCAGAGTGCTGGTCCTTGATGTACTTGACAATGGGGTCCCAGCAGCGGTCGTTGTTGACAAGGTCGCCATAGCCGGGAGTGTCAACAATGTTCAGGCGCAGTCTGACGCCGTTCTCCTCAATAACGTGGGTGACGGCCTGGATCTCGGTGGTCTGTCTGGTAGGCTCGGTAGGCGAGAGGCGGCCCTTGGACTTGACGAGGTTGGAGGCGAAGATGGTGTTGATCAAAGTAGACTTGCCGAGACCGGTCTGGCCTGCATGAGAGTGTGGTTAGCATGATCCTCATGTCAATTCGTCTGAATTCATCCAAGGATAGGCGTGAGCGTTTGGTGACCGCCTCTTGTAGCTTGAGCGACCCTCGGCCAATCTCCCCGCTTCAATGCCGAAACCAATGCGACGGATTTCCTTCTCTACGCGTGTGTCGCGCTCTTGCATCTCCCATTCATGCCACCCTCCAATGCAATGTGTGCAACTTACCAACGCAGATAACGTTGAACTGAAAGCCGCGCTTCAGGAGCTTCTTCTCGATCTGGGTGGTGATGCTGTCGAAACCGACGTGGCTCTTGGGGAAGACGCTTTGAGGCGCCTGCGGCTGGGGTGCTCCGACGTGGGACATGTTGGCGGTAGTTCGCGGTGTGGTGGTCGTGGGTGTTTGGGGGGCTTCGGCTCGACGTTCACGGCCTGGTCGCTGACGGCGGGAGGATAACGAACGTGGGCGGCGCAGAAGGAGAGGGTATCGAGGTGAATAATGTGATGCGCGAGGCGCGAGCGAGGGAGTCCGTGTCGAAGGTGGAGGTGGAGATGGAGCAAGTGCAGTTGGTTATCAGCGACAGCAGCAGCAGCTCCTCGCAAGGGTTCAGGCAGGCTCGCGATGTTGGAGGCCCTCCTCGCGCACTGGCGCTGGCTGCAGCGCGTGCGGGAAAGGGGGCAGCCAGCGCGCGCTAGCTCGGCATCCCGCCGCCGCCCGCCCGCCTTCCCCGACAGGGCAAGCTGCCTTCTGCCAGGTGCCGGCCTTGGCGCGATGCGGAAGCTTGCGACGAGGCCGGAAGTGAACGAGATCCATCTGGGATTGCGACACTGCCATCTCGTCCGTCTACGAACCCTCGGGTCTCACGCAAATTGCCCGCCATGGCCGCCCTGTCAGCAGCGCCCTCGCGCTCGCTCCTCGCCGCATTCCTGCCGATTGCCCGCGCATCGCTACTCCCCCAGCGCCCTTCGGGATCCATCATCAACCGCATTCCGTCCTTTTCGCAGCTACGAAGCTCCATCCTTCCTGCCGCTCTGCTCCCGATCCCTGGAATCCTCGATGCGCTATGGGAGGGTATCTTGAAGGCTGTGCCCAAGAAAAAGACAAGTCACATGTATCGCTCCCTTGCGATCTGAAAGATCCAAGTACCGCGGCTAACATCCACTGCAGGAAAAAGAGACACAGGCAAATGGCTGGCAAGGGTCTTAAGGATGTGACTGCGCTCAATAAGTGCAGCGCTTGCGGTCAGCTCAAGCGTGCTCACGTGCTGTGCCCATACTGTGTCCAGAGCATCAAGCGCTGGTTCGGTACCAACTTCCAGACCAAGGAAGCAACCGAGCAGAAAAGGATCCAGCGACTCGACGAGATCAACGAGCAGCTGAAGGCTCAGGGCAAGGAACCCATGAGCGCGCAGACCATGAAGGACAAGACGGAGAAGAAGTAGGCTGGGGGTACGAAGGGCAAGGCTGGTTTTGATTGGGCATAGCGATGGCGTTAATTGGAGAAGGGCATCTTGTTCTGCATCTCAGAAAGAGCAGCAGGGCGTGTATTTCAAATCACTGTACCAAAAATATTGTAGATATCTGTAGCTATACCCTGGAATGGGAACCACCATGTGACACCGCGTTCTGGACGTGAATTTCCAAAAGTCCCCGCTGAGGCATCCCGATCTCCAAAAGTCCCCATCTCCAAACGTCACCACCAGCAAATCCAGCATTGAAACGCCAACGGCGCCAAACCTCGTGCATAGGTGCAACTCGACCCGGAGAGAGATTGTTCCTGAATACATTCTGGAAATTCAAAGCCCGTCAAAATGTCAAAACAATACCTGCAAACGCATACGGTCCCTCAAGCCCACCCAACCGACATCTTTTCTCTCGCCGTCACGCCCACACAACTCATCTCTGCTTCTGGCTCCTCGTCTATAAAAGTCCACAGCACCGGCGCAGGCACCACGATACACAACGACAGCGCAGAAGAAGAAAATCCCTTTCCGGAAGCCCAAGTGCTCGAAAAAGCGCATCCGCTCGGCTGCCACCATGTCTGCGCCGCCAGCGAAGGTGGCGTGCTCGCGAGTGTGGGATTCGAGGGCGATGTGAAGCTCTGGGCGGCCGGTGAAGACGCGTCGTGGGCTGAGAAGGGCTGTATCAAGGGTTTGTGCCATGCAAGTCTCAATCGTTCGCAGAAAATGGCCGCTGATGGTATACGCTTGCAGGCGAGAAAGCGGGCGAGCACTGGGCTTTGGCTATGAGTTCCGAGGGCAAGTTCCTGGTTGCGACGACCCATGATGGACGCGTCAATGTCTACGACACGACGCAGATCAATGGCGAGGTCAAAGCGGCGCAGACGATCACGCAGTTTGAGACGAAGGGCAGCTTTGGTACTTGCGTTGATGTTGTAAGTCTGCATTTGAGGCCTGAAGCCCAATAATGTTACCTGCTAATGCACTCCACAGTCTCCCAACGGCGAGATGACCGCTTCCGGCCACCAGAACGGCAGCGTTTACATCTTCAACAACAGCACAGGCAAGATGGCCCATTCCCTCAGTGGGCTCGTGAAGCCAGTCCGCGCTGTTGCTTTCAGTCCGGCGAACAAGTACCTCGCGGCAGCAGGCGACGCACAAGTCATCGCTATCTACGACACGACATCGGGAGAACAGGTAACCACCCTGACGGGCCACGCGAGCTGGATCATGAGTTTGAGCTGGAACTTCAGCGGAGAGTATCTCCTCAGCGGGTGAGTGTCCCAAACAAACAAGAGAGATCTGAGTGTTTTCATGGCTGACTTCCAACCAGATCCTACGACGGCAAAGCGAAGATTTGGTCGTTTGAGAGGAGAGAATGTGTCGCAACGCAGACTGAGAGCGAGAAGTGCTTGTGGGCTGTCAAGTGGCTACACAAGGCTGCGAATGCGAGGTATGTCTTAGGAGCAGAAGAGCGTTCTCAAAGTGGTTTGCGTACTGACCCGCCTTCACAGAAATGAAATGTTCGTCACCGCTGGTGCGAGCAAGTCTTTGAGCTTCTACAGGGAGGCTAGCGGCACCTGAGCACTTATGGCACGAGGAGAGGTAGCTCATAGAAGCTAGGTTCAATGTCTATCACGGTCAGCGCTGTCATACCCCAGCGCTGCAAGCATTTGCTGGGAGACCAGAGCCTCAAGGGCTGAATGACATTCTATGTTCATCATTCGGTAAGCCGCAGATTGGGAGAGATAAACCAGAAACATGCATGCATGTGTCTCTGACTGTGACAACGATGGTCTATTCTCACAAAACCTGATAGCTTCAAATAGTAGACATAGACTATCAAGTGTTCACATGCTCTTAAATAAGGAGGACAACATTGCCTTGTACACAGATCAACAAAAAGACTTGGCGTCGCGTCACTCGCTCGGATCAAAGCCGAAGTCGCGCGCGCGGGCACTCCACAACTGATGATTGACTGAGCCACACCTCACAACTGAAGTCGTGCCGCGAACGTCAACCTCGTTCACTGCATGCAATTGCTGTGATAACTGCTTGACCTTGCACATGCCACTGTGCCACTGCTCTCGCTTCTGATCATCGTGTGTTTTAAACCATGTGTTCGACAAGTACACAACTAACCATGCCTCACAGCCAATACCTCACATTGGATTTGAGAGTCGCGAACCGCCGCGCTCTGAACCACAACCCTCTACCTCCCTGGCGATATCCAGCCTGGACTCACCGGCACGATGGCTACCGACGCAGACATGGACATCGATATGAATATCGACATGGAGTTCGACCCCGAGGTCGCGCGCATGCAGGCCGAAGCCGATGCGATCAACGCGCGCGCACAGCAGCAGGCGCAAGAAGCCGCCGCTGCCGACGAGGCCATGAATGGCATCGAGCAGGCACCCGAGGAGGGAGAAGTCGATCCGAACGCTATTGTGCCTTTCAAGGTTCACTTGCGCGGTTTGGACGACTTGACTACGAGGAAGATCGAGGATGGCATGCGCGAGGCTTGCAATACGGAGCTGTACAGGCGCCTGCAGTGGATTGATGACACGAGCGCAAACCTCATCTTTGACACGGAGGAGGCTGCGGCGGATGCGCTTGCGGCGCTTTCGGCGGAAGACGAGAGTGAGCCGGTCAGGCTGCGTGCGGTGAAGCCATTGGAAGCGCTGGGTGGGGTACAATTGCAGGCGCGCATGGCCATTGAGGCGGATGTGAAGGCTCCGGGTGCGAAGGACAGGAGCAGATTCTACTTGATGAATCCGGAGCACGACCCAGACTCCAGACCGAAGAAGAGAAAGAATGTCAGAGACCACGGGCCTCGGTACAAGAGGAACAGGCGTGAATCGGCGGACGAGATTATGCACAGACGCAACTCGCAACAAGGAACCCCGTTCAACGTGGACTTTTACGACGATGCTCCTGCGCCGGAAGCGTCTGCTCGACGGATTAGTGTTTCGTCGGCCGACAGCTATAGTGGTCGCAGAAGAGCTGATCGCGGCGGGGATCTATTCGCAGGTAGGGACAATGGCAGACTCCGCAGTGATCGCAACAGATACAGGAGCGCCTCGCCCGACCGCGACGGCGACGGCCGCTACGGCTTCTCCGAAGAGCAGCCCTACCGCCGCACCGCCCGCCAACGCTCCGCCACGCCGCCTCGCCTCCGCCGCTCACGCGAAAACCAAGAAGCCCGCCTCGCGCGCTCCAACGAGCTCTTCCCTGACCGCGGCACGACCTCCGCCCTCAAATCGAATGGCCAGGCGCCCCAGCCCAGAAAGCCCACGAACGGCAACACCGCCGACCTCTTCCCCGACCGCACCACGAACGGCAGCAAAGAGCTCTTCCCAGACAAGGCCCAGCACCGCCGCCAAGAAGCGCGCGATATCGGCCTGGACGAAGTCGCCACGGCAATTGGTCAGTACAGCTTAGACGGCGCCACACACGACGCAGCTACTTACTATAATCCAGGACCCGGCCGCGCAGGGCGCAACTCGAACGACGCCCCGAAAGGCGGCCGCGACCTATTCTCGCGCGTCTCCGGCGGGCCGAACAATAACGGCCGTCTGCGCAGCAACGATCAAGACCAGGGATTTAGCTTCAAGGGTGCCGGCAACGCAGAGCCTGGTTTCTCCATCCTCGGCGCGAGCACCAACAGAGAGCGCGGCGCGAAACTGGCTAAGGAACTGTTTCCGCATCGTGCTCCTGGTGCTGCCGCTCCGAACGGTGGGAAGGAGTTGTTCGATGGCCGCATCAAGGGCCGCGCGAGGAAGAGAGCTGAGGACTTTCTCTAGTAGGGTGGTCTGATGCCCTACCACGAGTGCCTCATTTTGAAATGATTGGAAAGGCGAATGATGGTGATGTAACTGCAGGAATGGTGTAATCGGGTGCACATTGGGTTCTCTGGTTCAGCGAGGCGTTTGGAACGGTCACATCACAGGCATAGGCAGACGGGAGCCGACAACGGCATGAAAGAACGGCGTGGTGCGTCTCTGCTCAAATAAGGAATGGAAAAGCTTCTTCTGATTGTTTTCTGCACTCGAGGCTGGTGACCCATCATCATCAGGGTGTTGAATGATGTTGCGGTGTTACGAAGTTCGACTTCATGGGAGGAAAAAAGGCACTGGTGGATGAGTTCAGCCACAAGATAAAATTGTGAGAGACTATGTCTGTCTTGGTCCAGTGGGTGAGTCGTCGGTATAAAGTCAGCTAACCCTTGTGCTATCCTTGATAAGATTCAGGTTGAATCGGCAGTCAAAGATGCCACTGCAGCAACGTCTTGACCGATTTGATGATCCGAAACGCTACCCTGAGTAAGTGAGCTCACTCATTGCGAGTGCCGGCATCGGCCTCAACAGTCTCTTCTTGCGGCAAAGGCTCGTTGAAGTTCGTGTTGAGCATGAGCTTGAAGCTGCACACTCCGCACGTGAAATACATGACCCTAGGGAAAAGATCAGCAACCAGTCCACGAACGGTTAAATCAAACAGGCACTACTCACGCAGCAACGCACTCCTGTGCTCGCACGAGCTGTAGACCATAGGTAGAAGTCCGCATCGTGTAAGCCAACGCCACGAGCAGCCCACCATGAATACAGAAGAACACAGCCGGGAACCCGACCGCCCAGCGCTTCGGCTTCTCGCCCTTGAAAGGCTGGCCAGCGCGGAACTGCAGCACCGGCACGATCGTCATGTGCATGGACAACGTGGCGCAGACGACCTGAGTAGCCGTCTCAGACGCCTCCATGAGCGCTTTGCGCTCTTTGGTGCCGCAGGGCTCGGTCCAGAGGAGGGCGCTGGTGGTGAGAATTACAGCGAGGCCTGAGGCGAGGGCGAGAGGGTTGGCTAGGATTGCGGCGCGGTCGAGGGCGGGGAGGGAGAGGAAGGATTGGAGGGTGGTGTCGAAGAGCCAGCTTTGATCGTTGGAAGATTCTTCGGCGGTTTCGTTATTGGATTTCTCTGGGGGATGCAATGTCAGCGATGTGGTTGGGGAAGTGCGATGTCGCAGGCTGTCATACCTTCGGAGACCTTGAGGTCCACCGGGCTCCAAGTCGTGCGATGGATTAAGAGAGCCAAGATGGCATTCCAGAGACCGGATGCCATGCAAGCAGAACTATTTGAAGTCAGCTTGTTCCTCCCTCAGGCTCTCTCCGAGTATCAGTGACTTACAAAGCTACAATAGCGAGGACAGGCACTGGGCTCCAGCTTAGATACGCCTGTGCCGTCCGATACGCAGTCTGACCAAGCATCAAAGCGGCCAGGAACTGGCCAGGCACGACAGCAGCAAGCAGGTAGCGAGGCGCCCGCACTCTTCTCCTCTCCCTCGCATCCGGCGTCAAACCATTCGACTCTGTGATTACAATGCGAGCGGTGCCAATGGCGGATGACAACCCTCCGGCCAAGCTACAAAGACAAAGGGCCAAGATTGCAGACAACACAGCTTGCGGGAACGGCGACTTGTCGTCGCAGTTGGTGAAGTCGGATCTGAAAGAGTCCACGAGGCCTGTGGGACAGAGGAGGATGCATAGGACGACCGTCGACACTTGGAAGACCGCCCCAAGCTTGTCGAAGGTAGACAGTTGCCAAAAATCAGCGGTATCGAGGGCAATCCACGGTTTGGTGTCTTTGGGAGTCTCATTCGACGGGGCGTGTTCGATCAAGTCTGTCGTTCCAGCCTTCTCTGGGTCAGGATGGGCCGGCTGCCCTGTATGTGATTGTGCCGACATGGTTGTGATGATATGATTATGTCTCTGATAGAGAGTAGGATGTAAGGTGCAAGTCCAAGAGCCCTGCTGTCTCTGAATTTGACGTAGTCACTCACCTCAGCACAGCCCAAGCCTCCCTTCTAGCAGTAGAACGGCCGTTTTTGATCGTTCAGAAACCGGGGTTGGGTGCAGCTCCGCCACGATCTCTCAGCCCAGCGTCAAGTCATCGTCGAATCATGTTGTTCATCGCAGTGCCGACATCCGAAGTTCGAATCCTACGCTTCATCCTCGGCGACCAACGTCTCCGCTCTCGACTCAAGCATCGCGGAAAGAAGGCTTCTGGCTCTTGGCAATATTCTGCGATTGACCGGTGAAGGCAGCTTTGACTACCAATTGCACTGTCGCTGGGGAGCGCGATGAACGGTTGTACGATCGATATCAGCCGTGATTTGGCGTCATGCATGCATTCGTTCGCAAGGATCCGACAAGATGTAGCCGCCTGTGCTTGCTGATTACTATTACTATTATGATTCCAAATTGACATTCCTCCTCGGCGAAGTCGAATCGCTGAACCCCGCTTCCACCTCTTCCTTCTCAAGCGGCCAGCTAGTCGGCTTCCACGCCACCGGCTCCTCGCTCGCCGAAAGCCAGATATTCCTTGTCATCTCTTTGCCCAGCATCTCCATAACAGGCGTCACAACAGGCAAGATAAGGAACAAAGTGGAGAAGCTGATCAACGCCACCAGTAAGATGTTGACCCAGTACTCGAGGCCAATTGAAGCGAAGTAAACGCAGGCCAGGCTGCCGATGGACCAGAAGACGAGGCCGTGAATCAGATAGATCGTAAAGACGTGCGGGAATAGAAACAAGAAAGGCTTGGTGGTCAGGAACTTCTGCGCCCAGACAGATATCTCGACGATGAATTGCGCGCCCACGCAGCCCACCAGGCCGTTGAGTTTGGGCTGGGTGTATTCTGGGTATCCATGGGATGGAGTTACTCGGATTCGGAGGCCAGTCGTAATCTCGGGGTGGATGCCTTTTTCGTTGGTGGAGAAGGAGTAGCCTGTCCAGACAGAAAGAAGGTCATTTCCTAGTGAGCAGAATACCATGATGCAGGCGAGGATGATGAGTGGGTAGAGGACGTAGGCGCGAGACTGGATGTACTTGCGGTACTTGAAGGTGATGTCGAGGTCGGCTAGAAGGAGACCACACCAGAAATATGATCCCCAGGATAGTGCATACCAGTGGTTGACGATGCAGAAAGCATAATAGCTGAAGCGTTTCCAGGGAGTCTTGATTTCCATGATGACAACGACCCCAAGGAGTACGAGCCAGCTGTTTTGCAGCTGTACTGGAATCGTCCATAGAACTCCTATGGGGATGTCAGCGGGTGTTCTGTAGTCACATGATTCTTTCCTTACCTGTGCAGTAATTCCATGTCAACTGCGGTGCCGCGTT
The DNA here is from genome assembly GCF_011745625.1 of Cladosporium halotolerans. NCBI lineage: Eukaryota > Fungi > Ascomycota > Dothideomycetes > Cladosporiales > Cladosporiaceae > Cladosporium > Cladosporium halotolerans. The sequence goes on along the minus strand of NW_027191464.1, from coordinate 24,868 downwards.
TGGGATCAAGTAAATAAGCTGTAATGTCTCATTGATGAACCATCCAAAATTGGGGTAAACTGAAGTCATAGGCCAGGGTGACCAGGTAATGCTGGGGAGATACTCCAAATAGGTCACAGCACCCACATCCATCAGAAAGTATTCTAGTAAGATGACGGAGACAATGGGGATCATGAATCTAGGTGTCCGGCACACTGTTTTTTCGGCAATGAATTTGAGGTCGCCCTTGCGTAGATATCCTGTGGTCAGAAACCGAGTCGAGGTGGTGAAGAACAGGCCGGTCCAAATGTTGTTGAAGAAAAAAGGTTCGATCGTGCGTCGAGCCCAGTACTCACTCGTGTAATGTTGATCAATATATTCCATGACGGTGGAGGGAGCATAGGTGAGTACAAAGTGAGTACTTGCCACCAGAAGGGAGCAAAGAGCAACCAGTCCGGCCAAGTAATCAACTCGGGTACGCTGTTGCGGTATCTGACCCGCAGCCACTGGCTTCGCAGACGCTGCCATAGGGTCGGATAGCTTTAAAGCCTCATTTGCACCAGGTACTGCACCAGCAAGGCCAGCATTATTCTCAGCTGGGAGTGCGCTGCCTGTTGCTACGACCGATTCGACTTTCGAGTCGTTGGGAAGAGCTCGGGAACTCCCTGTATCAAGGCCCTCGCTGGCAGGAAGAACGCGGTGGCGTAAATGATGCTGTTCTTCCTCCCAACCCGCTTGAGAAGAATACACGCGGTCGCTAGAAGTAGGCGTGATGGAATCCACCGGGCCGAATGGGCTTTTTACAGAATCTCGCCGGTCGTGCATGCTGTACTGGAGAGTATCTCTAGATTCGAAAGGCGTTGCAAACCCACCAAGGTGGACAGAGCTTCCAGCTTGCGAGTCGGTCTGTTCAAGCAGGGGATTCTGGCTGATCATCGATTGATGCTTGTCCGGCATCGGTCGTCGCATGTCGTTGCTGGAGCGTTTGAATGGTCCGCGGGATTGATACCCAGTTGTCTGTACTTGGCCGAGCTCGACGTCAGATTGGTGTGACTTAAGAGGCGGTCTTGCGGCCGGCTTCTTTGAGATGGCTTTCTTCGACAGACCAAGTATAATCAAGGCAGAAGTGACCACTACGCTCGCAATCGCCAAAGCGATAGCGACAGTGCTTCGGCTCTCCACATCTTCATCGATTTCAAGGAGATCCCCAGGTTTCACTTCCATAGCTGCCGTGAATGGAGTACTGACCCTCAGGGTTTCGTCCTCTGTAGAGCAGTAGTGCTCTGTCGAACAATTGAGAGGCCGCTCGTCCGAAGAACTCACAGAGGAGTTGAAGAATAGCCTCATCCAACCAACTGCGGCACCGCTGTCGTTGAGAGGAGGCCCTTGCATCCAATTTGGCAATCCCAACGACCAATGCTTGAGCGAGAAACTGACAGGCACAGTCCAGTTGGCTGCCGGCATAGCCCGAGTTTTGTTGACTCCAGAAAACCACTCGATGTTCTCCTCATTCCAATCCATGCGATACTCCCAGAAGTCCCAAGGGCTCTGGTTGTAATCTGGACCTTGCAGAGTCGTGTAGTTCACAGTGTTTTCGGACAAAGGAATTTGCCCATTCGTAGTGGCAGCAAACTTGGCCGTGTTGCCGGAGTCGTCCATGCTGAGAAGATCTAGCTCCGCCGAGATACTATCGTTATGCAGCAGCCTCATCGAGAGCGCACTGCCGCCGCCCGCATAAGGTGCCGCTGAGCGCAGGAATGTCCGGAAAGTACCATACAGCATATCCTGTCGCTTCGTCTCGATTTCTGCGCCGCTCACCAGGTGGTCTGATGTTCTTGCGGACACGTTGAGGTTGAGCCATCCCGGGGACAGATTCCAAGTCGAGCCGTTCTCGTAGTAAACATTCGATTCAAGAGCACCTTCGCGGAAGTAGATGCCCCAACCTTTCTCGTACGGGTGCTCATAGCTCGAGACATTGAAGGCGTCGCCAAGCTCTCCGGTTTCGTTGAAATACACAATTAGCGAGTCCGTATATGAGCGGCCGGTCACTGGGTCGAGGAAGCCGCAGTGGCAGTCGGCTGGGACGACACTGGAAGCAATATCTTCAGCTTCACCGCTCCCTGTGGCGCCATTCAGTCCATCCTCGTTGTCGGCATTGTTGTCGCTCGATTCGAGTAGCTGTCCGGTGTCGGTCTCATTCTGTCCATGCGCCAGGCCAAATAGGCCCGCATAGATCAAAACAACGAGCGGCAGCCAGGACGGAGTCATGGCTATATCAGAAGTAACGACCGTACATCACCGCCAACCCACGACACACCAGCGGAATAACAATGAGGCGTACAGATATCACTCCAGACGACAGCAAAGAGGAAGAAGAAAGCACTTACTTGCCCGCCATGCCAGCGAACCCACCACCGCACGCCGCTCCACGTGAGGCGAGACAAGGCCGAGTAGGGCCAGTTATAACGCAGCTAATCGCGAGGGCTCAAGGATCGCCGCTGCTATCGAGCATCCCCCATCGAGGCTAGATATTTTGGCGCGCGAGCCGTTGGTGCGGAGAGGAGGGGAGGCGTTTGCGGAATTGGGTGGCGCTGGCTGACCCTCTGCAGCGTGTGCCTGGTTCCGGAGCCAGAGCTCTCGGCTTTCCGCTTCCAAGCACTTGGTGCTGCAGCTTCAATCCTCCGTCTGCCGTAGATGCCGATGTTTCTTGGTCACGTCAAGGGTAACGTGGGTGGAGTGGAGCAACTCTATCAATATTTTCCGTACAGGGCTGAGCTATCGTCTGAGGGAAAATACCACAACATCTGATCAGCGTCAGAAGCCCATGCTCTCGCCCGTGGCACCATTTTAGTCTTTTTCCATCAGTCCCAGAGAGTCTTCGGTGGCGCTCGCCTCGCAGCATGGCAATCCCGGTCACCCATGCGAAAGTCCACATGCACTACCGCATAGCATCGCCCATGCGTGATCGGGGCTACCTGCAGAGCGATGACGCGGCCCTACCAGGAATTGCAGCTACTGCATGGCTGTCTTGCAGCTAGGCAGGCTATTAATGATCATTCTGCTACATTTACTGTGTGACTATGATAAGGCGGGCAATGCAAGGCCTGCAGCTGACATGTGCGGGAGCACGAGCGCAATGCGTAACGTTTGACGATTTTTCTACATCCGACGTGAAACCGATTAGGATTATGTGCATTTGTTTGTTTGACCCGATCTCCGGTCACAAGACTCCCAGAAAAATCCCAGCTTGCGCGTATACGTCCACGAACGCCTGTACCAATAGCATGAAAGGGTACAACACCACCAAGAACGGGAATGCCCATGAGGGAGGCGCATACTCAGACGCTGCTTTGTGAGCCATGGCAACCGTCCCAACAAGGCATATCAGGCCTGATACGATGAGCCAGATAGATATGTGGTAAGGGAAGAATATCAGCGTCGAGAACTCCGCAGCCGAATGAGGCGCCTCGTTGAAGAGAAGCGCGAGCGCGAGGCTGAAGTATTGCAAGACCGCGTGTGAACCCAAGCGGGTCAGGACCAGCGCAAAGAGGATGCTGGTGCGCTGCTTGAGGGTACGACCTGCAGGGTTGGTGTCTGATTTCTCGCTCGGTGCCGAGTTTTGCTTCATCTTGGTGAATGCCAGCGCGACATATGGCAGGCCCGCTACCCACTCAGCAGTCGATTCAATCTGCATGCGTATGCAGCCGAGCAGCGATGGTGGGCATTGGGTGTACGTGACAACGCTGAGATCGTGTGCTGATTTGAGATTCTGAGCATAAGCAGAGAAAGCAAGGGCGGGACCATTGTGTCTGCTAGAGGCGCCTTTCAGCGCTCCGGCCGCATTTTGCAGGGCTGATGTCCGGCCGAAGATAGCGCTGCCGTGTGATAAAGGCAAACCCCAGGTCAAGGATCGCCCGGGTATGACGAGGCCGTTAATCGCGTCGTGTTGGAAAGCAGCCAGCGAAGAGTAGATTGCTTTCAATGTCGAGACGCCGGCGGGCCAAATCAGAACACTCCTGCTTTGCACGAAGTCGATCTTCTTGTCCGACACTAGCCGCTCCACAGCGTGCCTGACAGCGTGAGGATGTGGTGTTTGCGAGGCACGAAAGATAGCGGTAAATTCAGGCAGTGATCCAGATTGGCGGTCTTGTAGGTGACAAAGATGATGGACTAATGCGCCGTCGTCTCCATTGTCAGGGAGCAGAGTGATGCGTAGTCTCTCGGTCGGGTAGGCGATGCTCTCACGAAGTGCGTGCAGACGCTCGTGTCCACTGCCGTCCGCATCGTCCAGAATTAGCTCGACATATGGAAGTTGAGCATCAGTTTTCCAGCCAGATCTAGCGACCTTTGCGGTCGTCTTTCGTGCCTCTCTTAGCAGTGACAAACCATCATAACTCTCCAGCAGAGTAGTGCCAGCGAGCAAAGTTCCAATGGTCAAGTATAGAAACCAGAGGACTTTGACTGCTTCTCTTGGTGCCAGGGTGTATATCGATATTGAGAAGACGAAGTAGGACACCATAAAGATGGCCGGTGTCCAGCGCCAGAGAGTGGTCAACATGCCTGATGACTGTGGTAAGTCTGCAGGCTGCTCGGGCTGCTGTACTTGCACTGCTTGAGCAGTGCCTAGTTGTTGTTCGAGCACAGCAGGTGCTGCACCACTCTTCTCGTCCATGTCGACAGCTGCAGCCATGCCTTACTGACTCGGTCGTGCCCAGGTGATATTGCAGACGGGACAGCAGTCGCCGTGACACGTCCCGGGCCTTCAGAAGCGAGAGCCGCAAGACCTATCTGTGCACGCCATCGATATGATGTGGCGTCGACGGTCTATCAGTGGTAGCGCTATGCATGACAAGGCTGCTGGTCTGCTCGAAAGATGTCTGCACGCGAGACCCGTTCGGACCGTTGTACGCCCGTGGAGTCTCCAAAGCGATGGCGGGCCAACATCACGCCAGTGAACCTTGACTGGCGAGGTGCCATATACCAAGCCTCAGCGAACTGAGCTTGCTCTTGATGGATTTGAGGGGCCGAAGTGTAAAAGCAATTCTCCTTGACACCAGCCAATCTGGAGGAGTGAAGCTGGCGCGCCAAGCCGGTTCCGCATCCCAACCCTGCTTTCACCTGCACACCATCCTGCTGCGTCAAGACATACCCACTTCTCAGCCGTCAAATGCATGCATGCGGATGTGGCGCGCTAGCTCAAATGATATTGGAACCATGTATCGTGCACGGCTTAGCCTTGGGTTATTGACGGGGATAGCCGCGTCACCCGTCTGCAGAGCGACCAGAGACTTGTTAGACATAGCCGTTGGCCAGCGACAACGGTAAGTACGTCGTCAGCCAGCACGGTCAACTCTATACACGGCCAACAGATACTACGCGAAGGGATAGACGGCTTGAAGGGATGGGCTTGACGCAAGGCTAACTCGAGTAACACTTTGGCGGACCTGGACAGGGAACCTACATCAGCCAAAGATTGTTCAAGACCACGGTATCGCCATGGCTGTGAAGCACGGCGATGAGAACATCTCACCTCTGGCGCCGAACGGTGTTGAGAATGGGCGCCAAAGCAGACCCGATGGGCTGCCGTCCTGGATGCCATCCTCTATCACCAAGAGATTGCCACAGCAATCTCCAAATACAGCATCAAGGCCATACGACAAGAACCAGGACTACCTGACTGGTGTTAGAGGCATCCTAGTGCCTATGGCATTTCTCTGGGCCTTCTTGCAAACATTCACTCCAGCCGCTGTGAAGGGCACAAATCAAGAAGATGGCTCTGCAGCGCATCTCGCACTCCGAAAATCGCTCTCCGTCTTGTTCTGGAACGACACTCTTATCTATGGAAGCATCATCTTCCTATCAGCTCGAACAATATGTTTGCCATTTCTTCTGGAGCCTAATAGAATCGTTCTCGCAAGTACTGTCTTCCGTCGTGGCATCCGACTCTGGTTCCCAGTCGCCGCCGCATTGATCGTAGTCTACTTTGCCTTCACCCATGGAACGGACGGCAATGCCTACCTCGTGGATTTTGCTCAGCGCGTCGGTATTAACACCATGGACACCGACCTGTACATTTTACCGAATTCTCTGGCCAACTTTAACGCAATCTTCATGACATTCTGGACCACCTACAATTTCCAGAATCAAGCTGCAAACCGCGCATTTCCCACGCAGATGCTCTGGGTCATCTCCGCGGTATTCCAACAGAGCTACACGGTTTACATGACAACGGTCATCATTCCGTACACAAGAGCTCGCTGGCGGGTGATCGGAGCTTTCGCCTTTATCTTAACAGCATGGTGGGTGTACTCTTGGGCGTGGTATTCAATATCTGGTCTTCTCGTCGCCGACGCCGTGATGAACATGGATCTCAGGCCTAGTGGAACCGGCTCATACTTCACCGTCTTGAAGACTCGTGTTCCATTCTGGGCAGTCGGCGCGCTGCTCATGATCGCCGGATTCGCCATGCAGTTCATCTGGACGGCCGCACGCCCAGACCTGCAAAACGCTGAACTCTACTACCACACGGGTATCTACAACACCGGTGGTTTGAACTACGCTGTCGACGTTACGGCCGCGCAAATCCGCGCCGACTGCTATCTCATCATCATTGGTTTCTCCCTCATCCTGGAGACCTCAAGCGTTCTTCAGTCGATCTTCCGCAACAGATTTCTTGTTCTGCTCGGTAAACGATCTTTGAGTAAGTCCCGCTTGGCAGAACCCTTCGTACGCATCAGCATCTGACCACATCACAGGTTACTTTCTCCTACAATCCATAATCGTCTACACTCTCGGCATCAAAACAGTGACCAACATGATGGGCGACGATGCGTCAGGTTACTCGAAAGCCACAGGCGTAGCTTTCATCGCGACACTTCTTGTCACCATTCCCGCGGCCGAGGCTATGTACTGGCTGATTGAGATTCCTTCAAAGTGGTTTGGGAGATGGTTGTTTGATTGGATCAGAGAGTAATATTATACAGGCTGCTAGATTCATGAAATTCCTCGCGGCGGACTTGGGTATTCTGGGTCATGGACATGCAAATGAGAATACCAACACTTCCTGCACTAGATTTCGTCATCCTGCATTGGGCTCTACTCACTGGCTTCCAACAATGCTTTCGCCTCAGGATAATCCCCATCTTTAATAGCCGGTGGCCTGATACCCCTATAAAAGACCCCAGCACTCACTTCCTCGGCCCACCCCACCCACTCCCACAGTCTCCTCGACCGAAAGTGCATCAGCGCGATACGCAAGGGCAAGAAGATCGCGATGTGGCCATGTGCACCAGTGATGGGCTCGGCGAGGCCGGGGATGCACCTGCAGAGTGAGAAGACGACTTCGTCGATATGGCTGTCGCTCGTTGAGCGAGGTTGGTCGAGTTGTTGTCCGGGAAACTCGTCGGGGGAGGTCTGGAGGTACTCGCGCAATTGCGCTATTGTGCTTTGGAGGAAGTATTGGCAGCACCAGTATTGACGGTAGAGGGAAGAGAGCTTGGAGTCTGCGAAGACGAAGCCGTTTGATAGCTTCCGGTTTCGAATCAGAGCGGCGAATGTTGGGAAACTATCGATGCTTTTCGTCGAGTAAGGTGCGATGTCAGTTTTCGTGGTGGGTTGTAGCGAGTCAGTGTACCAGTTCTGATACTCATGATCGAGTCGCTGACAGTCAGACAAGAGCGCTTCAGCTTCCGACAAGAAGGTTGAAGACGCGGTGTCCAGTGCGTCGTAGCGTTCCAACAGTTCCGGTACTTGTAGTGCGAGCTCCATGGAGGTTCCAGCAGGCCCCAGAGGCATTTGTTTAAGTATTGCTCGCCATTCGAGCGACGACAGCGGATCTGCCTTTCGGCGTAGCAGAGACCTTGACAGGGCAGGATGTCGTGATTGGTAAAACAGCAGCATTGATAATTTCGACTTCAGCGAACTCGGGCCACGAACGAGCAACAGCTGATCAACTCCGACAAGGTGGCCAAGCCAAGCCGACGGAGTCTTGTTGATGTGATCGAAGAACTCGCATATTGCGAGAACACTTGCAGTCGCGAACAATGCATCTTCAGGGGCACCAATGTTCAATGCTTGTCTTGTTCCCCGAAGTGCTTTGCAATATCGGACGAGTGATTCGCCGAGCAGTCGTTGATCTGCGTGAGCCGTGCCAATTTGCATCAGGCTCAGGGCATCAAGACCATCCTGTAGAACTAAGTGACTAGGTGCTAGCATCGCCAGCATTCTGAAGAAGTCGAAGTCTTGGGATCCAGGATTGATGTTCTTAGGGTTGAATATTCCCATGAAAGATTCATACAATTGTTCTCGGTTGAGGTTGGCGCTAGTCAAGCCGTTTGGCACACCATGTTGGCAGTTTTCAATCGTGAAGAGCGGAGCATTAGTGGTACTCAATGAAGCGGCCGATGCCTTGATCTTGCTGTCGAACTCCAGAGCTGTCCCTTCAAACGATTCTTCCTCACCTCGGAACGTCGTGATCTTCAGGTACCGTAGATTCGCACGATGGTTTGTGGAGCTCGTCTGATCTTTGAAGTCCAGAGCCCCTTCTTCTCGTAGGTATCCAGAGCATTGCACACCGTGGCGGGCACATCGCACACAGCCAGGTCGGCGTTCATCACAGCGGACTTTTCGCTTTCGACAAGTGAAGCAGCCGGAAGATCTTGCGGGCATGCTTGAACGAAACCGGTATCAGGCCGGGGCAGCCCGACGGTATGCTCATCAAAACTGGCAGTTTTAGGACAACACCGCTCTTATTAAGTTGTACGATGAGGACGCTTGCGAACGCGGCTGTGGCAGTCAAGGATGTTTGCCACAGAGCTGAACCTTTGGACTGATCTAGCTGAAGGTCGGCACTTAGCTGCAGCCGACTCTAGACCGCATTTAGGTCGTAAATCCTTCGCATCGTACTTGATACATCGGCCGTAAACCAAGGCAGCTACTGTTAGTATATTCAACTGTTTCTGTCACTTCGCCTTCCTTCGTTAGTCGCCTAAAGCCATTGTTGACTAGTCTTTCCTAGATCAGACATTCACATCTTCTCGTTTACAAGCGTTTCTCAATCCATGTTCTTAAGCATTTGTGTTGTATCGTACCTGATTTGTTAAAGCAACCCTCAGCCGCAATCGATGCAGTCAAGATTCGTCTCCACAACCCAATCCACTGGCAGAATCGCCGAACGACGCCCCACATTTCAGTCCCACAATCGCCGGCTTGCAGCCACTCGATCCTTCGTCAAGCCTCCGGCGACATCATCTCCAGGCTAACCTAATGCGGGTCGCATCGCGAGCTGTGCATATGGCTTGGAGGTCCCAAGATATCTCAATGGTCATGGCAAGCATCAGAGAAACAAGACCTAGCCTATTAGGGGCGCCATCGCGAGCTCATCTCGGCCTTGGGTTGAGGAGCTTCTGTTGATCCGTCCGGCTGTGCAATACGAAGGCCTACCAAAGCACTGGCTGTTGCAACAGAAGATTGTAACAGCGCGAGGTATATGAACAGCATCCCCTACAGAAATGTACCACACATTCTCCCATTCCGCCCAATCGATCTCATTTCAAACTTTCACTTGAAACCTCCTTTAGACACGATGTTTGGAAGGGAAAAGAACTCCAATGGCACTTCAGGCCTTCAAGGCCTCTATAGAGCCTTTGGGTTCTCGAAAGGCTACAACTTCTTTCTGTGTATGGTTCCACTCCTACATTGATTCTGTGTTTCCAACTCACCTTGATCAAGGGTTTACGTTCGCCGGCGCATTGCTTGGCTTCACTCTTGCCCGACTGATGTACCTGAACATCAGGGGCGTCTTCTGCGGACCAGGTTCAGGTCTGAGCCGCGCAGCTCCTGGCGAATGCTACCACTACGAGAACTTCGACCGCTACGCCATCGGCATCCGGCTGCACCTGTTCACCATCTTGCGTAAGAAAAGTCCCCTCCAAACCCAATATACCTCCCAACAAACCCCTCACATGCCGCCCAGCCGCCTGCCTCCTCGTCGTCCTCCAATTCACGCCCAAAATCCGCCACAAAGCCCTGCTCTTCCACCGCATCGCCGGCTACCTCACAATTCTCCTCGCGCTCGTCGCCAACGCCGGCGCCCTGATGATAGCCCGCAAAGCCTTCGGCGGCACCGTCGCGACGCAAGCCCTCGTCGGCACCCTCGCGATCGGCACGACCGTCGGCCTCGCGCTGGCGTACTACAACATCAAGCGCCTGCAGATCGACCAGCACCGCGCCTGGATGCTGCGGACGTGGTTCTACGTTAGCGCTCGCCCTCCCTCCCTCTCTCCCTCTTTCCACAAAAAGCCCATCTGACGCAAACGCGAACGGCAGTTCACCTCCATCATCACCCTCCGCATCATCATGATCGCCGCCGCCAACATCCTCTCCTCGCCGGGCGCGGGCGCCTACTTCTCCGTCCAGCCCTGCGCCAAACTCCTCTCCGTCCTCTCCTCCTCCTCGCCCGACTCGTCCGCCAGACTAACAACCCTCTATCCCTCCTGCACATCGCCCTCTGCCGTCGCGCCGGTCAGAGTCAACATGTCCGGCTCCGTGCTCGAAGTCATGGCGGCGCTGAACGAGTCCTTCGGGATGAGCGGGTGGGTGGCGCTGGTGCTGCATGCCGTGGGGGTGGAGGTCTATGTGCGTTTTGCCATTCTTCCTTTTCCTGTTCTGTTTGGGACGCTTTGGGCTGACGAGATCGATGCAGTTGCATTTGACGCCCGGCGAGGCGCGGCGCTTGAGGCGGGTTAGTTATGAGAGGCAGGTTGGGGCTGGGTTTAGGAGGCCTGGGAGGGCGGGGTTGGTTGCGGGGCATGAGGATGTGCATGAGGGGAGTTTGGTGGGCGGGGAGCAGGTGGAGATGGGGAAGAAAAGTGGTAGGGGTGGGGAGGAGGCTTGAGCGTGTTGGTCAGTGGATGGCAGGGTAGGGGCGGTTGGCGGTTGGCGCGTGGTTGTGAGGAAGTAGGAGTTGAGAGTCGGTTGGGAGGGAAGGGTGTATAGTGTAGCTGGCAATGGTGATGTGACTTTTGATACTGGTGAAAAGATCGCTCTGATATATCCTCGACGCTTCTCGCCGGTTCCGTTTTTCGTCTTTTCGGTTCTTTTGTTCTTTCGCCCTTTTTGTTCTTCCACGCCCATGCCCATGATTTCAGATAGATACACGCGCCAGATGCAGCAAAATAAGTCGTACATTCGTCATGCTTCGTCTCAACGATCTTATTTCATCTTCTCTTCTCATCAACACTTGTCAGCACTCAAGCTCATCATAACCTCGAATTACCCCTGTCGACTCTGCCGCCTCTGGTCCGCTCAATCATGTCAGATCGTCTCACGCCGTCCGGCGAGCGCCTGCGCTGCCTGGGCCGTGCGATTGACGAGTTTAGCCCCATGCTCATCCACCAGTCGTCCGGAACGTCATCCCGCTGCGCCAAACGTCTCGCGACGCGGCGCATCTGGTCGAGATCTTGCTCGTCGCTGTCTAAGTCGTTGAGGAGTGCGTCAGAGACGTCGCGTAAAGGAGGCGAGACTGGATTCGGCAGAGGAGGTTCGTGGGAGGTGGTGGCCCGTGGTGGGCTCCCGCGGGACTGGGGCTCGCGAAAGCGGGCCAGACGGTGGATGGCGTCGTCGCCGTGGAGGGCGTAGAAGCGCTCGCGGCCTTCGTCGCTGTCGAAGGCTTCGTGCATCAGGCGGAAGCCGATGTCAACTTCGGTCGGCGTCTGGTCAGGCGCGAAGCGGTGGTTGACTTGTTGGTGTAGACGGGCGATGCGTGCGCGGCCTTCGGGCGATTGCATTTCGTGGTAGTACATGTCACGTGCGAAGTTTTCGGCCTCGGAAATGTATTCTTCTTCGGTGCAGGCGAGGTCGTCAGGGTCGACGGATGAGGCGGAATCGCTTCCACTGTCGTCGTCCTCTTCGTCTTCGTCTTCTCTGGACCGTCTTCGGCTGCTGCCAGAGGCCGATTCTCGCTCAGGCTCTGTGATGGTCGTGTCATTGCTTGCCGCTGAATTGAAAGAGATTGCGGCAGGGGCGAAACTGCTATCAGCGCTGGGCAGGTGTGCATCTGGCGGTATTGTCGTCTCAATAATCTCCCATGCGTCTTGCGGTGTAGGGCTGCGATTACGGTCGCCGAGCCCGTTGACTGGAGAGTCAGGTCGCCATGACCGACTCAAAGGGTGCAGAGGTCGGCTGGTAGCCCGGCCGCCTTCTGGAAGAAATAGACTGTCACCGTCTGGCTCTGACTGGTCCAGAGGTGGTGTGGGCAGGACAGTCCGCGGCGCCTCAGCCCTATCGTGCTCGGACGGCTCAGCCGCGTTGTGAGGCTCCGAGGATATGGCGATATGGGCGGGCTCACGCTGCGTGTTGAAAGTGCGGGAGCGCCGCAAGCCTGGGCGATGCAACTGCGCCGCAGCAGCAGTTTCTAGCAACGTGCGTCGCTCGGTCTCGGTCCAAGGGTCGTCACGATGATCGCCAGTGCCCTGGACGAAGTCTTGCGCGTCACGCCGCAGACGCGAGGCTTGGGCGTGTAGATCATCCAAGCTGTCTCTCAGCCTTCGCTCTCGCTGCTCAAGATTATAGTAGTTGCGCGAGTGTGGGACAGGAGGCGGCGGCGGAGGCAGAGGCACGCTGCGGTCGGCAGACTCGAGCAGGGTCGATATGGGCGGAACGCCATTACGTCGCGAGTATCGCAGGCTGATGGTCGCTGGCACGGGCGGCGGAGAGCGCTCAAAGCGAGGCGGAGGAGGGAGGGGCTCACGCGTCAGTCGGCGGCGGCGGCTGCCATGGACTGAGGGGCGTCGGCGGATGCTGGAGCGCGCACCGGCGGTCGGGTCGGCTTTCAAGACGGACTTGGGCTTTGTGTCGTCGGGATCGCGCCAGATGCTGCAGACAGAGGTCAGTAACGCGGTATGCGGTGTATTCGCGCATCCAATGCTGACTCAGGCGTCGCGGGTCGCGCTGAGCTTATTGTTCGCGATGCGAGCACGCGCCGGGCTGGCCGCGCGCAGGGAGAGACGTACGGGAGGCCCATGGCGGGAGGCGGCGAGTCGCGTGGGCGTGGAGGGTCGGGGCGGTCATGCGATTGCGGCGGGCGCGGTGTGGTGATGATGCGGGCGGTGCGTGGTTGGCGGGCGATGGGCTGGCGGGTGGTTTGGAGCAGCGCGTTGCAGCTCGAGGCGCGAGCATCAGCATCATTTTGCGGAGAGGCGGCGAGGCTGACCCTGAGCGATCGGCGGGAACGGGCAGCCCCACATGGCGCGCGCTTAGGCGGATCTGATTGCCTGCGCGCTTCCGAGTGGGGCGCGCTGCTTTGACACACGCCGGCAGGGCGTGCGTGAACGACCGTTGCACAGCGTTAGACCGCATTCAGAGTTCACCTCATGTTTGCAATGATATGAGTCTGGGTGCGCATGGCGGCGATTGAAATACAACATCAGCAAGAATGATCGAACTCGGCCTTCAGCGCGTCAGCCGCCTCTTATCAAAAACACACCTCCCATGGCGCGCCATACACGTCGCTGGCACCAACGGCAAAGGATCGATATGCGTTTACATCTCGGGCATGCTCGAAGCATACAACAATTCAGCATTCCGAACCAGCTCTAAGCAGCCAAGGATACGCCACGGACGCTTCACCAGCCCTCACCTCATCGACCGCTGGGACTGCATCTCCATCAACCAGCAACCCGTGTCATCGGCACTTTTCCACGAGATCGAGAAGAAGGTTCTCCTTCGAAACGCCAGCGAGAAGATCAATGCCAGCGAATTCGAGCTCCTTACAGCAACCGCGTTCGAAATCTTCACTCACGAGAATGTCGACATCGGCGTGATCGAAGTGGGCATGGGTGGCAGACTCGATGCCACCAACATCCTTGGCCAAGAAGTCGTCGACGAAGACTCACAGCCCTCAAACCCAACAATGAGAGCCCAGCCTCTCGTCACAGCAATAGCCAAGATCGGGCTGGACCACCAATCCTTCCTCGGCAGCACCCTCGAAGCCATCGCGGCCGAGAAAGCCGGCATCCTCAAACCCAACGTCCCCCTCGTCTACGACGCTTCCAACCCACCCGAAGTAACCTCCACCTTCACCACCCTCGCCGCCAAAACCAACGCCCCAATCTCCCACCTCACCGATCTCAACCTTCCCACAACCTCCCCCTCCCTCCTCCACCAAACCCTCCCCGCCACCGACCTCGCCGCCCTAAACCTCCCCCCATCCCCACCAACCCCCGACTCCATGCCAACCCCCCAACACACAAAACAAAACACCTCCGTCGCCCTCCACACCACCCTCCTCGCCCTCTCCCGCCTCTCCCTCCTACACCTCCCTCCCCCTTCCGACCTCCTCGCATCCCTCCTCTCCGTCCCCCGCGCAACAACTTTCCCCGGCCGCCAACAACCCCTCTCCATCACGCCCCTCACCGGCCGCCGCGCCCCCGTCCTCCTCGACGGCGCGCACAACGCGCAATCCGCGCTCGTGCTCGCCGAGACCGTCGAGCGGCTGCGCAGCGCGAGCCCAAGCAAGCAGGTGACGTGGCTACTCGCGGCGAGCGATAGCAAAGACGTGGCGGCGCTGCTGCGGCCCCTGCTGCGGGGCGGGGACGCGGTGTTCGCGGTCGAGTTTGGGGACGTGGAGGGGATGCCGTGGGTGAAGGCGATGGCTGGGGAGAAGGTGCTGGAGGCCGCGAGGAGCGTGGCGGGGGGTTTGGGGCGGGAGGGGGTGTTTGGGAGGGATTTGGTCGCGGGTTTGAGGGCTGCGAGTGAGGCTGCGGGCGAGGAGGGGGTGCTTGTTGTGGCGGGGAGTTTGTATTTGGTTGGAGGGGTGCTGGGGGCTTTGAGGGAGGCGGAGGGGGAGAGGAAGGGTGGGGAGTGATGGGAGGGGGAGAGATTTCATGATGTGGATGTAATATTACATTTGTGAGCGGTGCGTTCGCTCTACGTTTAAGATAGATATCTGTACATATTCCGCCATTTACACTCTGGGCAGGGCCCGCTGCAAATACTCCGTCACCTGCGCCCACCGCGAGCCGTGGTGCGAGCCGCTCTCTGGCTGAGCGAGCACCTCCGTCCAGTCCGCGATCTCGTGCAGGCGCTTGCCGATCAAGCCGTCGCCGATGGAAGGCGAGTCGGGCGTAAGCTGGACGTTGCACTGCGTGACTACGCCGTAGCGCGCCGTGAACTCGACGAGCGGCGCGTCATGGTCGCCGGGCAATCGGTCGACGGGCGCGTCTGCGGTGCCGCGGGAGCTGAAAGTGAACTGCGGTGTTTGGAGGTAGGTCCATTCGAGGGACTGTGGCATGTAATTAGCTCTGAGTTCGTAAATTGGCGTAGTACAGAAGGGCGGCAAAGACATACCTTCAACTCGTCGACTCCCTTCCTAACCCCCTCAACCTCCAACCAATCCTCTCCAACCTCAATGACCCCACCCTCCGGCTCCCCGTACATCCCAGCAAAATGCTCCCTTACTCCGTCCTCGAACTTTTCGTTCTCAAGCAGGATATTCCCCACCGGCGAACTCACGCTCTCCACTCCCCTCGCCGTGATGAAAGGCTTTGCAGGCGAGTGCAAATAATGCGGGATCACGTTCAAATTCGGGCTGTTGAGCAAACACGTCCCGTGGTGCAGCGCCCGCGCGCGCGTCAGCTTGTACGCTGAGCCGGAGACCTTGAGCGGGCGCAGCGCGGGGTCCTGGTAGGGAGTGGCGTGCGTGTCTTCCGGGCTGAGGTTTGTGGCAGAGGAGGCGGATTTCTGGCCCTGGTCGAGCACGACGTCGTGGCGCTCGTTGACGCGCGCGCGAGAGATGCCGTGAGAGCGCAACGCGCGCACGACCATTTCCGCGTGCTTGTCGCGCGTGAAAGCGGCGGACGGGCTGATGACGGTCCAGTTCACGTTGCCGGAGTCGTGGAACACGGTACCACCACCACTGCGGCGGCGGACGAGGTCGACGGGCGAGGAGAGGCCGGTGGAGGGGAGGACATGGTGGGCGGTCTGGTTGGAGGTGGCGTTGAGGAGGGCGAGGTTGACTTCGAGCCAGGGGTTTTGGTTGCGGCCGATGATAATACTGGGGCGGTTGGTGTATAGAAAGAGGACGGCAGAGTCCGGAGGCGAGGTTTGAAGGAGGTGGTGCTCAATGGAGAGGTTGAGGTATGGGTCCGAGGAGGTCGAGGTGTAGGATTGGACTTTGGCGTTGAGGTGGTTAAGGGAGGCCGGGGTGGAGTAGCATCTCGCGTGCAGCCTTGCTGCCGGTGACAGCCTGATGCCGAGCGAGGCTCTGCATGCTGGGATACGGAATATCATTGAGCCACCAGACGTGGCGGGTTGACAGACCGTCAAGACGATGCTGCAGCGCCGGGCTTGGCGGGCCAAGGTCGATGCCACATGCCGCCGGGTGCGCGCCGTTTGGGATCTGCGGACCGCGAATCCGCCCTATGGAGTTTCGAATTCGATGAAACAGTAGGGCGGACGGACCAAGGTGAACATAGCAGTGAGGCGATTAATCATGGAGGCGAGCAAGGCCGTCGCACTCGTGTATTTTCGCGGAACCGCGTGCGCCCGTCATCTTCCGTGTCATCCTCGCATGGTTGGCTGCCACACATCTGCCCGCGATCGCCTAAACCCCTGGCCCATCGTTCCTGCCTCAAATCGCGGGAGTACCTGCATGAAACGTCACGCCGGCCCATCACTCCCACATTCGCTCTGCCCGTCCGCAGCCCTCACTTCACCTCTTTTTCCCAAACTCGCGACACCGAACCCCTCTCGACATGCTCATCCCTGCTTGACCATACCGAAGCGAACCGCAATCCTGCGTCCCCGGCGTCTCGCCCGTCGGCTGCGACTTCAATTTACCCCCATAATGCGACATGGCGTCCGACAGCGCGAGCGTCACTACACCCTCTGAAACGAAGCCGCCCATGCCCGCAGCCGAGGTTGTGGCATATGTTCGCAAGGAGCTCGATATCGACGACGAACACCTGGCTCGCGTGATCACCGCCAACAGTGGGGACTTGCCTCGCGATGCCCATTCCGGCGTCACGCTCGACCTCAGTCACAAGAACATCAGAGAGTTGCCCGTGGATGTGATTGCATTGATCAAGGACAAGGTGGAGCGGCTGGCTCTCTCGCACAACCCGCAGATCGCGGTGCCCACCCAGATCGTCCAGTGCGACCGGTTGCGCTACCTGAATCTGCGATGGAACCAATTAAAGTATTTCCCGGAGGCGATCCTGCAGCTGTCGAAGCTGGAGATTTTGGATATCAGCAAGAACCGTATTGTCGCGATTCCTGACGACATCAAGCGCATGTCGTCGCTCAAGTTTCTGGCATTGGCGAGGAACAAGATCACGCGACTCCCTCTGTCGCTGGGAGAGATGGCAAGTCTGAGCAGACTCAAGTTTGACGAGAACCCGATTGAATTCCCGCCGGCGGATGCTTTGAAACCACAGAAAGAGCTAGTGGGAACATTGGAGACTGAGAAGGAGAAGGAGGTTTGCCTGCAAGTGAAACGGTATTTGCGGCAGGCAGCACTTAGGGAAAGGCTGATGAGCCATTCAGATCAGGAGACAAGGTTTGTATAAGGAGCATTACAAGGTTGGCCTGTCTGCTGACAAGCCATAGCGAGAGCAACATCGAGACACCACGACCACCCAAGCGAGGCATGGGCATGGGCGGCAGATTTCCAGTACGGCCCAGCATCAGCGGTATCGACAACATCTCGGACCTTAAGAATTCTTCTCCGTCGGACCATGCACCGCCAATTCCCAAGCGCTCACATGCACGCATGTCTTCAGGGACGCTTGGCCTACAGGGCATGAGGCCTGGCATAGCGCCATTCAACCCTAGCAACGGAGAAGCGAACCGCAGCCGAAGTGACACGGTCTCTAGCCTTAGCAGCATACGAACTCGACGTCAAGGCTATGTTCCGAGCAAGAGAACCGTCAGCAATAACACATCCACGACCGACCTCAGCGCCGTCAGCGAAACTGCCACCCAAGCTTCGTCTCGCTCAAGTCAGAGGACAATCAAGCCATCGCATTCCCGCAACACCAGTGTCGCTTCATCCTACCAAGGGTACCTTGCACCTAACGGCAACGGCGAGATATCTTCAGGTGCTGCCAGCCCTATCGACGGCCCAGTGAACCGCTATCAGACCGAGCGTGCTGCGGCGATCATAGAGCAACATCCAAATGCCAAGATCCTCAAATCGCGACCAGTCCTCGCATCCAGGCGGTTGCTATACACCCTCCTGGAGCTTAATCGACCAGTGATGCGGATTGCACATAGCTTAAAGGACGGCACACCCAAGCGTACTGCGTTGGAACGTCAGTTATTCACTGCTAATGTACACCTTGAAAACCTTGACCGCTTGCTCAACCGACTGGACGGCGGTTCCGAAGATACGCCCCAGCGTGAGGCTGCGATTGCCAGGGATATCGCTTTGGCGTGCAACTACGGAATAAGTTCCTACGGCAGTCTTGTCAAGGAGCTTAAAGGCTTCGTACGAAAGATCGTCCATGTTTTGGATCCAGTCACCATACGCTGTCTTATGTTCCAAATTCACTCATCCATCGTCGAAGCCAGGAATACCTGCAAATCCCTTGGGTTCAAAATTGTGCCTACGACAGAGCAGCAGAGCACGCGCGGATCACGCGCCTGGAGCAGCAAGACAGTGACTCCAACCCAACCAAAGCCGATCGCAAACAGGAGGCTGAGAGGACCGACTATCTTGAGGAGTCTTAGCAGCCAATCAACTCTGCGCGCCATGCCACCTCCCGTTCCTTTGAATGCTGGTAGCAGTCGAACTAATACCATGACTTCAATGACACCCGGTGCCCTTCGCTCTGGTGAGCCATTCGCCAGCGGCCTCAGCTCAGCCGCCACTTCGAGGACCAACACCATGCGCAGCGTCGCAAATGACGATGGAGAGGAGATCGAGCAGTTTGAACGAATCTTCCTCAAGCTCCGCACTGCTTGTGATGTCGCGTATCGCGCTCTTCCTCATTGTCACAAGGAGTTCACTGTTCACAAGGACAACGCGGAGACCGCAGGGAAGGCACGCGCTGCGCACTACTGGTCGCTGGCCCTCAACAAATGCAACGCCGTCATCCGCGCGAACCAGGCGTTGTCAGGCCGTCTGAAACAGGTGAAGCTCAAGGACCCAGGCGTACGCAACCAGAGAGACTTCTGGCAGCTCTGCGACGCTTTCGTACAAGTACGTCCCCCTCTTCTCCCCCTCCTCACTAACCTCCTCTAACCCCACTCTCCAGACCTGGGCCGAGCTCGCCCTCGAAGTAAAAGATATCGGCCAACAGCGCATCGACATCACGATGATCAAAATGGTCATGAAGCCCGTGCAGCGCGCCGTCAAGGACGTCTCCAAAACCATCTCCGACAGCCCCCTCTACCACGCCGCCCTGCGGCCCCTCAACCCCAACGCCTCCTTCGGCCTCGCCTCCCCGCAGTCTCTCGCGCCCCCTTTCCCCGCCGGCCTCAACACCTCCCTGCCCTACGCCACCGGGCCCCCAACCAGCGTCCCTGCCACGCCGCTCGCCGCCGCCCTCGGCCCCGCCGCGCAGGCCACACTCGCGTACGCGCCTTCGCAGCCGTTGGGGGATGAGTACACGCATGGCGCGCCGCCTGCGGGGCTGGGAGTCAGGAATATGCATGAGAGGCTGGATACGATGATGCAGCAGCCTGGATCTGGAGGCGGCGGCTATGCTCATCAGGGACCGCCACCGCAGCAGCAGCAGCAGCAGCAGCATCAGACTGGATACGCAGGATTTCCGCATACGGCGCGCAGAATTGATATTCATCGGTGATTGTTGGACGGTGAGGTAAGATTTCTTTCCCCCCTCACCTTGTTTTTTCTTTCTTGTTTTGTGGCTTGTGGGTGGAGAGTGGGAAGGGGCGTTTGGGCATTTGGGGGAGTAATCGGGAGGAGCGGGTTTTTGTTGGAGAGGCAGTGGACGGCATCAACCTGTGCATGGGACTTTCGATCGGGTTCTGAGGGCTGTTGACAAGCAGACGTTGAGCGGAAAGGGGTGGCAGGCAAGCAGGCTACCATCCGGAATATTGCATGGGACGCGAAGGGGACGGAGTCGAGTTTTCATTTGCTTTTCTAAGGGTGCACGAGACATGGGCAGAACGAAGGACATGATTGTGAGTCTGGGTCCTGTTGCGGGAATTTGCATGTCGGAGCGAGGCGTATCACAGGAGACGTGTAGTGAGTCAGCTGCAGCGACTGAGCGTGCAGAGCGAGACCTCCGTAGTCACGAATCAAGAAAATCACACTTCGATCCTCAGCAAGACGAAAAGCCCACACCGTTCAGTTCACATCACAATAACAGTGAAAAGCACAAACGAAAGGGTCTCCTGACATAGACACAAAGCCACATGCATTCAAGCTATGGCCGCGGAATCTAAACATCCCAGATGAAGCTTCCCGTTTCCCCAGCGAGCGCCGCATGTCGTCCTGGCCGTCCATGCCGCGCACTTGCCAGAGGGAAGACACCACCGTGGCAGCTACGCCGAATCCATCCCGCCGGTCTGTTCCTTTTCCTGCCGTGAAGAGTCGAAGGTGCGAGACGCTTAGTCGAAGAGACCGAAGCCCATGTCGTCGTCGGACTCCTCCTTCTCTGTTGCGAAATTCCGTCAGCGAATGCGCTCGTGGCAGTGTGGGCAATGTGCGAAGAAACTTACCCTCCTCCTTCTTCTCAGCGGGGGCCTCCTCGGCGGCGCCAGCAGCGGGAGCAGCACCACCAGCGGCGGGGGCGGCGGCACCACCACCAGAGCCGACGTTCAGGAGGAGCTCCTTGACGTCCTTGCCCTCGAGGGCCTTGGCGAAGATGGAGGTCCAGATGGGCTCGATCTCAGGGACCTTGGCGGCGGAGATGAGGGACTGGAGCTTGTCGGACTGTGGAATTTCGCGGTCAGTGAGGTCCCTGGTGTGCGTGCGAGGCCTTCAGGCGCATGCGCGAGGGTGTGTCGCCCTCATATGGGGGTGTTGGAATTTTTTCGTGAATTTCGCATGCGCCAGTCAAGCCCGGGGAGGATGAACGTACGGTGATCTCAATACCGTCATCCGCGAGGATGAGAGCGGCGTAAGAGGAGGCGAGCTCGGCGTTGGACATTGTTGCGGTGGGTGTGGTGTGGTGAGATGCCTAGAACGTTTCTGGAGCGTACGTTAAGGTCTTCTTCTCTGGGTGGTGGTTGATGCGATCAATGAGGTTCCGCGCCGGCCGCTCCTCCAAAATTCGAAGCCCACTCCCACTTTCGCCGAGCTTGGCGTTTGCGGTCACGTGCGCCGGCTGGCTGCCAGGCGCTCAGGCTCTCAGCGCGGCGGCGGGCGTCGGCTTTCGGGCTGCGGTGTGGGGCGGAGTGGGACGGCGAGGGCTGCGCTGCTGCGCTGCGTCATTTTGACTTTGGAGGCGGCGGTCTGGAGGGCTGTCTAGAGGCCGACCTATCTATCGCATGACTGCTCTTTGCCTGCGAGAGTAAGATCAGCCACTCTGCACATTACAGACACGCCGACAGGCTCACCACTAAGTCGATACGACAACTTACACCTCCACGCCATATACCATGACCGACTCACCCCTCTACCGCCTACCGCTCGATCCGCAAGAACAGCCCGTCCTCGAGCGCATCCTCACTCTCCGCGACCAGCTCAGTCTGCTCAAGCAGGACCGCAGCACCTACGTCAAATCGCAGGATGTCATCGCCCTCTACAACAAGCTGATCGACCAGGTCGAGGCCCTCAATCGCCTGCGCGCCGACAAGCGGGACGAGCAGAACCGGCTCGACTCAGTCCTGGACGACTGCTTTCAGCTCATCAGCCTGTTCTTCCTCACTATCGGCCGCAACCACGAAGCACCCGCCGTCTACTCTGCCGTATCGACTGTCAAGCGCCTGCTCGACCATCTGAAGGAGGCCGGCTTCTACAGCCCGAAGGATCTTGATGGCATTGCGCAACACATTGAAGAGTGGGAGACTTCGATAGCCAGGAGCAAGGACACTCACTCGCCACACCTGGTGACGCTGTTGGAGGCGCGTATCGCTCTTTGCCAGACCACGCTGAAGGAGCTCCGGGCAAACCTCTCGAATCTGAATCCGCAGATGTTGGACACCTACCAGAAGCTTGTCAGCATACTGAGAAGTCTGTCAGCTTGCAACACGCGATCAAAGGTATGCTTGGCAAAAAGGGAAATTGTCACTCTATAATTACATGCTGACAGCGTATCTGTACAGTTCCCCGCTAAGGACGTGAAGGAGCTCGAATCGCAATTGCTTGCGATTCAACATGAGCTTCACGAGGACCGCATCTCCCACGACGGCAAGAGTGCCGAAGATGCTTACGCTGAGAAGTTATCGACATTGAGCTTAACAGAGGGTGGCGTTCGGGACGGCGACGTTGTTGTCAAGGCGCTGCTGGCGAGATGCATGCTGTGGTGTGAAGTGATTCAAGAGAAGTACGTCTTTCGATTTCTGCTCCATTGGTGTGAACATCTATTGACAAGCTGAACAGGAAGGGCAAGATCGATGAACGTTTCCAAGACACATATGACAAGCTCGTCAAGCTGCGCAACAGCCTCGAACAGATGAACCTGACCCAAGCCTGGTCTCTCCGCGAAACGGATCTGTACAGCTACCAGCGCCAATTGGACCGGGTCGACGAGTCGCGCATCAACGGCAACTTTGTCGACGAGCAAGGCCGACCTGCCGATCTCCACGCACAGCGCACCCTGCTCTACCTCCTCCGCAAATCTTACGCCTTCATCTACCAATACATCATCTCTTCGGAGCCCGTCAGCGAGGCGCTCCTGCCCATCTACAACCAGCTATTGACGCTCAAGCGATGCTTGCAAGAAGTCAAGCGCAACGGCGGCGTGGACAGCCCCCGCGAGCTGTACCCATACTCCATGAAGCTGAACAGCATCGACAACATGAAGAAAGACGGCGCTTTCAGAGTCGGCAACGACATCCCTGAAGGCCAGGGCTCGGTCATTGCGCTGCTGGCGGAATGCTTTGATCTGGCGTATGAGCTGCGCACAGAGGCAGAGGAGAAGGACGAAGTCAAAGGCACGCCACCTGCGGAGGAGACCAATGGTGTTGGATCGAAGGATTGAACGCCTTTTTGATGTGGAAGCTACCGGTGCGTACTAATCTTGTGCTCCCCGATTTATGATTTGTGTGGAGTGATGCGGGAAAAAGGATCGAAACATCCGGGTTTGAAGGGAGACCGGTGGCCTGTACGAACCGCTCGCAAGGTGTTGGAGGCGTTGGAGTCTTTCGATGGCTGGCGGGTTCTTGACTTCGCCAATTCCCCGAGTCTAATCCTTCCTTTCTCTTATGATTCGAAGATCGAGGTAGCAGATGTATCAGTATACCCTTTGCCCTTTCAATATCAACAAGCAACAGCAACAACTAGTCCACGACCTCGCCCCCGCCACACAAATCTCAAACAAACACCAACCCTCCCGCCTCCATCCCATCACAGCCCAATTACACCCCAAACCCCTACAACTCAATCCCCCCCAACCCCCCACCCCCCTCAACCTCCCTCCTCTCCTCCTCCTCTTCCTCCCTCCTAACCGCCTCCGCCTCCGCATCCACAAACGTCAACTGCCCCGGCGCCCCGTACGAAATACACAGCTCCTCTCCCGGCTCCACAGCCCTCAGCGTTTGGTACACGACGACCTCGCGCGCGACGTCCCGCGTCCACCCGACGTTCTGCCGCAGCGACGAGTGGTTGAACATGGAGCCGAGGCCGAGGATGAGGGCCTGGGTTTTGGAGGAGTCGCGTTGCTGGGAGGGCAGGGGCCAGTTGTAGGTGTAGTGGTTGAGCTCGGTGTGCGAGATGTGCGTGGCGGTGGAGGTGGGGGAGAGCACGAGGACGGGCGAGGTGTCGAGGATGGTGTGTGCGGGGAGGGGAGCGGTGGCGAAGA
The DNA here is from genome assembly GCF_011745625.1 of Cladosporium halotolerans. Lineage (NCBI taxonomy): Eukaryota > Fungi > Ascomycota > Dothideomycetes > Cladosporiales > Cladosporiaceae > Cladosporium > Cladosporium halotolerans. The sequence continues at coordinate 959 of NW_027191464.1, read as the reverse complement.
CACCGCGGCCTGGAGGGGGATGGGTTAGTAAGTGCGCCAATCTTTCTTTTTAGATGTTGTTTCAGAATTGCTTGGGTGATAGACGGGATGAGTAAGTGTGTTGATGTATGATGGCTTGAGGGATTCGATCTCGGTTCGATTTCAACTCACCTTTCTCTGGTGTGTATTTGATGGATAGATGCGGACAACGCTGGAGAGGAATCATCTCCTCGCTCTGTGTTTCTCCCTCATGAGCAGTATGTGATCGTTGATCGTTATCGGACATTGTTCTATCAAGGCCGATCACTTCAACGTAGGGGTTTTTTATTTTCGCACGAAGAGACACAATTGGGCCTTTTAATTCAAAGTAAATACGGTGAAAGGAAGTGAATGAAAAATGGGCCTATGCTGTAGGTTGATGCGTATAGCGATCTGTAGGTAGTATCGAAAGGTGAGCCATCAAAGTTAATTTGCAAAAGCTTTCCCAATGCAGCCATCCGTCCCTCGTCCCTGTGCGACCCACCAGCCTTCAACTTCAGGGATGAAGAAAGCAAGGGACGAACAAAGTGACCCATTGTCAGTAGTGCTTATCTCAACGTCAGTTCATAAGTCCTACTAACGGCTTCTGTACGGCAATATCACATCTTGCACGAGACGAATGTGAGTGGACAAGATCGTGACTATGACGTATGTTCTCGTTTCATCGACAGCATCGATTTTGCCAACAACAAAGTCATAGAGCTATGCCAGCTTCCTTGATTATTGTTTCGGTTCAATATCGTTACCAGGTCATATTGTAGCTTCCATGATTGAAAAGATCATTCGCTTGAGAAGTTAACGTTCGCGATTTCACAGCCCGCTTGTGGCAAAGTGAGGCCTCATCATAGATCTTGAATCTTGATTTTCTCAATCAGATAATCAATCAGGTAATCAATCAATCAGGTCCCTGATTGAGCTCGGACCTGAATAATCAGATTCAG